>NW_024037055.1:1829666-2429666 GCF_015706575.1 Patiria miniata
AAGTGATTTAAATCGGAGTTTTTTCTTTGCAAACAAAAACAAGTCTACAGGCTTGTCCTATACTATAAAACTGCAGTGACGTAGATATGTTCAACACCTAGGTCGGTAGACATGAAGTCTTGGGCTCCAAGTTTGGGAAACCTCTTTCTGCATTCTCAGGAAAAAGCACACCAAGAAGAGTCTTCAACCTGAACAGAGGGGACAAAGTACATATTTTTTAAAATTGCTTGTACAATGCAGTTAACATAAACATGACAGAGGTGTTTCAAGTCAGGTGGAATCTCGGATTTGAGTAATTGTTTTGTGTATGACCATGACAAAGAAAATGTCCAGATAAATCTTCTTTGCGTGTTCTTTCTTTTTCTAATCTTTTCTTGTCTTAAGCCCGATTCAATGTTAAAAAAAATCATCTGTCATTGTCTGAATTCTATTGATTACCTAAATTACTTACACGTACGCTACAGGATACCACCGCTGGATTGGCACCATGTCGTTTTGGAAGTGAGGGGTCGAAGATTTCCACGGTGTATCTTCCGCTGTGGTGGCTTTTAGCTTGTGTGATGTCAAAAGAAAAGTAGGCATTTCTCTGACACCCATTTGTGCTCCGTGGTCCTCCTTTGATTGGAGTTCCGTCAAATTTCCTTGCTCTCAAAGTGATATTCACCTGGTGGTCAGCCTGATACGCAACACGAAACGTGTGTGACTCGCCGGAGATTAAACGTACGTCCTCTGGCTTCTCTGTGATTAGAGGATCTGAAATTATTGAGAGAAAAGATGATAGCGAAGAGTTTCACTTTTGCTTTGTACCTTTGGAAGCAAATTGAAATTATGTCGGTTGCATGTGGGAATTGACCCTTTTTGAACCGATGAACTTGCGAATATGACAAAATGCCATTCCCTCTGTATTCTGGCCAGTGACGGTACGAAACTCCTTACTTCGATCCGGTTTGGCGTGTGATTATTGAACTTATACATACCTTTCTCCACCTTTTCGATCAGCTTGCTATCAGGTATCCGCACTGGTTCTTTTACTACAATTGAGTCCATGGGCTCAGAACTTGTACCTCCCATTTTATCAAATTTGTTTAAGAAACAAAAAGTACTTTTTCGTTGATGCTCACGGATTCCCCTCTGACAAAAGTGGAATCACGACTGTCGGCAATGTTTATTTATATGCGCTTGCCGGGGATTGGGCCCGCCCATTCGGTTGTGGGTGCGCCGATTGTTCTGTCGGAGAAAAATAACCCCTGATCCCAATCATTGCTAACAGCACACAAGTCTGGAATTAATTAAATAAAAAAGAAAGGTCGCTCTAATTTTGTTATTCAAATTCGAGCTTGTGCCGTAGCACCGAACATTTAAATCAAATGTGTTTTATCTTAAACCCCTTATATACAAATGGTATCCCCACATAAGTGACATGTACTGAGTGAAATTAACGCATATTACTGCGCGGCACAACGGTTATGGGGAGTAATCAAGGGTACGAATTGTTTTTGTTATTACAAAAAAGTACTCCACTATAGAAAGTTCTACGCACAATATGTGTTCAAATAACACTTTGATCATAGTTTAAGAACCGAGGTGCCTCAAATAACTACATGTATTTGCATATCGTCTCTGATACAGCTACTCTCTTCCGACATTATGGAGGAGACTCGATAAGTCCTGATCGTGTGTGATACTTTTCAAAAATAAATGTAGACCTCATAGCACGAATGTGTCAACTGTTGTTTTAAATGCACTGTTTG
This sequence comes from Patiria miniata, assembly GCF_015706575.1. Lineage (NCBI taxonomy): Eukaryota > Metazoa > Echinodermata > Asteroidea > Valvatida > Asterinidae > Patiria > Patiria miniata. The sequence goes on from NW_024037055.1 coordinate 1,831,418, forward strand.
TCATCAAGAGAACTTTAAATGCACTGTTTGAAATAAAAAAAATCCATCTTATGAATTAAGAGAACTGAAATCTATGATATAATTAATCTGCCGTTTTTCCATGTTGTGATACTTTCGTACATAGGACAAACATGTAATTCTTTGAGAGAGGGATCTGAGAGTTTTTAACAGGATTTTGGTTAACAGTAATAATGCGGGGGTGTTTTAGTTAGCATTGTGGTTTTCATGCACGTGCTTTCTATCATACTACATTTGTATTTCGACAACAGGCCTGTATTAAGCCCCACTTTTGGACTTGTTGTTGTGCCTGCCACATTAGTAATTACGTATAGCCTGCCACATTAGTAATTACGTATACCCGTGCATGCGTTTAAACCGCACTAATAAGGCGAATATAAAATGGCTGATAGTGACACCCCGACACCAGGCACGGGTCAGCAATCTGCGCGGGGAGCCACGGGGGACGTAGCGGCTGGCGGCCCGCTGCCGCTCCATAGCAAACCCGGGACGGCCTCGCATGCACGGGAACCATGCGAGAAAGACGATGGCATGATGGCCAAAAACCCACAGGTCATGGAAGATTATAGAAAAGGTAGAGTGTTTTCTGTACGGGTGAATTTGCAGTTGTGGTTGATTTTGAAAGGCTGACGATATTCTCTGATGGGTCTCTTAGACTTGGAAATGTCTCAGTAAGTCCAAGTGGTCGTTGAATACTCCAGGTACGAGGATTTTTCAGACTTTAGTCTGAAATCAGACATTCTAATACTCACAGCATATTCATGAAATGTAAACTTTTAGGGCCAACGTTCCCGGTTGCCGTTGCGGTTTTCTGGTCTTGATCTCTTAAAAAAATATGCACGCTCGTGCAGGGTTATAATTCGAAAACTGTCTTTCATACTTGTATCCACGTAATTACTGCGTGCATCCATTTGTGTTTGCCCTTGATACGAGATTATACATGTATATAAGTTATTAGATCAAACAAAGGATCAGTGGATACAGTTGTGATTTTATAAGCTTTCGTCTTGGAAAAAATACCTTCGTTGACTCCTGACATGTTGCTGAAGGCCTGTGCTGATTTTGTGGTCTACATACGCACTTGTGAGCAAGAAATGCCGGCAAGCTTCCTTCAAGTAATGATGAACAGACATATATGTGCTTTGGTATTGTTGTTTTGGATTGCAAGGTACACAAAAGTGTCTTTTTCTGGGATATTGTTGTCAGTTAATGGTCAGATATTCTTTTTTTGTGTCTATCCACTCGTTCAACACGGACTTCGGAGCCTTTCACGTAACACTTTTTCCGACAACTCAAAACCTGTAGCTTGTAATGTGAACGGTTGGGTGTATTTGCAATTAATGAGTTGGACATTAAATTCAATCATCTACCACTCAAACGATACTCGTTTTTACTACGTTAGGCACCAACCATCACAACTGATTTATTTTTTATTCCCAACCTAATCTCGCCATCCATTCATGTTGTTGTGCAGACATGTAACGTGTGTTGACCTTTCAACTTGACCCATTGATCTGGCACGTAGACTCCCATTTGTTTTCCTACTTGTGCATATGAATAGAAAGGTCATGTTTACTGCCCCCGTGCAAACTTGTCAAACGGGGCGCCCTTTACTTTTTTGGTTTTGCCATGCACAATTATGTATAGTTTGTGTTTTGCCTTGCGTGCCTTGCGTGCGTGTAGCATGCGTGTAGCATGCGTATAGCATAAGTTCTGTAATACGAAAACTGTAAGGTGCTTGTTCAGTGTGCCATTGCTGTAAGTTAGATTTTAAATTCGCTCATTACAGGGGTAAACTACACAATAAGTCCAGGCGTTCGAATGTAGAATGAATGTAGTCGAAGACTTTTAATGGAATGACGCACATACACTACTGACGACTGATCTCTAAATTAAAAGAGCCATTTTGGGGGCTTTTACTTAATACTAGGCGGGCTTGCCTTGAAGAGTTCTTTTACTAGTGAAGTCGATAAACTCTTAATATTTAGGGCTAAATTTGTTCAGTAACATATATTTGCAATACAAATTTATTTTGCAAATACAAACGACTGGGGTACAATATTGAAGGGTTCAATCCCCAACTTCCCAAGGCAGTGCATCTGACCAATTTGGACATTTACATGTATATCAAAGAAAGGTGCAATTAGTGTAACTATGGGAAAAGCAAGAAAGACAGCCACGTCACTCACTCATAACACAAAGATTTGCATGTCACTGTTATATTTCATAAGTTCCCAACCAGATACCTGATTGGCTTAGTAATTGTTCACTGAGTATTAGGATAATTTAAAAAAATGGTTGTACATCGAATGCCGTCAATTAAATTCGTGTCCAATATCAAAATAGTATATTAAAAATAACCATACTTCTAGTTACATATTTGTGTTTGGAATGGGTATAAGTGCTTTCTAATATGCTTTAACTGCATGTGTAAGAAAAGCCACTGAATTCCCTTATAAGATGAAACTGTTGTCGTGTGGGATATTTAGTCCCAAAAATACCTAAGACGACTCTTTTAAGCGTGTGGTTAAAAATCAGATTTTACAATTTATTTTGGCAGAACTTAACTCTTGGTTCCGAAGTAGCATTGCAAACAAAATAAGTCTACAGTCTTATCCTGTGCTCTAAAATTGCAGTGACGTAGTGATTTTCAACATCTGTTTCGATTGATAGACATGAAGATTGGGACTCCAAGTTTGAGAAACCTCTTTCTATGGCTCAGATAATGACGCACCCAGAGTCTTCAACCTGTACAAAGACAAAGGGACAAAGTATATTTAAAAGAAAATGTCATTTTTTTTATAGTAAATTTTGATTTGACAGGGGTGGTTAAGGTCATGTAGAATTTGAGAGTGGAGTCATGATGTTTTGTGTATGATAGACAAAATGCCCAGATGTGTCTTCTTTGCTTGTTCTTTCTTTTTCGATCCTTTTCGTTTCTTTAGCCTGCTGTATTGTTCACAAATCTCATCTTTCATTGTTTTATTTTTCTATCGATAACTTAACTACTTACACGTACGCTCCAGGTTACCACGACTGGATTGGCACCATGTCGTTCTGGAAGTGAGGGGTCGAAGATTTCCACGGTGTATCTTCCACTGTGATGGCTGCCTGCTTGTGTGATGTCGATTGCAAAGTAGGCATTTCTCTGACGCCCATTTATGCTCCGTGGGCTTCCTTTGAATTGAGTTTCGTCAAATTTTCTTGCTCTCAAAGTGATATTTACTGGGTTGTCAGCCTGATACGCAACATGAAACGTATGCTTCACGCCGGAGTCTAGAATTGCGTCTTCTGGCCGCTCTCTGATGAGAGGATCTGAAAAAATGGAGGGAAAAAATGATAGCTAAGAGTTTCACTTTTGCTTTGTACCTTTGGAAGCAAATTTACATTATGTCGGTTGCATGTGGGAATATTGACCCTTTTTGAATCGATGAACTTGCTAATATGACAAAATACCATTCCCTCTGTATTCTGGCCAGCGACGGTCCGAAACTCCTAACTTTGTTTCGGTTTTGTGTGTGATTATTGAACTTACATACCTCTCTCCGCCTTTTCGACCAGCCTATGATCAGGCATCCGCACTGGTTCTTTAATTACAATTGTTTCCATGGGCTCAGAACTTGCACCTCCCATTTTTAAAAAATTATTTTGAGAAACAAAAATAACTTTTTCGTTTAGCTTACGAATTCCCCTCCGACAAGAGTGGAATCACGATTGTCGACAAGGTTTATATGCGCTTGCAGATTCTAGGGATTGGGCCCGTCCATTCGGTTGTGGGTGCGCCAATTAACCGATTATTAACCCCAATCCCAATCATTTCTAAGTAATCGCACACAAGTCTGGAATTAATGAAATATGTATTCTACTTTTGTCATTCTTTTTACAATTTCGAGCTTATGCCAAGTAGAATGTAGTAGAACCGAACATTTAAATCAATTGAGTTTTATCTTGAACCCCATATATACAAATGGAATCAACTTCCTCTATCCCCACATAAGTGAAACATACCGAGAGGCTTTTATTGCCCACAGTTGTGTGTTAGCGCATATTACTCCGCGGCACAATTTTACGTAATTGGGAATACCCCAGTGTATGAATTTGCTCCACTATGAGAAAGTACTGCGCATAACACTGTGTGTGCAAATAACACTTTGATTAAGAAGTGTAAGAACCGAGCTGCCTTAAATACATCTTCGCATATCATCTCTGACAGAGCTATTTTCCTCTTCCGACATCAGTGGGAGAGACCCGATATGTCCTGATCTTTTCTGATCCTTATATAGACCTTACAGCACGAATATGCCAACTGTGGCTGTAAATGCACTGCCTGTCATCAACTGAACTGGGGAAAATCTATGACATAATTAATCTGCCGTTTATCCATGTTGTGATGTATTAAATACTCTCTTACATAGGACATGACTGTAGGCCTATACATGTATTTAATTCTTTGAGAGGGGAATCTGAGAGTTTTTAACAGGACTTTGGTTATCAGTAATATTGCGGGGGTGTTTTAGTTAGCATTTTGGTTTTCACTAACTCTAGGCCAGGAAGTGACACACATAGTACTGGTGTGACTTGCTCACTGTTCCCATGCATGTACTTTCTATCAGACTACATTTATATTTTGACAACAGGCCTGTATTAAGCCCCATTTGGACGTGTAGTTGTGCCTGCTACATTCTTTTACGTACACCAGTGCAGGCGTTTTAACCGTACTTAGTTTTAAGGCGAATACAACATGGCTGATAGTGATACCCCTACACCAGGCACGGGTCAGCAAGCTGGGCGGGGAGCCACGGGGGACGCGGCTGGCGGCCCGCTGCCGCTCCGTAGCAAACCCGGGACGGCTTCGCGTGCACGGGAACCGTGCGAGAAAGACGATGGCATGATGGTCAAGAACCCGCAGGTCATGGAAGATTTTAAAAAAGGTAGAGTGTTCTGTGTGATAGACGTTTTCAGCAGTGGTGGTTAAAAGTGAAAGCCTGACGATTATCGTTCACTGATAGTGATAGGGCTACGCAGACTTCAAGTTTTTAACAGCCTATAGTACAGTACATGCAAATGACTCCAGTATACACATGTAGCTCTAGCGCTTAGAACTTTCTTTAACAGTTGTCCGCCCTTGTGGTTTTCTGGACTTGATCACTGATGGTGGCACTTACACCCCCTGGACTCTGAAATTTCACAAGTCGATTTCATAGTTGCTTTCTTTTACATCGTGCATCAATTGTGTTTGTCCTTGATAGTTGATACTATAGTCATTCAAGAAACTGCACGATCAAACACAGGATCAGTGGATAGAGTCGTTATATAGTTTGTATTTTATTACGTATTGAGATTTAACTTTATCGACTCTGACATGTTGCTGGTTCTGTGGTCTACATCATTATGCACATGCATGTGAGCAAGAAGTGCCAGTTGGCTGTCAAGTAATGAACCGACATATTGCTTTGGTATTGTTGTTTTGGACAGAACTTGAAGATACAACATGTGTGTGTTACTGAGATATTGTTGTCTATCCACTGTTGTCTATTTTTATGTCTATCCACTGGTTCAACACGGGAATCGGAGCCTTTCACTCAACACTTTTGTACAAATCAAAACATGCAGCCTATTTACTTAGTATATAGGAGCATATAAGTCAAATACATGTATTAAATTGCATACAATTTAATGTGGAATATGTGGATCCAACATGTACTAAATACATGTCTACTGTAGATCTGCCCCTCAAACGACACTCATTTCTACTACTTTAGACACCAATCATCACAACTGGTTTATTTTATGCCCAACCGAACCACGCCATCCATCCATGTTGTTGTGCAAAGACATGTAACGTGTGTTGACCTTTCAACTTGACCTATTGATCCGGCACGTAGGCGCCCATCGTCGAGCCTATTGTTGTTCTACTTTGCATAATTATGAATGGAAAGGTCATGTTTACCGCCCCGCACCAACTGGTTGAATGGGGCGCTCTGTACGTTTTTAGGTTGTGTCGCTCTTTCTGCGTTTTCTCCCACATGTTGAATAAGCGACATCGTGTTAGGCCAATCAAAACAAAACAAAAAAAGAATTGAGCAGGCGGGCAATTTCCCCATTTTTCTAAGGTTTCGAAGATGGCAACAAGCTACTGCTCATACTCGCGCTACCTCTGCTTCTGTGTGTTTGTCTTTAGTGGTACATGACTTTTAATAAAAGGGACCGTGGCCAGACTTTTCAAGTAAACATTCACGTGAACTGCAACCAGTCTAATGTCATTAGGAAACCATTAGCATATTGGTGGATCAGTGGATTAATTGCATTGATTTCTCTCACAAGCAGTTCGAGAGTTCAGAGTCGTTCAGTGTCATGGTACAGAACAAATTCAGGAGTTCGAGTATACATCAGGATATTCAAAGACGGTGTTATAGTAGTATTTTTATTGGAGTGCCGCACACATAATACTGACGACTGAACTTTGAACATGAAAAGATGCATTTTCTGGCTTAACTCAATACATGGCGGGCTGTCACTAATAGATCTGCAACAACATGGTACTATTTTAGGTCAAACTTCTTCAGTAACATGTACAGTATTTGCAAAACAACTTTGAAGGGTATTATTCCCAATCTCCCAATAAGTGCATCTGATCAACTTGAACATTTATATCTATTTAAAGTACGATGAGTGTAAATATGTAAATACAAAAAATGACAGCCAGGTCACGTACTCATGACACCAAGATCCAAGATTTGCATGTCACTGTTTTATTTCATAAGTTCCAAATCGGACAGGGCATTGGCCTATAGAAACAGATGTATGAATTGGTGACTGAATATAAGGATAATTAAGAAAATAACTAGGACGTCAATTAGAGTATTGTCCAAAAATCGAAATATTATATTGTAAGTGCTTCTTGTGACATTGCTCTGTTCGGCAAGGAAATACATGTAATAAGTACTTTGTAAAATTTTTTAAACTGTTATGAAATGTCTTAAAATGCTTCTTTAAAACTTTCTTATCTATGAGTGCATAAGAATACGTGCCATAAATACAGAATAGTTGCGGATTTCTACCGTGTAATGTTGTTAGAAACCTTAAACCTTGGGGGAGTCAGGTTGGCGTAGCGGTACTTTCCTCGCCTTCCACCGCTGTGACCCGGGTTCGAATCCCGCCTGGGCCAATATGTGGATTGGGTTTTCAGTTCCTGCCTGATTCCGTGGGTTTTCCCCAGAATATTTTTCTGGGCTTTTCCTCCCACCTCTAAAACTGTAACTTCTTCTCATTGTCTTCTCTCCACAGGTTTCTTCGGGCTTGCGAGCTACAGTGCCTAGGGCGCTTTTGAGGAATCCTTGGTTTCATTACCAAAAATGATTAATAATAATAATAATAATAATAATAAACGAAGCCTTAATCCATAACATCAAACAAAAATATTACTAACAAATTATACTTTATAGCTTATCGCATAGTTTACAACTGAAAGTATTCATTTAAATTATTGAAATCATCTGAATCATTCTGAATTTAGAAGCAAATTAGTGGTCTCTGCCTCTGGTTGCTGAAGTCCTCACAAAAAGACGAACCGCCCCCAAGTCAGAGAACCTGTAGGAAAGAACAAATTGCATGTGTAAGAATATCATCAGATTTTTGGCACTTCGGTTTGGATATGGCAGGTAGGATGGCCAAGATCAGTGTAGATAATAGAGGATAGGCGCTATTTGTAATGATTGCTTTATTTACTTAGTATGTATTTAAGAAATTTCCCGAAATATTGTTTTTGTTTTATGTTCATTCTTCTTCAACCTTACATTGTTTCTTTAGTAGTATTTATGCATCAATTCTACTTTCATCGCTGGGGTAGATGTTATTTTTTTAAAATCTATAACATAATTGCGTACTTGTACGATCCAAGATGCCTCCGCCGGATTGGCACCAGATCGAAGTGGAAGACGGGGGTCCCAGATTTGCACGGTGTATGTTCCGTTGTGCAAACTAGGTTGTGCTTGCACTATGTCGAAAGAGAAGTAAGAAACATTTGGACGATTTGCTTTTAGTGGGCTTCCTTTGAATGGGGTTCCGTCGAATTTCTTGGCGCTCAAAGCGATAACCACTTCGTGGTTAGCCTGATACGCAAGATCAAACGTACGTGTCTTGCCGTGCTTTAGCAATATGTTCTCTGGCCTCGATGTGATGAGAGGATCTGAAATTATTGAGGGAAAAACGTGATAGCTAGGATCGGCATTTTACTTTGCTTGTATATCATTGGAAACAATTGCAAAACATCAGTTGCATGTGGGATGGACCCCCCTTTTGAACTGATGACGAGCAAAGATGACAAAATATGCCCCATTCTGGCCAGCGATACGATTTCCAAAATACTCCAACTTGGTTTCTGGGTTTGGCTTAATAATGATTGAACTTACATACCGCTCTCTGCCTTTTCGACCAGCCGAAACCAGGGTATCGGTTTGGGCGGGTTCACAAGGATGCGATCCATAGGCTCAGCACCTCCACCGGCCATTGTTTTAATTTTTATACAAAAAAATTAAATTTGATTATACACTCGTTCGTTGATACTAACGATTTCCCCCTTTGTTGAGAGTGGAAACACGAATACCGACAGTGTTTATATGCGCCTGCAGGTTCGGGCCCGTCCATTCGGTTGTGGGTGTGCTTGTTCAGTTGGAGAAAATTAATCCCCGATTCCAATCCGAACAACTTACCTGTCTGGAATGAATGACATGCTAACCAGGAGCTCCCTTTTTACAGTTCAGAGACTGTGCCAAGTAGAATTTAGTAAACTATTCTCAAGAGGGAATATTCTGAAGATTGATTTAAAATTTAGTAGTACCGAAAACTTAATCAGTTTTGTTGTAAACCCCATACATGTCAATGGAATGAACTTATTCCAACGTTAGTGAAGCGTACAGAGGGGCTTTTATACCGCCCACAGTTCTGTTATTGTAGCGTGTATTACTCCGCGGCACAAGGGTATGAAATTTGCTTTCATTATAATATGATTGTTCATCTTTAGAGAGAAATGCGCATGGATTGTGTGTCCACTGTAAAAGAAGATTACAACCGAGGTGCCTTAAATAACTCTGTGCATATCGTCTAACACAAAGCTATACTCTCTTGCTCCGGCATCAAAATTGGAGAGATTTTGTGTTCTGAACTTCTGTGGTGCTTTCCCAAAATAAATGACCCCACAATACGAATGTGCAAACTGTAGCTTCAAATGCACTGCCTGTCATCAACTGAAATCTATGACTTACTATGCCTTTTACTATCCATAAAAACATGGTCGACCATGGCTTCATGATACGATATATGTGCTTCTTGGGGAGAGAAGGATCGGAGAGTTATCCGTAACTGGATTTTGGTTAGGATAATGCGGGGGTGCTGTGGTTTTCACTAACTCAGGTCAGGAAGTGACACACATAGTACTGGTGTATCTAGATCACTGTTCCCGTGTACTCTCTTTGCAAGCTGTTTCCACCACATGCCTGTATAACACCTCATAGGGACTCGTACTTTTGCCTTATACATTATTTCGTATACACTTGTTGGTGTTTTAATTGCTCTTTAAATGGCTGATAGTTACACTCCAATACCGGGCACGGATCAGCAAGCTGGGCGGGAAGCCACAGGGGACGTAGTGGCTGGCGGCCCGCTGCCGCTCCATAGCAAACCCGGGACGGCTTCGCGTGCACGGGAACCGTGCGAGAAGGACGACGGCATGATGGTCAAAAACCCACAGGTCATGGAAGACTATAAAAAAGGTAGAGATTTCAGTATGGACGAATGAATCATGGCAGTTTTCAGCACAATCAGCAGTGGTGGTTATAAAGTAAAAGCCTGACGATATCGTTCTCTGATAGGGCTACTAAGACTAAGTTTCCAATCTACCCCTGCAATACATGCAAATGGCTGCCACTTTGCACGCATAGGATGCTCCTGAGTTGTAAAGTTCTGGCACGTAACAGTTGTCTGTCGCTGCGGTTTTCTGGAGTTAATCACATGAGGCAATACCGCCTCCTTGTCCCTTAAATTTCTGAAGTTGAGGTTCTGGTTTGAATATAGTATTTCATAGTTGCTTTCTTTTAGATTCTGCGTGCATCCATCCATTTGTGGTGGTCTTTGACAATAATTCAAGAAACTGTGAGACACAGCCTCAGTGGATAGAGAGTTGTTAGTTTATTACGTCTTGAGAAATACCTTTATTGACTCTGACATGTTGCTGAAGTCATGTGCTGATTTTGTGGTCTACATATTCACATGCATGTGAGCAAGAGGTGCCGCCAAGCTGTCGAGTAATAATTGCCGACAAATTTGCTTTGGTATTGTTGTTTTGGATATTGTATGGTCAGATATTCATTTTTGTGTCTATCCACTTGTTCAACACGGAAAACGGAGCCTTTCACTCAACACTTTCTCGACAAATCAAAACCCATAGCTTATATTAAGAGAATGTATGAGTCCGACATGAAATTATATGGCAAATGTGGAATGTTTGAATCCAACATGGACTAAAATATATGTCCTAGTAGATCTGCCTTTCAAACGACACTCATTTCTACTAAGTTAGACACCAATCACCGCAATTGGTTTATTTTCATTCCTAACCTAATCTCGCCATCCATCCATGTTGTTGTGCACAGACATGTACGTGTGTTGACCTTTCAACTTGACGTATTGATCCGACACGTAGGCGCCCATTGTCGAGCCAATATTGATCTCCTACTTGTGCATAATTATGAATGGAAAGGTCATGTGTACCGCCTTCACACCTACTGGCCAAATGGGGGCGCCTTGCACCTTTTTCGGTTGTGCTATGCAAGTCCTGAATTGTTTTTACCATTCTGCTTTCCTATACGTACTAAAATGCGATATTTTAAATGAAGATTATTCTTTCTGTATGGTCTTGATTGATTGGTAGATGTCTTGAATTTGTATGCCACTAAGTGTATTGTTTTTCTGTGTTTCATCCTTGATTTATATTTATCCACTATACTTACAAAAATCTTGATAGAACGAGCTGTCACTTTTGCCAGTGTTCCAAAAGTGTCAGTTTGTTTCGGAGATAAGCATCATGACACACAAAACGATTTCTAATTGCATTGGTGATCTCTGATCGATCTATACTCGTTTGAAGTTTAATGATACTACTATTTTATATAAATTGTTCGTTAATGTCCCACTTCATTCTTCTTCTTCCTTTGGCTCCACAGCGGTTGAGAAAAAGAAGAAACGTGAGCAAGCCGCCGCTGAGGGCGGTAATCAAGACGATACCGGCAGTAGTACGTCTGGGGACAAGGTTGAGGGCAAGGCGCCTGCTAAACCATAGATGTCACCTGCACCACCTCCTTCCTACAGGTGCCTTATGCTTTACACGAAGGTGACCCTGCTGATGCAATACCTTTATACTGAATTGGAGGTGCTACATAATAATAAGGTGCCAACCTTTTACTGCCTTACACTAGTTATACTATTAAATTACTTTATGGTATATTTTTATATTCTTATGGAAGCACATCCTATAAGTGATTTCTATTAGCGTTGTAAACAACGCATCGATTTCGTTAAGCTTCAAACCATACGGTTATGTTTACCTTTTTTGCAATGTGAAAAACCGAAGAAGCCAAGTGGGTGCTTGTCTAAGGTGTCAGTTTTGTTTCTAAAAACATTGTTACATTATTAGCTATTTTTTTCGAACAATAATAGGTAAAATACATTTTTAAATTGTATTGTATACGTTGATTACTCAATTGTTTCTTCATGATTTTCTTTTCAATTGGCTGATCAACTCATCGTTGCCATTACCAAATGTTTTATGAGGCTTTCTACCTTTTCAAAATGACAACGATAACAATGACGATTTAAGCCATATCTTGATAGGCACACTTCCAAATCATGTTCGGTAAATGAACAGCCCAAGATGCACTCGGCTAGAATTTAAAACAAACTTTTCCTTGAATTTTGTTGGAATTTCCACGACATCAAATTTGAAAACTGCGAATATAAAGGCATGCTGATTGGTTGGGCCACAGGTTACTCATGAAATATTCATTAAGATGGAGGGTGGGAGGAGTGCAGTGACAGGATTATAGTGTTGCATTTTTCTATGCAAATACAGTAATATGCAAATAAGACTATTTTAAGCAATTTTTAGCCTATTATTAAGCCACTGAGACTTGATACTGGGTTTCAACACCACTGCCGAAAGTCCACGTTGTAGCTGTATTAAAATGTCCCATGTTAGATTCCACCCGGAATCCGGGTCAGAGTTGATCTCACAAATTTCTGGATCAAAATGTCAGTTTTTCGTGAAAATCTGACACTTTCCGGGTCAAAATGACATAAGTGTGTGTCAAAATGACATAAGTGTGTGTCAAAATGACATTTGTGTGTGTCAAAATGACATTTGTGGGTGTGTCACAATGACATTTGTGTGTGTCAAAATTACTCTTTTCCGGGTCAATGGCCCAGAGAAGTGTCGTTTGACCCAGAAGAGTGTCGGGGCTGTCGGGTGAAATTTGACCCGGATGTGGGTCAAATCTGACGCGTGATATCTTTCTTTAGAGTGCATTGAAGCATGTAGTTGTCCATTCCTCCTTTGTGTTTAAGCCTAAGGATTTATGTCAAACAAAAATGTGTTTACCTACGAGGGGAATAGTAACAACAGCACATTTGCAATAAGCACTGCCTTTAAGTGTCCTGTAGAACCATTTTACCGACGGAATGACTGTTTTTTCCACGCACCAAACCACACGGTGAACCGCCTTGAGAATAGTACAGATGCCTTTCAAAATATTCCGTTAGAACCTTCTATTATACATATAATGGGGAACAAATCCATTTGCATGATTAAATCGAATCGAGAACGGAACAAATGGATCGTCAGTCGTATTGTAAAAGAATTGATACTGTATTTTAATTCAATTCAATTCAAACTCTCATTTATTTTCATACCAAAATGAGAATTACAAGAATTACAAGCAGAACACACGATTAAGTACATAAATCATTTTAGTTCTTTGTATATCGTTTTATTAATTTCAAAATAAAATTTGAGTTGATTGCATATACTTTGCTATATTTCAACATTGATGTATGTATTATTCCTTTGTTTCTTTTATTTGTGTAAGGCATGTGGGGTTAATTGCAATAAGATGATTTAAAAGGTATGACGTTTTGTCATCACTAACGTTGGCGGCGCTACTTATACTTGATTTTGACGTCACTAGAGGGCGCTTACCTGATTAACTTCATTTATTAATTTTGAAGATGATTTTTGGGAAAGGATTTGTGTGGAGTCTTGGTTAGGCCATTGCATAATTATTATACCTACACCTTAACTTTTGGCCTTTACAAACATTCATGTTGATCATCAAGAAATCTAATAATTCTATACAAGCAGCGTGACTCGTTTCCAACTCCCCCTCCCCTTCCTTAGCAACCCTAGACCTCTTTTCAGTGGATCCCGATTGCTCGTATCTGATTGGTGGAATGCCAGTTATTATTAAACCACTGCTGCGAATCCGGCCTATATACCGCAGAACCTATCGTGTATAGCAGTTGCGAACACGGTTTTCACTAAAAGTTGCTGTTCTTGCATATTTGGTTTTCCAATTTCTCCCACCTCAAATTGAGAATGATGAGCCAGGCTGTGACCCAACAGCCAAGCCGCCGGTCACCGGGCGCGACGGAGATGAACTGGGTGGGCACACCGACAGCCTACCGGGCACAGGGCAGTCTCGACGGCACAGAGACGGGCAAGATTTACGCTGGGCTGGAGATCCTTCGCCACACAGACCAGGTGACGGTCCAACAGACAGTGGAGACTGTTGGTAGGTTTTCCCTCGATATTTTCCTTTATCAACAATCCTTCAAGATACACATTTTTGTAAAGCATTAATCCTGACCTCTTGAAATGCTTAGGATGCCATAAATTGAAGGAATTAAGTCAAATCGCTTCTTATTTGGGATGTACTGCCTATGTCATATTAGGGCGTTACCTGCAAAATAGTTTTACAACAATTTACACAGTACCTGTGAACGCATGAAACAGAGAACGATATTATCTGCAAATCCTTAGTTATGGAACATTTGCTTTTCAAATTTTGGATCCAGTCGGATGTTTTGTGCGTCAGTGGCCAACAAAAACAAACCCCAATAAAAGTACAGTAATGTCTTAATTTGCAGACGGCGAAATAAAAAAAACAACCTTTCCCCCCTGTTAAAAGTACCCTAAATGTATTGAAAACAACCCTTTGTATGAGCCATATAATTACGGGAAACAACTCTTTTTTTAGTGCTTTTTCACTCTATTTGGATTGAAGTTTGAGTTTCCCCGGTGTTTCACGGCAGCCCATGATGTAAGATCACTCTAAAAGACTGAGTTCCACTCTTTTAAAGAGCAAATGAGGACAAGTTTGAGTGGTTTTTCACGCGTTTACATTGGGAGAGTAAACAAACAAATTGAACATTCCTTTAGTGTTTATCTAATTGTCCTTTTGTTTCGTTTTTAGTTCTTATGAATGAAAATGAAATGCGTATGTACAGTTAAACTTATTTCTTTTCACTTTATACCCTTTAACCAATACGTAAGTTAGTGTGCACATTCCTCAGCGCATTTCGCCGGTCGTGCAGTAACAATGTTTACATTTCTAGAATTGATGCCGAGGTCATCGCATCTGCACGCGTATTGTATTTGCAGTCCCATTCAACCAATAACTTAATAACACTGTGAATCGGTGTTTTTGCCGCCACACAAATTGCGTCCTTTGTTTATATTGTTGTGAAGTTGAACAGATCTTCGCATAATAACATACTCTTTATAATTGTAGCCAATGCACAAAACGTCACTTGATCTAAGGTAAACTTTTGTTTCAGACTTTTGCCTAAGACGTGTGGTTTACTTTACAACAGGTGCTGGTTGTGACGTCACTAATACATATTTGATGACAAACAAGGAGAACGAGCAACTGTTTCAAGCGATAGAAGGTACAAGATTAAATCAGAAGGCAGCATTTAAAAATATATCTTTGATTAGTTTTAAAAGTGTTATTTAGCTCGATCCCCACCCCACCCCCAGAAAAACCTACTAAATGTATAAATATTCTAATACTTGTATAAATATACTAATACTTAAAGCACAAAAGGTATTTCAACTGCTGTTAGTTGAGGCATATGGGAACATTGGTGTCTACACTTATATACACGGTACCGATTTGATGAGAAATTCTCACGATAGGATGGTGCCAAATAGCCTGGGAAATTATTCTGCTTAAAATGGTATCGATCAAAAAAGAAAATATTGAATGGTGTTTTATGTGCGCGCGGCGGGCATAACGTTTTACGTGCGTTACAAGACTGATGTTGCACATTTTCCTATAGGTGCGTCTTGCTGTGGGCGTTTCTGGTGCGGTCCTGCACGCCCCCTGCGCCTCGCTCTCAGGGACAAACTGGGCAATGACGTCATCCATGTGGTACGTCCTCTACGGTGTGACGCTTGTTGCTGCCCGTGTTGCATGATGGGAGTCATGGTCCAGACACCGAATGGCGAGGTTATCGGATACGTCAAACAAACGTGAGCAATTTCAATTGACCATCGATGACGAAACATAATGAACTTTAGTTCAATTCAACTATATTCTGTTTCCATATTTGTGAAAATCAAAGGAAAGTAAACAATAAGCGTCTACCTTGCAGCAGTTCAACTTTTAGATACCGTAAAAAACAAATTGAAACATCGACGTTATTTTGTGACCACCAGTTGGAGCTTTTTCGGAGCTACTTTCAAGATCGAAGATGCCGACAAGACGCCGCTGATGACTCTCTGGACATCGTGTTGCCCGTGTAGATGTCGAACCGACATAGAAGTACAGGTATACATTTCGGTTTACCTCGCCATTATGACGTCACTCCAGAGATTACGTGAGATAGTGCTCACCAGCCAGCCTTCATTCTTAAAAGCACAGGTCAAAATTGTTCTTATGAACAAGGGAGGGGTCCATTATCACGGGAAGGCACGTAATTTCTCTTGTTCATCGTAATACGTCGGTAGAATCCAAACCAATCAAATGACCTGACAACTTTGACTTTCGCGGTCATATAATTTCCGATGAACATTTATCACCATTTTCTAACTAACGGCACAAAAGGTGTGAACAAATTGTGCTTATTGGATTCAATTTTTAGGTTTGGAAGTTGTCTGATGATGGGATGGGATTGATCCGCAAGCAGTGGGGAGGAAGACGGCAAGACATTAACATGGATCACGAAACATTCACAATCCAATGTGAGTACAAACCCCATGCCACATATACTAATATATCAATACCTTTTGACGTAAATTATTGAGGTAATTGACACTATATTAATATCAATATATCAATATATATATACATCCACACCCTCATCCACCTCCATATCCACATCCTCGTAAACAGCAACAGCAACGTCAACACGGAACAAAATTGATATAAAATTAATGTCAATGTCACTATCAATATTTTTCATCTGTTAGAAGACAAATATTCATACATTTTAAATCTCGCTACTGTAGTTCCTCCAGGGTGTGACATCAAGTGTAAGGTACTTCTCATCGGAGCTGCTTTCTTAATGGTAGGTACTTTTCCAAGGAGGCCTATACGTAGAATGTGCCAACTTTCAATGTAGCAACTGGACAGTATTACCGTGACGCATGCTTGTTTGTGTCGAGATGACGTGTTCTTCATGATATAGTTGGTTCTCTGTTGGTTTGTTTATTTATCATGATCAATTCTAACATTGTTTCACATTAGTGATACATAATTATCAAAATCGCCGACTGCGTCATATTCCAAACAACTTTTTAGCAATTTTACTTTTAAAACATTTCAGCCAAAGTCAAGGGAAAATACACAGTGAAGTTTACCTTACATAAACGAACCCGTTATGGTTGATACCCTTTTCTGATGTTCAACTAATCTTGTCATTTTTAACTTTGTGTATATTTCTACTTTCAGGATTTGATGTTCTTTGAGATGACTTAACTTAAACTCAAAGCCACATTCAGCACGAGGGCGATATCTCCGTGTAAAGGCGAGACAAAGTTCTTAATTTTTTTTGTGTAAGTCCGTTTTTTGTCAGATTCTTTTTTTTTAGTTAGGCTTACAATAGACATGTACATACGTATCTAATCAGGACGCATTTAATCAAGCAGTACATGTATATATCAATATAACATGGAGATTCTGCAACACTTTGAATAAAATGACGCAACAATGACACAAAAATTGTATTTACAAAACATTTTTAATAGTGCACATCATGACAACAACCCACTGCTCTATTGATATTATGTTTGGACCCATCAGAGAAAATTCATAGATGCAAGCAAATGGTTCAGGTAATTTTGAATTCCGTAATTGTTATAAAACATGTAAATGTTTTAAACCGGTTCCTTGTGTGGACCAGTTACCAATATATGGAGCTTTTAGAATTTCAAAGGAACATACTCAGGAGTAGCACACAAGGCAACCTGGGGAATAGCAAATGATAAATATTAATTGTGAATTTTTATCACAGTCACCGGATGTACCGATGTGAACGAGTGAAATCATGGATGGTGTTTCAACATTTCATTACTCACTATTCTTATCATGGTATTTGCAGTTACTCTGGGCAGTTATGACTGGAACAATGGAGCATGTTTGTTTGAGCTACCGTAAACAAGTACTGGCAAAACACATGAAGGGGATTAATTCCCAAAGTGCATAATTCAATTGTGAAATAAGAACTCCAAATTTGGAAAGCAAATGATAAAGTCAGGTGCTCAACTTAACCCTTGTTACAACTCGATTGAGGAAATGAATTTCACCCTGAAGTCCTGTTAACTATGGGCTCCGTGCACAAGTACCCCCTCAACGGTAAGAAAGGGAGAGTTGGGGGAGACCACTGGCCCAGTTGGTTCTCGAAAGTGGTTAAAAAGCGCCCTCTCTGTTTATGCACGGAGCCTATATGGCCCATAACAGATGCAATAACTGATTTTTTTGGACAATGGGATCTGTTTATGTACACAATGTGCATCAAGCATGTTTGTGCCTAGTGGACGAACGGCTTGCCCCATCTTGGCTGCTACTTCGTGAAAATATCCGTGTTTCTGAAGCTGGAGTTGTCTCTGTGAATACACAAAAAATAAAGAAAATGTAAAAATGGTCAGTTCTGAAAAAAATATTGAAAAAAATCTAATTTTCAATTACCTATATCAAGAGTAAAGTGTTTGAGAAACCAATGAAATCATTTGAAATCAATTTATTTGATGGATGATTTTGTTTTGTTTTTAGTTTGTGTTGTATGTGTTAGTTCAGTTGCTGTGTTGTAGATACACTCTTAATGTCATTACAATTTGAAGTGTACTTGTAGAAAAAATGTATCCATCTAATTTATTATTAGAATGCACTAAAATAGATGAGTATACTAAATCAATATACATAGTTTACTAAAATAAAATTTTTTTGAATACTCAAATATAGCATTTTTGAATGAATTTTGGCCTCTGAAAAAAATTCTGCTAGGATCCAAAACGTCAGGCCCTCTAACTTATATGATTTGTATGTTTCAGGTCAGTCCAGTTTCCCCTACCCATGATTGCCCTTTGTCCCTCATATTTTAAAAAAGTTGAAAGCATCAACTACCAACTACAAGTTCTCCAAAGCTCTGAATACAATGATTGCTTAATTTAAAGTTTGGCCAAACGGTGTGATATCTTACTTGATACTGTCAGTATGTGTCTTGTATTCCATGATGGTGTTTGGGGGAAGATTGAGAACTCTTCTCAGCGTGTCTCGGATGCGAAGGCTGATGGTCACATCGCTAGAAGTTCTATTCCAGATTGATATGATGTCCTCCTACACAAGGGATAGAGGAATTCATAGTGAACTGATTGTTTAAAAAAGCAGATGTCTTCTGCTCTGCAAATGTTTCTTTTCAAGTGCCATTGTCCAATGGTTACGGTGTTTGACTTATGTGCCGTGGTACATGGGTTTGAACCCTGAGAGGGAACATGGTAGTGTGTTCTTTAGGCAAGACACTTTGCTACAATTGCCTCTCTCCACCTAGGAGTATAAATGGCACCTATGAAAATATTGCACTTATTTCAGACTGCTGCAGAAAAAAATGGCCTCATGGCTCCCCTTAAAATAACCATTTCTTTGTTTTACATTACTTTTACAGCTAAAATCAGCTTTACATTAAAACCTCAGGAATTCCAGATTTCAAAAGGGATTATATATAAATTTCAAAATCAAGAAAAATCCTGACAAATGTCATTCGTGGTTTGTACTTTGTGCTTTCTGAGAGCTTTTGAGAAAACCTCACAAGCTTTCCAACCTACAACTTGTTCTTTACTTGTGGATATAATTTATCTTATCAACTGACCACTGACAGATTTTAAGGGTTAAGGAGGACCAAGGATACTTGAAAACTTACAGCAAATCTGATGGACACGACAGCACCACAGATTTCATCGCCAACCATGAACTGTTCGCCCAGCATGGCCAGGATGAGGTTCTCCCACAGGCGGGAGGCAAGACCTTTCCTTAAACGCACAATCCACTTGCCGCCACTCTTGTTAGCATCATCCTAAAACAAAACAAACATGTGTTGATGTTTGTTATATCCAAACTACGCCACTGGTCCTAACACATGAGATGGGTACCTACGACATAACTTAAATTGGAAAGGGTTAAGACAGTCCTTGTTTTGTAATTTTAGCACAAAAGTTACCAACAAACTGAAGATACCTGAGATCTACAAGATCTAGTATTAATGAAAGTGCAAGTCTAAACAGTGCATTCTTGAAAACAAAAGGGTAATGCATGCAGTGATAACATACACACTGACACAAAATTGGTAAGGTCTAGGTCTTGCCCCCAAACAAATTCTGGAATGAAACATCTTTGGAGGGGATGAAATTGAGAAATATACATACCTCCCACATTGGCTTGATACCCTGTTTGAATAAATGATAGTCACTGCTGCTTGTGAGATCACAGGGTCTGGCAAGATGTGTGTACAGCGTCCAAAATTGTTCAACCTGCAAAGAAATGATTACACACTCTCAAGGAAAAGACTTCAGTAGAAGTTGTCTGGGCACTCACAGATCAGAAGAGACGTTTAGGGAACTGTAATGTCCGATAGTAAGCCGAAAAATTATGGAACAGGACAAACGTCACACTCTCTTGCAGGTGAGTCAAAATTTGATTGTCAAGTAATAATGTTGTGCATAATGTGAACTGAGTAAGTGAGAGGACTTTTTGAATTAGCATTTTTGAAATTGTATCTTCTCAACTTTTGTTTAGGGCTTACAAAGCTAGATAAATGACTTACTGATGCAAAGCTGCCGACTGTTTTGATGTTCTGTTCGTAGTTTGTGGATGATGCCTTGTTCCCTGGTGTACGCTTGGAAAACCACATAGAATAGGAGTACTGTAGCTGGTGCTCACCCTGCCCTGGCTTAACCTTGGGCTGTGCAGAAAAATCATACAAAATAGTGATAAGTAGGCCTATGCCATCTTAATTTGTATCTGTTTTGACTTGCTCTTCAAACAAATAAAGCAAATACCAATCTATTTCTGGGAAAGGCTGCAGATATTGATACACCAAGTCTTTCTTACCCATACAAACTTGTCTACTTGATGGTCTTTGGATACTTCGGTATCTTCCTTCTCCTCACCACTGTCCTCATCTTTCAACCTGTAAACAAATAATTACAAAAGTTAAAGGGGCAACAAACCCTTACGCCTGTTTTGTAAATGCTGCATTGTCAATTTTCCACACAATACAATTATACAAATGCATATTACAATACAATGTCTGTTGTTCAATAATTGAGATCATGCAGTCCCTGAATACATACACCGGTACATGTTGAAAGATATGTTATGCAACGACAAAACAATGTTCTGAATATAAATGTCTCAAATCCCCCCGCCCCCCCCCCCCCCACGGCCAACAAAACAGAAAAATAACTCTCATTAACTTATAAAAAATAGTTCCAAGAGCAAGACAATTCTTTTATAATTATGCATTTTTTTTTATAATACAAAGTTTAACTTTTCAAATAGTTACAATTGATAAACTCTTCTTTTTTTTTGCAAGTGCAAGAACTATCCAGTATCATCTACCCTGTTACCGTGCACGTGAATTAATGAGACGAACATGAGTTTCATGTCAAATCATTTGACGAATGACATGAATTGAATGATGAACATCTGTTTCGTAAAAATATATATGGGACTGTTAATCAGGTTACTTACATGTCAAATTTATTTTTCATCCTCTTCTTGACTATAAAAATATACAAATCTTGAAACTATAAAAATATTACAGCATGAAAATTGATAGAAATGGGACTGGAATGTGTTAATAAACAAGCACAAAATTGCATCAAGTATTTTGACTCTGGATGTTGATCTTTTCTAGCTTATTTACCTGGCTCTTTCAATACTTTGTAACTTTCATTATGCAATTGTGGTATGCAAATTCAATAGTAATCTATGAAGATACTTTCAAGATAAAAGTTATCAAGTTTTTAAAATAATATTTGTTGTAATTTTGGACATTATTTATTTGAAATCGAAATAGATTTTACAAAATTATTATATATTTTTGAAAGAGTAAACTAAAGTCAACTAAAACAAGATGGCGGCCGCCAGTGCATCAACAAAATCGAAGCTGTTGTCTCTAGTTGAAGAGGCAGAATGCCTCACTAAGTAAGTATTGTCTCTAAATTTTGGAGTTAGCGTTATTTGCTGTTTGTATTCTTTACACACATTAAAAGTAGATGGTAAAAGAAACGTAATTTTAAAGATATAATGTGTTAAAGTAGGCCTGGTGAGGGCGCTGTTCATTGGGTGAACTTTTTTTTCTGAATAGGAAATTGTGATTGAAATTTGGGTTTTTTTGTTCTTTGCTTTTTTTTGCACTTTCGCGTAGGGCCTACTGTTATGAGTGTTAATATTTTATTTAAAATCAGATATCAGAATTTTTGAGATCATGATTGCCGTCTGCCATTTTCATTGATATTTTGAGAAAATGAATGAGTTTAGTTTTCAAACAGTTTTAGTTTGCTCAGTCCAATGCTCATCTCGAATTAGAGCTGGAGGCACGTCTAATTTTTGTCCAGCGGTTGGAAAATGGTGGAGGCCGTGAAATTTGGCCTTTACTAAAATGCCTCTGCCATTTTCCAACCACTGGACAAAAACTAGATGTGCCTCTAGCTTGAGTAATACAGCTGACATGCTCCATATTCATTCACATGTGAATGAATATGGAGCATGTCAGCTGGAGTTACTCAAGCTAATGTGCCTCCAGCCCTATGACTATGTAAAATTCCCGATGAGCATTGGAGCTGGAGTTTCTCAAGCTAATATAGGTCTACTATTTAACTTAAGGTGTGGACTTCGAAACTTTCCAATTGTCTTTCAAAATATTTCACAAAAATGTAGCTCCCCCCCCATAGGTTTAGTCTAGACAGCCAACAAAGCATCCTCTAAATGTACATTCCTTTCCAAGCTACTAGTTTCATTTTGCTCCAGTGTGCCTGATTATGTCACATTTTTGATTTCTTTAAAATTCTAACAACATTTTTATTTCTAACTTCACACACAGCAATACTGATAACAAACTTGTAGTTGAACAAACTACCACAAAGAAGTGATTTGAAGACGGTTCTTAAAGGTTTCCACATTAATAGAAAGAGGCTGTTTATTCACATACATGTACACCTCTTTTATATTTTACCAACAAATCAGAGACCTGTTTGAGTCTACTGCAGCTGTGAGGCAGAGAATGCCAGCTCTTGAGGATCCTCAGGTAATCTATAAATACACTGTAACCATCATGAAATTTGCATAACTTTTAACCTTTGCATTGTCTATACATAGAATTGAATGGAGGATTTTGCTACTATGATTCGAGGAATTTTATTTTGTGTATTTCACAAAAGTTCTAATTTTTAAATTCTGAATAAAACTGTAATCATATTAAGACATTTAATGTAAATAAAATTCCAACATATTTGAACCTTAGCTTTGCCTTTCCAGTATTTCCTCACCAAAAAAACTACTGTAGAATCATATTGCAGTGCAATATTAAACACCCCCTCCCTCTGGATTGCAGATTATGGACATGCTGATGAAGAAGAATGAGGAGATTGAAGCAACACTCAAGAAGACTGAGGAGCAGAGGGAGCAGCGGCGGGAGATGGAATGTCTGCAGGAGGAGGTGGACAAGAGAGACGAGGACATCAAACAGCTGCAGAGGCAACTCAAGGAAGCTGAGCATATTCTGGTGAGCAGAGAAGATTGTCTTCTAAGGAGTGTTTCCTGCCTCAACACTAACACCTGTAGAACCCCTACAATAGATAAATCCTTAACCCTCACTGCCTAGGCCCTTTTTGGCTAGGAACCATCCTCAATCCTGCAAAATCCCTCCAGTTGCCACCATGTAAAAGTTGGATTCTGCCTCAGTCCTCCAAAATCATTCCTTTCTTTTTAATGTGTTCAATAGATAGGTGACTGCTGCCTCAATCCTTTAAAATCCTCAAACAATCAGTGTTGATATTTTTGAGGCAGTGCCGATGATATCGAGAGGCAGTGCGAATGGTGTCCAGTATATTGTGGGCCTCAATTATATATGGCTGAACATGAACAACAAAGGATACAGCCTATGACCTTGATGCCACGCATCATTAAAATTCAACTAACGTCATGGTCACTCGATATTTGTTCATTCCAGGCAACAGCAATCTACCAGGCTAAGGAGAAACTCAAAGCCATAGACAAAGCGAATAAGGGAGCCATATCTGCCGAGGAGCTCATTAAGTATGCGCATCGGATCAGCGCCACAAATGCAGTCTCAGCCCCTCTGTCCTGGGCACAAGGTACACAAATATGGCTGTGTTAAAATGTCTTGCTTAAGGCTTTGCCTAGGTCTTTGTCAATGGGCACATGGTGAAATAGACGTAGTCGTAGCTCTAAACACCTGTTTTCGGACTTGACATGAGCATTTTTGGCAACCTTGAAGAGAATCGTTAGTCACGCTAGTTCTGTCTTTAGTTCTCTGTTCTCAACTGATTGTGGTCGGTGTTAGTGATGGTGGAACAAAGAATAAATGGTTTATTGTCAACGTTTGTCAACAAGTTGATTGTCCTTTGATTGATCGTACAAATTAAGTCAAAATTCTTCAATTTTATCAAAAAATGGAAAGACGAAGGTTTCTTAAATTCTTCAAAACAGAGAAGAGTGGGGAAAGCTTTACCAATTAGAACCATTTCAAAAACCTTTTGTGGAACTTATTTTAAGAGTTATGTAATTGGTCAATAAGAAGATATATTTGTATCGTATTAATTGTTGTGATGTTAATTTGCACTCTTTCAATGATTCTGTCAGGTGACGCACGTAGGCCATACCCGACAGACCTGGAGATGCGCATGGGCATTCTGGGTAGACTGAGCAATCTTCCTGTTGCCCAGGCAACCAATGGGGTTACTGAGGGAGCATCAGCGGCATCTGGAGGAGGTGAGAAACAAATGAATTTTTCTTTGCTCTTTACCGACGTAGCTTTATAAACACTGTATTCTCAGTGTTGTCCCAAGTGAAGGGCAAAAACCCAATAATAAATCTCTGAATGCTGTTCTGTTTAATTAAGATGTGCTGTCTAGTATTTAGTACAATTTTTTAACTGGATCATGTATTTTGGCCTTCATTTTGTCCAGGTTTCGCCTTCTCTCTGAAAAAGCATAGGCTATTAAATATTGTTTTTAAAAGATGTCCTCCACTGATCCCCCTTCTTCCACCTCCCCCCCCCAACCTCATTTAGGTGTACAATACTGACCATAAATCTGGCAAGCAAAATTGTAAAGTATCACTGGTAAAATTTGCGTCTTCATTTGATTTAGATGGTGCCCCTTCGGGTACCAGCGGCCTGACCTGGCAGCCCTCCAGCGAACTCACGGCCAGCCTGAGCATGCCGTCCGGCATCAGCCACCACAGCACCGAGCTGAACCTTGACCTCGGTGCCCCAGGTCAGAACAAAGAGAACGAAGATGACGTGGAGGTCATGTCCACCGATTCCTCCAGCAGCAGTTCGAGTGAAAGTTTATGAAAGCGTTGTGGCGGCCTTAGATATGAACTTTGAACTTTGACACCAAGGTAAAAAAAAATGACCCAGAATTTCCCAGTCCTGCAAAAAAAAACGAGGATGATGTGGAGGTTATGTCCACCGATTCCTCCAGCAGCAGTTCCAGTGAAAGCTTAAGCTGATATGAAAGCGTCAAGGCGACTACTGGATATGAACTTGAACTTTGACACTGAGGTCAAACTGGACCAAGATTAGCCGTAAGCCAATTTTCATGTTAAAAAATCCCAAAGAGTTTGAGGTATTTTCATAATTGGACTGGGTTTTCATCCATCATGAAAAAAACAAAACTTGGGCCTTAGAATGACCCATTGACCTTATTCACATGATCAACTCAAAATTCAGGGACTATGGTTGAAGGGTAAATCTTGTATCACTTTTAATATTTGTATATAATTTGTAAAAAGGCTGTTTCATTTTATCTCTTGCCTGTTAATTTGGGCCGTCAGTTAGAACAGATAGTAAATATTAAAAACACTGATGTGTGTAGATGTCACAGATTTTGTGTCAACACTTAAACTGTATTGAGGTCAGTGTGCTGGTAGATCAAAGTTGGCCAATTGTTTTAAAACAATTGATAGGATGCTCCTGTACTCAAGTGTGTGCTACCGGAACTTTGATTCAAGCTGTGCGTGCACAAGCGACCAAATAATGGCAGGAATCATCCTGAAATCAAATTAGGTTTTGCCCTTCACACTGTATACTCAGTGTGTTATACACATGAAGGGCAAAACCTAATTTGCTTTACATCACCTCGATGCACAAATTCCATCTTAAGAAAACCATACACACACAAATACATACAGAAAGGATAAACAACACTTGATTACAAAACAAAGTTTCTTGCTTAGAGATGTAGATTCACATGTACATGTACATTTTTCTACTACACTGTAACAGTACACATGTACTCCTGTATTTCAAGCCAGAAGACAGAAAACGGTAGAGTTTATAGTTGCCAATTGAAGAGAATGAAATAATCTTTATTCACAACTTTTTAAGTTGAATAACAACACATCACAAAGATGGACATTTTTTCTAAAAACATCAATTGCAAAAGTCACATGGGATATAAACAAATGTTTACAGGTTTTCAGGTGAGTGGCAGACTGGAAAGGCAGGTTTTGTTTGCAAGAAATCTACGCTGGATAAATTCACATACTTCACTAATTCACATTGGAGAGTCAGGTTGGCGTAGCGATAATTTCCTCACCTTCCACCGCTGTGACCCGGGTTCAAATCCCGCCTGGGCCAACATGTGGATTGGGTTTTCAGTCCCTCCCTTATTCCTTGGGTTTTCCCCAGAATAGCTTCTGGGCTTTTCCTCGCACCTCTAAAACTGTCATTTCTTCTCATACACATACTTCACTAATTCACATTGGAGAGTCAGGTTTACGTAGCGGTACTTTCCTCGCCTTTCACCGCTGTGACCCGGGTTCGAATCCCGCCTGGGCCAATATGTGGATTGGGGTTTCAGTCCCTGCCTGATTCCGTGGGTTTTCCCCAGAATATCTTCTGGGCTTTTCCTCCCACCTCTAAAACTGTAATTTCTTCTCATTGTCTTCTCTCTAAGTTGGTGTGATGTTTCCCCTGGGATGCTTTACCGACTATAATGATACAGATACAGATACATACGTTTTCCTTATATTTTGATGGTTGGAAAACTTTGAAGTTATTTCTAAAATAATGAAGAATATTTCAAATGGTTAAATAACAAGTGAAGGTGATATTATATTTCTAGTAATCAACATGATGACATAACTTTCAACTGCCAGTTGGATTACATTTCGTGAGTACTGTTGAATTGGATAAAAACAAATCTATGGAGCAAATCAATATCAAAGTATTGACATTGAAACTGTAGACAAATCCGTATTAAAAGTCATAACATCTCAAATCATGTTAGAAGCTACATGTGACTGACTTGTGATGATACTTGTGATTGACATGATTTGATTGCAGTAGTACTATAGAGATGAGGACATTGTATTTCATACAAAATCAATAATTCATTTAATAAATGATAAAATTTTACAATATCGTAATTGCAACAAAAATTCAAGTAGAAATTAATACAAAATAAGCCTTCTTGTAAAATTTGTGATTAAATGATTGGATGCCGTTCTTATTGGATCCAGGCCTCCACAGCTTTGAAGATGGTGTCCCTGGCTTGTACAAGCTGAGGGGGATCCGAGGGCAGTGCTGGGTACATGTTGGCACAGTGAGCAGTACCTGTTTTAATAACAGAAATAAAAAATTGAAATCATTTCATTTAGTAGAATTTGTAGAATAACTTTTGGTATGACGATTTCTCAACAGACAGTGTGTGACACTTGGTGATTTATATCATAATTTTCATTAGCATGCATATGTGAGTTTTTCTCGGTTGCTCTGTGTTGCCATTTAGCACTCCAGACTAAAGAACCAAGCAGTTTTATGAAAATGGGTCTGGGAACAAGACATGGAGAGTTTAGAAGTTCCTAGATGTCCGCGCCAAGCTATAATCTATATTTCCATACTTTACATCCATGCGTGGCAGTCACACCGTTAAGTCTCAACAAACAACGAACATCAACAAGGTGGCGTCAGTAAAAACATAGATTTTGGTAAGTTTTTAACATGCTTATCCTAAAAACAAACTTATAGTGAGGACTGAGGAGGATATTTTGTTCCTTGCAAAATTTTACTCGATGACTCAAAGATATGGATTAGTGGGGATACACTAATCGCTGTATTCAGAATGTTGAGTTTTGCCTTTGTGAAAAAAAAAACATCTGTGCAAAGTGCAAAACTTGACATCAGTTTTGCATAGACTAATGTCAGGACCCCCGCCCAATTGTGATCTTTGAAAATATTCATTAAAATCAAGTAATTGGTTGCCACTTGCCATTGATGTAGACTGCTGTTTCAGTCTCAGAGACATCCTTGGTGATTCCCAGGTAGTGCCAGGGATCGATTGAACCGTTAGGGAAGATGACTTTGGTTGCTCGGATGCCCTTGGCTCCGTAGTTGGTGTTAGTGCGTGCAATGCCTTGAGTCAACGTGGTCTTGTTGAACTGTTTCCCGTAGATGTCAGAGCACTGCTGCAGGGAGAAGCTACAAAAGAAAAGAACAAAATTCAATCAAGGTTGGAACCATTTTGCTATTTCTGTTAACAATAAACCAGTGGGCAAGTTCATTTTAATATGAATTCAAAGTGAATTTAACGTCGTACAACATTCATAGTGAAATCAGCTGGAGTTGAAATTTTTCATCCAAATGTGAAGCGTAAATTCTCGCGGTTATGTCACACATTCTATTTGCATTGCATTAGTACACGGTATGATCTAGCCTCAACTCTACAGACAATCAGTCACACTGTCACTTCTATCACGAAGGCCCCCTTCAATGGAGAAAACACTGTGCTAGCTATTGTTCATATAATCTGTCACGGGCAGTTGCTTTGTACAATAGCATGCACAATGGTTTCTCCATTGAAGGGGGCCTCGTGAGTCCACAGTGATCATGCATCTGGAGTTGTCTTTCTAATGATAGTTGGGACTACCTGACAGGGAAGCCATTGCCGAATGGTTGGTCCTTGCCATCCGATGTTTGGAAGAACCCAAACTCAGTACATGTCTGGTACACCCACTGTCGACCTGTATGATAAAATTATAGTAAACTTACAACAATGGCCCAAGTATAGTTTGGCCTGATTACATACTCTTCTCAAGTAGCTAGTCATAACAAATTGCTCAGCAAGACTGTATGTTTGAACTATAAAATAGCGGACAACCAGCCACAAGCAATGTCCACCAACCACATTTTGGTTGGTAACCGGTTTATTTGCTAACCAGATTTTTTTTCGTTTTTGGAACTGACCTCCTTCAGATGCCGAGCTTTCCCAAGACGTCTGTCTCATCTCAGTGATCATGTCATCGTAAGATACGTCCAGACACTTCTCCCCGTATGTCTGCAGTAACAGCGTGTTGACGGCAGCGTAGCGCGCCAGGGGCACGCCGATAGAGGTATTACCCATGATGCCACACAGGGTGTCAATGGTGATGTCGGTGCCTACCGCTCCCTAGCAGTTTTTAAAAAATGACAATGTCATAATACTATATTTTTCGAATATATTCAAACTTTCAAATTTGCACATGCCAAAGTTTGTATAATTATAAGTCGATGTCGAGTCCACTTTGGAGACCAAAAATTTTCTGCAATAAATTGCACTGATTCCAATTTTTAAAATTCAAGTTTTCAAACACCAAGTCTTAAAGAGTTTTTGTGACGATAGTTTAACTTTCATATTGCAGGCAATTTGAAAGTTTTTGCAATTATTAACTAATAGGACACTTCACTAACACTGACTGATCTTGTGTTTTCCAGTTTTACCTCAAATGCACGATTGTCTTTGTTGTACTGCACCACCCCAAAGAAGTTGCCCGCGATGGCCTCATAGAAATTGGAGACATCGTTGGGGTTGGATCCGTTCAGTGGCTTACAGACTCTGCAGAGAAAGAAAAATCAGGGGAAATATAATGTAGTTTAAGAAAAACATTGATTATGAACCTTTTAACGCCTTGTAAATTGCCCCAATTGAGCATATTTCCATATTTCAAATGAGTTGTTTAAAAATGTAGGTCACTAATATATATTTTTTAAACACAACAAAAAGTTCCCTTAGTGGATCTTAAATCTCTGTGCCTGGTCCAATTTAGACATCGGCAGTCAGATCATTTAATCAATCAATAAAATAATTAACAATCAATAAAATAATTTTAAAAATAACAGCTTTACTGGAACATCTTGGTCAGGTCCGCCCATCCCACACGGTGCTGCAGGAGTTGTTCCACCTGCGTTGTGGCCTGCATGATGTTGGTGTTGCACATATCTCCCTGCGGGCTCGTTGCCAGAGAATCCCGCACCACGGACACGTAACCTGATTGAAGGCAACCAATTCAAAATTAGAACATTTTCTAAACACAAAAGCTTTAAACAGAAATTAATGCTTAGCATAAACCAGCTTATGAAATTGTTGACAATGTTCAAATGAGTAGAATGCATCCCTTGTGCATGTGCATTGGATGTAAGAGTCTGTACCATGTAGCAAAGTGTCCTTCGCTGATGCAGACTCTTAAATGTTAAAGAGCACCCTCTATTGTTTATGCATATTGCCAATACCCAAGTCAATAATGTGCGACAAAAGGGAGATATTCTTCCATTCTTAATTTGTATTTTTTTTCTTCTAAGCCTTTTATTGTATTCGGTTTGTGACCAAAAAGTGGACACAAGAGGGCTCACTGTGTAGTGACTGACCTGTGAAGTCTAGCTGGGCCAGTAATGGTCCACTGGTTGCCACGGCACCATCCACTAGATGAGGGTATTTCAGACGGAACCAAGCTGAGAGACTACCTAATTAAAGACAGTGATCATTCAAAATAATTGTAGATTTTGAACCATCCACTAGATATATTGATCTTAATTCTTTTTGTACAAATGGCAGATTTTCCAAAATGGATTCTTCCATTTTCTTGACTCTTGCTGATATTTTTGTGTTCAAATGAGCTGTAATGCTTTCTATTAACAGATTCTATCTTGTATACATAGCTACAATATTGCTGGAAGAACATAAAAACAAACAGCATGTATACCCAAAATGTTTGATTTTTAAACACAAAGGACAGCCGGGGGAAAAGAGACGGGGTGGGGACAAGAAAGGGGGTGGGGACAAGTAACAGGTTAATGGTTTTACTTGGCCATAATAATTCAAAGGATTTCAAGATTTTGTTAATGTTTACCTGGGTAAGAACCACCGAAGGAGATCCACTTGCTGTATGTGACGTTCATTTTCATGCCCATGTACTGTCTGAAGTAGGCCAGGTCTGCTAGGGCCTGCTCGCTGTTTAGGAAGCTCAGGCTCTCCACGGAAATATCACTAAAATGAGGTGTAGGATATTAAAACAGAGTACAAGGCTTCATTATCAAACAGACAGTGAAATACACAGGGTGTAGGGTAGGGTGGGGCAAGGGTGTGGCTATGTGTACTTGCTTGGCCCAAATTGGGGGGGGGGATAACTGGATTGCATTGAGGGAGCGATGTATGGCAATACTTCCTCCTATTCTTCTGGCCAATTATTATTCCTTTTGGCAAAAGTGTTCAAATATTGTATGTTAATGTATGTTAATTCATGGCAGTCCAGGAAGTATGAATTGTGGTACCATTGTCCCCATTACATAGTGCAACAGAAAATTGTTAAGTAGTTCTGACAAGTATGGGGCAATCACTTGTAGTAGCATTATTGGCAACATTTTCGATTGGGTAATTATCTTGAAGGAAGAGAGTGCTTTTAAGTAATTCTGATCTTCAGTTTGGATTTAAACAACATGCCTCCACCACTCAGTGTACTTTTGTCATGAATGAAGTTATTTCTCATTACAATTTTAATAGGAGCAATGTTTATACCCTGTTGTTAGATATGTCTAAGGCATTTGATCGAGTTGATAATTGCAAACTGTTTAAAAAATTGCTTGACAGAAACATGTCTCCTGTTGGCTTGCGTAACACCAGCTCCACTGCTCATCAGGAATTTATATTGTAAATGGCTTGACTGATGAATTACAAAATAGTGGTGGTGGTTGTGATATAGGTAGCAGCAGAATTTGAACCCCTGACCCTCTGAACATGGGCCACAAAAGGCCACCATTTATTGCACCACTTGGTGTTTGAAGGCTTTCTAGGTCAGTCCACATTAAAAAAAAAGTGTCAAAATTTGAAATTGATCTTCCCTTTTTTTGCCATTAACAAAGCCAAGGAGTTTATGTGAAAAATACCCAAATTTTAAGAACATGAAGCTTTCTGTGATAACTTCCAGTTTTCTTTGATCATTTCTTACGGAGTAGGATGACTTTTCCCATAAAATCGGTGCTCCAGCATCAGGCACAACGCCCCCAGTCGTTCAGCCATGACGACCCATGTTCCTTCTACCATCCAGATAGGATTGGCGGTGCCTTCTCCACCAATCATGAGAAAGACTGGACCGCCGGGCTTGAAGAAGGTATCGTTGACAAAGTAGCGCTGCAAACACAATTATATTTTAGCACCTGTATTCACTTGTAATAATACAAGGAACTGTGCCGCAAGTGTTGCAATAATGTTTACTCATATAGCCTTAATTTTTGCCGTGATCACTAACATTCTCACTAATGTGTTGTAATCTACACCTGTGATAAATAACACGAAGCCCAGACTATGTGCAAAGAGCATCAGTTTGATCATAATGAGTATGAATCATAGTATTAGTTGTGTACATTTTGAATCTCTGAAAACTAGTCTAGATTATCCACATAAAACGAATGAAAAGCAGGAAATATCCATGACTTATCAATGCGTTAGGTCTCCAGTAAAGTCCCTCACTACCAATGCCTATTAAATTCAAATAGTTTGTAAAAGAATTGGGAGATGGACCTTATAATAGCTGGTCTATCGTACCTGTTGCCAAGTCCTGAGATCGGCATCGTTGAAATGATCTAGTTTCTGTTCCAACCACTGATCGGGAGGCAGCGAACCGCCTGATCGTCTCCTCGGGGCTCCAAGCATCCCACCCCGGGGTCTCCCATGGAGAAATCGCGGTAAGGACCAGGCCAAACCGACGAAAAATGTGAGAAAGATGAGCACCGCGAGCCTGTGAACAGCCATTGTGGGATCGCATGTGTTGCTCCGGTGGCCGGTCAGGTGATCGAGGTTTGTGTGTCATGTGACAAAAAGTTTAATGATCTCTACGACTGTTTTATGATTGTTAATCAAATGTGGGTGTTAAAAAAATCCGAGTTAAAATATCTCAACAGTGTTCCTGCCGAAATAGAAGGCTAAAGTTAAAAAGTAAAATCCACAGAAGAGTCACATTGCCATAGGATGTCACGCGAGCCTACACCGTCCTCCCACAACTTTAGGCCAAGACCAAAAGCCAGAGAAAAGGAGAAATTCTTTAAAATGCCAACTTTCATGGAACAATAAAGATATACTCAATGTGCGGACAATAACTCAATACAGTCGAGTCTCGTTATAACAAACTCGTTTGGACCATGGAGGATATCAGAATGTTGTATTAAGAGGAACATCGGTCCCATTCATTGCGCACATAAAAGCACAGTCGGGACCAAGGCTTTACGTTTGTTATGACCAGAATTTTGTATTAACAGAGTTTGTACTAACGAGAGTCGACTGTATATACCAGCTTAATTAACCTGTAATTTCTTCTTATAATTAGCCGAACTAGATTACACAATGCTTTTGTATATGAGGCAAATCATTCGGTTTTTCGCAAAAAAAATACAAGACCAGCTCAAGCAAATTAAAACGTTCTTTCAAAAGAGGGCGCGCTGCACAAAATTAATGGGTGTCACTAACTTTTTTAACACGGAAAATATTTTTTTTTAATCGATCTCTATTTCATCCATAAGTTCATCCGACCTTGAATAAGATACGCCCACTTACTATCCGGTAGCTTGTCTGTTCGATCGCTTCCGATTGCCTTGGACCCTATACGTGCGAGTTTCAAATTGCGGGCCGCAGCCAGCTAAACTCGTCTGTCCGAACAGTTGAACCATAACCCTAAATCGTCATCAATAACCTAAACGTGACAGGAAACCTAGGATCAGATGCCAAGCCTGCCTCAGTATATATCATGATGCAAAGGTGAACAACTTGTTTATTTTAGCTTCACCCGGTAAACTGCATGCTGTGTGTGCGAAAGAGGAAAGTGTGAAAAGTGCTTTCACTGAGTTCGACAGAAGCTGTTCGCGAGGGAGTTGGGGAAGCACGGCACTCTGTCGTTACACTGACACAATAATTTAGGGCAACTGAGTGGAAGGAAGCGAGTATGGCAGGTAAAGCTGACAACAAGGTCATTGTTCTGATCACCGGCTGCTCCGCCGGCATCGGTCTAGCCACCGCGGTGCTCCTCGCTAAAGACCCGGAGCGACGGTTCCGAGTTTACGCCACAATGCGGGACCCGACCGCGGAGAGACGGGGGCCGCTGGAGGCTGCGGCCGGCGGGGAAAGTGGCGGGATTCTCGGTGAGACTCTGTTCGTTCGTGAACTCGATGTCGGCCAGGCCGGGGACCAGCAGGGCGTGGTGGATGAGATCGTGGAGAAAGAAGGCCGCATTGATGTTCTGGGTAAGTTCGAGTACTTCTACTGTAAGTTATCAGAGTTTCCTCTGGATCCGTAATGATGGATCAGCCGTGTTACAGGACAGGGATAAGGGAGCCGAGTTAACCATTGGCTTTCCTATATGCCTAGTCCAACTGCCTGTTATAGTCAGTGACTCAGTCAGTCGGCCAGTCAATCTGACAGACACCACGACACCACAGACAGACAAAAAGACAGACAAACAGACACTAGACTAGCCCTCAGTGGTCCAGGAAACACATTAATGCAGCCGGTAATTGGATACGAATGTCAGTAACTCTTCCTCAATGCTTGATGGACTTGAATTCGAAGAGCACGCACGTACGGTACAGCAAACACCGCTTTTACTATAGCGAAATCGATTGTATGAGTAACTAGAATATAACTATAGAAGATATTTCGGGATTGGGGAGCTTTTCAAGAAAATCTGATCGTCTTTTGTCTTATTGCCATAACTTTTCTTTACGAACAAGTGAATAATGCTGGTCTGATTATATGGGAAACCGTGGACTCACTACCGTCTCTGGACAAAGCCCAGGCCCTGTTCGATGTCAATTTCTGGGGGACAGTGAGAATGATTCGAGCCGTCCTTCCCTCTATGAAGACCAGGAAGGCAGGACGGATCGTCAACATGTCAAGCGTCTTCGGCCTCGAAAGTAAGACTACGTACTGCAGTCGATGAAAAAGGCAAAGTCAATTTGTTAAAACTGAAGTAACAATAATTATAATCCCGTACAAGAATGAAAGATTTTACAATCATAATATTATGCACTGTCCAACATGAATGGTCCGGAAAAGAAAACTTTACTTGATAAAAACTACCTAAATGCATGGTGCAACCTCTTCCTCAAGTTTTATAGAAGTAAAATTTAGTTACAATCAGTAAGCCAGAAACAATTATTGAATGGATCGTAATAATGTGTGACCATGGAATGCAATGGAGGACATTGATTGCACATTCTTTCTCTTGCCTAATTTACACCAAACCTAACTGTGATTACTGATTTAAGTCTGAAAGCAGGTGTGTCGTGCATCAATATAACTTTCATTCATTTCTTAATAAAATTGATTATTTTTAGGTCAACCGTTCCAGTCATTCTACGCAGCCAGTAAATTTGCTGTCGAGGGAATCACCGAATCGTTGGCGCCTGTTCTCAGACTCTACAACATCTGGTAAGCAAGAAAATACCGACACACCATCCTCACACGGTTTATCTTTTTTCTTGGTGTGGGGTTAGGGTTGGGGACAACAAAGAGAGAAAAGACTAATACTGTGGATTAGCAAAGGAACAAACTTGAAATGCTGATATCCGTACGGTGATTTTCAATGCAGTTTGCTATTTTTTGTCAAGCGGACTATATATATATCCGTCCAAAAAAATGGCAAAGAGGTAGAAGAATTTCAAGGTAACATGCAGTCTAAAAGCCTGTGTATTCGCTTTGTGACGGTTTGAAAGAGTTTAGATAGGCCTAGTAGACTTCTTTGCAGCTATAGTTTTGGGTCCTATCCTTGAAGTGTTAACAATCAATGACGGTCAGCTATAGTACATAGTAAGCGAAAGTAGGCACTCAAACGAACTGATAACAATGAAATAACGTGGACGCGGAGCGACTTCTTTTCTTTTGGATTTATTTTGTGGGGGAGCACAAGCCTCGTCGCCCAAGGTTGGAAATAAAATGGACGCACTAAATGTGATCGCCCCGCTGCATAATATAGGGACGATTATGGTTGCAGGGACGGAAATACTTCTGTAATTTCGAAGACGTCGACTTGTCCCACGAAAGGGGGAGGGGTTGGGGAGGAGAGGGGGACTTACAAACTGCTGGAAAGGGGGCTAAGGAGTAGTTTATCTCCATGTCTATATACGTATATTCCGGCCGGCTTTTGTCATAGCACGATATGTGACAGAGCCCTCCCCCTCATTTGTGTAGAAGCTCAGGACTTCTTTTGAGATATCTAGGGGTGTGTTAGACAATAACAGTCTAGGGTGTGTATAGGGTATATGGGGAGATGGAGGGGGGGGGGGGTACTCCTCTGTCACATATCGTGCTGGGAATAGGAAACCCCGTACGGACATTATCATCCCTGTCAGACGGGCCGCCGAGCCTTGCTACCCCGCCGTGGCTCGCTAATTAATACGGATTCCACTTCACGCAAAAACTTACGGACACATTTTGAATGCAATATTAGAAAGTTTGATATAATGGCCTACAAAAGGCCATGTGTCCGAAGTATCAATCCCGGAAAATTCTTGGAAAATTTTGCAATTCAGTTTTTGAGCAGCGCCCCCAAGCGTCAATTTACCCCTACCTTGCTTTCCGCATTTGTCCTGACTTCCTCATGTCTTGTTCCCTTCCCCTAAAAAGTCCTCTTGATGTACATGAACTTTTACGTTTTCTGCAGTATTTTATTAGCCTTCATCAAAAAGTTCCCTTCGCTAACGCGTGAAGTAAATTATAAATTGTCAGAATTCCACTAAATTGGCAGTCTTTGCTGTTTCAGGGCTGTCCTTATCGAACCGGGATTGGTAAAATCCAACATGACCAAATCCGTGGACGACCCGTTACAATTCGTCACCACCACGCCCAAAGAAGCGGGCTTTGATGACATCACGACCGCTGCCTTCCTCTTCCGGTTCTCATCGCCCGAAGCCCAGCAGTTGATTGGCTCGATACAGACACCAGACGAAGTGGCGGTGGTCGTGCGGGAGGCCATAGTCTGCGAGGAGCCGCACCTGCGGTACCAGACCAGCGAGTTCTCCAAGGCGTTGGCCGCAATGCGACAAGTTGACGCCCTCGGCGATAGGCACTTTTACTCACTTACCAAAACAGACTGAGCTAATTTAGTTGGAATGCAACGAAATACTGCTGTATTTTCGAGGATAAGAAACCCTTTAAAAATTAAAAGTAGTCACAAGTTGTAGGTTACATTGTAATCAACAAGCGATGAATTGGCGATCAGAATTCACAATTTTGTTTTTATGCTTATCGATATAATATGGCACCTGTTCAGACCATGTATCGTCATATTGCATCTGTAATACATATGTTTTGAAATATTAGTTGCTTTTCATATTTGTGTACAAAAAACTTCTGTCGAGGAATTTAAAATTCGGTCTCCTTAAAGGTTTGCCGGTACGTTTACATGGAACAAACGGTAAGTGTGAAGCCGTACGATTTATATCAAACGAAAATGAAAGAGTAAAGGTTGACTCCCTGATAGCTGAAGATAAGAAAAACGATCATTTCAAATTATTTTATTTCAGTTCTAACACCAATCAATGTGCGCGCGGCACAGAAGAGGCTTTGGGTGCAGCAGTTGGGGGTCGGGCAGACGGAAACGAGTACAAAGAAATGAGTTCTTATTTCGAAACTAGAATTGTTTACATCTTATTTTTGATATTGGTTTTTGATAAGAGTGTCACAAAAGTCATACTAAGTTTATTCTGTGGGGATGAAAAAGGTAAAAGGATATCCAAAATATTAGGACGCAGATCTGTAAAAAGGCCCAGAGCTAGAATTGCCCCCGCCCGCCAATCACGATATTGTATGGCCTCAAATTCTCAGGCATTACAGCATTTGGCAGTGAACTTGAGGATTTGTAACAACTTATGAGGATGAAAGCCGTACAGAGGACTGCGAGCTCCTATTTCTGTGAAATTGGATGAAATTAGGCCCTAAAATGACTCTATTTTGTGATGAAGCGTAGGCGTTCATCATAGTTTTCGAAATGTCGATGGGCTTCAGGACTGGTTTAATTAGGGGTGATCATCTTTGGATGAAATTTTCTCCCCAAAATCATTAACTCCAAAATAATGGACAGTAAATAAAAGACGATGAAATAAGCTTTAATTCGATGGGTGTCTCAGATTCCTTGGAGAGTTGTGAGTATTTAAAATAATTGTTGGAAGTACGCGTAATTATCATAGGGTTCGATGGGAATCTATTTTGCCGGGTCTTGTACCCTCATAACAATGTCAAAACTTGACCAAATGAGGGCGCCCTTCAATTTTTCGGTTCGCTCCATCATTTTCAATCTGAGTTTACATACACGGGGTAAAAAGCGTCGAAACTTGAACTTTGTTATTTGCTTTCGATGTCGATAAGTATTGACCAACGCTGAAAATAATGAAGATTAAAATGCCTCACTTGTGTGGAGGGTTATGGTTGGTGCGACCGCTAATGTTGCTGTCGAAAACTTGAGCAGAGATATCCGAGTGAACATGGTGAACAAGGTGAATGAGTGAAGGTAAGTTTCAGTTACTACACAACGTTGTCGTTGGAACATTATCTGATTACGTAACACTAGAGTTTGATAATTTGTTCATGCTAATTTGAGTAAGAAGTCGACTAAAAAAACTGCATTGCAATGGAAAGACGCCTCTTCATGGTGGCTGGTGGGTGGTAGTTCACAGTTTACAAAGTATATGGGAAGTTGTGACAAATATCTGTCATTTTCTGTTATTGTTAAACTTTGGAAATGGTAATTATGCAGACTCTGTGTGTTCTTATTCCTCCATGTTTGCAATGAGTATCACTATCACTATCACTATCATGGGTTTTCTCACATTGGAGTTTTATTTGTCAAAAAGGTTGCAGCATTTGACCCTTACATTAGAATATTTTTTAATGTAAATAATATTTCAACGTTAGTTTGTTTGGGTACAAAGTTTACAGGAGTGGTGAATTTGTTCCAGCATGATGTAGTCATGGTAGTATTTACATGCATATATAGCAGGCACTATTTTCTAAGTTTACACATGTTGCATTTCTCTCTTTTGTGATGTTTTTAAATTTATATTGCAATAAGCATTGTTGAGATGCGTCATGTACATGTATTTAATGTTGACACAAAAATAGTACTGCATTCTTTCCAAACATTTACTAAAAAAAATACCAATTATTTATTGTGTGGTATTTTACATGCGAGCAAGTGATTTTGAATCTTGTTCGTTGGTTTGGTTTCGATGAGATCACAAATATTACAACTTGTTCTTTAATGTGGATGGAGTTGAGATCTGGTTGGCTGAGCTGAGATGGTGGAGGATCTAAAATCCAAATTTTGAGCTGAAAAAAATTGAGTGCATGCACACACAAAATTCTCACAACATATTGCCCACATTCAAATTTATACAGTTTTTATTACAAAGGAGGTTTTAGTGACATTTGAAACTACTTTCATATTTGAAGTATGTCATTTCCTATTAAATACAGAAAATGATTTATGTCGCGTCCTAATTTCAACCAAACTATTTCCCTTCTTGTTATATCCACACAGGGATGCTTTGTCAAGCTACCGCACTGAGTCAACAATAAAGTCCAATCGCTACACCAGGTGCAACTTTCTCACACAACACTCATCCCTGATGCACACATTAAATCTAATATCAACCAGCATCCAACCTGCTGGCATTGGAAGAGCCTGATAGGCTACAAGTACATCTCTGGGAGGAGAAGAGCATCAATTCATCAAATCTTTCCCAGCCTGCTGGCATTTGAAAAGCCTGATAGGGAAACCAGTTCTTGCTCTCTGGAAGAGGAACAGCAGTAGCATCATCGAGTATCAAACAGAAGCTCCCATCTGGAATTGGAATGGCCAGTGCATCCAAAAAGCAACCCCCTGAATCAAGAATGGCTATGGGTGATTCCCACAAGGCCAATATGGATAAACTGACCCGAATGGCATCGTCAGTCGAGATAGGAACGGGTGTCTTAGGAAACTTCAAATTTAAGGTAAGAACAAGTAAAGGAAAAAGCAAACAAACTGATTTGACAAGGTCCCATGATTTCAACTTATACATCTCCCCCCAAAAAATAGGAACAGAAAAGACTGTCCAGATAATCAAAACACCGCCCTCGTCTGACACAAATATGCTTACCGCCGGGCAAACATGTAATTTTTTAAAAATGATTTGACACTGTTTTGCATCTAGAAGTATGACTTAAGTGGTCTTTAATTAGAACTTAATTTTTTGAGGAATGATAAAGGTCTTAATATGTTTGTCATTTTATGTGTTTGGTTGAATAAAAATTGATATGGCAAATTGGCAATTAAAATAATCACCACTGGTTACAACATGCACACAGGTCTCGTAAAAATTAAATACATTATAAATTAAGTTCACAATATTGACAGGAGTTATATATATAAAATGTTGTATTTGTCAAAAAGGAGGACCATACTTTTTAGCTCGAAAGTTCTATGTGTATAAACAATTAATGTTTAATTTAAAAGAAACATAAATAAGACTGAAATATACATGTTATGTTTTTATTTCTGATCAAACTTTGATTTAGGGTTTGGAGAAGTCTATACATATAGTTAGTATTTCAAATGATTTTCAATTTAATTGTCTGATAAGCCTGCCTCTTTAAGTGATGTGTTGACATAGGGCATGTTTACCAGGCAAGGGAGACATTGTTTGCCTAGCAACTGCCCATTAGCAAGGCAGGCCTCTAATGATGATGTTTTGCACAAAATGATTCTTTTAATGGCAAATTTGTAACTAAATAGTCAATTAAGGAAATGAATCTTTGCACAATGTGCAAGTGCAGGTTAAATATTAACTGAGTCAGTTCAAAGAGATTAAACCTGATGAGTAGTTTAATACACATGTTTCCAAGCAACCTTGGATTAACAGAAAAGGACCTCACAGTTGGATACATAGGCAGTTCCGTCACTACAGTTGAAAGAAAATGACAGCAAAACTTAATTGTGTGACTCAGCATTACATTGCAAATACCACATTAACAAATCTGCAGAGTGCATACAGTAGCTCCAGATAAAGTTTGTTAAGTTGTAGATTTCTTGTAGGAAGTTGTCTTTGAGTACAGGCTTTGATTAAAAGTCGGCCTGATTCAGAGCCATTGTGTGGTTCATCCTGAAAAAAATTCTTTCATTTTTTTCTCTTTCCCTGTTACAACCGATATGATTTTTATAATTCTGATGCAGTCATTTTAATGCAGTCATATCCTCCAAGAGTGATTATGAATAGCAAACTACCTACCCAACAAATAAAAGATTGTTGGAAGTCATTCCTAATGATACTTGAATGGCAAATTACAAAGTACCAAAGTAATAGGGACAGAAAAAAATGTCACACTTTGGACCCTATATATGTATAGAATGACCGATACAGTTTTCATACACTACTACAGTGTACAATGTATGTTACAGACCCTGCCTGTGCTTGCCATGGTATTGCTATGTCTACCCAGAAGTGTCACTTTCATACTATTTACATTGGGAAACGTGAGGCCAATAATTATTACAACCCAGTGAAAATTCCCCAAGTCCAATGTTTGAGCATTTCAGCGAGAGTGTATGCTCTGTACACAGTGGTAGGACCCCCAGTTACACGTATATTGTCCCATGGACATTATAATATTAAAGGGGCATTTCCAAAGGTGCACTGAATACAAGTAGATGTACCAGTACATCCACCAAAACTAAAATCCATGGAACACAGCTGTACAATCTGGCGTGCCTACAAGCAGTTTGGTTTGTCTTGTGTCCACATATTGATTCTTGTCAGGGACAAGTTGCAGCTCAATTCACCTGCTTGTTCCCGTGATGGACATTGATCTAAACGAGGATGTTTACATGAGTGGAGGCCAGTCATTGAAACTGTCCCTGCAGATCCAGCTTTCACTGCTAGCCTTCCTCTCCAGTCATCACCTGTCAGTTTGATGTTGTATTCCTTGTTGTTTCTCTTGGGAAGTTTGGCAGGTGCTTGAAAACAGGTTAAAGGGGCTGTATCTAGTGCAGTCAGTTTTGCAAAGTACGTAATACTGCCGTAGTGTAACGTTATGCTCTGCTTCATAGTCATTTTACATCTCTATTAATTAATTTGTTTTAACATTTACAGTGAACCAATGTGTGTATCCAGCCAAAACATTTCCTTTCGGTGAAACAAAATCTCAGTTAACACTTCCTGCTCATAATTGAATTTAGCATTTTCAAAATTTTCAAAGATTACCAAGTAGGCAACTCACCAACTGTACATCTCTAAATAAAAAAAAATATTCATCAGATTAAACTCATATTTGAAAGAAGAATTTATAACTAAAAAAAAAATTAAAAAAAATTTCCAAATCCAATCAAGCAGATGACATCATTAATTTGTACTTGAACTCCTGAAACTGTCCATTCCTTATAAGTTAACCAAGAAAGAATTCACACTAGTGCCCCTTTAACCATAAATTTGCATTTAGGCCTGTTCCACTTGCAA
Organism: Patiria miniata; assembly: GCF_015706575.1. Lineage (NCBI taxonomy): Eukaryota > Metazoa > Echinodermata > Asteroidea > Valvatida > Asterinidae > Patiria > Patiria miniata. The sequence goes on from NW_024037055.1 coordinate 1,874,015, forward strand.
GGAGGGGAGACGATATCTCCCCATCTGTAAATGACTCTGAAGTTCAAAGAGGGATGCCACATAACAGATTTCCTCAGGCGATGGGTACAACACAGCCAGTCAGGCAGTCCGTGTAGATCTAGCCTCATAAAAAACTGCTCCGGGCCACCGAACACACCCCATATAACTTTGGGTGCATGCTTTGCGCTTGGGGTCAGGGCAAGAGTTGTCTTCACGAGCCAGCGCTAGTTCATTCTAGAACAGCCTCCAGGACTACATGTTACTCTACTCGAGGCTATATTTTTTTAACCCATCCTGTCTTCATCAACTTGGAAACTGATGTGATACAAACAGTCTGACAGATTTTGGAAAATCTTCAGTGGAATTCTTGTCCATCCCGAGCTAGGATTTTTAATTGGTAAGTTTATGAGATGTACACTTTAGTTGTAGATTTTGTGGGGCAACTTTTACTGAATGTATTTTGTTGATGCTGTAACAGTCTGGTGCACAAACGGCCTGAATGCTAGTCAACCATATGTCAAGGTTACTTGTTGTACATAGAAGGACACTTTGAAGGTCCAATACAATTTTTTAAATGAAGACCTACAGGTAGCAAATTTAAGGTGCTCGCATGGAATAAACAGCATATCGGATTCAAAATATTTTATGAGCACTTTGGTTGCAACAAGTAAATAAATCAATCTGTTTAGATAATATGCAATGTAAACTGGGTATAAATGACTAATGGATTTGATTTTTTTGGGGGGTGGGCGAGTGGGTGTGCAACAGTACAAGTATCATTAGATCACTTTAATACCACAGATTGCGAAAAATAAAAGATTTGGGTTTTCTAAAGAGTTTTATATGTTGTCATGGTAACAGTTATAGTACCTACCACAAGAATGAACATTGAGAATCAGCTTGTTAGAATTATGAATGCAAATGATGTTTACATCCTTTTTTTTAAGTTAATCAAATGAATTATAAAATGATTTTAAATTTTTTTGTACACACAGCTGGTGTTCAGTCTTGACAAGTGGATGATTAATGACTGGACTCTCTTTGTTTGTAGATTTGCATGCATATTAAATATGAGACTCAAAACACCCTATTTAGGTGTTATTTTTTTCATTTCTGTTTTATTCGTTCATTTTTTTTACTGGAGAAAAATGATATTTTTGTGTATTTTAAGGCACTTTTTTTTTTAAATATCTATTGTATATTTTGCAGAATGATCAAGCAGAATCTTATAGTTATACTTATACATTTTCAGAAATTGCTCTTGAGCTTAGAAACGGAAATAGAAAAGTCTTTTTTGATGATGCCAAAATTGGTACAAAATCAGACTTTATTGTGTTAGCTTAAAAGTTTTTGTTAAATGCATTTGATGTTTTTTCTCCCAGGTTTTTTCTACTACATAATTTTGAGGCTATGGATTTTTTTTCTAGCAACGATTGCAATTATGCAAAATATACAATTTGATATGAAGTCCTAAACCTTCAGTTTAAATTTATTTCCAATTTATTAAATGTCTAAAACATAGTTATATTATAAAGTCCTGGTTGCAGAACGCTCTACATTTATTTTTAGCAGTTGTGTTTATTATTTCAGATTTGCTGTTTATATTGCATTAAAAAATCCTATTAAGTTGGGACCCTTTCAGGGTGCAGTGTGCAAAGAGCACTCATTGCACGTTTGCATTTGATAATTTGTCCGCCCATTGCTTACATTAGTTGTATTTCCTATGATAAGCATTCAGTCATTTTCAATTGGATATATCACTAAAGCACATCGCTTATCTACAGGTATTACATTTGTACAATGTTTGAAGTATTTGTGTACACAAAATGTACACACTATCAAAAATGACAATTTTATTTTCCCTCATTTTTTAATATTTTGTGTGTAGGGCTATATGATTTTTCCCAAGATCTCTCCTGCCACTTAGACTTTTAAAATATTGTCAGTGTTATGTTTTCTGTTGATAATTTTCAACTTTCCCAATTGATTCATTATTCCAATTTTTGAAGCAAATGCTTGATGTTGTGGATTTTTAAGTTAATCAAGAATGATAAATACATCGAGGTACATGTACTGGTATCTCAGCAGTTAAGAATAAGAACAGTTTTGCAGGCCAAGCTTTACCTAAGATGTTTTCCTTTGTAGCTACATTTTGTAAATAGGCCATTCCACTAATTGTTTCACATGTTACATTTACACTAAGTTTAGTTAGTCAGTGATAGTTTAAATAATATGATTTGATAAGAATTTAAAAGAAAATCACACAAAAAATAAGCGTACAATTCACAAGCTAGCATATAGCCATAAGTCTCGTTTTCTAAAACTTGTGTCCAATTTGTGTTATTTAAAATTCAACGATAAAATGGTATGCCAACTTAGCCTCATGACCCAAACTGCACAAACAAGTTATCTTGCCTCCCTTCATAGTGTGTCATGTACATTTGTCTGTGTACATTATCAACCATGCTATCAAATCACCTATACTGCAGATTGAAATTTATTCCCCCTCTGGAAAATCCCCAAACAATTTGGTTCTGCCCCCTTGACCCCTTCCTTGACACTCACAAAGCCTGCTGAGCGATCTTTATTATCCTCTTGTTATGGCGTTCCACTTCCAATAGTCCAGTGCCGTTGGATTCAAAAGAGCCTTTGAAAGTTTTTCTATGTGTGGGAAATTCAAGGTAGACTCCCACCGCTAAATTAACTTCACATCCCAAGGGATGTTTTCCATTGTGGTAAACCCTGATAGACATTACCATCGTTGTGGATATGTTTTGATTTATTTCTGTCTTTCCCATAGGATGAGAAATTTGTTGTCTGGATATTTGATTTTCAACCTACATGTACATTTGTACAGGTTTGCTTGTCCAGTAGGCCTCTTTACAGTTTTTCAGTGGCTGTTTTATTTCTGTTTAAACAAACAGTAGAACAAATGGTAATAAAATGAAATGGAATAATAACAATTGATATCATCATGAACGACAGCACATGTATATATGTAAATTTATGAAGATATGTAAATTTATGCAGATTATTTTTGGGGAGCTAGCAGGTAGCTGTACCATCAATTTGTTCCTTGTGCCTTGCTTGTTTATCGTCTTGAAACAAATAATAATTCTATTAAATCTATTTCAGGATTGGCAAAAACTGTATTTGATCTGCTACCATCTTCCATAAATTTTTGAAATTTGATTTGAAATGTACCCCCCCCCCTTCTTTTGTATGGATATGCTCTAATTCTTTTGCAAAAAAAATACACACACAATGCACTGGGAATTTCCCCCTCAAAAAGCCCAACCGTGTTAACTTTATTGTTGCGACATAAACACCTTAATATCCGTTGCTAAGATACAGCATAAATGTCGGAGCCTGGCTTGCTTTCTCATTATTCACGTCAATAATTCTCCTTTTAGTTGTCCTGAGCAGTCCTTTTCATGACAATTTCAATTTTCCATTGAGTGGGAATGTTTTGTTGGTTTTTGCCCCCTGCAGGGCCCCGTGCGCACCCGCGCATTCACTACATCGGTGTTAGAAACCAAGACTGACATGGCAGATGTGTTGGATTCCAACGCTTCCAAACTCCCGGGCCGGCCACTGGATTATCAAACGGCTCTGGTGAGTTGATTCAGTTTTGGAAATATTTTTCAAAAAAATTCACAAAATGTTTACCATGCTTTTTGCTATCCCTTTCCTTGTTTTGTTTTGCCTTTTGCCCTAATTTGTCTGTTAAAGAAAATTAAGAAATGCTGAAATACACACAAAAAGACTGCCAAAAAAAACAATCACAAAAAAATGTGGCTGAATTTCCTAATCTATTTTATACTGTTGGTACCAGTACATTTTACCAGTTCTCATGTAGGTGTTTCTGTCATTCGTCTCAAAATTACATTGATTGCCATTAAATTTATTGTTGCCAAAACTAACCCAGAATACACAAGTATAAATAAAAGCCTTTATATAGCACTGAAATATATTTTAAAAAGACAAAAGTTAAAATACATGTAAAACCACCAAAAGGAAAAGAAAAGCAAAACTTGTGTTTTCAAATGTTACACTATAGTCTAAGTAGAAACAATACAGGGTGAGTAAAAAAAAACGAAACCCGAATGTCGGGACTATTGTTTTATTGAAGTTCTGCAAGTAGCACTTTCAAAATCTAGGACATGAAAGCCCAATTCATAAGCTTTCTTTGAGTACAAGAATCATTTGAATCACTCATGTACTTTTCAAATTACAGAATTTTAAACACAACCACCGTTTTAAAGTTCTGTCCAAGGATCACAAAAAAGATGTGCGTTCTTTTAGCAAAACGAAAACAATTCACACACATCCCTATGTAATTAGAACACTGAACTTTTTTGTGATCCGTGGACAGAACCTTAAAACGGCAATTGTGTTTAAAACTCCGTAACTTAAAAAGTACATGAGTGATTTGAATGATTCTTGTACTAAAAGAAAGCTTATGAATTGGGCCTTCATATCCTAGATTTTGAAAGTGACACATGCAGAACTTCAATAAAACAATGGTCCCAACATTTGGGTTTTGTTTTTTTTACTCGCCCTGTATAGGTCACAAAGCTACATGTAGGATAAATCTAGCTCTTCATTTCATTATGACTGTTGGCAGGAACTGAAGCAGGTGCTGTTTGGCACACGAATGTTCTCCTTCGATGAGGAGTGGAAACGCAGCTGCTTCCAATGGCAGAGCATAAAGGGAGCCTTTTCTTATGGGCTGTACTGCCCACGGGTGAGTCCGTATAGTAAGGTGGAACAGGAAGGATGTGGACAAGTGTGAATATATAAAAACTATCGTGAAGATGCTGTATATAACTTCTTTTGTTTCAAATTTTTATGATAATTGTTCAGTATGTTTTCATGCATTAAAGTTTGAGCCGTATGCTGTTACCAAACATTCGCTTTGAAGTGGCTGCTTTTGGACATCCTTGAAATGCGTACTATCCTTCAGTCTGTCCTATAAAAGTCTGTCTTTTTTTTTAACGTGCGTTCAACACAAACACATTTAGGAGCCTTACGTTGGTATTCTTACAAACAATTCCCGGTGAAGTCTGTCATCCCCCCCCCCCAACCCAAATAAAGAAATAAAAGTAATGTAGACAACCATTTGACGGGCCTTTGTTGAATGTTTTTCAATAAAACGTAGCAAGAAATGGCCTCTGTGTATTGCATTTATGGCTCCTATTAACATTCAAGGGTACTCAGATGTACAGGATACAAAGTTTCGCAATTGGGATCAACTTTTATGAGAAATTGAGAATGTAGCATTTTTCTCCTGTTCTACCAGGACAAAGCACGGGGGGTGATCATGGCCATACAGGTCCACATAGTCAGACATCTCTTGTTTGATAAGGCGCAACATGAAGGAGTGCATTACCTGCGGGATGAGACCGACTCGCTCGATGTATCAAGGTAAATAAACCCACATGCTCCATTGACACAAATTGGTCCTCAGAGTATGACATTTTATTTTCAAATGAATTTGGTGCTTTTGTGCCATTTTCCTCGCATAGAAATTACCACGGCAATTTCAGTTAATAGTGTCACATCATACATGAATGTCTTTTTCCTTGAGCAAGAAATAACAGTGGTTGGAAGTCAATCGCATAACTTAACAATACGTCTGTGAAGGGCAAAACCGAATATTGAATTCACATATAATTTCAGTATCTGAAATTATGCGATGTCCTGCATACGTGTACATTTATTATCAGGCTGTTATTTACGTGTTGTCATGCAGTACCAACGAAACACAAATGCATTTGGAAGCCTTGTAAATAAACTCATCATTTTTGATGGAACCAAACTTAAAACTTTCCACACAACCCCCCAAAAGGGTAAAATCTGCCGAGTCCTTGTGCAAAAAGAATGACGTTTTTGGCACTAATGTCAACTTTCTCCCTATAATTCGCTACAAAAACATGGCCACTGTGTGGTGAACCTGTTAGTGGTGCACTCTATTGTGAAACACAACCGTTGATATTCAGCCCAAGTCCACGTCTGTGATCAGACAACATCTCACTGCCAATCAATCATCATACAGACTTGCCAGTCAGCTTCCAGCACTGGAGTTGCACCTGCCGTCATTCCGGTCTTTTCTATTTTTACCCGTGATCATTTTTACACCCATCGTCACATGATTGTGTAGTTGAATATGAAAGTCACGTAGGTGTCAAAGCTGTCAGACAATGTGCTACATTTGTCGCGTTTTGCTTCCTGTATCTCCTGAGAAGACAGTACTTGTGATAGGTGTCGTCTGGCATTGAGCAAAAGGCTGTAGTCTGTTGTATTGATTTAAAACTCCCTAACTAAAAGGAGATGGCATTTAAAAAACAAATGCTGTGGCAATGTATGAGTTGTTATAATAGAGACTTCACAATTCAATAACTAGTCAAATCACAAGTCAAATCGCAATAACAAGGGATGAACGATGACAAAACAATTGCTTTTATTAGAGATCATAAGAATAGCCTACTACATGAATTGAGACAGGCCGGGTGACTTTTCTATAAAACTTGTGATTGACTTGTGATTAACCTGAGATTGACTTGAGATAGACTTGTGATTGACTTGTGGTGGCTTGTGATGACATCTGATTGACTTGTGCTTGACTTTTTTTTTTACTCGTACTTGACTTTGCTTGACTTGTGATTGACTTGTGATGGACTTTTGATGGACTTGTGATCGACTTGTGATTGACTTGTGTTCGACTTGTGAGTGACTTGTGATTGACTTGTGATCGACTTGTGATTTACTTGTGTTTGATTTGTGATTAACTTGTGATGGACTTGTGATTGACTTGTGACTGACTTGTGACTGACTTGTGACTGACTTGCGACTGACTTGTGATCAGCTTGTGATGACTTATGATTAACTTGGGTACAACGCTTTCCAAATCTAACATGACAAAGCTGTGACATCATCATCTCCAGAGGGATATTATAAACTTGAAAATAATATTTATAATATTTTGTGTGTATTAGTGCGTTCCGTCTCAAGCCGGAGGACGAGGAAAGGAAGCAAGCCTTCCTGCTGGCTCTGGTGGACATCTTATGGGCAGCCGGGGACAACAAGAAAGCCACGGTGGTGCTTCAAGATCGGAAGAAACCAGGACTGCTTCACTCAGAGGAGAAGAAACTACAGTTCTTTGCTCAGTCGGTATGTTTAATAGTCGTGCATGCAATATGCATCAGTTTTGTGGCTGGCATTTCTATTGTTTTTTTTACGCACTGAGTGTTCCCCCCCCCCCCCCAAATTTTCAAATGAAAGTCATGGTGGACATTATGGGTACCATTCAACATTTTAATATACATGTTTAAAAGAACTACTCTTTGCAGCTACCAGAATTGTTTTGGAGGAGTGGACACAAAAATTTACTAATAAATGTGCTAATAAATCACTGTTTATTTGCCGGGCTTTTAACTTTCATTTCAGCCTGTTAATTACAGGAAAAGGACGTTTATGAGTATACCTATGGCAGTTTGCATGGGAGAACTCACACATGGTGTGAACTAAAAGTCATTAATTTGTGTAGCTTGGCAGATTTTCCACAAAATGTCTTCATTTATGGTCCATATTGTGTTGAGGGTTAATATGTGTTGGCAAGTACAATGTATACATGTAATTGTGAATGCTTGTGAATGAAGTCACACTGTTCTTAAAATTTTGAGTAGATTTTGTTTACTTATTTTGCTTAAAATATTTTTGTAAAACTATCTCTACAAGGCCAACAAAAAATATAAGTATTTCTTTGTTGTAGGACTCAAAATTTGTCAGGCAACATCAATTTTGAGTTAGTCAGGATAGGAAACTGAACATGTTTGTGTATCGATTAAATTGTACAATGTTTGAAAGCTGTAATTTGATAATTCTAGTGATGGATGAAAAAAAGTACATTTGCTCGGTGGGAATTAAACAAATTTAGAAGTATTTTTACAGTTGTATGTTTGTTTGGGTTTTTTTTTGTATCCAGCTGCATGCGTCAGAGTTTACAGACAAAGAGGACATGCGAGTCTTTCTCAGGAATCACTTAGAACTGGTAAGGACGTTCTTCGATCTGATTTTAAAAAATGATACAAAATCATGCCAAATTATATTAATATTAATATTTTTATACATATTATTTGTATTGATAGAGTTACTATTTTTTATAATTTTATGTGATAGTTTCAATTCATTTTTTCCCAATTGCAGCTGATGTACCATGAAGGCGGTGGGGTTCTCATGTTCCTGTTCAGCATAATATTATCTAGAACACTGCCAAAGTAAGCAAGTGACTGTTGCATATTACTCCCATATTTTACAAATATTTTTCATTGTCATTGAATTTTAGCCAGCTGTGTCAATCCAAAATGTCTGCCAAATTTCTGCTTTGAATACCTGCATCGTCAAAGTAGATAACAGAGGCGCAAAATCCAAATCCACATATAATTTGTGACCAGACCCTAAAAGAATTAGTCTCAATGACTTTTCGTTTATTAGTTTTTTAAGTGCATTAGAAATTTTGATATTTCAATCATTTAACATAAGAGTTAAAAAAATTGGCAGTTTCCTTTGATTTGCATTGAGCAAGGTTGGTTTAGGGGCTTACATAACTAAAAAATAAGTTCTGACTTTGTTGCGTTGGGTTACATTTCTATTTCTTGCTTTGGTCTTGTCCCCAGACTACGGGAGGATCTGCAAGACGAGTATCTCTTTACTGACAGGAACCAGTGTTGCGTTGCGCTGATCATGCTGGTGCTGACTGGCCGTGCTACTTCCAATCTCTTTAACGGGAAGAAGGTCTATGACAAGGCTGGCGAAGCACTGGTAAGGACAACTATCACAACACATCTGAGCTGTGCTGAGTAAAAAGTTTATACAACTACAACTGATTAATTTTTTTTAAAAGTGGTTTTAACCTTTAAATGTCTAAATTGTTATTTTAGCCTAAGCCCCTAATAGGGATGTCACATCGAGCTGACTGTGGCTTCCTGGTGGTGGACAGAAGCAAAATCAAAGAAGAAGAGAAAATCGAGGTGAGAACAATAGCCGCAGTTAACGTACTAATGGGTCAAATGCAAGTGGGTCATACTATAAACTTAGGGTCCAACGTGTGACATATTTCCTGTTCCTGTTACCTTGGTACTTTGTCATTTTGCAATTCAAGTATCATTAAGAAGGACTCAAATGAATTTGTATTTATTGATGGGTAAGTAGTTTGCAATTCACAATCACTCTTTGCTGATTACTGCATTAAGGAGTGCATCAGAATGATAAAATCACAGATTTTAGATGTAACAGGGACGGGAAAGAAGTGGACCCCAAATTTAAAGAATGACCCATATGCAGTTAACCATCCTTACTGTGCAAAATTTGTTAATGTGTCGAATGGAAAGCAATGGAGAAGATCTGGTGTATAGAGACTAATTTCAATGTCAAATTGCAATATATTTTGTCAGCTTATAGTTAACTTACTTCGTTTCCAACCTTAAAAGAGATCGGTTTAAAATAGTCAGATATGAACTGTGTTACCAAATTAAGAGTCGTAGTACCCCTTCTAATACTTGTAAGAGGTAATAAAAAAATAGTACAATGACCCCAACTTTGACCTCCGACCTTTGTTATACAGGTGGGCAGCATGCTGAAGACTCCCCGGGTACCGGTCTGGCTGACGTTCCTCAATGGCCGTTACTCCATGCTCTTCTGCACCAACATCCGACTGACCAGCGACTGGCGGGCCGAGCACCGGTTCCTGCTGCACTACTACAACGGACAGCCGGACCAGACGGACGAAGCTGTCCTGACTATAGGTAGATTAAGCCATGTCTATGGCTATGGCTGACTGTTAAACATGTGGTTATGGCAGCGGCTGACGCCACTTCCCATTGACATGTGTGTTACTGCTAGTCGTAGCCAAGTGATTCTGACACGGCTAAGGCTGTGTCCCAATTGGATATTTTTGTCTAACAATATGGCTATTACTGTGTCAATATCAAAAGTTTAAGCCATAGATGCAATTGATTCGGAAGTCTAAGGGTGTTAAAGAAACCTCAACTTTGTCTCCAGCTCTGGCTTCAAAACTTTTTAGCTTCCAGACTTTGGGGGACTGTGGCTTAATATAAGTTCTGTTTTTGCTTCAGGAACATGAAATCTCATAATGTGCAGCCAAAGATTGAAATATTTCTAATTTGTGGTGGCGTTACAAGCTTCTGAATGATGCAGAAGCCAGAGACGAAATCATAGCTAGGGACGGAGCCAAGGTTTCGAAAACTCCCCTATGATTGTGCACTAAGAACCACGATTGTGGCAATTCACAATGAAGTACCAATGCAAAAAAGCCTTAGCCACAAAAATACTTGATTTGGATGATTTGACTGTGATTTTGTAATTGGCAGATACCAAGACCACTGCCCCTCAGTCAATGTCGGAGAGCTTTGAGGAGCGACAGCCGCCTCTACTGGAGGAGTGCATCCATACAAGGTGGGTACAAACCCAACAAGCGTCTATACTGCACTGTATCTATCCTTGATTAATTCATAAAAGCTCAGCATGCTTGGTTGGGGGTGGTATAAGGAGTAACAGGTAGGGTGCTTTGGGGGCAGGACAGGGATGAATGGGTTAAGACACTATCTTTTTAAGATCCAGAAATGCTACATGAGTGATCAGATAAAGGTTTTGCAGCTTGCATAAAGGTCAATTACTTTTGCATAGAAATGATACTTTACATGGAAAGGTTGACCACACATGCTTTGAATGATTCGTGGTGTAGATTAGCTATCACAAGTCACATGACCAGTAACAGAGGAATGCCTTTGTCACGGTTAATTTATTAATAGCTTGTCACCTGACTTGAGACTGGAGGACTTGTCATGTGACTTGTGATGAGTGATTACAACCCTGTCAATAACCCTGTTACTTCGGAGTTTCATGTTTGCATGGATTTCAGAAACAATTCTCTGTTTTGTTCTATCAGGTGGCCAGACGCTTGCATTGACTGGAACGGAGCTTTGCCATTCATCTGAACCAAAATGAAGCAACCCAATAATAAAACAAAACATACAGAGCCCAGCAACATACTGCCACCAACAGGCAAATTAATCCTAACTCCCTAGCATGATTTACTAGGAACCATACCCATCCTGGCAAATTCCAACACCATATGGGAAACTGCACACACATATTTCTGACTTTGATTCTGGAGGTGTGCCAACCCAATGTAAAAGACTGTCAGTTTTGGGGTACTGTACCCATCCTGACAGATTCCAACAAACATGCCGTTGCCGTTTGATGGGTTGAGTTCTTTTGGGATTAATGTATGAAAAAGTGACAAATTTCACAAGCATTGTTCAAGTTTTGTCTCAACTTGCTTGCACTTGGCTTCAAAAAGAGGAACATGTAAAACAAGTTCTGCTGTAAAAACAGTTTTCATTCCAAATAAGGCCTTTAGATTATCCTTTCTGAAAACTTATTACTTTTGAAATGTTCATTGAAATGCAAAGGCCATTTGAGCATTTTTCACCGTAAACAAAATAAAGGAAATGTGATTTACTACCCTCTTCCTAAGAAACAGGTTTATTTCAGGTACCCTTACCAAACCTATTCATTATATTCTCCTATTCATAACTGAGATATGTTATACATAGTATTGACACTAAATGTCTTAATATCCTACAGTAACAGTTTCTTGTATCAAGAAAAAAACCAGGAAATTCACCTTAAGAAGTATCATCGATGTGACATGGTGCAGTCACTAAATTGACCAAGTTTGCTACTGAACATGTAAAGTTTACTTAACATTCCAAAAAAAGCAGGATGTCTAGTTCTTCATTTTCTTTGGAAAAAAGTCATTTGTTTAAGACTTCTTTAGAAGTCTTCTTTATTGCTGCCAACCATGTAAAGGTTTATTGAAATATTTCGTGCGTTTTTAGTAACTGCCTTTTTTCTTGGAAGAAAAAAATTGATTTGCATCATTGAATTTATTGGATGTTAATATTTTTTTGCAAGGTGCCAAACTGAGAATCCGCCCAATTACAATTCCTGTTTCTTTTTTGCCTTATTACTTTTTCGCCTATTTCAATCTATTCTCTGAAATTGCTCAAATGCCAAATGGTTTACTCTGAAATGCGAAATATATTTTCCCAAAGAGCTGCCTACTTTGTACATGTAAATATATGATTTTCCAACAGCCGTCCTTTTGAACTTGGGTGGATGAAGACTTGCCTAAAACTGTTTAATTCATAGAATTTTAATTGGATTTTTTTTCATTTCAGTTTTTAAAATAATTGCAAATATATATTCAGAACACAAATTTGTACTTGAATAATAACGTAGTATCTATAACTTTTGCTTTTTAGTGTGTGTTTCCTTGCCATTTAACAAAAGTACTAGTTGTAAAAGTAGGTGATCTTTAATAGTTTCAGTTGAGTTGTTTGTATAGATGTAGTGTACATTGTACATGTATGTACTAAAACATCGCTTTTTTTTTTTTCAGCATTACATTTTAACAAAATAGTTTTCTAACTCTTTAGAGAATTTTTTTCCGTGATAAGTCATCTCAATCTTGAGGTTATACTGCCCAAATCCAATTTAAACAATCTTTCTTTTTTTTCAATTCTCTGTAAATTTTTGGGGTGAGAGAGAGTGTATAATTTTCTCATTATTGTCAGTCAACTCGTCACTTTTGTTGAAAATGATCTTCTTTGTGAAAAGTGCCATTCCTGTAAAACTTAAATTTCTGATCAATTTGTAGTTGCGTGAATGCAGTTTAATATGATGCAATACTTTTTTTGTCTGCCATTATGTATTTTTTGTCCAACATTTTGGTGATATACCGTATCAAGCTATATTTTAAGAGAATTTAACTCTTTTTTTATAAAGCTTAATTGAGCCTGTGTGTTAATGAAACTAAATGTCGCATTTTGTCATTTTTTTAAATTTCTACCAAATGTAAGGCTAACAAGGGGTTAGCCTTACATTTTTTTAAATGAAATTTGGACAACAATTTACTTTTCTCCAAACAGTGCAACACTTCCTTTGGAAGTAAGAGAAGCATCATTCAATATACAAATACCCAATATCTAGATTTGAGCAAAAGCCATCCTTTTTGGGGAAAAAGAAGTAACATTATAACCTTATTTTACCTGAATATTTGTCCGAAAAGCCGAGATGTCCGGAAATCAAGTTGAATGTGTTCTACGGTCATTCAGGAATCTTTCCTACAAGTTTGAAGTAATTTCATTTTTTGGCCAAAATTGAAAAAAAAAACAAGGGGTTAGCCTTACATTTTTGATGAAATTTGGCCAAAAATGGACTTTTCTCTAAACAATGCAGAAATTCCTTAAGAGGTAAGAGGAGCACCCAAATTAAATGGGAATGTGTTCAAGGGTCCCTTAGGCATCTTTCCTGCAAATTTGAGGCAATTTCATTTTTTGGCCAAAATTGAAAAAAAAACAAGGGGTTAGCCTTACATTTTTGATGAAATTTGGCCAAAAATGGACTTTTCTCTAAACAATGCAGAAATTCCTTTAGAGGTAAGAGGAGCACCCAAATTCAATGGGAATGTGTTCTAGGGTCCCTTAGGCATCTTTCCTGCAAGTTTGAAGCAATTTCATTTTTTGGCCAAAATTGAAAAAAAAACAAGGGGTTAGCCTTACATTTTTGATGAAATTTGGCCAAAAATGGACTTTTCTCTAAACAATGCAGATTTCCTTTAGAGGTAAGAGGAGCACCCAAATTCAATGGGAATGTGTTCTAGGGTCCCTTAGGCATCTTTCCTGCAAGTTTGAAGCAATTTCATTTTTTGGCCAAAATTGAAAAAAAAACAAGGGGTTAGCCTTACATTTTTGATGAAATTTGGCCAAAAATGGACTTTTCTCTTAACAATGCAGAAATTCCTTTAGAGGTAAGAGGAGCACCCAAATTCAATGGGAATGTGTTCTAGGGTCCCTTAGGCATCTTTCCTGCAAGTTTGAAGCAATTTCATTTTTTGGCCAAAATTGAAAAAAAAACAAGGGGTTAGCCTTACATTTTTGATGAAATTTGGCCAAAAATGGACTTTTCTCTAAACAATGCAGATTTCCTTTAGAGGTAAGAGGAGCACCCAAATTCAATGGGAATGTGTTCTAGGGTCCCTTAGGCATCTTTCCTGCAAGTTTGAAGCAATTTCATTTTTTGGCCAAAATTGAAAAAAAAACAAGGGGTTTGCCTTACATTTTTGATGAAATTTGGCCAAAAATGGACTTTTCTCTAAACAATGCAGAAATTCCTTTAGAGGTAAGAGGAGCACCCAAATTCAATGGGAATGTGTTCTAGGGTCCCTTAGGCATCTTTCCTGCAAGTTTGAAGCAATTTCATTTTTTGGCCAAAATTGAAAAAAAAACAAGGGGTTAGCCTTACATTTTTGATGAAATTTGGCCAAAAATGGACTTTTCTCTTAACAATGCAGAAATTCCTTTAGAGGTAAGAGGAGCACCCAAATTCAATGGGAATGTGTTCTAGGGTCCCTTAGGCATCTTTCCTGCAAGTTTGAAGCAATTTCATTTTTTGGCCAAAATGGAAAAAAAAACAAGGGGTTAGCCTTACATTTTTGATGAAATTTGGCCAAAAATTGACTTTTCTCTAAACAATGCAGAAATTCCTTTAGTCAGGTAAGAGGAGCACCCAAATTCAATGGGAATGTGTTCTAGGGTCCCTTAGGCATCTTTCCTGCAAGTTTGAAGCAATTTCATTTTTTGGCCAAAATTGAAAAAAAAACAAGGGGTTAGCCTTACATTTTTGATGAAATTTGGCCCAAAATGGACTTTTCTCTAAACAATGCAGGAATTCCTTTAGAAGTAAGAGGAGCACCCAAATTCAATGGGAATGTGTTCTAGGGTCCCTTAGGCATCTTTCCTGCAAGTTTGAAGCAATTTCATTTTTTGGCCAAAATTGAAAAAAAAACAAGTCCATTTTTGATGAAATTTGGCCAAAAATGGACTTTTCTCTAAACAATGCAGAAATTCCTTTAGAGGTAAGAGGAGCACCCAAATTCAATGGGAATGTGTTCTAGGGTCCCTTAGGCATCTTTCCTGCAAGTTTGAAGCAATTTCATTTTTTGGCCAAAATTGACAAAAAAACAAGGGGTTAGTTAGCCTTACCTTTTTGATGAAATTTGGCCAAAAATGGACTTTTCTCTAAACAATGCAGAAATTCCTTTAGAGGTAAGAGGAGCACCCAAATTCAATGGGAATGTGTTCTAGGGTCCCTTAGGCATCTTTCCTGCAAGTTTGAAGCAATTTCATTTTTTGGCCAAAATTGAAAAAAAACCAAGGGGTTAGCCTTACATTTTTGATGAAATTTGGCCAAAAATGGACTTTTCTCTAAACAATGCAGAAATTCCCTTAGAGGTAAGAGGAGCACCCAAATTCAATGGGAATGTGTTCTAGGGTCCCTTAGGCATCTTTCCTGCAAGTTTGAAGCAATTTCATTTTTTGGCCAAAATTGACAAAAAAACAAGGGGTAAGCCTTACATTTTTGATGAAATTTGGCCAAAAATGGACTTTTCTCTAAACAATGCAGATTTCCTTTAGAGGTAAGAGGAGCACCCAAATTCAATGGGAATGTGTTCTAGGGTCCCTTAGGCATCTTTCCTGCAAGTTTGAAGCAATTTCATTTTTTGGCCAAAATTGAAAAAAAAACAAGGGGTTAGCCTTACATTTTTGATGAAATTTGGCCAAAAATGGACTTTTCTCTTAACAATGCAGAAATTCCTTTAGAGGTAAGAGGAGCACCCAAATTCAATGGGAATGTGTTCTAGGGTCCCTTAGGCATCTTTCCTGCAAGTTTGAAGCAATTTCATTTTTTGGCCAAAATTGAAAAAAAAACAAGGGGTTAGCCTTACATTTTTGATGAAATTTGGCCAAAAATGGACTTTTCTCTAAACAATGCAGAAATTCCTTTAGTCAGGTAAGAGGAGCACCCAAATTCAATGGGAATGTGTTCTAGGGTCCCTTAGGCATCGTTTCTGCAAATTTGAAGCAATTTCATTTTTTGGCCAAAATTGAAAAAAAACCAAGGGGTTAGCCTTACATTTTTGATGAAATTTGGCCAAAAATGGACTTTTCTCTAAACAATGCAGAAATTCCCTTAGAGGTAAGAGGAGCACCCAAATTCAATGGGAATGTGTTCTAGGGTCCCTTAGGCATCTTTCCTGCAAGTTTGAAGCAATTTCATTTTTTGGCCAAAATTGAAAAAAAAACAAGGGGTTAGCCTTACATTTTTGATGAAATTTGGCCAAAAATGGACTTTTCTCTAAACAATGCAGATTTCCTTTAGAGGTAAGAGGAGCACCCAAATTCAATGGGAATGTGTTCTAGGGTCCCTTAGGCATCTTTCCTGCAAGTTTGAAGCAATTTCATTTTTTGGCCAAAATTGAAAAAAAAACAAGGGGTTAGCCTTACATTTTTGATGAAATTTGGCCAAAAATGGACTTTTCTCTTAACAATGCAGAAATTCCTTTAGAGGTAAGAGGAGCACCCAAATTCAATGGGAATGTGTTCTAGGGTCCCTTAGGCATCTTTCCTGCAAGTTTGAAGCAATTTCATTTTTTGGCCAAAATGGAAAAAAAAACAAGGGGTTAGCCTTACATTTTTGATGAAATTTGGCCAAAAATTGACTTTTCTCTAAACAATGCAGAAATTCCTTTAGTCAGGTAAGAGGAGCACCCAAATTCAATGGGAATGTGTTCTAGGGTCCCTTAGGCATCTTTCCTGCAAGTTTGAAGCAATTTCATTTTTTGGCCAAAATTGAAAAAAAAACAAGGGGTTAGCCTTACATTTTTGATGAAATTTGGCCCAAAATGGACTTTTCTCTAAACAATGCAGAAATTCCTTTAGAAGTAAGAGGAGCACCCAAATTCAATGGGAATGTGTTCTAGGGTCCCTTAGGCATCTTTCCTGCAAGTTTGAAGCAATTTCATTTTTTGGCCAAAATTGAAAAAAAAACAAGGGGTTTGCCTTACATTTTTGATGAAATTTGGCCAAAAATGGACTTTTCTCTAAACAATGCAGAAATTCCTTTAGAGGTAAGAGGAGCACCCAAATTCAATGGGAATGTGTTCTAGGGTCCCTTAGGCATCTTTCCTGCAAAATTGAAGCAATTTCATTTTTTGGCCAAAATTGAAAAAAAACAAGGGGTTAGCCTTACATTTTTGATGAAATTTGGCCAAAAATGGACTTTTCTCTAAACAATGCAGAAATTCCTTTAGAGGTAAGAGGAGCACCCAAATTCAATGGGAATGTGTTCTAGGGTCCCTTAGGCATCTTTCCTGCAAGTTTGAAGCAATTTCATTTTTTGGCCAAAATTGAAAAAAAAACAAGGGGTTAGCCTTACATTTTTGATGAAATTTGGCCAAAAATGGACTTTTCTCTAAACAATGCAGAAATTCCTTTAGAGGTAAGAGGAGCACCCAAATTCAATGGGAATGTGTTCTAGGGTCCCTTAGGCATCTTTCCTGCAAGTTTGAAGCAATTTCATTTTTTGGCCAAAATTGAAAAAAAAACAAGGGGTTAGCCTTACATTTTTGATGAAATTTGGCCAAAAATGGACTTTTCTCTAAACAATGCAGAAATTCCTTTAGAGGTAAGAGGAGCACCCAAATTAAATGGGAATGTGTTCTAGGGTCCCTTAGGCATCTTTCCTGCAAGTTTGAAGCAATTTCATTTTTTGGCCAAAATTGACAAAAAAACAAGGGGTTAGCCTTACCTTTTTGATGAAATTTGGCCAAAAATGGACTTTTCTCTAAACAATGCAGAAATTCCTTTAGAGGTAAGAGGAGCACCCAAATTCAATGGGAATGTGTTCTAGGGTCCCTTAGGCATCTTTCCTGCAAATTTGAAGCAATTTCATTTTTTGGCCAAAATTGACAAAAAAACAAGAGGTTAACCTTACATTTTTGATGAAATTTGGCCAAAAATGGACTTTTCTCTAAACAATGCAGAAATTCCTTTAGAGGTAAGAGGAGCACCCAAATTCAATGGGAATGTGTTCTAGGGTCCCTTAGGCATCTTTCCTGCAAGTTTGAAGCAATTTCATTTTTTGGCCAAAATTGACAAAAAAACAAGGGGTTAGCCTTACATTTTTGATGAAATTTGGCCAAAAATGGACTTTTCTCTAAACAATGCAGAAATTCCTTTAGAAGTAAGAGGAGCACCCAAATTCAATGGGAATGTGTTCTAGGGTCCCTTAGGCATATTTCCTGCAAGTTTGAAGCAATTTCATTTTTTGGCCAAAATTGAAAAAAAAAACAAGGGGTTAGCCTTACATTTTTGATGAAATTTGGCCAAAAATGGACTTTTCTCTAAACAATGCAGAAATTCCCTTAGAGGTAAGAGGAGCACCCAAATTCAATGGGAATGTGTTCTAGGGTCCCTTAGGCATCTTTCCTGCAAATTTGAAGCAATTTCATTTTTTGGCCAAAATTGAAAAAAAAACAAGGGGTTAACCTTACATTTTTGATGAAATTTGGCCAAAAATGGACTTTTCTCTAAACAATGCAGAAATTCCTTTAGAGGTAAGAGGAGCACCCAAATTCAATGGGAATGTGTTCTAGGGTCCCTTAGGCATCTTTCCTGCAAGTTTGAAGCAATTTCATTTTTTGGCCAAAATTGAAAAAAAAACAAGGGGTTAGCCTTACATTTTTGATGAAATTTGGCCAAAAATGGACTTTTCTCTAAACAATGCAGAAATTCCTTTAGTCAGGTAAGAGGAGCACCCAAATTCAATGGGAATGTGTTCTAGGGTCCCTTAGGCATCTTTCCTGCAAGTTTGAAGCAATTTCATTTTTTGGCCAAAATTGAAAAAAAAACAAGGGGTTAACCTTACATTTTTGATGAAATTTGGCCAAAAATGGACTTTTCTCTAAACAATGCAGAAATTCCTTTAGAGGTAAGAGGAGCACCCAAATTCAATGGGAATGTGTTCTAGGGTCCCTTAGGCATCTTTCCTGCAAGTTTGAAGCAATTTCATTTTTTGGCCAAAATTGAAAAAAAAACAAGGGGTTAGCCTTACATTTTTGATGAAATTTGGCCAAAAATGGACTTTTCTCTAAACAATGCAGAAATTCCTTTAGAGGTAAGAGGAGCACCCAAATTCAATGGGAATGTGTTCTAGGGTCCCTTAGGCATCTTTCCTGCAAGTTTGAAGCAATTTCATGTTTTGGCCAAAATTGGAAAAAAAACAAGGGGTTAAATAAAAACACTGTAGAAATTCCATTGGTAGTGTACATGTACATATAATTTATTGGTATTATTTCTTAAAACGACAGCAATTTGTAATTTACATGATAACATATCAATGAGGTCATATCTAAAACAAGATTGTTATAAATAATCTTTGTTGCTCTCTATGCACATTACAATTGTTCAAAAATACTGAAAATGGTTTCAGATCAGCTGAACAAAAACCAATGCAGTAGTCAAAGATGTTGAAATTTAAGTGAAATTGTGGGGATTGTTCTGCATTCCAGGCTTGTATATTATGGTTCTCAGATTGAGATTGAAGGAAAGGACCACAACAAACATTATTACATTTGGTGAGACTTTCCATGATGAGACGCTTTGGTCAGGAATTGTACCTTTGACGTCTGTTTATTTTTGTTCTTGATAAACCACCAAGGGTGCGTTCTTCTGGACGTTGTCTCCCTTGGCAACCAAGACTCGTTCGATGATGCCTTTCTTAGGGGCTCGGATAACGTACTGGAAAAGAAAAGAAAGGTTCAAAGAAAGGTGGGCTCTGGATTATAAATAGTTTTAAATGATCAATCTTGATGTCGATTAGGGCTGTGCAATTTTGACTAACTTAGTATTTGATTATTCTGACTTGATTGAATATTCAAATATTCAAAATGCGCTCATGAAGTTCAACATGCTCTAGCCTAAGATGGGCACTGACAGGAATTTGCAACAAAGCGCTTATTAAAACAATGTTAAGATCAGGTCGCAGGATGGCTGATGTTTGACTGATTTTATAGAAGAAATTTGAGCTAATATTCCGCATGGAAGCTCTCAACTCATGGCTTGTGACAAACGTGGTATTTGCCAAACAACAAAACATGTACAATAAAAAGAACATCTTTGGGAGTTTATCGTCATCTCTTTGAGACCTCTCGCATTTTTAAAAAAAATATTTGCATCGAAAAAGTTTGGATATTTTGTTCGTAATCGAATTGAACATGCATTATAATCGGCACAGCCAACTAAATCTCTTCAAATGCTATTAATAAAAGAAATTTTATTTAATAAGTTATGTCATAACCTGAGAGTTTTTGGATCCAGCTCCACTTAACAAGACTTGTCATATTAACTCACTGGAGAAGGGGGAGGGTATATTTTAAAATTGAAAATGCAGAGCTTTTGGAGAGATTTTGAAGAACCTTACCTCCATTTTCATAGACTCCAGAGCCAGTAGTGGGTCGCCTTTCTCAATGGCGGCCCCTGGATCCACGTAGATGTGGGTGATATCTCCCTGCATCGGGGCGCGGTCACCCATCGTACCCGAGCTGGAATCACCAAGGAATTCTGGGACAGGCCTGGTGACTTCCACTCCACCAACCTACGAAGGAAGTTGAATCATTCAAAATCATTAAGGACTTTTAAAAATGGCATGAAATTCTCTTAAATATGGCATCTGTATCGAAATACAAACAAGTGATGAAAATAAGGTTTTCACACTGAATAATATTTACTAAAGTTTACCAAGGTCAAACATGCTATTAAAATTAACTGGTGAGGTCGATATCATTGTTTAAAAAATGCACATCAAAAGGCAAATGTAAGTTTTTCACAAGACAATCGCAAGTCAAACTCAAGTGAATCAATTGTAATAAAAGAATAAAGTACAGAGTTCTTGTCAATATATTTTAAGGTTCATCTTTTTCACAGAACATTTCGGACGGTAGAAGTGGTTGAAATGAACCCATTTTGCATATGTACCTCTGCGAATATATGAACAGCGCCCTCGTGCATGACGACTTTGGTGTCTGCCTTGATCCCGTTGATTGTGCTTACTAGCTGTGCCGTGTTATCCTCAATCTGCGTGAGTGTAGCCTGAACATCAAACGACTCGTCCCCGATCTAAGTTGAAGACAACAACACTTTGTAAATGAAGCTTGAAAAAGAGAATTTCAATACAACTCTTACACTACTGAATTACTGGGTTCAAGCTTTACAGACTAATTTTCGTGTTATTTTTACTGAAATAAATAATCTGACAAGTTTGAATTTGTTTTTGATATGCCATCTGAAATGGAAGGTGTAGGTGTTTCCCAATAATTTTGAATGTAGAATTTCAAGTTCTCAGCCTCTTAATTCGTCCAAATAGCAGACGACTGTTTGAAGTACACACCAAAAAATGACCATGTAAGATTGACTCTTGTGCATAGGAAGCAAAATGTGATTGGCTGAACAGGAAACAGTCTTTATACTCATTGTCAATCTTTACATCACTCTTCATTTATTACAGAAATAAACAGACCTTGTCGAGAGATTAAGGACGCAATAATGCAAATATCTTCTGAACTATCTTCTAAGCTTTGTTTACTTGCTTACCTGCACTACATAGCTGCCATCTGACTGGTACCTCACTGTCACGTCAATGTTGTCATCTTTGTCCGTGAAGGCGACCCGTCGTATAAAATTCTCGTTGACTCGGGCACCGCTTCCCATGGAGAAAGGGGAGAAGGGATCTACAACGAACATACCAAGTTTCAAGACTAGCAACTCACGTTGCTGCTATTACCACCAACCCTGCCAGATCCGCCAAAATCCATCAAAGGGGTCTGGAGGATTTTGTTGGAGCAAGGAAGGTAGAGCCTAGCCCCTATTACTTTACATGTATGTAGTCTTAATTCAAGACTGGATTCATATAGTGCAGCCGGTCCTGATCCCTGGTAAACGCGGTCAAGCCGCTCTGACAATAGAGGGCGCTGCTAAATAAAAATTCCACATACCACAAAACAATCCAAATATTAAAACATACTTTGACTAGCTCGAGCATATTTTGATTAACTTTTGTGTGTACATTTAGGAATATTCACATAAAATTTTTTTCTCTTTAGAAAGGCACCATATGCATTTACCTCCACTGTCGACTGCTTCTTTCTGCCCTTTGTACTGTTCAAATAGTACGAGTGCTGTCGCGGCTTGGCATAGTGTCTGCCTATTGAGGGGGCCCTTCCTGCTGAATAGCTGGTCCTCGTAGAGTGGTATGAAGCCCGTGTGCACATTAGCTTTGATAAATTCTGGGTGCTTTGCGAGATCGTCAAGAAATCTGATGTTTGTTTTGAGACCGACAATCTGTTTCATATAATGACAAAGAAAAATGACTTTAATTGGTCAAAATAGCGCTACTGAAAAAAAGTGTTTTCAGGATGTTCAGTTCTTGGACAACTAAAACCTAAATATGTGCCATAGTCCATTGAAGTAATGTGGACAAAAACACAGATCTTAAACAGCAAACCAAGTTAAATATTTGGAGCTTCAGAAAAGGAAGTGAAACTGTTTTGAGAACACTTCCTAATATTTTGTTTGTACAACTCACGTGATATTCCCTGAGTGCATGCCTGAGTTTTTCCAAGGCACTCGTTCTGTCTGCAGACCACACGACCAGCTTGGCAATCATAGGATCGTAAAATGTAGTCACTTCATCACCTGATGATAAAACACAAATCATACATTTTAATTTGTTTGTTTTCAATCCTTGTGAAATTTTACCAGCAATCTGTTGAATAAAAGTGAGAACTCAGCACTTGCAAAATACGCTGCCGAAGGGCAAAAAACATATTTAAAATTCACATCTCTCCCCTGATATAAAATACCATCCTTCAACGACAGATTAATCATTCTTGATCGAAAAACAAAGCAGGAAAAATGCTCTATGCTGTCATTTCAATTTTCTTAATTTGGGGCAGGGGAAGACAAAGCCTTTTCAAATGTCTTAAGAGCCCTTCGTCCAATCACAAGTTAATCACGAGTCTGTCATAAGTCACTGATCTCAAGTCACATGGCAAGCTGACCTGTGCTTTGACAGTGTTAATACCTTGTAACTTTTGACCTGATTCTTTATATGATTTGGGACTGGCTTGTGATTGTGAATGACTTGTGATAGACTTGTGATGGACTTTTGACTGACTTGTGATTAACTTGTGACGAGCATGTGACAGACCTGTGATAGATGTGTGACGGACCTGTGCTTGATTTTTTATTTGACTTGTAAAAAAACAATGTGATGGACTTGTGACTCAATTACAATTTAACTTGTGTTTTGGCCTGTGATTGAGAAGTGATTGACTTGTGACTGACTTATGATTGACTTGTGACTGAGTTGTGATCGTCTGCTACCTACCTTGTCTGACTCCAGTCTCTATCCTGATAGTCTGGTCTCCTGAGGGAGGCGAGAGGTGGACCAGGGGTCCGGCACCAGGCAAGAAGTTATTATCAGGGTCTTCGGCATAGATCCTGGCCTCAAAGGCGTGGCCGTGAAGACGGAGATCAGACTGGGTCACGGGGAGAGGGTCTCCGCCCGCTACCTAGAAGCAAAACAACAAAATTCAATAGAGTTGATTTTTGTTGTAAGGCTGCCCTTTAATTTTTTATTGACTTTTTTATGATTTCTTGACTATTCAACCCTTAATTTATGAACGTTCAAACGTGTCAGTTTTTAACATTTCTGTATCAATGCTTTTGTCGTAGTTCAAGAAATAGCCTACATCAGGTGCAGTAATTAAAAATTAATCCTAATTTGTTGCAAATTTCATTTCAGTCACGTCTTGGTAAAAAATATGGGTTATTCACAATTTTGTGTGCTAAGCACATCCGATTGACAACTAGTCACATGACAACTGTCAGGTGACTGTAATCTGTTGGTTTTGCTTAATAGCAACTTTTGAGCTATGCAAACTTGTACTTTTGAACAGCTGGATTCTGTAAGATTTTTTGTTTTCCTTTTTCCATCTACCTTTAGTTGCCATTCCACCAGGTCGGTGTTGGTGACCATCTCAGTGACTGGGTGCTCGACCTGCAATCTCGTGTTCATCTCCATGAAGTAAAAATTCTGCTGGCTGTCCATGATGAACTCAACCGTGCCTTCAGGAAGAGGAGACAACATATCAAGGTTTGTATGTATACTACAAGATTCACAGAGCATCTAAAAAAAGACATTTAGCCGTGTCCAAATAACTTGGCTGTGGCTTGCGGATGAAGCCCTTCCCATAGACACGTGTGTCACCGACAGCCGTAGCCATGAACTTCAAGGCACTTGAAATCATGAAATCATGGGGAAGTAAATACATTGCAAAACCATGTAGTACTGGTACTAGTAAGTTAACCCTAACCAGGGTATGTTGGCTAGAAACCCTGCCAAAATGCAGCAACATGCAACACTTGTCTAAGTGACAAGCCTACCAAATCAATCAGGGGAAAAGTCTCAAGGCCACACTGCCTCAAGAGTCTGTGGTCACCGCACGCAGCAGGATACAACTGTGGCATTGTAGCTCCTATCATCTCAGACGCCATTCATGCACTGGTGTTTGTAGCTGAATGCATCAAAGTGCACCAGACTTTTCCACCTGATGCAGTGTGTTGTGTCTGGCAGGGTTAGGATTAAGGCAATAAATTCAACACTAAAACAGACAACTCTTTGCTAAACAACAAGAGGAAGCTACGTTAGCCAACCTGCTCCCACGTAGTTGACGGCCCTAGCTGCCCTGACCGCTGCCTCGCCAATACTCCTCCTGACCTCCTCAGACAAACCGGGCTGAAGAAAAAACAAGAATTCACATTAAAATAATGCTTGTTTATTCAAGGTTTCAACAAGTTCAAGTGAGCATCAGACCATATTACATTTTTACAAAACCAATGCTACTAAAACACATCATTAATTGCAACAAATTTGTGAAAATTTCTGAATATTTGTCCAAGCTGAAATATCATTTCTGGAGGTCTGAAATAGTTGGTATTTACTGCGGGTGCTTCCTCAATGATTTTCTGGTGTCTCCTCTGGACGCTGCAGTCTCTCTCAAACAGGTAGACATAGTTGCCATGTCTGTCCCCAAACACCTGAACCTCAACGTGCCTGAAGAAAACAAAAAAATTGAGCGTCCGGAATATAAATTCTTTTTTTCTTTAAAGTTAGAAAGCAGGAAGTCAATATTCATGTGTGTCACATGTCAATCCAACAATCACATTGGACTGAATTTTTTTTCGAGGAAGGATTTATTTTATAGGTTGTTCCATGGAGTGTTTAAACTATAACCCTAGCCCCCATAGGATGTATATGTAAAATCATATTAAAATTAGAGGATTCGGGACAGATCTCAAATTGTCAATACCTGGGCGTATCTACAAATTTTTCCACGAGCATGACGTCATCGTCAAACGACTTCAGAGCCTCTCTCCGAGCTGATTCAAGGGCTTCGTCGAAATCGGCCGCTGTCATCACAATACGCATTCCCTGAAGAAAAAAAAAACAATCGTAATTTTAGGAATGACAGACGTTTCAGTAGTAGTATTTAGAAAGGCACGAGATGAAACTGTATCTGTGAAGTTTTCTGTAGAATTTAGAAACTTATCCTTAAAGCAGCCGAGAGTTGCCACAACTGAATGTTGATAGATGGTCTGCATAGATGGCCAACATTTTTTATACAACTTTGGTAATTTTTTTTAACAAACCATTCAAAGTTTAAGGTTTTTGTTAATCTGATCATATAGTTCAGATAAAGAACTTCCAAGAAAGCTTGCAAGTCAGAGCTGAATTGGCAATCACCACTCACCTTACCACCGCCTCCTCGGACCGCCTTCAGCATGACCGGGTAACCAATCTTCTCTGACTCCGCCCTCAATCTGTCATCTGATTGGTCTGTGCCATGGTAACCCTCGATGATTGGCACTCCAGCGGCTGACATGATAGACTTGGATGTGCTTCACGGACAAGAACATATTGGAGAAGACAATTTCAAAGAGTGTGTAAAACAAAAAATCGCTGGGCCTATTTTATGATGGGACTCATATAAATGTAAATATCTACTAGCCCAAACGAGCTCGTTGTTTAAAAAGAAATGCCAAGACCAGAGGTATTTTTCAGTCAATAAGTGACTCAGTCAAAAAGAGGACAGTTGCCTGGCCCTTCATATCAACAAATTAAAAAAGGAATTTAAAAAAAAATGATGGTGTAGGGCAAAACGCAATTTTGAAAATAACTTGTACCTCTTGATGCCCATATCCCTGATAGCCGAAGACGGAGGCCCGACAAAAATCACCCCCTCTTTGTCACAGAGATCGGCAAACTCTGTATTCTCTGAGAGGAAGCCATAGCCAGGATGGATGGCCTGAGCACCGGAGGATTTAGCGACTTGGAGAATCTTCTGCTTGTTGAGGTAGCTGAGCTGGGATGCGGCTGGACCGATGTGGTAAGCCTCATCTGCCTGATGGAGCAATCACAACCATAGACCTATATTAACACTAAGGTCACTAACCCTCCAGCCTGTTTTTGGCTTGAAACCTTTCCCAATGCAAGGAATTGATGGGGCTAGCTCACTTTCTTTATGCACTGGTGTTGATGGCTCCATGTAGCAAGGTGCCACAGACTTTTACATCTGATGAACTATGTGGCATATGGCAGATTAAGATCAATTTAATACAAGAATTAACTCCTCATTCCCTCGGACATATTCTGGGCACAGACATTCTGAATGAATTGGTGATTGTAGAAGCATATTGCAATAAGATGGAAATAGATTTCAATTGTGAGCTCAGAATGCAACGCGAGAGTGCAACAAATGTGGTTGCATTGCCACACCTGTTTGCAATAATGAAGTAATTTGTGTTTTTCTTAGGCCATGTCCAAATCACCTGGCTATGGCTGGCGATAATGCCAAGTCTATGGGAAGTGGCTGCAGCCGCTAGCCAATGGCTTCCATAGGTGTGCGTGTATTATTTCTGGCTGTGGCCAAATGATTCCGACATGGCCTTACCATTGCCACATGCATAGAATGCTTGTCAGCGTCACTGTAGACTGCTACCGTCTTGATGCCCAGTTTGCGAGCTGAGCGTATGACTCGGCAGGCAATCTCCCCACGGTTTGCAATGAGCACCTTGCTGATTGGCATCGTAGCAACATCTAGGAGACAAGAATTACTGTTAATAAATGAAAAACGTCTTTAGACTCATTTTTTATGAGATCCTATCACAATTTGCATCAAACAAACAAGAAAGGTTACTGCTTCTACTTTTATTTGAAATGTTTGTTTTAATAATTTGAGAAAGTGGATAGGAACATTGAGATTACTACAACACAGTGTTGTACTTACCTGACAGCTGTCTGCATGATGATTGAGAATTAATTTTAAACCACCTGCCAGTATTCCTGTGGTTAAATAGAAAAGACTAAATCTTAGTATTTTTGACTCTCCACAGACTTTGTACACAACTGCTGAAGTGGCGTCAGGTTGCAACATTTTATTCCGTAATCTTTTATGGCTCCTATTTCTTGGTCATTTTCTCAAGTTAGGCCTAAAGCAAAACCATAGACTATGATAGAGCAACCTTGCTCGATGGTAAAACTAAGGTTTCTCATTCAGTTCACATATACCGGCACATGTCCGTAAATTTGGCAAATTATTAAGAGATAAATTCTATCCATTAATCACACTCGTTTCAATCCAAAAATACTCCTCACTCAACATAGATAATCACACTTCAATATCCGGTTATTCACAGAAAGTTTTATCGGCAAATACCCACCTTCCCTGCCGCAAAACGTCGGTAGCTACGAGCAGCCGACTCGCTCTCATGATGGTCGCCATGTTGGAGTACGTTGTCCCACTCAGTCGAGTGAGGGCGCTATTATTCTTTTTGGGGGTAAGGTGCAGAAAATGGGGGGGGGGGGGGGGGGAGTCTTCCTGTTGTTCATGATCAGATTGCTTTTTTTCTCTGTCACTTCTGTTCACATTTTCCGGCAGTAACCGATGAGTTTTGGGTGATTTTCCCCTCTGAAGATGATGTTGAAACCCATCACAATTTGTAAAAAATGATCCCTCCCAGATCTTTCCAAGTCCAATGCAAAATTAAGCAACTTTGGGGACAAATTTCATCCAAATTTCAGGGAAATACAAGTTGAAAGACTTGTTCAGAGTTCTTTCAGAGCTCAGCTGAACCTTCATTTTTACCACCCTCAAGTGATTGGGCCACAAAAGAGTGCCGGAGACCGCTAAATTCTTTCAGAAACTTAAGGAATGAATGAAGTATCCAGACGCCGCTTCTTTGGTTGTGTACAAAATGGAGAGTCAAATGCATTTTTTAAGTATTTTCCAACAAAATTGAAATGTTTGTCAGTCCTAGATCCATGTCTTTTCAATATTTTTGCAAAGACTGACCGTCATTGAGCATGAGATATGATAAAAAAAAGTGGCTTTCTGATGCAACATTCTTTCCAAATGTAACATGACAAAGTATCTCTCGATAAAAAAAAAAATCTCACCGGTAACCGTAATAACAAACACAAAAATATTCCACACAAGAAAACAGCATTATTTTTTCCAAAAAATTTAAACACAATTTTGTTGTTTATTTTTGTATTAACGAGCTGCATCATACCCTTTTTAAATATTAACAGTGGATGCTTAAGGTAATTTACACTTTGGATAAAGAAGACCCCCTACTCCCCCCCCCCCCAAAAAAAAACACACAACAAAAACCCAAAGATCCCCACTGATGCGTGACTTCCATTCTGTATATCACAATACACTGTACATGTACATGTGTTGTAGATTTTTTTAGATCCCTTTTGAAGTGGAGAAATGGACTTGTGCATCACAAAATAATGATCCTCCTTGAAATAATGGTTCACATATAATTATTTCAGCTAAGAAGAGGAATTACATTAAGTTTCAAAAAGTGAGAAACACGGACGATATGCCTTCACCACTGCCCAGTGCCAAATGTTGTGGATTTTTATCGAGTATAATGGCCTGGAGCTGTGGAGCATACTAAAATTATTACAGGGAATATAACCATTTTACTAGCTGACAATAAGGGGCGTTTCAGTGATTAATGCTTGTTTAATATAATGACCAAGATTTTTGTCAAATTAACACACTAAGTATTAGATATTTTGCATAAAAAAAGGAAAGTCTTCAACATGAAGACAACATTGTTAAATGTAAATCTTGATCATTTCTAATATCAAGAACGGGCTTTTTACCATAGAAGAGGTTAAAAAATTCCATGAAGAACACCGTGTTATGAAATTGGCCACCCCTTTTTTATGCATACTTTTGCAAATGTAATATTGCTGATGAGGCTTTCTATAACCAGTTAGCTAAATAAATAAAAACAAAAGGTCACCCCATCCTATCCCCAAGTGCATGTACATTAGTTGAATTTCAAGAATAGTTTGCAACTCTTTTAAGCAGCTTTCACTAAAGAATGCATTGTGGATATGCCATAAAAAAACTCTGAACTCGTACGAGGTTGTTCATTTTAAACACTCATTCCTGAAGAAAAAAAAATCCAATTTTGGAATTGCAAGAAATCCGATTCAGTCAGTGATTAAAGGCAAGCTGATACTCATTTGGCCATCTTGCACATCACCGTCTTGCAATATAATGAAAATATTACAAAGTTTCAGAGCTGTCACCAATTGGCTTAAACACCATACTGTGAATGGTTTGGAAGTAAGGATCGGGGGGAGGGAGGGAGGGTGGGGAGGGGGTTCCATTCCTCCACAACCCCAGTAAACACCCCCCCACCCAGTACATCCCCACCAACAAGTATAAGATAGCAACAACAAAACTACAGCCCCTTTTAAGGTCTCAAATGCAAGACGAAGCTGGGATCAGTGGTTCTCACACACTCATCAAATCATAATTGGCTTGTTTTTCTAATTTGTCTTCGTGACAGACCCCTTCACTTCCGTATACATTTATCGACTTCAGAATATTGCATCTTATGATTACATACCAAATACTGGCAACTGCATGAGTCAATTAAATTTGTTAATACTGTAACCAGTATTGGTAGATCAAATTTTTTGTAGCCTCCAAAAATTTGGACAGCACTATTGCTAAAAAAATGTTTATAATAGGCTATCAGCTTCGGTCCAAAAATTGGGCCACCGGTATCAAATGATGAAAAGGAGCAATGCTCATAGCAATTTTTGGCAAGGTATGCGCATCTAGAGTTGGAAAATGTGTGATAGCTTTGCAGTGTGAGCGGCGGCAGTTTTTTGGGGGTGTTATCACTTTAATTTTTTTTTTTGCAAAACGGCCAATATGCTTGTAACCGGATTAATTATATGTGGTAACAAGCATGTTTTGGCCGCCATTTTAAAAAAAAAAAGTGATAGCACCAAAAACGCTGCCACCTCTGCAATGCTATCACAGATTTTCCAACTACAGGGGTGCATACCTTGCCAAAAATCACAATGAGCACTTTTCCCCTCATTTGATACCGACCAAACCCCCAGGCTGATGGCCTATAAGCCCGGCAAATCATTTCGAGTTATATCTCAGGGAAATTTCCCAAACCATCTGGCAGGCAGACAGGAGACATTCTTATTGTTCATCACGATGTGCAATATGCAAAACTCGGCATTCCTTTTTGTTATTACAAGAGGGTGCTCCTAGAGCATATCAATAAAAAAAAAACAAATGTTTGCCCCCAGAAAAAAGGTGGAGTTTTGTTTTTACAGGACTACTATTCGTTGTTCACGCTGAAGATTTCTTAAAGCATTGGGGTCTAAATGGATGTCATCTAGCAAACTTTCCTACTGTCCTGTAAAGTGGCAACGGTGTACGAAGATTCACTTTGTGCGGGGGAATCCTCATTGTACTGCACGCTGTCAACTCATGCAACGTACGTGTAGACTTTCCTATTCAGAAAATAAGAGAAATGGAGAATTTGTTGGAAAATTCTGCAACAATATAACACGGAGATTCATAGGACTTATCTGAATACACTTTTATTCATTTGAATATCTGTACAAGTGCTCTCACAAATCAGAGCAGAAAATATTGTTCAATGTGAAGTAAACAGTAGTTAAATTGATCAATGAAAACATCCTTCAATGTTTAAATACGCAAGTTTGCCTCTATTGCAGAATATACACAATGTGGAATGTGCGGCTGTATGGGAATCACATGGCTACGGCTGTAAATAGCACACCAGTCTATGGGAAGGGGCTGTAGCCGCTAGCCAGTGGCTTACATAGGTGCGTGTTATTGCCTGCTGCAACCAAGCTTACGGTATGAAGCCAGTATGGACTCTTGAGGGCGCTGTGCAGCCTATTCACAATCAAGTGCTTTTTTGAGCAGACTCATAAATAAGAAAAAATGCAACGCTGCCCTCAATTGATGGTATATTGTCAACACCAGGGGCTACTCTGTGCAAAGCATCTATGAAAAGGTTTGTTGGTGGATGGTGTTGGGGATGGGGAGGGCGGGGTTGAGAAATTTAGAGGGGGGGGCACTTACCTGTCTTCTGTTGTTCTAGCTAGATACTCCCTCTCAATAAGGCTCTCTATTCTCTTCTTGATGACAACGGGGCTGGGTAGAAACCTAGACTTGAGCTGCTCAGTTACCTAAGAAATTACAATTTCAAATTAATAAGTTTATTTAAAGATTTAAAATGATCACAGTAATGTTCTACAGGACTTCATATGACAGAACATGAGGACTTTAGACTGGTTCCAATTTAACGCAAAGGGTATGCCTGCACACAAGCTGTGCACGGGAAGGAACAGGCAAACTGCAACCACAAAAAAGAAAACAAAACTGTGTGCTTTATTGTCTTACCTCAGCTACTAGTACGTTGTGTTGCCTCTTCTTTCTTGACTTCATGATGCGGACGATTGCAGCTTCAATCGTAATCAGTTGGTTAAGGTTGATGTTGTGATTCGGTTCATATGGCACATTTAAAGCATTCCATATCTAATAGAGTTAAACTATTTAAAATGGCGTAACAGATGAAGCATTTAATATTAAATGGAGATCTTGAAATCCAGTTCTTTGAAACAACATTTTTTTCTCCGAGCTGCTAAGCAGAATATACTGCTCAGGGAATTGTCACGCTGAGCACCAGTCATGTGATAAACCTGAATCCCTTTTTGGCAGGTAAGCAGATGCAAAGGCTTTTTTTCCCCCTGCTCAGCACATTTGTGTGCCAAGCAATTCTAGCTGCTGTGGTGAATCAATGATTTCGATGCAATTCAAGATTGAGAGAAGTGACACAAAGGATATTCATGTTTCCTGTCTTCATCCACTCTTGTCCTCGTTTCTTTCCTCTCTGGCTCCGACTCACCCTTAGCTGCCACTGAAATACATTCAAAAAAATGATTGTAAGTACGTTGCTAATCTTCTTTTTATTTCATCCACTCATGTTTTTTTTTTTAAATGTGCCACTTTCTCAAACTTGACCAAGGACCAAGGACAAGTAAACATTGAACAAATACCAAGTGTCTGATAGAATATTTGAGCTGAAAAGGGTGATATTTCTGATTGAAAAAAAACTCACCTGTTTGGATTTTGACCCTGAAAAGCTTCGAGGTGAACATGTCGTTGACAGTAAAAATGTGGCTATTTTCTGCAAAGAAAACACAGCCAAAAAATATTTGTAAATAGTGAGACATACGACACAGGAAAGTCACACATACGGCACAAGAAATACAAGAATCTTAACTTTGTTTTTACAATTTTATCACATTTTAGACAACTCTGTTAATTTGTAGAACTTAATAACTTTGAAAATGTGACATACTGTGAACAATTTGCAATGAAAATTCAATGAAAACCACATAAAATATACCAGTAGGTACCATCTCAAAACTTATAATGTACCCATTTCACTAGGAATCCTCCTTCAGAAATCATAACAATTTCCCTGTCCGATGCCATCATATTGAGGTGCTCATGACTTGAAAAGGCCATTCCTGATTCCTGGCACATGTGAAGACTAGGTTATTAGTTTCACTTGATGGATTTTGCTGAGACTATACCAGAGGCTTACCTATGTCTTTGCACTTCGGGTCTTTGACCAGTATTCTCTGCGTGGGTTTGCCCAAGGCTAGTGACTGCAGCGCCCTGATCAGATCCTTAGGAGGGATATCCGTCTCTTGAATGATCTCCTGTGAGGGGCAAAGAGATAACAAAAATGTAGTCTTGGTTTTGAAACCCCCGGAAACACAACAACTGTGAAGTTAATTTCTCAGGCTTGCAGAAAACGAAAGAGTGCTGAGCAATAATGCTTAAACCGTACCTCATATGTGACCTGTTCTCTTGTATTGAACAGCATTAGAATGCACATCTGGTACGTGGACACCTGGATGATGTGTCGTCGCTGCTCTTGCTTGCCCACCTCCTGTGAACCAAGAAACAATACTAATTAAATACCCATTTCTTAATTAAATATCTCGTACATCCAAAGCCAGTGTTGATAGATAGCTTCACTGAGTTTTCTCTTCCTTGTGGAAACAGCCAATGATCCAAGAAAGTAAACTTAATGTAATTCTTCTAAAATGTTGCTCAGGGTTCAGAGAGGAAATGAAAGTCCTAGATGCAGGAAGTGACAAAAAATTGATTTTGAGAAAACTTTCAGATTTGGGACGGACAGCCAAATGTATGCGGTGCAGTGGCTGTGATTCGAACCACGGTCATCTTCACTGGTAGGCAAGAGAAACATCACTAAACCAACCCATCCCAAGTTAGAGGAAACCCACTCATTTGAGCATCCCCTCTATAAGACTGGCCGTGATCTGTAACTCCTTGTACATCCAATTTACAGTCTACTGGTGGTTCATACTTGCCTTTTTAGACCCGTAGAACACGGCGTGTAGGTCCGCTGAGCCCAGTTGCGGCGTCAGCGATATTTGTCTTCCTGTGTGCTTTGTCAGGTAAAACCTGTGGATGGGGACAACAAACATGCGAATGGTAACAGGCAATGCCTTCCAACATTCTGATAGTGCATTGGTTAGTATGTGCATTAACACCGTCACCTTCTCCTTGATTGGATTAGCTTACTTCTCCAGCAAGCTTACACGTCAAGCAGAATGTAGCGCCTCAGTCATATGTGTGTGGATATTTAACTTGAGTTGACCCCTCATAGGTCAATAGGCCAATGACCCACTGGCCATTTTCAGACTCTAGTTGCCTTGATTAGTCCGACTTTACCATCTATCCTTTTAGACAAAAATGTATCCAACTCTAAAATGCTTATTTACAAGTCTTGGGATAAAATAATCAATATATTTGGGGTGCGAGAACATTGGTTGATGTACCTTTTGAAGGCTTCAAAGGCACCTCTGGCCTGGTGCGGTATGGTACACTGTGGTGTGGCTGACTGCGTAGGCCAGAAACCGGTGGTCAAGACACGTACACTCAGGTCCACTCCATACATGTTGATCTGGTGAGTAAAAAATTGCAGCATTGACAAAGATCACTTTAAACTTTAGCTACTTGATGAAATATTGGTTATAAGAAAAAGATGGTAAGGGCCCGTCTCAACTCACATCCTGGACAAACTCCAGACAAGTTCTCGTCATTGTATTGGATATAAGTTGCAGGATTATGAACGACTTCCATGCAATCTTCCCTGCAATGAAGTTATCAGTATAGATGAGTCAAGCAGTTGCTAATGAAATTTTCCCAGAACATGTCCGGGACAAATGCAGAGTTCCTTCCAGACAAAGTGAACACTTCTACCCACAAATTGTCCCGGATATGAATTGAGACGGGGCCCAACT
This sequence comes from Patiria miniata, assembly GCF_015706575.1. Classification (NCBI taxonomy): domain Eukaryota; kingdom Metazoa; phylum Echinodermata; class Asteroidea; order Valvatida; family Asterinidae; genus Patiria; species Patiria miniata. The sequence continues at coordinate 1,908,773 of NW_024037055.1, forward strand.
TACTTGGGCTGTCTGCACATGGTTCTTGAACTCCTCCATGAATGTGTTGGACACGGTCATGTCTTTGAACATTCCTTCTAGCTTGGACGTGAACTGACAACCACATTCCGTCTGTTGAATGAAGGAAAATTCAAATGAGACATCAGACAAAAATCAAACTGACAATATTTCAGAGCAAATGTAAATATACAACTTTGCTTTGTTTACCTTGAGCTTGGAGATCATGTTCTTCTCCGAGTCGTCTGAGACGCTCTTGTTGAGTAGTAGCCTCTTGGCCAGGTGTTGCTTGTAGTAGCGCTCAAAGACATCCTTCTCCTGCAGGAAACGAAACAGGATCATGCTCTTGTCCAGGATGGCCTCCACTTCCTGCTCCGACAACTGCAAAAGTAGGTTTTAAAAATAAGGATTACTAAAGAGGAATTTGAGGCAGTAAATTGAAGAATTCAGATGTTTACAGAGAAACTGATACAACTGAATAAATAAATGTTCAAGTTTATTTTCAACAGAATGCTGTAGTGTTGTGGCCGGGTCCATCAAAATCCCATCAGTTTTTGTCAACAGTGTTCAGTGTTCAAGTCTGATCAACAGGTTAAAGCCATTGATAGTTATAAAATACTGCAAAACATTCCAGCAGTTCATAATATTGATCACTGCATGCAAACCTTAACCAGCGCTTGTGTGCAACTTTGACTGATGCAGCACGCAGTTGCAGCTGGCACATGTAAAACTTGATCAGTGAGTTTCGCAAATATTCCAATATTCGGTCAAATGAAGTTTTGAATAATCAAATACTAAATTATTTGAAAATGGACAGCCCTAATCCCCTGCCACATGGGTACTCGCTCACAAAGTGGGCAAAAGGTGGCGAAGCCGCCTCCCCACACAGTGAGTTACCTCCTAGAGTCTGGGAGGAGAAAAGTGATGTCTTACCCCTTTGACTCCCTTCTTGAGCTTGTCGTCGATGAAGAGGGACAGATACTCTGGCGACTTGGGGTTGAGATTCAGGAAGTATTCAAAGTCCCCTGAGATGGTTTGCTTGAACTTGCGATCGTTGTTGAAGGACTCCCGCAGGAACCTGTCAAATCTGTCCTTCAGTTCCAGGAGGTCCTAGATCAACAAAATGTCAAAACAATAATTATTTAAATTTATTATTTAAACAATTTTTTCAAACCTTTTCCGTGTAAAATGTCTGAGCTGGTGCAATTCAATAATGAAGCTATTGTGAACACAACACTTTGTCGTGTCAGTGCAACAAGGTCGTAACTCCATTCTGCAACAAAGTCTACGAATACACTCCGTGCAACAAGGTCGTATCTTGACGTCCATGGATTTTGTGTGTACATCCGGGTTATTTTTAGTGAGATACGACCTTAGACATTCTGAAACTCCCATTTCATGTAGTGCCCATTTTAGGAGATAAGACATTGTTGAACGGACACGACAACTTTTTCTTAATGCAATAGCCGTTTCTACAGTAAAAAGGCATTGCAAGCTCTGCCTTATCTTTTGCAACGGAGAACAATTCCGATTTGTTAATTTTGATTGGCTTGAATGAATCACCTGAACATATTGTATTGGATTCTTTCCGCTGTCCTCCTCCTGCACCAGAGCCTTGCCTTGCTCTCGTAGGTACCCGCTCACACACTGGCACATGGTTTCTAGACCCTTAGGGACACGGATGAAGAGCTTGTACATACAGGCTAGGTCTGCAGGGGAGAAAAGGCAAAAATACGGCTTACTTATTGCATCTGTCCACTTATTTCAAATGCTTACCTATTGCTGTGCACACCCCAACTGGTCAATTTCTGCTCTAAACAGCTCCCTGAAATTCACCCTACTCTTTCTGTGAACGACTCTGAAATTATTCTTGAATGATAGAGTATGAATACTACTAATTCCATGAAGCAAACAAAATGGCAAAATGGTTTTACCACAAGTGAAACAAATGAGCATGCAAATGAATTTTCCGACTTACCATCTTTCTTGTTGTTTTTCAACATGTGAACCACACCCGAATTCTCCATCTGAAAGGAAGAATTTCAAATACCATTCTCACTCTTACATTATAGAGTTATTTATTTACAAAAAAAAAACATCTTGCAAAACAGTTTAATACGTTTTGAAAAAGTTAATGGAATTCTATTGAAATTTAATAAAGCTTACCTCGACAATATTTTTCATGTGTTTACTGATCAACTCATCCTCCAGAACCTGAAAAATAATACAGAGGGTTAAGTACAAAAAAAGTGGCAACTATTCAATTAAAGCATCTAATAACGTTTTTTTTTTACAGTCATAAAATTTTAGGCACAGCCATGCAGCTGTACTATACTCATGTTCAGGCTAATGAAGTCGAAGTATGCAAACTGCCGAAGAGTCCTTTTTCTTGTATTGAATCAAGTAACTGAAGCCATACAATGTATCAATTTTAAAAAATTCATCAAAACTGACGTTTGTATGGGGCATCAAGGGCGGATCCAGGGGGGGGCCAAAGGGGGCCATGGCCCCCCCCCCCCCCCAAAAACGAAACCAATTTTTTTTTTTTTATGTGACATCGCAATAAAGGCAAGCAATGAGTACACCACCATATTTTCCTCAAAAAAACATTGGTTAAAGTGGTCAGAAATTGCCTCAGATCGCACCACAGAGCATCTAGAATCCAAAAAATTTTTTTGGGCCCCCCAAAAAATTGTGTTCTGGATCCGCCCTTGTGGGGCATGGAATACCTTTACGATCGGTTCCTCTGTGGACTTGTCCAGGTAGTGTGCTGCCCTCTCGGCCTCTTCATTGATGCGAGCCTCCACCTTGCGGATGTAGACTGAGGCACTGTTCTCTGCAAGGAACTTCTGACTCTCCGTCTGTGTGAACAGAGAGAGAGAGAGTTACCAGATTTGAGGATGGCATATCTTTGCGCCACATATTCAGACATACAGTTTGTATAACCATTGAACTCACTGTGCCAACTAAAACAAAACGTAGTGGCTATTAGTACAGCAGTTGACTGTCTGGTTCCCTGACCTGACAATATTCAACGTCAGGATCTTTGGCTCTGGAAACCAGACTATCAACCGAATGCGGAATGTTTCTGGGACTTAATTTCCCTTTAAAATAAAATTCACTAAGAAAACAAATGAAATTACATTACAGCTGTAGCTGCAATGATAGTCACTATGAAAAGAAAACAACCTGCTGCTTGTGTATTTATTTTATGAGATATCATTTGGATTGAACTCAACCAGGCACAACTAATGTAGTACAATTAAGTATTTACCTGGTAGAACTCTGCCGACTGTTCTAGGAAGGGCCGCTCAAAGTCTTCCTCATACACAGATCTGGAGTCAATGCCCAGCACCATCAATGTGTGGCATGCATTCTTCACTGCACCCCTGAAAATAAAGAGAGAATATTCCAAAGATTCAATAGTTAATTCATAGTTGCTCAACATTGGCCACTACTACAAATGACAAAATACTAAAGTAACATGTCCTATGAGAAGACCAAAACAGTAATTTTTTTATTTTTTTTTTATAAAATGAAGTCAAATATTCTGTGAAAAGGCCAACCGAATGTCTGTTTTCATTTTTGTTTTTTAAAACTAGTCCCGTGTCCCGGAAATAATTTAAGAGGCTTAAAGTTTTTGGAGTCTTTAAAGTCTGATTGGAGTCTGTTCATATATTGGGGGGGGGGGGGGGGGGGGGGGAGAGTGGCTTGATACTGTACCTGTCAACAACTTCTCCCCGGCGTTCCTTCATGACCAGCTGCAGTAGCGTTTGGCGTAGATGGTCGCGGATGTTGCCGTAACGCACCACCTGGTCACGGAAGATCTTCAGCCCCAAGTTATACACGTTGTCTACTTTGTTCTGCTGCACGTAGACACGATCCTTCAGGGGGGAGGGGGGTGAAACACAAGACGCACACATTTCAAACTGGGCCCAATTCAATTTTAAAAGGTTGAACAAAGAAATTGACTGGAGCTGTTTCTGCTTAACAAATTTATTTCGTGCTTAGCATAATTCTGTGCATGCAGCTCCCATGAAAGAGGCACACGAAACAAAGTTAATAGAGCTGTTATGCATACAAAACTGCTTAGCATGGAAAAAAATTTGCTTAGCAGAAACAGGTTACCAGCCAAAATGCCATGCAAAGTCAACTGCTCGTGATTGGTTCTCATCAAATTTCTGCTTAGTGCATAAATGCGCTAAGCATTTCCTGCTTTAGTGGCTCCGCAAAATTGAGCCCTGGCAATGTTAAAACAGTGATCTCCTTCACCTCAAACATGTCTGTCCTACTTCTCACCTACATGTACTGCATTATTTGACACACAAATCTCCATTGCAGCAGGCATTCGAGAACACAAACCCAATGCCGCTGAACACATCCTAACCAGTGTACGGTTACACAATTTGAAATTCAAGACCAGGCAACTGGACCAAGTAACAAGGAAAGGACAAGGCTAGGGGAAATATTTGTCTTGAGGTCAGCTGTGAGCAGACTGGATTTCTATCTATCAGGCAAGCCTCATCCATTTGCAGTAGGTACTAGAAATTCCTCGGATTCTTGGACGGTAAGGTAATAGCTTTCTGTTAAAACAGGAAGATGTAAGGAATGATAAACTGAAATAAGGAGGAGGCAGAGGGCCTGAATGGGGTCGATGGGAGGAGCACTAGGGGTGCAGGAAAAGATGAATTTAAGAATTGAGAATGAACTGCTTACAAAACATCAAAAGTCTAGATTTAAAATATAAAAGTAAACACACACATATGAAGAAGGCTGGACAACCATCTGTAGTTGAGCCATTTTAACAGATTAAAAATATTGATTAGGTTTTAGATTTTCATAAATGTCATCGCACATTTACAACATTGAAATGAAGTGAGTCATATTTTGTATTGACAGAGCTGTTGTGGTCGTATCCATCACTAGTCCATCACAAGTGATTCAGTCTCAGGTCAAGCCACTAGCTACACATGTGTACTCAATTTAACTGTGACAGAGCATTCCTTTGTCATTAATCATCCTCCGTTACTTGAATTTGTGTCAAAGGACTAGTGATTTATCTGTGATATGACTTGTGATGAATTGAAATGAACTGAACTACAAACATTGATTCACAATATAAAACCACCATCTGAACCCTAGCCATCCCCAACATTTCAAACTCCAACTGCATGTTCTGTTGGAATCTGTTGGAGTGAGTACTGCACTAGTAAACTGATTATGCTTTACATGGGGTCAGGCATACCACCATAATCAGAGTCCAACAGTTTGGGTGTTTAGTTTACCATATGGTGTTGGATTTTGCAAGAGTGAGGAAGGTTCCTAGTAAATCACTCAAGGGGGTTGGGGTTAAAAAATAACCTATTAACCAGAATCTGAATAAACAGTAAATTTACACAGAAATAACATACGAAAAAAATCCCTTTTTATTCTTACATGTATCTGTTCCCCAGAAGAAAATTAAGAAAATTGTGAAAGGTAATTTACAAACTTGTCTCACTTGTATTCGTGTACAAGTATAGAATTTTGTGGTAATGTAGACGAGGCATTTATTTTAATGTTTATGAATGGTTGTAACTTGCAGCATGATTTAGAGGCAGTTTCTTACCATGTACATCAAGATATCTCGGATCATGACCATCGCTGTCTGGTGGTCATTCCAGGCTGCATTCAGCGTCTGTAGAAAGTTGTTATTCAGCGATGCCAGGACATCAGCTCGAACCTATTACAAAAATACATATTTAAGTTAGATTTTTGACGTCATACTTTTTTTATACTTAGGTTCATTACCAATCTCAATGAAGGAAAATGTACTTATGAAAATATTTCAGTCAAGAGGAAAATCCTACAGATTATTGGGGAAAAAAAATGCAGGTACATAACTTTATGCATGGATTCTGAAAACAGGGAGTGCAGAACAACAACTGTAGTACAATGTAACACAAGTGCTAATGGTTTAAAATCACTGGACTTAGTCTAGCATTTCAAGCCTTGCACAAGAAACCAAAAATAAAGTTTCTTACTTTCTCCACCAAATGTTCAGTGACGACGTCCCTTAAGCCCGTGTACAGCCTCTCGCCGTGCTTGTGCAGCACCATGGTGTAAGCATTGCGGTACAGCTCCTCAAAGCTCAGCCCGCTGTTGTTCTTTCGCTGGATCTCCTGAATGGCATTCTTCAGCAGCGCCCAGATATTATCCACGTACTTGTCGTCCATATTGGTCTGATGACGGATTAGAGAAGATTAACAATTACAACCAAATCAACAGAGTGAAACATCCTTTTATTCGCGTACAGTTCCGTGAATGTACTTGCATGAAGTTTTCAAACATTGCCAATGCTTCGAACTTTCATCGAAATGCAAAAGAGAAGCTAGACTGTCCTAGTGGATGTGAAGTTAATGAGTGAGTTCCACAATTGTCCGCATGTAGGAAAACTTCAATTAAACTTCATTACCTACGTCTAATTAATGATAAGGTTAAAACGGCGGGTCTCAGTGTGTGACATTTCATGTGCCTGGGTTGAGAGCGGTTGAGATAAAATGAACTTGTGCCAAAAAAGAGACATGAAAAAAGTTAGACGAGGACAGCAATATAAGGCTGTACTTGAAAGGCTGTACTAGAAAAAAAATCATGAAAACAATTTCAACTGATTTTTACATTCTTGATCCTGAAAACATGGACGACAGTGTTTAAAAAGCAATATTCAACAAACCGACAAACAAATAGTTTTGTAAGATAATTTTCAAATGATCATTTCAAATTCTGTTACATTCATAAGATGACTTCAGTTCTGGACATTTGAATGATACTTTAAATTAAATGATAAAAAGAAACACCAAATATTATTCTTTTTCAAAGTTCTACCTTTTAAACTCAATGTACATGTACGTTAACCCTAATATAAACCTAAGCCCTCCTGCCCAGGAGCAGCCTGAATCCATCAATATCCTCCATTCAAAGGCATATACTCTAAACACCTGAAGCCTTCAAAATCATCCACTTTTTATCGCTGGAGACCCGACTTTGTCCTTCGAAATCCTCATTTATGCAAAGATTTTGGACGAATTGGGTAGGTTAGAATTAACCTTAATCTCCTACAGAGACTTTCTACACACCACTATTTATTAAAATTAGATAACTACACAATATGAATTAAATAAGTGGACAGTATTGAATTTAAGAGTTAGAGTTCGGACTATGAAGTAAAAATGACACACGACTGAAGAGCTTAATTTAAAGGAACCTTCTAAATTAGAATTGACAGGGAAAAATAAGATTATTTTATGAGCGTTCCTTATTAATGTACCAAATATTGAATTCATACAAACTTCTAACTGACTTTATTTCACTTTTAACACAGAATGTGGAAAATGTAAAATTTGTTCCTTTTTACACATTTTCAACCTGTCTATAGGTTTATACAAAAAGATGTTAAATTATATTTTACAACGTCAGGAATAAATTCCAATCATCTGATTGATGGGCTGTTGATCACGTGCAAACATTCATTATTTATCTGTATATTATTTAATGTGAAATTTGTTATTTCATGGCATATATCAACAGGCTCATAATTCTAATGATTGGGACAAGTACTTGAGGGTAAACATTTTCCATGGATTATTTCAGTGTGATTCCTCTTTGATGCCTCAATATAAAAGAAAATCATATTTGAACGTTTGAGTTTTGTTTAAGCAATTACCATCACAAATGGATTAAAAACAAAAACAAGAAAAATTAGTTTGTGCATGCATTCTGTGCATAGAGTATGAATATATGTTGAATGCAATTCTTTCCTTGTTTACATACAGAAATTAAAAATAGAGCGAAGTCAAACATTCAATAACCATAACAAAATAACAATATGCAATGAAAATACCAACAGCAAATGCATTTACGAGCACAATTTGTTGGAGTAGAGTCAGGGCTCGATTTACCCGGTGCACGCATGCACGACGTGCATGTAACTTTTTTAGCCACCAAAATACTCATTTCATGCATATATTTACCAGTGAGTGAGAATTAATAAACGAATACCAGAAATTAAATTTACTTCATAAAAGAGGTTGAGCTTCCGTAAATAATTGTGATAAAAACTAAGAAATAACAATTAAAAAATAAACATGATTTATGATCAATATTTTTAGTATAATAAATAGGGGGCCAATGTTTCTTTTCTTTCTTTCTTTCTTTTTTTCTTACCGGGAAAGCCCGAATCCTCATCTTGGTGTCTTTCTTTGCGCCCTTGGTTAAGCTCATGTTGTTTTGTTGTCCGTTTCACGTTGAGTAATACATCAAACCTCGAAACAACTTGGCAGTGCAGTAAACACCTAAAATTGTCGGTGACACACCACGATGAAACTCGCGCAGCTTGTGCTGCGTGATTGACAGTGTAAAACTTCTACACTACGGTGCAGCTCAGCACAGTAGGCTGCTGTTTTATAAACAGCTTAGAGCTGATTACATAGGCACGTATTCTCTCTTTTCGACTTTTTTGTTTCTTCACTGATGTATAGGAAATACTACAATGTGCTCAAATGTTGGAGCTGTTTTCCACAAACGTCAAAATATAACAAATTCCTCTCTATCTGCTGGAGAAAATTACAGCGAACGAAGTTGAGAGACGGGTGAAGCCTGATAACCGCATGACCTTTCAGAACTACATTGTCGATACTTAGTTTTCGTTTTAATTTTATACACAATTAGTTGGGTTTTGTTATTGAATTTAACGAATGATTGCATATCCATAAAAACAGATACATAAATCAAAATATCACAAGCATTTTATGCAAGTATTTTAGATGTTGAGAAAATCCTGCGTATGAATAAGGTTGTGACCTTTTAGAGTGAGCCGGCACTGCCGTACTCAATGACGTATATTTATGATTAAAAAAAATGCAAACATTTCATGAATGAAAATAATAAAATGGTGAAGATGTTGTGCTGAAAACTCTCAATAGACAGCTAATAAGTATTTTTTCCACTTCCGTACAAAGCAATAGGAAGTGGGTCCTGATATAATACATGATATTTAGACTTGAATTTATTTTGTAAATTTACAGAATAAATTCAATATGGCAGCGCCCTTGTTATAATTGTGCACTGGTACCCATTTTACTTCCTCATACAAATGAACTACACTGAACGAATACCAGTCTCGTGAACAATCGGCGATGCACACGGTGCATGCGTAACTAAAGTGTAACGTAACGTTAGATTACAAAAACACTCGGTGTTAGGACTGAAAACCACCCGGTTAATCCATAAGACCTTTGTACTTTTGTCAAAGTGTTTAGCGATGTCTACAAACAGCGTCACTGTTGAGGTAGTCTCTGAAAACAGCACGAAATGGGTATGATTTTTTTTGCTATTTAGCGGAAATGCGGAAGGGATCGGTTCCCTGACGATCCTTTTAAGTTTCATAGTAAACATTGCATAATGAAAAGGTACCAGACGAGATGATTGACACTTGTCTAAATTCAATTGTAAATTAATTATGTAAATGTTAATTGCTGACTTGCTGTACTTTGTATAATAATGCCTCGCTATTTACACTGTATTGATTCATAACATTGGTGAATGATTATTAAAGTTACTTTTTCTGTTTTTCTTTCTTTCTGTTTTTATCAAGTAATTTTGAGTTTGTTTACTTGAATTTCGCGATTGTTTCCACTTAACTTACAGGTTACATTGAAGTGTCAAAAATCGGTGAATGCGTATGAGCTCTCACGCTTGATAACTGACAGGTAAACAGCCAATTCTGGAACAATAAACACTAGTCCCATTGAACAACGCCGCAGTCGTATCTAGCCCCATAATGTGGCTCAAATACTGGACTTCCTCCATCAGTGTCCGTATTAAATTGTTAGGTGCGATCGGTCCATCACGCAGAAATGCGTTGCGTGATGGGTCGATTCTGTAGGATATTTTGTACTTTACTTACCCTTAAAAAAATCCCTATAGAGCCATGAATTAGAAAGAAATGATGTTTGACTGGTAGCAGCGTGATTGACTGATTGCGTCCAACATATTCACCATGGTATATAATTACCGGCTTATACCCAGGAAAAATTTAAGTCTGTTTCTATAGGTGGAGTTATCCTGTACTTTTCAAGGTTGCAGTTATTTTCTCTATGTCACAGGTCATGTACATGTGACCTTTGGATCTCTGGTTATTTTTATTATACCAGGTAAGCATCTTGGTGAATATCAAGTGAAAAAAATAAGTCTCGATTTCGATTTCCTCAAAATCTACTTTTCCTCAGATTTACTGTATGACTGTTCTGTGGCTCACAATACGAAAGAAGTCCAGTATTTGAGCCACATTTCAGGGCCTACATGTAAGTTGTTTCCTGCTACAGCTGGTGACCACAGACTCTGAGGAAGTTTGGTTCATGCTAACTTGCCTGCCTCTTTCTGCCTGTCCCTGGCAGCACATGAGACCACAAACTTATAAGGCAACCTACGCCTGGTAACGACGGTAAATGACACCTGGTGACTCTTGAGGGCTCTGTGTACAAAACTGTGTCATCTTTAACCTAGTGAAGGGGGTACTTGTGAAAAGTGACCATAAAGCCACCAGACATGCATTTTACTTGGATTAAAATCCTGTGCATTTTTATTCCATTGTTAGTTATCAGCCAGCAAGGCCTAGAAATAAAGACTTCATCTTTATCAACATCCTCCCTCAGAAAATGTGTAGTCGATTTAGCTGAGTAACCTTTTGCTGGGAAGAGCGAGACCTGTGGAACCGTCCATGAAGCTTAATAGGTATGATGTCATCTTTTTTTCCAGGAGTGAAAACCAACCAAAACCTGAACAACTAATCCTGAGGGACAGGCACGGTGCTCGACTCCAACCCAACAACAAGATCAACAAAGTAAATGACAGGTCTGGTACGCATCTGATTGCCGAGATGGTAGGCGAAGGCGGAGTCCAGCGGGTTGATGGCAGGCAGCACGACAAAGCAATGTCCTCAGATAGCATTACAAGGTATGGTAACGCTATGGTAAACCCTGCCCAACGCATCAACAAAAGTGAGAAGCCTGTCCAGTGTAGCAAGATCTGTCAGGTCAAAAGTCTCAAGGCCAAAATGCCTCGGAGTCTGTGGTCACCAACTGCAGTAGGATACAACTGTGGCATTGTTCAATGGGACTAGCTCTCATTGTCTCAGAATTGACAGTTTGTGCACTGGTGTTGATGGCTCAATGCAGCACGGTCCCACAGACTGTTGCGCAGTGTTGCATCTGGCTGGGTTAGGGTAAACAAGTTTTGGTAGAATTCTAAACCAAATTATTGCTTGCAGTACCTGCTAATGTATAAGATTCCAATCAGTCAGCTGACCACAGCAAATGTGACGTTAACTGCACTCCGATGCTGGAGATTATGGTTTGCAGTCCAACCGAACAAGCTTGTGATTTTGTCTCAGAATTTCTTGGGAAGCTGTGAATGCATAAAGTGCTATTAGTATTTCACACGGTTTCACCTTGCATTCTGGTGCTTGAAATGTGGTTCATCCAAGCATCCAACTTGCCGTTTCACATCTTAAAATGACCTATTCTTGATGTGGTATCGAACGTCAAGGTTTTCAATTTGTCTGTTTTTTCTTTGCAGTTGCACAGATGACAGTGAAGACGTTGAAGACCTAACCAAAGTGAGCAGCACAGAAGATTCTGAAGACCCCAACACGCCCACCAAGAGCAAACGGAGGAAAGTTGAGAGTGAAGAATCTCCAAGTACGATTGATCTTTCCAATTATGCCTCGCCTCCGGAAATCGAGGCTAGCAACGCTGATCCAACTAAAAAAATCCAGACCAAAAGGAAATCCCGAACGAGAATGAATGCAAAGGCAGCATTGCAGACGATTACCGATGATTCCAGCTCACACGGTGAGGGTCAGTGCCAGGGATGCAGGAAACCAGTGGATGGATCACCAACTCCCAGACCAGGATTGAAACGGAGGCTTGAATCTGACCAGTCACCAACGAGGGGAAGTCAGCGAGTTCGACCCAGGGTCAGCCACATGTGCACATGCTGTGACGACAGACAGGAGAAAACCTCCCTCAAGAAGCATGGAAAAAATACGCCCAACTCTAAGAGGAATCTTACACATCCGTCGCCGGTCCCAGACACACAAGTCATAGAAGTGGGAGAAGACTCCCCAGAGAAGAGTTGTCGGGACACAGATGTAAAGACTCCAAAGGAGGAACGTCTTAGTCATTCAATGAGGAAGATTCATTTGGAAGATGGCACGGACAGTCCAGACGGGAACTCGTTGTGTGCCACACAGAGCGTGACTAAAAAACTGGGGGAGAGTGCAACCAGGCCTGAAAGTGCAATGACATTAAATTACAAAACTGAATCGACGCTAGAAAAGACTGTCACAAGCATTAGGTGTCAAGACAGCACTGACAGTGAACACTCGGATGTTGCTCTAATCAGTGATCTGGCTGATGCCAAAACTGACTCTGTAGTCAACCAAGATGTATGTGACTCAACAGGCACACCTTCTAGTAGTATCCCGAATGATATTAAAGCAAAAGACGCAGCAACATCAGTGATTGACGTTCCTGACACTCGCGGCAAAGATGTGATTGCCATCCAAGTAGATACACCCACGAACAACATCCCCAGCAGCCCTGGGGGCTGTTTTATAGTCGTGCCAGCTAGTGCTAGCAGCTTGTCAACAACTGCCAACCGGAATGTAAGGGGAGGGGTTTCCACCAGCAAATTGGTCACCAAAGTGAGCAATCAGTGTCTAGTCAAACCTGTGGTTTCGGCGGGGTCAACTATCAAAACTATCAGCAATATTGTAAACTGTATAACAGTTCCCATCAACAAGGCAACAGGACAGTCACCAGGACAAGTTGCCGGCATTCTTGTCAATCAGGCAAATACACCTGTTAATCCAGTAGTCACGGCCGTCCCGAAGGGAACCATAATATGCGAGATCACCTTAACGAAACACGTTCCCACAACTCCGACGGTTTCTTCAACTGTAGATAGAAGTTGCTCGAGAGTGCTCAAGACTTACCCTGGGAAGGCCCGCAGGACGGAGGCCAGTAAAAAGCTAGCCACCAGAGCCAATTCAAAGAGCGAAATCAACTTGATTTGTGTGGATGCCGATGGGTGCGAGGAGAACAGCTCCGTGCCAGCGGATGGTGGGGATTCCCAGCCATCCAAAACAGGTACCTCACAATGTCACAAACTTTCCAAAATGACCTATTGTCTTTTTTTTTCAGCATAATTCTTCACTGTAATAGGACGCTCTTTGAGAAAGTACAATGTATCTCTAAAATTTGCCCTTTCCTATTTTTGTTTTGGTTTGATATCTTCAGAGGGTGAGCCGGATCCCAATGAGGCTGATCCCATTCTTGTCAACATCGGCAAGAACGAGCTGAGAAAGTCGGACCTGGACACCCTGGAAGAAGGGGAGTGGCTTAATGACTGTGTAAGTCCAAGACAAAGTGGGCAAGACTAGCAATTATTGAGAGGTGGGATGCATTACAAAGCTAGTTACACCCTCCTCCATAAAAATGTACTGTTTGAATTTCAATTCAGCAACAGAGGAAAAAAACGCATATATCACACTTTATCATCAAGCGGACTAAATTCTCAATGCTAATTTTTCAGTCTAACAAATATTGTAATGTGTTTTGATGTTGCACGTAGTAATGGCGCATTATTCAAAGTTGCCATTGTTTACCTGCTGGTCATGCATATAGTTGTTCAGCATACATTTGTACAGCAGGAAATCGCACAAAAACTGCTGAAACATGACATTTAAGTTTCAACTGTATGACACAGGCACTACACCATTGCATGTTCCAATTTGTGCTTGAAGGATATCTAACATTGTAGCTGTGAGCAGATACTTTCATATGTTAAGACAATGCATTTTGTTTTGCTCCGCAGGTCATCAACGCCTACTTCTTCCTCCTCAGCGTGGTGTCTCCACTGAAAGTCTTCACACACAGCTCATTCTTTTTCTTCTCGCTGGTCAAACGAGGCTACGAGGGTGTCAAGCGATGGACAAAAAATGTGAGTGCAAAACTACAGGAGAGTATAAAATGAGAGTATCAGATGACAAGAAATTATTGACAAATAATCTGTGCTAAAAGATAGACATGATTTTGTCCCTGCCTCCATCAAATCAAAAGGGGGGAGGGAAGGGGGGAGACACCATCCTGCAAAAGGGCGCACTGTTCAAATCTGACGTTCATGGGCACTATCGGACAAGAGGTGGCGCTCTTCATACCGGCCCAAAATTTGCCGATGGACACACAATTTTGCTGACAGCAGGATGATTTTGCCAATAAAATAGATTAATTGGGGGGGGGGGCTCTGACAATGCTTGTGTATGCTGCCAAATGCCTGAGAGTTTTTAATTTGAGCAAAGAGAGTTCCTGAATCGAAGCCTGGTGTTGGAAAATGACCTTTGCCTTGCTGAGCTCTCATGAGTAAGCCACACAGCGCCCTCTACTGTTCCAGCGCAGAGCCAATGAAATTGCAACTTTGATATTGAAATTTCTCTTCACAGACAGTTGGTAAAAGGGAAACCCCAATATTGAATTTACATTTCACTGACACAAAAATTCCATTTATAAAATAGTGATAGTAATGAAATATTTCTCCCGTCACAGGTGGACCTGTTTACCCAAGACTTAATCTTCATTCCGGTGCACAACAAAAGCCACTGGTCTCTGGTGGTGGTCCACATCAAGGAGGGCATCATAGAGTATTACAACTCCTCCACCATGCTGGATGGCTACCCACGGAGTATGATGGTAAGGCCTGGCATTCAGGGAAAGACCTTGGAAACTATTGGGAATTGTCAAGGAAATCTTTGGGAAAGTGATGGTTTTCCTGTGAAAGAAAATTTTCAAAAGTTTCAAAAATCATGTTTGAAGAATCATGGCAATTGTATTTATAATCAAGTGTGAAGAAATCATGGGAATGTTCTTGGAAATGTTGAGAAACTGTAAAAACTCCTTTGGAAATTTGAAGCATTGCAAAAATCTTTACAAATTGTGAAAATTGTTGTAATGGTTTGGGGCAAAACATTAGGAACATTAAAACGTTAATGAATATTATGTTCAAATTTTTATTTGTACCTTCATGAAAATATTAAAAAAATTCTATTTTTCCCCCTCCTGTTCGTAGCACATACGAGACTACCTTAAATCTGAGGCCAAGCATCGTGAGAAGGCGCAATTCTCGGACATCAAATGGGAAATGTACGTGGTTGGGGATATCCCCAGACAACAGAACATGGATGATTGTGGGCTGTTCATTTGCCAGGTGGGTTACAATTCAATTAATAAATTTGAGCTTCTCTCAGAATTTGATTCATTTATCTTTTACCATATTTTGGTGGCCACTAAGCACTGTTTTTGCAGAAAGAGGGGGCCAGCCAAATGCTCTGTTACTATCTATCTCACGGACTCACTGACCGACTGACTAAATGACTGTCACTTGTGAGCCGAGCAGTGCTATCGTATAGGATTACTCCATGACACAAATTATTTCAACCCAATCCGATCCATTGTGTAGACCAGATGCTTGAAAATATTGCCATTCTAACTCAGTTGAATAGAATTTTGTATGTTCTTGGACCAGGTTTATGAGGCTTGCCAAATTATTTTTGTTATTTTTTCCTGTTATTTTGTTCTTTTTTCTTAGTATGCAAAAAGGCTGAGCTGGAAACAGAAGGTGAGATTTGACATCAAGGAAAGCATCAACCTGAGACGGCAAATGCACAGGGAACTGCTGAGGCGTAAGATTGAAGCGCAATAACAGAGGGTTACTCTATGAACTCAAAACTCGGCACTCAAAAAACTCACCGATTAAACTGTGCAAGAATTTACTACGTATGGGAGCAGAGGTGGTTTTCAAGACTCAAAAACTCTCACAACTCACCATTTTGATAAAAGTGCTGCATGATGTTTCAATACTCAAGATTTCAGATCTTCACCAAAGCAACTAAAGTCCGTAACATTGATCCAACTAAAAATTTTGTAAGTAGGACTCAAGGTCTCAGACTTGAAGCTTGGAGTAAATGACGTGTTCAGTGGTTGTGCATAACTGTCACAGGCATATCTTAAATTTGACATCAATAATTTTTAGGTGAAGGTTTTCAGAATGGTTTCACAGTCATTGTTTTGAGAAAAAAAATAATTGTAAGAAAAGAAGCTGGTCTTTTTTGTTGTAAAAAAATCCATCCATTGATGTTTATTTCAGTCTCAATAATGTCGAAGAATTTTTCTCTGAATCATTTTGATTCAGTTGATTAAGATTGTTTTTCTCAGCATTTTGGTGTATCAGGGTATGGAAGATTCAAAGGATTATTTGCCAAATTGCTCCTTTTTTAAAACTTCTTTGGGACTGTAAGAAAATAAGCTTTTCCAGGAACACTTAGTTTCAGGAACTGCTAAGCGAAAAAAAAAATAATAATTTAGCAATTTTTTTGCACAACTGAATACCAGTCCCAAGTAGTTCACATCACACACATTTTGGCCGTCGACCTGCATTTTAGGTAAGCAGATATGTTTGGTGCTTAACAGACTTGTCAACATTATCTATTTATGTGTCTGCAACATGTAATTTGTGTTATTTATTATTTTTTGGCATGATACGTCAATCGCAGTGTTGCCCAGTCACATAAAATATCAAGTGATGCAATTATGTTCTCCTGTAATTATATTTATTTGTGTATTATTTAATGTTATTGCCACGTCAACATTATAACTGTATGCAATGGGTATTTCACAAGTTTTTTTTGTTTCATGGGTACGTGTACATGGTTTAATATTTGTCTAACTTGTGAAGAATTAAGCCACGTGATTTCGAACTCGCCATTTACAAATAATCTAATTATTCAGACTGTGTGCCACATAAATGTTGTTAGAATTTGCTCATAATTAATCTGAAGAGTGTAATTGCTGAATACCATTGCCATTTCCTGGGCAAGCCGTGCAAAGTGTAAAAATGACAAAAGATACATTTGATTTTAAAAAAGTATTATAATATACAGTTATGGACTAATTGTTCATTGGTAATCAAAGCAATGTTTTTGTGGTAGCAAAATAGATTTCGAAACAATGATTTTGGTTATGATCAAAATGTGTTCTTTTCCTCTGGTAATATCTGATGGTCATTTCCCACAAGACTTTTTTTAATGCACTGTATTCTTTGTTGAATTTTTCTGCCGTGTGTTCGGATATGTTTACAAGTTCACTTGAATTACAGAACAGAACTTGGAAAATTGAAACAAACACCACCAAACTACAGTCGAGGCAGTCTGATATGTACAAGTACAGTTAACATATTTATTAATAAAACATGAACACAAATGATAGTTACAATACTAGGATAGCTCTTGTGCTTTCTGTTAGCTTCTTGGTGCTTAAAAAACACCCGTCTGGTATTCCAATTTTTAAGTTGGGGGCAGTATCCTTCTCCAGGAATGTATTCTCAGACACAGTCACTTATGGTCAAGTTCGGGCAAGGACCATTGGTTGACTAGTGGTTGATTTGTGACATGTCTAACGCCTGCACACTAATGCTAGTCAAACGCTGGTCAAGATGTCATCGCAAAACTTCTGGATCCTGGCTCCCTGCTGTATTATGAATGCGCGCAACTATTGGTTACCAGCGATGCAACCAGCCCAAGTAGGGTAGTTCCAAATAGTCGACTAGCGTAGTCAACCACCGCCGACTAGACGGAGTTCGGGCTAACTTTAGTCGAACTATGGTTAACCAATGGTTAATAGTTCTTGCGCGAACTTGCCCTAGGCTGAGTGTATCGGGTGCCTACTGCAGAAAATCAGTGTGTGTCAAGAATTACAAAGGTTTTAACCCTGGCAATCCTGTAATACATTTAAAGAGGAAAGCGTGACTGACGCCAGGCTATTACAATACCGTTACATGAAGTCAGTTGCTAATTGAACGCTTATACACATGTTATAAGTTGGTAGAACCTCGGTTCCATTGTTCCAGAGGTACAGGCTCGAATCCAACTCCAGTTACCTGCTTTGTTCAACCCAATGTTTAATGTGAAATAAGTCTGGTTTCCCGATGTCACATTTCAGTTCGCAACCATCTTTAAGGCCAGACACAAAAAAAAAGACAGCTCAGAGTTTTGCAGAAATAGTCTTCTGGGCCATGCAAGAGTGACTGAACTACGGGTCAGTTGCAGGTCATGGGTCAACCTGAGGTCAAAGGTGAATTCTTTCAGTCATCGTCCTCGTCCTCCCGTTTCCTCTTGGTCGTGTGGATGACGGAACTCTGGGAAGGAGGTGGCGAGGTCACCTCAGTCTTGATAACTGTGTGTACTGCGCTGGAAGTGGACATAGAGGGCGCCCTAGTGGCGGTGCTGCTTGACTGCATGTTGATGGTGGGAGTGGCTAACGGACAAAAGGAGATTGTTTTGTTTACAGAGGACAGGATGGGTAGATACACAAACACATTTTCCTACAGTTTCCAACAATACAATGAAAATATTCTTTAGAATTCAACAATTTTAAGCCCTGGAAGGCTTGCACGTTCACTGGACAAAAAATGAAGGAGCAGATCTTGTGACACATATCATTTTACAATCTTTGCATTGAGGAGATGTCAACTTTTCGCATCAGACATTTGCAGCAATTCTGTATTTGTTTTATAAATTCTGGTAATGCTTACTGATGGGTCTGGATACCCCTTTGATGATGCTGATTGGTGCACTGCTGGGTTTGGAGGACGACGGAGTGCGGACCGTCATGTTGTAGGGCTGCTTAGCGCCAAGAGTGAAACTTGGCGAGAGCTTTGAGCCAGCTGATGAAGACATGGAGATTCCTACAGTGGGAAAATTTAAGCAAAAATCCAGCAATAGTACAGAAACTCTTGAAGGCGCCCCACTTTTTAGGAATTTCAGACAGCTGCCGTGTAACTGGCTCGGATCCATACTGGTTCATGCAAATAAGTGCTACTTGTTCAGATTTCTAAAAAAATTAAAGAGCACGGACGATATGTCTTAAAAAGCTGTGATTTCTTCAAATTGGTGCATAATAATGAGTACGATTTGCCTCACCTGAACTCAAAGATAACCTTGATGGCATTGTCAGTGTCGCCTGCAAAAGTAAAACAATAGTTTTCAATAGAAATTGTTTCAAAATTCCTTTACAAGTAAACAAGATAAACAAGAAGTTTCATTGTCTCCTCTCAAAGAAATTGTTAGGTAGAATGTGGTCAACTTATACATGTACATGTAGATTGTTTTGTAGGGTTCTTGACTCGGTGAGTTTGTAGTCCATAACCACAAGGAGGAATATGTAGGATTGAGGAAGGTAGATCCCAGGTTTGGGGCATAACAGGTACCAACGGGTCAATTGATGATCTGCATACCCTTTTCTGTAGCGGTCTGAGTCTGTAGTTGGAGGCTGACAGGCAGTAGCGGTCCGGGGGCAAGCGGGGACCGTTGTGAGGTTTGATGGCCGGCAATGGGTTGTTATTCTTCTGTCTCGCTATCTCCATCAAAAACTGAAACGATAAAAAAAAATTTGTACATTTTTTATGGCTTATACAGGGTTATGGCTTCAGACTAATGCCTGGTGCAGGTTTATGGTGTCTGACTTAACATATTTTGGTAGAGCGTGATACAGTTTTCCGGAGGTTACTGGTTCAAATCCCGCTGCGGGCGGGCACGAGAAACTGGTTTATTTTGTTTACTTGGCCTTAAACAGAATGCAATATACTACTGACTTACCTCCCGTGGTGGTGGAGTTGTGAAGGAATGGTCTAGCCTGCCCTGTATTGCCAGCTTGACGTCATCCGAGTCTATTTCTGTCCGTCCTGCATGATTGCTGTATGCCTGGGCGTCTTCCAGTACATCTGTTACATAACCTGGGAACAAACAAATCAAACGTAAAGTTCACTTCTGCATGAACTTAGGGCATATTTCTTATTATAAATTAGTTACTCAATACCAAACAGCATTAGGCCCAATTAAAGTAGAAAAGGTCCCAACAACACAAGAAATAGTTGAGATCATCTTAACTATAGGTTAGTACGGACATCTAGGAACTTCTGAAATCTCCTTGTCTCATTCCCAGACCCGTTTTCATCAATACATACTGAATGGTTCTTGAGTCTGGAGTGCTGAAGTGTAATGCACATGTGAATAAAAAGATGTTTCCATGGGCAATGCTCACGTCGCACGCGTCGCGCTGCCTGCTATGGTTTTAGTTCAAGATAAATCAACTTTAGGTGTTTAAATAGTATTGTTGATGTACCCTAACGTGGCGCACTTTGATTTTTCGTCTGTAGCGCCTAGCTAGAGCAAAAGTTTTAACTGAAATTTCACAGAAAGTGAAATTTCATCAAGTTATAAACACTCCCGTTCATAAATCGCGAGTTTATTTACCCGCTACAAAGTTAAAAGAAAAAATTATTTTGGCGTGATTTTCCGATTTTATTTTCAAGTGCAAAGTGAACCCTTTGAAAATGCCCCGAAAAATAAGAAAATAATTTTGTGACAAACATCTGGCTGGGTATGTAGGTAGAGATAATAATGATTTATCAGAATTTATCAAGTTTACAGAAATTCTTAAATGTTAATTTGGAATTTTCCGAGATTTATTTAAGTGCGCCACGTTAGGGAACACTCCGCCAAATTGTGCCCAATTTCCGGACGCCACCGTTTTTTAATTTCCGCTTAAATTTTATGAAACCGAAATTGTTCACAGAGGTTAAACAGCAAGCATTAATGAGGTAAAAGTACCAGTATTGCACTGCATGAATTTGAGGTTTGTCAACAAAGAGGTTTGGCAACACTACATGAGGAAATTTGGGTAAGCTTCGAAGTGCGCCACGTTAGGGAACACGACTATATGTTATTTTCTCAATGGGTCCCCCCACCAAAAACCATTCATGCCCCGCCCCTCCTCCACACCCGCCACATCCTCCCCACCCCCCCCCCCCGAAACAAAATAGGCCAAATTTAAAATTTTAAAAAGAAATAGGCCCTAGAGCTGTCAAAGCGCTCTAATTGGAGGGACACTTTTAAATGTGGTATAAAGATTCGAAATGATGTTTTTGCAAAGCCGTAAAGTCATTAATTGCATGCAATAAATTGTGTCCGGAAACTGGGCAATGCCAGTGACATTCCCGCGAGTCGCAACATAAAATTCTGAAACTGTGCCGCCTGTTTTGGCTGACTTACGGTACGTGAATTCAAGCATCTGATTAACAAGTCTTGGTTCGTATTCTGTAACGCCCATGTCCTTCAAAATCGCCGCCATTATTTCGGCATCTTTTGGCACCGCTTTTGCCGGAGGAATCGCCATTGTGGAAATAAAAAATAGCGCCACCAAGCGCGAAACAAGCTTTAAAATAAAAATTAAGTCATCTACACGTTGTAAATGAAAATACCAACTACACGTTTCAAATTTTACCCAAAAAAAATCACCTGTGAAGTTCCGCCCCCCCCCCCCCCAGCCTCGGCAGAGGGCGGAAATAATTATCATAAATATCTAAACAAAAAATAAACAAATAAATAAATAAAAAAATAACAAACCCGCTGCCACGCCTAGCTCAGCTCCCCCTCTCCAAATTTACACCCCTCCTCAGTCCCCCTCCTACTCCTAGTCCTTGCCCAGGCCCTGAGCATAGCTCCTTGCCCTGAGCAAGGAACAATTAAAACCCATATCATTTCAGGTCACCGAATTGTATACTCCCTCATTTTAAGTCATAATTAAGTCAATAAAAAGTAAAAGAGCTAAAAAAAAATATGCATGGATTATAATTTGATCAACAAGGGTTCACGCATGGTTCATGGTTCATCAATGAACACAATAAAAAGTCACCGGTGATCACGTCGGCAGCACATGCTCAACGGCTGTTTTCTGCACAACAGAAACAAGGCAAAGACGTCGTGTTTCGGACTCGCATCACTCAGAAAATCAATGTAAACTGGTTCGGAAACCAGACTAAGAACGTTGGTGTTTTTCCCTAACTTCGTTTCATCACATGTATCCTGTGACTTCACTAAGTTAGAGGCTATCTGACCGCTGAAGAATTCGTCGTTTCTCGTCCTTTTACGTCGTCCTAACAAGTACGTTCTTATTGAGTAGGTTGTTCACAATAATTCTGGTTAACTGCCTGTGAATTTTGAGGTAGCCTGAAATTCTACAAGGTGAGTTTTAAGTCCTCGTGCGAAAAGTGTTTTCACGCTCGCAGCTGGCTGGCCGGCCGGCCGGCTTGGCCCGGCCGGCGCCGCGTATAAAATTCATTGACGCACGAAGACGGCAGGCTGTCTGTCATTTTCACCTGTTCACCATGTTCACAGAATACACCAGCACTAGCAGGCCTGGTACTTGTAGTAGTTACATTGGGTGTGTTCCCTTCCTCCTTTGAAAAAAGAAAGAAGTAAAATATGGACATTGTAATTACTAAATTAGCATTTCAAGCCCAAACATTGATTATTAAAATATTCTGTGATGTTAAAATAAAGCTACTGGGTATACCGGTAATTGACATTTGGTGGTGGAGTTTTTAATTAAAAATATAAGCCTTACTAAGTCACTTTATGCATTGCCGGTAACCGGGTAGGTCGAGTAGGTGCATACCGTAAATATTTTGAGTAAAGTACTCTACATTTGTTGTTGATTTGATTTTGTGAAGAAAGTCATAAATATTTAACACTAAGTTTGGATTCTGTCCGATTCTTTAGTGCTCAAACTTCAAAGATTGTTTAAAGCAGCAGAGATTCGAGGTATTTCATCAATTTAATGGAAAGATGTTCACATCCAAAGGTATGGGAAGTTGACTCTCCCCATATAACCAAGAATTCTTGTTAAAATACTTCCACAAAAAAGGTTCCAGAGTGTTTATGTTGCAACTAGAATCAACCCTGTCCGGTTGTAGAAACTGTTAAGTTTTCTATAAGAACTGCTCTAAATAAGATTAAACTTGTTCAGAGTGAGTTAAAAAAAAGAAAGAAGCAAACTGCGTTGTTGTTTTCTGTATTTCCATTTTAAAACCTGTTTTGTTTCTCTGTAGATACCAACTTGAAGTTATTTGAAGCCCAGCGAATAGTTTTCATCATTTGCCAGTTATAAACATGTGAAACAGCTGCATAAACACCATGGAACAGTTTCACCAGCGTAGTAGAAATTCCTCAGGGACATGAGTTGGTGCCCGAGCTTATACTTTTATACCACTTCTTGAAAGCCAACTTGTGTTTTGACAAAATTAAAGCTGCCAAGTTGGAAGGTCAAAACCTATTTTTCAGTTTGTGAAGGACAGTCGCAGTCATTGGGAACAGAGAGGCATTCAAGTCCTTTTTCATTTAAAAAGTACTGTGTACAAAGTTGCGAAGATCTTCATCTGTGACTGAAGAACAACTAAAGAAGGAACAATGTTAGCTAGCGACTGGCGGCCGTTTGTGTACGGGGGCATCGGCTCGGTGGCCGCTGAGTTTGGTAAGCATTATGAACAGGGTTGTAATCAAGTGGTCACACAAGTCAATCACAAGTCAATCGCAAGTCAATCGCAAGTCAATCGCAAGTCAATTGCAAGTCAATCACAAGTCAATCACAAGCCACTCACAAGCCACTCACAAGCCACTCACAAGTCAATCACAAGTCAATCACTAGTCAGTCACAAGTCAGTCACAAGTCAATCACAAGTCAATCACAAGTCAATCACAAGTCAATCACAAGTCAATTGCTTGTCAGTCACAAGTCAATCACAAGTCAATCACAAGGCCCGTCTCATGTTAAGTGACAAACTACTCAAATGAAACGTGACAAGGCCAGTCCTTTGTGGTTGTGCATCCCCAGTTGCTTGTGACCTTTAAACAACTTGTGACTGTGATTCAAGTAAACAAGTAAACAAGTAAACAAGTAAATGTGTAAACAAGTAATCAAGACAAGGCTAGCCAAATAAAGCTGGTCCCAGAGCCCACAAACTTCTATTCATTTGATTTGGAATGGCGCTCGGCTCGACTGGAATTCTTTTCATGCATGTGGTCTACACAATATATTTAACCCATTGGTGTTGTGGGGTAATCCAGTACAATTGCACTGCCCAGCTCACAAATGGCAGTCAGTCAGCCGGTGAGATAGGTGCAAACAGGACACCAGGCTAGCCCTCCGGCCATGACCAACAACAAGTCCTTCCTACACCACTACCTTGATAATAATCTACATGAACTTGTGCCAAGTACAGACCTACATGTATACAAGGATAACAAACTGATAGTGCGGCTAAAGTTCAGCCAACTTTGCAGGGGCAACGCACTTACATTATCAAGCTCAAAGACAACTGCACTCTTATCAACTGTCATACACACATTTGCTTATGAATGAATCACGAGAAACTGTGTCCCATCCTATTTATGTCAGGGTACATGTTGCACTGATCATTTTATGTGGTCTCTCTTTTTTAAAACAGTAATGCTACACATGCACAGCTGTTGGTGATTTTCATGCATTTTTCTCATTTAAATTTGGCTGCATGTGTTAAAATGAACAAAAACTAATGTACTTTCCCCCCAGCACTGCCAGCAGTGACTTTCATTGCTTTGTACTTTTCACTCTCTGCACATCAGACCAGCCAAAATGTAAATAAACTGTCTAGCAGGAAGTCCTGTGAACAGTGAGAAAAGCTGTTCCGCATATTTGGACACCTGTCGCACAGCTGATTAAATTTGCACTTTTTCTGCACATTTTTTTCCAGTATTTGTAAAGTGTGCACGCCAATAATAACTTCCTTTTTTAGCTTTGGGTTGTTTTTTTTGGCTAACCTTCCAGAAATCACAAAAAAATCTTGTGAACATCTTACAAGTACTTCAGAGTGTGCATAGCATTGGATAAAAGGATTAAAGGGAAATTACGGCATAAAATCCCTGACAATTTTATGATTTTTGATTGTTAACTTATCCTATTCAAAGGTTTGGTTGAAAGGAAACTAACTTATGTCTTACTGTTCCTGAGAAAAGATGAAAAAACCTGGTTGTCCATTCAATGTACCCAATGTTGTGCATGTTCACGCTGTGTGTGTCACAATACATTATTTTAGCACTTCAATACTTATTATTTAAAATGAAAGATTGAAAAGTTCTCACAGTGTAATCCCCCCCCCCATCTTTTAATAAAGAGGATGTAATCGCATGTTAAACCAAATGTTTTCAAACCTGTTTGATTCAGGCACCTTCCCCATTGACCTGACCAAGACGCGTTTGCAGGTGCAAGGCCAGCGAATGGGGAGCAACTACAGGGAGTTGAAGTACCGTGGGATGACCCACGCACTCGTCAAGATATCAAAAGAGGAAGGTATCAAGGCGTTATACTCTGGGTAAGTCTTTCTGCTTATATCCGCATCCTTACCACTAGAGCAGGCAGTAAACACAATCAGATCCACCCTACCATCAAACGGGTCCCTACATAATTGATATTGGTGGGGGGTGGGAACCAGTCTATGCTACAAATAATTTGAAAAGTTTGAAAATAATAATTCCATAACTAAAAGTTGGTTTGTTGTTTCAGCTTTATGTCTCATTCAAAAGTGAGTAATTTTGTAGCACTAGAAAAATAGCAGTGAAATTTGAAAATAGGACATAGTGCATTGTTAAGGTCAAAGCCTGAGTTTGGAGTCTGCTTTCACTGTGTAAGGATTTCTTGATTATTACCCAATATATTCATTATGATGTGAATGTGATTCCTCATCAGCATCAGACCGGCCATCCTGCGCCAGGCCTCCTACGGCACCATCAAGATGGGCTGCTACCACTCCTTCAAGCGTCTCCTGGTGGAGAACCCGGAAAATGAGACCCTGCTAGTCAACGTCGTCTGCGGCGTGGCGGCTGGCGTGATTGCCTCCTCCATTGCCAACCCGACTGACGTGCTGAAAGTCCGCATGCAGGCGCAGGGTGCCAGTTTCGCCAACACCAACGGCATGATCAGCTCCTTCGTCAACATCTTCCAGGAGGAAGGAACCAGGGGACTGTGGAGGGTACGCGCAGTCTCGCATCTTTGTACAATAATGAGTATGGAGCATAATTGACAGCCAGTGGTCTGGCATTACAGGGACTTTTGGCAGAAATTGTTGAACCACCCAGAAGTCCTGCAATTGATTTGTCTTTTTAACCATGGTGGGTGGGGGGGGGGGTACTTGTGTCGTGTTCACAGAGCCAGTTATGTTAAAATCGTGTGTGCGCTGTTATCCAATGTCGATTTAAAGCACAGATCAGTCACAGTGGTTGTATTCCCAAGCAACCACATCTCTAGAGTTTCTTTAACCACAATGGAGGGGTTCTGCACAGTCATGATGCAAGAATTTTTAAAAGAAGAACTTTGAGTGACTGTGAAATTCACTGTGATTTTCGTTTTCATTTCTAGGGTGTGGTCCCAACTGCCCAAAGAGCCGCGGTTGTAGCGGGGGTAGAGCTCCCAGTCTATGACTGGTGTAAGAAGTGGATCATTGACAACAAGTGGCTGGGAGACACCATGTCAACGCACTTCATGTAGGTCGATAGTCACTTTGCTTCCTTAGTGGTGGTGCTGACCCTCTTTTGTACACTCATCTTACAAATCTCTTCCAGTTCAGAATTTCATCCACTTCAGTGCTTCCATTAGGCAGTTGTGTCTAGCCACCCCCCCCCCCCTTAATTGCTTTATGATGGCTGGGTTACTGGAAAAACAGCACGGAGGGTCTGTCAGCAAGTCTGTTGCCCCCCCCCCCCCCCCCATTTAAAATGGTCTGGTGACATCCAATGTTAAACAGTGTTTGCCAGTGAAAACGAATTGACACTTGAAAGTGGGTGATATTTTGATTGAAATTTCTGTTGTCTTTTTTCTTTTTATAGAGCAAGCTTCATCGCTGGCTTTGCTGGGGCTGTCGCCTCCACTCCCATAGACGTCGTTAAAACGCGGCTGATGAATCAAAGAAATCTGCGAGACCACTCGAGACCCCAGCACATATACAAGAACTCGCTAGACTGCTTAGTAAAGGTATGGTACCTAGCCTTCTTTTATGATGACAGTGGAAGACGTTTCATAATTGGCAGCAATGTCAGGTGAAATACTTCTGGAGTCACAAGGCTTAACAAGCTAAAGCAGTAGGTGGCATAATCAATTTTTTTCTGGCACTAATAATAACTAAATTAATGACAATCATGTGCAATCACTGGATGTGCAAATATTTATTATTGCATTATTTCTGCCAGAACAAAAAAAAAACCAAAAACTTGCAATTATAAGCAAATGTCTCACTTCACTTGGAATGTACTACTAATGGAGATCGATGAGCCTGTTTGTTACTTCACATCATGTTTCTTCGCATCAAGTTTGTATAGAATTTATTTAATAGCATCGGTGAATTAATTTCATTGAACAAATTTCCCTGTGCCACGTGCGTGGTCAATTTGTTATCAAATTTCTGCCTTCTAATGGCCTTGCTGATAACGTCAGTTACACTGCTAATTTACATTACAGCACGTACAAAATTGTACAAGGCCAGTTCACTAAAACATTTTCATGCAGGAGAGCATGTACATTTGATTCTTATAAAAGTGACAGAGTTACCAGTAACATTTTGATTGTACATGAAGTTGAAGACTAGATTTGGAGCCAAAAGGGAAGTCAGATACAGGCAGATGTTTGTGTTGTGCTGTACAGTTTCAAATAATTTATTATTCAGTTATTCAAATATGGATTCAATGGAATTTTCAAATATTCACAATGCGCCGATCTCATTTTACTTGTGCCAGGCACCAACCTAAATTGGACGTGCTGGTTTGAAATTAAATAGACTTTCAATAGGGATTTATGATAATATAATATGCATCAATATTTTGTTATTTTTTCGAGTTAGCTGACAAGCTGATATTTGAAAGATTTTAAAGGCTATGTAAATAGAGCTAATACACCTCACAGAAGCTTTCAAGTCATGTGTGTATTGTCGACCAAAATCCAGCTTTTGACAAACAGTGAAACAATGCAACTCGTATGATTAAAAAAAACACTGATGTTTTTCTTCATCTTCTCGAAACCCCTCACATTATTGATATTCGGATCGGAAAAATTTCGATATTCTTGGGTGATCATATATTCATATATACGGTATATCTTTACCAGATGTTCAGCACAGCAGTGTGGCTGTATTCATTTACAGCAATGTTCAAATGTGTACTACAGGCGTAGTAATTATTCTCCAGTCGTCCTTGCGACTAATTTAATAACATGTACGGCAAATTTAATAACATGTACATCAAATTTAATAACATGTACATCAATAGATTTCAAGGCATAAATGGCCCTGATGGACAAAAATACAAAGTTCTTGTCATTTTTTAATAGGCAGGAACTGATGAGAACTCTGCCAAGTACAATGTATTTTGAAGATTGCTCTGGCTATGCACTTCTCCTCATTCATCAATTTCTGAATATCTTGACCTGAAGTTTGAAGATAGATTTTGATGTGCATTGAGGTTCTGTGTGCAAATTGTATATTGATTATGGAGATACCGCATAAAGGCACAAGTATATGTTTGTATGCACATAAATTGTTAGAGCCTGTCAACTCTCTCGCTCTCTTTTCAAAGGGTTTTATGCCTATAATCCCTTGGAAGTTTATAATTAAATAATAGAAGTACAAAGAATATGTCATTTGGGCCTCTGCGGCCGATTTCACGAAAACGTACGTAGCTTGCGCCATGCGTAGGACTTGCGCAACAAATGTGTTGTGCAGCTGCGTGATAAACTAATGATCGCTTTCATGAAACATGGCGTAGCTGCGCAGCGTTTTCAATAATCTAAACATTCTGAGGAGGAGGATTACAGCATTTGCGAAGGCTGTTTGCAAATGAATTCCTTCGTTCATGAAAAAGTTGTTGAATTACATGTACCTCATCCCGCCATTTTGAAGATCATTTTGTCTGAATTTCTTCGGAATCGTGCGGCAACTCTAAAAACTCTGTCATGAGTAAAATAGCAATTCAATGTACCTCATACACAAAGCTGCGAGTGTCTTGTATCAACATTGAGCAATGAAGGCTCCATGATGATCACAATTTACTTGTAAAATAGGTCATTTTCAGTCACTACGCCACAACTTACACCACCCAAAATGATCGTACAAGTTATGCTATAATTTATTGCACAAGTCACGGACTTACGAACTATGAGACTTTTGTGAAATTGTCAGAACTGAAATGTTATGCAGACCTGCGCCACAAATTGTGGTGCGGGTGAAGTTGCGCCATCGCATAAAGTTTCGTTTCGGCTACTGAAGATGGATCCATTTGGGAGGATTTAAAGAGAGTCCTTGGAAAAATGCTGTAGGAGCTAGGGATGATTTGCTGCTGAAGTCTTTCCTGGTTCATTTTAATACAAGGTTGCATGATTGGATTTTCCCAAGTATCAATAGCAGGTGTTTTTTCAGACTGGCTACTGTCCAATTACGAGCCTCGAGGACCTCAAGAGGGTGGTTGGTTAGAGTCAAGAGTGTTTGCGTCTGATAGACTAATTTCAGACTTGTTTTTCCCATTTGTGTTTCAGACTTTCAAGTACGAGGGTTTCTCCGCTCTGTATAAGGGCTTCATACCAACTTGGGTGCGACTCGGTCCGTGGAATATCATTGTATCCTTTTAAAACAAACAACTGCACAAAATAAATGCCTAATGGAAACTGTGACGTTCAGTTTACCAAGTGTTTGCAAATTTCTTTGCAAAAGATAAGCAGAGGGTGAGACTATGGTTGTACATCTGACATTGTCTGACCTTTTAAAATTTTTGTCGAAACAAAAAGATGTGCTCTCTCCCATATTGTGTTGCAGGTACACAACAAGTTGATGAAGAAATTGACATTCTGCTTATTATAATTCAAAACTGATCTTGCAAGATCATTTTGTCTGAACTGCATTATTGTACAATATGCAATAGGCCTAACTCAACTCTCGGTAAATTCATCCCCAGTTAAAAAAAAAACCTTAGAAAGGAAAAATGCACTTGTCATAATGAATCCCCCAGAGGGGAAAAATGAACTTGTCAAACGAAAAGGCAGAGAAACTTGGCTTCAAAAACACAATTTGTTCTTTTGTTGTCAAACAAGTTGGCGTAGTTTGTAGGTATCTTATCACCAAGGCCTTTTTATAAAAATTTGTCTTTGTCTACTATCAAAAATTTACTCCTCTTGTTTAGGTATTCATTTCCTTAGCTTTTGTTCTATCACCCCAGTTCTTCATAACGTACGAGCAGATGAAGAAACTCCCGTTATGATGGCCCTCCAGTGAATAGCACAGCTCTATTTTTTTTCTAAAGTCTCTTGCCACTGATTACTCACCATTACTAAATTTCTATTTGAGTATTTCCCTGATCGGTCTTGCAGTAGCAAGTTCATGCTGCGGTGGTTTGTTAAAATGAAAAAGGGACAGAAATCTTGAAAAACACATCTAATTATGGAAAAATTGTAAACACTAACATACCACAAGTTGAAATTACTGTCGCAAAAATAGTGGTGTTTTCAAAGCCATCTGCGACATTTTCTTTTTTGGAAATTTAATCATTTAAGAATAAACTATTTTTTTTCATTGATTATGGTGTCATAATTATTTAGAATGTTTTTGTTTAATCGTTACTAATTACTGTCACAGCACAAATGCAAAGTTTGCAAGAGTTGCCTTGATTTTATTTTATTAATATTTCTGTTTCATTTTTCAGTCCGCTGCGTTTTGTTCTCCGAAATGTAATAAAGTCAAAAAACAATTTCAAGTTCAAGTTCAAGGGATTTAAGATTTTGACCAATTCCCAGATTTGTACAAGAGCGACATCGCTGTATTTTGTTCTGGTGCCAGCCTAAATTGAAATAGTCTTATCAGAAATTAAACAAAAACAAAAATTTACCTAGACGGGTCATTTGACTGTACCTTGATGTTAAAAATACCCCATAACTATTATTTCTGTGATTTACGCACATCTATATCAACTAAAAATACTTTAAGTCAAAACCGAACAGTGGAAAATTGCATTAGATTGGACAAACGGACATATTAAGGATGCCAGTAAGTAACAAAAAAAGGCATGA
This sequence comes from Patiria miniata, assembly GCF_015706575.1. Taxonomy (NCBI): domain Eukaryota; kingdom Metazoa; phylum Echinodermata; class Asteroidea; order Valvatida; family Asterinidae; genus Patiria; species Patiria miniata. The sequence goes on from NW_024037055.1 coordinate 1,939,831, forward strand.
GGAATCCGCAATCTTGTTATTGAACAAACTTTTCCTTTGAGGATTGCCTCACAAGCTGTATTAAGCTTTCCAGGGTTATATTGCATCCTCTGATCCATGTTGCCTTTAAAGCTTCATTTGTGCTCACCGAACCATACTCGTGGAATGCAATGTCTCTGAATGCACGTAATCTTGGGAAATTGACGCTGTACATCGCAAACTATTTTTGACAAACAGCCTGCATTTTGCATGGGTGGCTTTTCATGGCGATCGCTCTTCGAAATTTGATTTTCACAGGATTTATTGCCAATTTGCCGAGATTGTATGGAAGGGCTTCAATGGATCAAAGAATCTGGGACATTTAAAAAAAAAAATAGCATTTCAGTTTTGGTTAGGTTGTCGACTTTTTTCGTGTTTAGTGTTCTCCCATAAAGTATAAAAATCTGCTTTAAATTACATGTAAGGCATCCTACATTTTAAACTAAAAAAGTGTGAAACATTTTTTTTGGGGGGGGGGCACTACATTACCCTTCAGTTCTTGTTGGAGTTTTTGTACCTCCGCTTCTCCCTTACAGTATCGACAGTTATGTTCATAAAACTACGACGTTACCTGTACCCATCCATGAGAGCATTTTTGCACAAGAACGATTCCATGACTTGATTAAGTGAATACCAGATGCAGGTGTTTTGTTCCAGACAGACATCACATCCCTGTAATTGGAAAAAAGTCGCTCTGTGTTTATCACACTTTTTAACCCTTAAACTTGCTGATTTGGAACAGACGCCACAGCTTCAGGTTCAATAAAGGATCATTTGCATTTATCCCGAAAGATTATCAAACAGCTTACTTGGATTTGGACATATTTTGACTGTGTTTTTCCCATCTCCTAGCTGCTGTACTATATGTGTTGCAAAGTGATAAAGGCTTTTGGGAATTACAGCGTATTGGTGTTATTCACTGCAGTATTGTCATGGCAAATATTTCCCTTTGCTTTTACAAGAACCGAATCAACCAAGTTTCTCAGGTCTTTAGTGTTTACAGACGGCGTCAAAATGGCAATTGGTTTATTTCTTTTTTTATTCAATCGAAATAATTGCATTCTCTCAGGGAATGTGCTCTGTAAATACACTATTCGGGTCACAATTCAAACCCCGAGCATTTTTACCGATACAAAAACAATATCTTGTTTTGCCGCACTATGGGGAATATTTGTTAGTTAAAAGCCTCAAGCTGTCGTACACACTACCCATGTCAATACCAGCTCTTTCTGAAGGCTATTTGAGGGCCCTGGGAACAAACGTGCCAGTTTTTGGCCATCATAGAAAAACAATGGAGCCCCTTTTTTCATACTGTGCATTCATATTACATGTGCATTAAATGGTTATAATGTGGATAGGGACAACAGATCGGTTGGTTTCAACCTTTGTTCATTTTCAGAGACATGCTGCTTTGAAATCAGATTTATTTATTTGAAACAATTACGCCAAAAATAACTCTTTAACGCTTTATTTTTGGACTGAAAATGAGGTCACACTTCTTGGTCACTCTTGACTTCAAAAGGAAAAATGTAGATTTTGTAATTTTTTTTGTAAGTTCTGTAAATTAATACAGTTTTGTATATAATTTCAAAAGTGTTTCTCAGTTGTTCATTTGTATAATTTGTAGGAAATGGTTTGTGTGTGTTCTTTTACTTTATGTGAAGTTATTCATTTGTCTCTAGTCAATTTCAAGTTGTCGTTTTTTTCAAAGGCAGAAAGTTGCTTCCTTTATTTTTAAACATTAAAATATGTTCTCAGACTAGTAGTATATTTATTTACAGCACATTTCCATTGTAACACAAGTCAATTGAGTTTGGTTCCATTTCTACTTGAGCCCCATAACACTGGAAATGGAAGTTAAGTTCTATTTCAATCGAGAAATGTTTTTTGCTTTTTTTTTCTCATTCACTTTACCAAAGGACTTTGCCGAGAATTACATATGAGCTCCCTGTGAAGAACACCCACTTGTGATAATACGTGAAACAAATAAAGTTGGAGGCACTTCGATAGAGTGGGCATTATAACTTAAAGCCCTGATTCGGACAATATATCAAATTCAGTCGCAGCTTTATGAAGTTTTCTGCGAATCAACCAAATTAGCTGGCCAGACGTTTCGCTCTTAACAAGATATGCTTCAGAGGCAAATGACGGAGGTACAAGAAACAAACAATGCTCTTTTGAAGCAGGTCTTGTTACGACCGAAACGTCGGGCCAACTAATTTTGTTGATTTGTATATTTCAGATCAATCCGGTCGGAAGCAGATTGAAGCAGTTCAATTCAATTTCATGAAATGTTCTTCGTTAAGAACTTAAACGAGACCAGGTGTTTCGTTGTAAAAGAATTACTGTTAGTGTGTTTTGCTGCATTTGAATTAAGCTTGGGGGACACTTGTTTATTTGTCATTACTTGAATTTCTCGGGAGGAGAAAAAAAACCTAGCTGAAGAACCAATTAAGTTGTTTTCTAATAATCAGAGCAAGCTTCGAGACCCCAAATTGTTATCCATCCTGACGTTATCGCACACAAAAAGTATGAATTATATACGCCTAAATAGCCAGAGGGCCCCTTCCTTCCAAAATTAAGGAAATGGAGAAAAGTTGTCGCTCTCAAATCTCGTGTGGCATTCCTAATTTAGTTTGTTTCCAAATTGTATCTGATTAGGGATGTTTTTTGAAGTGAGCAGCTGTTTTGGTTTCTTTGTGTGGTTCACTGAAATGGCAGGCATTAAGTACAGTACTGCACCATTCAAACAACCAACTATCATTTATAAATTGTCCAGTGTTTCATGATTCCTAACCAAAGTTTTTAGGATTTGTGCGATCGGCGTGCCTAAAATAGTAACACAGATTGAAAATTAGTGGTGTACAAATTTCAAATGTCATTCGAATCTGGAAAGTTTTAACGTATTTTGGTGTGTTGATTAGGAATGTTTGGAAGTATTTTGCTTGCAAACAAGTTCAATTGAGAACCAATAAAGTTATGCAAGAACTGAAAGTTCCTGTTTTAATATTTGGTAGATTTTGACTTGATTGATTTTTTAGTTTGAAGTAGTTTTAGGGTTTCGATAAGGGGTAACGTTTAATTTGTGGCTTTTTAATTAATTTCATAATTTGAAATAAATATTTTTTTTTTGTCGGTAGGAAATTTTGATGAAATTCTAGCTGTCAGATGGCATTAATAAGAACAATCTTTAATAATCAGATACCACAGTAACACAATTAAAATCTGAAAAATTCTTTAAAAAAATTCCTTTCAAAAACGCTTTTTCCAAAATGATCATGGCAAGAAAAATTTCGACTTTTTTCAATTTTTATTCAAATACTGAATTCAGTGTCTCAAATTTCACAACAAAACTACTGTACAACTATTCTGTGCTCAAGCCCCTTGACATTTGAATGCAAGAGATGCTCTTTGTTTTCAAGGCTACGGGGGGGGGGGGGGGGGCTTGGGGAGGGGCTGGTTTGCCAGGGGGCGAGGGGTGTCGTGTCATTTTTACAAAATGCAATTTGAAAGAACACCTTTTCCCTGAAAGCAAAATTGACTTTAACAATTTGTAACTTTCGTATAGCGATTTGACATGCAACTTGGACTGCCTTCTGGGCAGATTTATTCCATCAATTTTGTTCCATCCAATTTCAGATGAGATGACACCTCAAAACTCAAAAAATTCCCATCAACAATAAAGGTTCCGTTCGCTTGCACTTTACGTAATTGGAGACAAGGTTCTTAAATATTCATTGGTGTATTGATTCAATTCCGTGGAATAAATTCATCAACATATCCATCTGTGCAGGGTTAGCTGTACTTGTTACAATCAAAGAAATGTGCAGGTGAATTCTTGGCTGTGACTGCTTTTAACTTGTCGCCGCATGTGCATCTACAATTCTGGGAAATTTCTTCAGGGCACTGACGTAAATGTAATTCGTTTTTTGTTTTTTAAAGAATTTCAAAGAAAAGGTGTTGCAAGTTTGGTTTGTGAACTAAAGAAGGTTGTTCTTGATTTTGAGAGACTGTTCGTTTTGATAACGCTGCCAGACTCTTCATTATCAGAAACATACAAAAAACTGAGACATCAATACAATATTAAAATCTTCGATTACAAAGCAATAACAAAGGAATTTATATATATTCAAAAAGGCTTCTTGTTTTTATTGGCAACTGCCACTAGCAGTAAGAAGTGATTATAGAAACGATTTCAGCAAATCATAAATTGCTAACAAGTGGTTGGTGTTTTCTCTTTCTTTTACTGCACTGCTTTCCACCTCCAAATACATGTATTTAAAGATTATTCATAGACTATACATGTATTTGACAACAATTTTTTTACAAAAATTCTCGGGATTGTTTTATAGCAATAGCCGTCTGCCCCCACCTTGTTTTCTACAGCAAGTATTGCTTAATCAAATCTGAAATGCAAATTCAATAAATAAATTAATCAATTCCTACTAAACGGCTTTCCTATTCAGCCAATGTGAGTCTGCACAGTTTTGTTTGGGGGCCATGATGTATGAAGTATTCTTGACAAACCAGCTCGTTATCCTTCTTTGTCCATCACGTGGCTGGCTCTAACGTTTCCACGTTTTTGTTGCCGGTTGGGTTCAGGCCAAACATGGCCTGGCCGCGGTGCCGGAACATGAAGAAGGATGGTCTGTTGCCCACGGTGTCAAAAGATCTGATTAACCAACCAAAAAAAGGAAATTAATCGAAGTTACCAGGACCCATGTACACGTAATGGAAATATTTTATATGCAATCTTTGAAATAAACCTTTGTGTTCAAGTTTTAATTTATTTTTAATCCTCCAATTGCCATTTTAAGGGCGGTTTGGTGCCTGTTTGGTTTTAATGCTAATGTAAATCTCCATATTCATGACCAAAACTGTGATGTTAATTCAAGGCAGAGCCTTCAGTTTCACATCTGCTTCAGCACAAAAAGTCACTGAAAATGTAGGGGTTTGCTATGATTACTGTTCTGCCTTACGTGATTCATTGTTTCAGTACATGACAGTAAGACGATAAGAACACTTTTCTATAAGCAGAATTTTGGGTTTAAAATTTGAAGAGAAAAACCCTAATCCAAAGAGTGTATTCCTAAAAAGTGACACCACATGACCACAGCAACAGCACCCTCAGTTGTTAGGAATAGCACGCAACATTTTCAATGTGTAAAAGAGTGCACTTTGCAACATTTTTACCAAAAACGGATGTCTCATAGTTTTTATACATTTTTGGGGAATAGATATTTGCTACAAATATGCTCCAGTGTAAAATTCATTTCCCAACAAATTGAGGCTCAAGTAAATGTGCAAATAAACAGCACTTTAATCTCAAGGTTTGGTCATGCTTTCCAAACGCTGCTGTTTTCTTAGAGTTTCGATCATCATGTTCTGTGGATTACATGGGTTCAATCAATGAGCCTTGGGGATAGAATAAACAGCTGAGCCCCACTGCCGTCAGACAATCGATTTAATTCTGTTTACTTGCAGTGCCTCTTGTATATTAGGAAGTAGTAATCTAATCCAGCACGGGTTTTGCAACATTTGAGTGAATCATCGAAATTGGTGTAATATTTAGTCTTTTAAAATTGGAAGTAATTTCAGCCGATGAAATAAAATTGCGTGTGTACAAATCTCTGCATTGCTAAAAAATATCAATCAAACTTTTAAAACCGTCGGAATAAATTATTCAAATGAAATATAATAAGCAGATCCGAGACTAGGTTTTACTAAAAAACGTTGACAAAATTTGTTCCTGTGTTGCTCTAAATATCACTCCCTTAGAATTTTTTTAAACTTCTATCTCGATTTATCGAGAACATCAAGAAACTTGCTTTCACTTTAGTCAATTAATGATTGATCACTTACTTCTTTTCCATGTCAGCCATTGCTTTGATTCCACGGAACTGCCCGGCTATGTTCAACACGCCGTATATGGTGATCAGAAGACTAACCAGACCCTGGCAAACTATCTGTGATTTTAAACAATTTTCAAAAAGGTTCAACCATGTCCCATTTCATGATCAGCTCATAATATTTATGAAATACAGTACATTCATGTGCATATGTATGAATTAAAACCTCACGCATTTTTTCTTTGAATTTCAGTGCATCCTCCAAGACTCTCCACTGTAAAAGAACACCAATCATTCATTTGGCAAAATAATTTCTGTTCACAAAAAACTTGGTCCTCAATTGTTGGATTTTGAAAGATCTGGGAAAATAGGCCTAATGGTTGATAAAGAATGAGGCCGTTGTACTCACATCAATGGGTAATCTGGTGAACTCCTGCTCTGTTAACCGCAAATACGTTCTGTCTGAAATGAGACAAGCGTATTTATAAGTCAAAATGTGCACACTGGAAATTAATATGGCCAAAAAACGTGCATTAAATCATGTACATCTGTTACAGTTCTGCAGACTTTTCGACAATGGACTCCGTCCAGGAACAGAAGATGGCGCCTTTTGCGAGAGAGAGCTCAATTGGCAATGGACGGCACACAGTACCACGACACGTGCGCATACCACGACACGTGCGCATACAGCGTATGGGCTGATGGGGCAAAGTATGCAGGACTAAGTTTATTCTGAATGTGCACAAAGCCATAGCGCTTGACATGAGCGTCAAGTGTCGTCGGCAATGGGTCTGAATGTCCCTAGCAAACTCCCACAGTGGTACGGTCTGTCCCAAATAAAGTCCGAGTGATTTTAAGAATGTCATAAAAAATTATATTCAAAAATTCAGAATACAGTTGAAAATCTTGAAAACCTAGGAACAGAATATTGTTTTAGGTTGTACTTTTTGTAGAAGTCATTTTGAAACGATAAAAGCCTTTTTTAACAGGGATCAAATTTATTTTGTTAGTAGGCTCGAAAGAAAGTCCATAAAAACATGCCACTCAAAACGTTAGAGGGCGTTTTCATATTGCGCAAATGAATGATGATGCATGCTCGCTCTCGTCAGGTCGTACACAATGAAAGAAAACGATTTATTTTTACACTATCCCATCGACAAACCATAACGCTTTTCAAACGAGCAATGCTATACAGCTTGAAGGACGAGGTGGTGATGTTTAACTTACGCTGGGCAGCGGAATAACCGGCATGTGCAAGTCCCAAAAACCCAACTGCGAGGATAAAGCCGCTGAACGTCGCCATTTTGGTTTAGCGGTCGACGGCTGTTTTATGGCTGAAAATAATTGACCTAGATACGTAAGTGCGTTTCAATTCAACTTGATTGCAAGTAGGTTGAGTTAAAGTTACGCTATTTTGTTTGTTTCAAGGAATGCAAAAAAAAATAGTGTAGGCCTAGGCCCATTTGTTGGAGGAAAGTGTGTATGAAATTACCTTGGCCAGTATACGACGTTTTACAACTAGATGAACATCATATAGCAATAATATTTTTTTGCCTAAGTGACAGTACAGCTAGGCAAAATGCCTGGATCTGTTTTCTTTTCAAGTGATCAGGCATGAAACATGCTCAAACTTTAAACCAGCTGTTAACGAAATTCGATTAGCCTGGAGCAGTGCAGTGGTGCACACGCGGCGCTATACCATCTTCACCACCAGGATTTGGCTGGGTGGGGGGGGGGGGGGCTCACCGTAATTTGTATTTATTGTTTTCAACTTTTTTAGAAGTTAAAATGTTTCAAAAAGTTTTGTCCAAATTTTTGGGCAGCAGAAAAAAAATGTGTTTTTTTGTTTGTTTGGGTTTTTTTTTTGGGGGGGGTTGAGTATTTTGACGTTGGTGGCGCCACTTACACCCCTTTATTCTACTCGAAAATAGGCCACATACATATCACCAAAGTCAAATCGTGGGACTGAAAAGAAACAAAATAAGCAAAAAATGACAAGCGCCCCCCCCCCCCGGGTGCGCCACTGACGTGGAGCTCGTACCGCCATTGTGTATAAACACCGTCCACCGTGAATAATTATCCACCTGAAATAAGACATAAGGCCTAGGCATATTGTGCTCTATTATTAGGCCTAATTGCCCTCAGCTAAATTAAATTTGTTCTCAGTACTCTGGGGCGACATTTTCTCAGTAACTTCCCAAATATCCCAAGTGGCTTTCGTTCAAATCGAAGCTATTTTCGACACTCATTAAGATCAGTACTTTCCGTCTTCTTTTTACCGCTGCGTTTTCTTTCTGTCTTGTTTGTGTTTTAGTCATCGAAGGGAACGCATGATAAAACACAATTAGTCAAAATGTCAAAAACATCGGGCTTGAGTGTTTCGCAACTGAAACTGGATTGTAATCGAATTCTGATTACCTCAATTGTTCATGGAATTTTGGAAAACAATATCGCCGCAGGCCGCAGTCCCTGCTGTGATGGTTGAGAGTAAGAAGATTGTGGTCATAACGTCAGCATTATACGTCAACAACATCTCTGACGCTTCTATCCAAGAACGCAAACTGTACGTCCCTGTGGTTTTGAACCCAACTCACCAGGCGCGGTTCTACGGGGGGGCTAGGGGGGGGGGGCTGTAGCCCCCCCAAATTTTGTCTAGCCCCCCCAAAATAAATTCCGTAAAAAAAAAAATTGCATTATCAAAAAGAAGGATTGTGATGTACATGCGAACGGTCTCCCCCTAAAGAAGAAATAGCCGTGACAAGGGTGCATTAGTTAATATATTGTGAATGATTTTAGGATTTTATTGGCGCTCCCCATTGAAAATATGGCATGAGCCCCCCCCCCCCCCCCCCTATTGATTTTCGGAGGCCTAAGTGTCTGGAAAAAATAACCGGTCAACATTTCAGCACGCCTCCCTGAAAAAATTCTGGATCCACCGTGCTAGCCCCCCAAAAATATTGGTTCTAGAACCGCACCTGCAACTCACCCACCCAAAAACAAAAATGCATGAATTAAAAAAACTATTTTAAAAATCTGGTCGAGATTATATCGATGGATTCGGAGTTTCGGACAACAAATTATGGCACGTGCACTGATCCTGAAGTCCATTGATATAAACATACATTAACATTCAAGTTAATGTTAATAAATTAACTAATATATTCATATTGTCATGGCTATTTTTTTTAAGTTCCGTACCTCGTGCTTTTAAAAAAAAATGGATTTGTTTGGGCCCTAACGAATTTTCTGATTTAATGTTTTGCGAGATTCGAATTATTCTCTGGCAGCCAATAATTCGAATTTTGTGAAGAAATAGTTCAATAACTAAACGTCGGTGGATTTTGTTTGATATCTCATTCAAAAGTGAATAATATTTACCTTGCTAGGATAATAGCCATTGGAACTAAAAGCAAATGAATTTATTTGCGATGTGTCGAAACACGGAAAGGCATGGGGACCCTGTGTTGATCCCTTTGGCCCGTCATCGGATGATCGTTATACTTAATCAGATATAAAATACTAATCATTTCCCAGATGACTAATTACGCTTTCGCACGTCGCCCGGTGACGCACTTATATTCGTTGCCTATACGCAATATAAATGACCTAGCTTGCACCATTAATTGTTTGGTTCAAGTGACAGAAAAATCACTTTTAAAAGGGTTACAAGTAATGTGAAACTTTTGAATTGAACGCTTGGTGGCAGCACACACACTATTATTTGCGCCCTTTTGAACGCGCGCACATTGGTTAACACATGAAGCAAACATGTATTGAAAAGGACGGGCGTGTTTGCTGCCACCATTGACAGATCTCCATTATCAGGACACAATGGCTGCCACCAAAGATCTCAAAAGTCTCCCATTTCAACGCGGCTCTGGTAGCAGACCAGTAAATAAACTTCCATAGACCCCAATGGTAAATGCTCCCACTTCAAAAATTCGGGAAAAATACTCATAACTCTCCAAGGTGTTCGAGACGCACATCAAATTAAAGCTTATTTCATCATCTTTCATTTTCTTTTCAATTTTCGGGGGGTCAACTGATGACTTTTAGGAGAAATTTCCATCTGAAGATGATCACCCCTGAAAATAGTCCTGAAGCCCATCGCCATTTTGAAAAACGATGCCTACACTCCATTGCAAAATAGAGCGCTTTTAGGGTCCAAATTACATCAAAATTACACAGAACGGCAAGCTCCCAGTCCTGTGCACGGCTTCCACCCATATTTTTTACAAACCCTCAAGTTCATGGCCCAAAGCATGCCCAAATACCGAAGATTTTGAGGGCATGCAAATCGTGATTTGGCCGGCGCAGGCAATTTCGGACCGATTTACTGGTCTGCACCCCTCTGCTTGCTTGTTAGCCTCGGCGAGTTAGTGGATCCGGCCCAATTAATTGCGAAAATTACGATTCTGTAGGGCTATTGCAACTCTGTTTACTGTCAATCGTGAAGGTCCACAACTTCTGCATCTGCAACCATAGGCGGCAGAAATGTGGGAGAGGAAAAAGGGGGAGTATTACCCCTTCAAACGTTTTGAAACCATATATTTGTCCCCACCTACTTACTTGCAGATCCTCATGAGGACAAACTTCTAGAAATAGATGAGAGGGGGAAAAGAGCAACAACAACAAAAAGAAACCGAGGAAATGTTCCAGCGTTGTCAACAGCCATACCCTAGCTATGTAAAAGGTAGGGCACTTGAAAGTTTAACGATAAATCTTACTCCCTACTCGGTTGCAACACACAAACTTACTTTAAAATGCAGATTGGTTTTGCATTTATGCACCTCAAGCTTGCAGCGACAATCAGAACAAATCTCCCGATACGTGAAAAACACCTTGCAAGCAAACTCTTGCAAGCAAAAAACTTCAATTGCTTTCTGTTGTTCTGGCTGGCCGAAAGGCAGAAGATGCCCGACTTTCTTCGCCTTTGCTCGGGGCGACAAGGCCATTTCGGTTTACCATTCCCTTCAGCTTTCGGCTTTGAGCCATTCAACATTGACGCACGACGTCGGTTTCTGCATGATTTTTGTTATGCGTCGAATGAAATGTCAAGTATCGATCAGCAATAGCTGACACAGAAACGAGAAAGGGACTTTTGTTGCGACTGGCCCCTTTTCTTGTGTGTGTAAGCACAAATCCTGAGAAGACACAGGTTGAAAGCGCTGCTGTCATATAGAGCATGGGTTGAGCCAAATAGCCCTTTTTGAGTTATGGCGTACAAAAAAAAAACAAATCAAACAAACAACCCAACAACCTTGAAACAAAAACAGAAACAAATCAACAGTAAATCAAGCTTTAATTTCATGTATATCTTGAACACCTGTGCCAATAATAATTGTGAGTATTTTCCCTGATTTTTCTAAGTACATAGGGTATTTATTATCGGTGTCTATGGGAATCGATTTACTGGTCTGCTGCCCTAACGAGACCTCTGGTTACACGAGCACATGAAACACAATTTTTAGTGTATAATCTGAAAATCCTCAATTCAAGTATATACGATTGTTGCTGGGGTTTTAGTCTGTATTGTTAGGAGGAACTTTGAGGGAACGAAAATAGAAACGGCCTCGACGGATTTGTAACCTTAAGCCACAAAAGCCGTCTTAATATGCCGCATGCTTTTTCAACATTTGTGTCCATACGTGCAGTCGGCAAGATCAGACGAACTATTTTGCAAAGAAAGAATTTTACAGTCTGTGGCGTCGTATATAGACTTCAGTGCATATAATCAATGGACTGCTTTCAGTCTGAACTCAGACTCAAAACAAACGCCAAAAATAATGTTGTTATGGTATACAGAATTTAAAAATATCTTAGGCTTATTAAACTAGCATAATAACAAATTTGAAATATCAAATTGGACTTATGTAGTTATAAAAAAATATCGATGTGTTTCCAAGTCAATGTATAAATGCATAACGTGCAATCGGTCGAGTGACTTGCCCGCAGACATACTAGAGTTTGTGCGGACGGTTTTACACGGACGAGTTTTGCCGTGTTTGTTCAGAACTACGGTTGTGACATTTTAAGATGTTCCCGAAAACGATGTACGTCAATAATTGCGATTTGGGCCGTGACAAACTCAACTACTGACAAGAAGGGTTGTTCGGTTCTTTGAAATCAGAAATAGCTTTACGAGATATGCATACAGGCCTATTATATTAAAGTAATATCAGAAAAAAAAACTATTCGATCGGATGTCATTAAAACGACGTTAAGAAAGCATAAAACAAAATGTCCTTAATATAACAGATGCATTAGCAATGTCCTTCAACCAATGCAGTTTTTTTCCGAACGAATTTTCAATACTTGAGTATGATTTCTTTTTCGGTTTGGGGGCTTCTAGATATAGAATGCTCTGATAAAAGGCTTTTAATTTGGCTTGCTGTAGCTCTCGAATGCACAAAAGGAACGTCCGGGTTATTGTGAGGCTGTATCAAATAATTCGAAATAATTGAACGTGGCGGATCTTATCCTCTTATCCTCTTTTGTATTGCTGTAAATATACAAATTGAAAAAAACCCCACATGCATTATATAATTTTATTTTCATCGCAAACGGACGTCGTCATTAATACAGATCGTTCTTGTTAATACTCCGATTTGATAATGGACATTAGCGAGACATAATGACGATGTTATCTTGCATACATCGCTGTCTAATGACCATACATGATAAATAACTGACTTGACAGAACAGCCTGACTTGACAGAACAGCATCCCGTTGGCGAATAGGCTATAACCAACCCAAACCCCCCAAAAAGGGCCTTTGAAAAAATGCAAAATTAATATTTAATACATGCGTCTTCATTTCAAAGGAATAGCGCCGTGGTCCAATGGCACGGTGTTTAACTCACGTGTCGTGGTACGTGGGTTCGAACCCGGACGGGGAACATGGTGCTTGTGTTCTTGGGCAAGACACTTTGCTACAATTACCTCTCTCTATCCGGGAGTATAAATGGGTACCTGTGAAGGTAGAGACCAGAATGCGCTGATCTGAAGCTGCTGCCAAAAGGCCTGCTGAATAGGGGTATAATGTGAAGCGCTTTGGATACCTTTGGTATATAGTGTACACACCAAATTATTATACTAATGAAATTAAAAAAGCCTTTTCACAAATAAATTGGTTTTAGTCACAGTATATAGAATTTGCCGTATACATAACTTATTTACCATAGTCACATGGTTATGTCATCGCGTAAAATGTTTTCATGTGCGGGCGCAATAGTTTACGGTGATCGATCCGCGTGCGCCTGTTTCTTATTACATGTACTTATAGGTAGCTAGGTCTGTGCGCAAACTCGTTTGGTATTCGGCTGAAGTGCGCATTTACAGTGACCCCAATCCTGACGACAATGAATATTCATATCAAGCAGGCCTCGTAGACAGTGTTTTAAGAATAGCATGATGTGGTTTACTTGAGATATATAAACTGCTAGCTGTGACTTGAAACCAAATGATTTTGCATAGATCGATACCTATCTCGACGATCTCCGCTGGCAAGACCGGCGGCCTGCCGTGTAAGCCGTGACGTTCTGAACTCAGAGATCAAACTCACTGGTGAACCCGGAGCAAAAAGCATGGCAGAGCCTCTGCTGATCCTCCGCATTATCAAGACACTCGTTGGGCTGCTTGGCCTGATTGGCAACACCGTCGTGGCTACGGTTATTTACAAAGTGGAGTTCATGCACACCCTGACCAATGCTTTCATCTGCAACCAGGCTGTGGTAGATTTCCTGGGCTCGCTCTTCCTGATACTGAGCAGCAACATTGCGGCTCCCGACCCCCTACCGGACACCCTGGGTTATCACGTAGCCTGTCACATCTGGCTATCTAATCTGCTCATGTGGGCTTGTTTCACCTCCTCCTCCGTCAACCTGCTCTCGCTGACATGCGAGCGCTACGTGGCCATAGTCTACCCTTTCCGATACGCTCGTCTCTATACCAATAAAACTGTAGTTCTGATGCTGGTCATCATCTGGCTATCGGGACTGATTCTGGACGGCGCCTACACGGCAGCAGTCAACACCTTCGAAGACGGCAAATGTTTCTACTCCTCCGCGATCAGCTCTCGAGCCCTGGGCATCGTCTTCATCATGTTCAAGTTCTTCATCCCAGCGATCTTTATGGTGTTCGTCTACTCCCACATGACGGTGGAGCTGAAACGAAGCGCCACTCGCATCGGCAACATCGCCCCGACCGTATCAGCTACCGTCCATTCTGGAGCGAGCACGGCGGCCTCGAGCGTCGAGGCCCCAGAGCAGTCCCTGCTGCGAGCCCGCCGTAACGTCTTCAAGACCCTCGTGATGGTATTCGCTACTTTCCTGGTGTGCTGGACCCCGAACCAGGTCATCTTTTTCATGTTCAACTTCGGCTGGAGTCTGGACTTCTCCGGGGCCATTTACATCATTTCCGTCTCTCTGGTGGCCATCAATTCTTGCGTCAATCCTTTCATCTATGCCTTCAAGTACAAGCAGTTCCGACGTGGGTTCCAGTCCCTGATTGGGCGGGGAGGCCAGGCTGAGGGGGACTCGCTCCAGACCTCCGAGGCAGCCACTCGCCAGTGGAATCCTAGAAACGGAGCTTCCTGAGCTTTCCTGTGCGGGACCTTTTGCGAGTTTCAGACCAACAGGGAATTCGGGGATGGGTGTTCTCATCAAGAACCATAGGCTCAATCCTCGATCCGGTCATGTATTAGAATTTCGGCTCAAATCTGTATGAGCACCATTCAAATTCTATCAAGCACAAATGTTACCAACGGTCGAAGTCATCAGATGGGGCAGAAACCGAAACTCTGAAGACACTTAGGCCTATGTGAGCCCGAATTGCTTAAATTTTAAAGTCCTGTTATATAGGACTAGCTGACCCATTATTAGTTGTATTTTACCGTGCATTATCTACCAAACCTGATTTTTGGCACAGTGCTATATTGGACAAAATGTCTGACAATGCACCAATCAATCTTCTTGCACAAGATAAACAAATGCTTATAACGGCCTGTATTGTGTTGGTCATTCAAGGACCAGGAGGGGGACCAGTGCCATTTCCCTCAAGGCTTCTCACAAATCTCGCACTACTTATAGGTTTCAATGCAAGTTACTATATATAACTTGCTTTCGTTGTAATTTTCAGAAAAATTAATGGATTTGGCAATTGGGTGTTGTACTTTATAGCAAATATATTGTTGCACTGACCTGTTTAATGTTTTGTGTTCATAATGTTGGAAAAACCAAGAAAAACATGCTGTTCCTGTTGTCTGTTTCCTGGCCCTACTTTACGAAACGGAGCAATTTGTAGACGTCAGTGAATTGTCAGGTCAGGCAACCAGACTATAGCTGGCTTGCACCCATTCACAGATGTGTAACCGATTGCAAACAAAATATGGACTAACTAACTTTGGTAAATTGGGGGCAGTATTCGCAAAACGTCAGGTTTTTTAAAAAGGGCATGGTCGACCGACCATAGTTGGTAATTGATACAAAAATTCCACTTTTCTTGAATATGACAGCACACCAGGTGCCATGATTTCACAGGATGCTTGAGACTGTCATTCACTTACAGTCAAGTATAAAGTATTTCATAATAATTTGATGCTTTTGATGTTTGTAAAACAATGTTGTATATTACATTTAATTTCACTTTTTTTGCACCACAAACATGAAGGAATTTCACACTGTGAGAATGGGCGTAAAATGTATACATACGTGTTGGAAGAGCGCAGTCATTTCCTTCATTAACTTATTCACACATGAAAAGTTATTTAATTCAGTACACAAATTAATTAAAAACAAAATGAACACCCGCACTTTTCGCACATTTTGTTATTATCCATGAAAAAAATATCCCATTAAACCTACACAAGAATAAAAAATAAAGTTGGATAAAAGTTAGTATACGATCCGGGCATTAATCATCACGAAAAAAAATTATATAAATATCGTCATTTCTATGTAGTAAAAAAGTTTGACAGCCGTGGATTAACGATTGACAGCAGCTTGTTAAATGTACCATAGCTTCAACTTGTCTAGACGTCGGATTGGGTAAGTGATGATGCCAGCAAACGTTTGCCGAATAGTGATGTTCTCTTATAGTCTAGGGTCTATATAAATGTGTTGCCATCGCAACTGTTAATGATATTTTTGAGTGAGACGTTTTTCCAGTGTGGCACCTGTTTATCAAATCACTTAAACTGCCACCTAAGTGTCTGTACGTAATTTGTTGTTTTCAAGCGTGAATTTTACGCTTCTGTCGTTTTTAATGGTGGGGGATTGTTTTTGTAAGCAGTTCAAAACTCCATTTACTCGAAGCGAAATTTTAAATACATGTACAATTGTATTGCACGGGGAATCAATTTTAAAACCAAAATTGGTAAAATTAGAAATCATCATTTTTGATTTTTTTGGGCATAAAATGAAGGAAATTTTCTGAGACTTGGATTTATTAAGGTTATTTTGAAACTTTCTCATGTTGTCCGTTGGAATGGAATAAAGAATTTAATTATCGCTAAAAAATAGATTTTTCTTCAAAATACTTTTATATCTTTAACTTTTAAGGGTTAAAAAGAAACTTTCTGAACTAATCCTATTCATGTTGAAATTATCATTAAAAAAAACAATATTGAAGATGCAACAAAAGACAAGTCACAAAAGCTATTTTTCAACCAACAGAAATGACAAAAGGAAACAAACTAGATATCTACTAGATACTTTTATAACTTACGTGTCAGAAAAATAGAGTTATCAATAAAGTGACTTTGAATATCATTTTTGACCACCGATTTCATGGTACAGAAAGCAAAGATGGTGATCTTCCAGCATTGTTGTTGGGCAGGTCAGTGGCGTATATGTAACTTGATGTGTTTTGAATTATTATTCGTTAAATAAAATGAGGCACCTTGAAGCGTCAAATTTGAGTTATTTTGTTAGAGCTGTAATCAATGTGAAGTCATCGTAAAATATGCTGCCAACACCATGACATGTTTATATTTGTTTTCTGTTTGAATAAGTGACGTAGCTACAACGACCAGGGGATTGATTGAACCATAATTGCGCAAGCACTGCAAATTGCTGTCCTCGCCGTACCCCCAGCGTCACATCTCGATTAGTCCATTTCGACGCGGTGGGGCTCCCGGACATGTTGGTAATTGTTGCCGGAGAAAACCCAAAACGCCATGGGAGAAAAATCTGCCAGTTTCCAACCTCTTGTCCCGCTTTGTTTGAGTGGCAGGGTCGGATCCAGGAATTTTCACCGGGGGGGGGGGGGTTTCATCAGCCAAAAATTATGAAAATGTACACAGGTTTTTTTTCTCCGGACACTTGGCCGCCGTAAAATCAAAAACTGGGGGAGGGTGGGGGGGGGGGGGGGGGGGCTGGTACCATATTTCAATAGGGGGCGCTGTTCAAATTCGATGATTATCAACACTAGATTACAGAATGGTGTACCGTATTTTGAACAGGCAAACATTATACCAGTATAACTTTTTTGGGTGTCACAGCGGGGGGGGGGGGGGGGGGGGGGTCGACTTATTTGTTTAGAGTTTGTATGGAAAAAAATTTTGACAGGGCTGGGGGGGGGGTCCGGACCTGGCCCGGACTTACATGGGCTTCCAATTCTGAGCATTTTGGATGCAACTGGGCTCGAAAAGGGCGCTATTTTCATTTTGCTGTGTTGTGGAGGGATTTTTTCAAGATTTTTTTCCGCTTTGGGAAAAATAGGGGTCGTCTTCTTTGGGTGAGAATATCTCGAAAATTCAATGCTTAACCTACCATAAAATGAACAAAAAAATTAGATGACATGTTGATCATCATTTTTCTGTGCAGCTTAAATACCTGTGAGAGTTCTGAGTATTTTTAAAAGAATTTTGAAGTATGGGCAGTTAGCACTAGTGATTATGGGAATTTTAATACAGGGTTACACCCTTAAAATCGTCGTGTCACAGACAGAAATCAGGGCGACCTCTTTTGTTCACGCACACGCAATAATCACCTGGCTGCCGAACGACTTCAACAGTATTTTTTCCCCACACATTTTGTTGTAGACGGTATTGAAACCTCTTGCCCATACAACCCAGCACGTTGCGTTAAATGTCAGTAAAGCGTTAGATCCCCCCCCCCCCCGAGACCTCAACGAGACGTGGCAAAAGGGTTTTATTGTACTTTCTGGCGCTGGGAGCACTGTAGCCTTTCTCAGCTCATTGGCGCTTCGGGCGCTGCAGCATTTCTGAGCTCTTTAAACTCTTCCACTTTGCGTTTTGAGCAAAAAGGCACAAAGTAAACACGTTTAACCTAAGAAATGGGAATTGGGACAAAAAGAAACTTAATGAAAAAAAATGCTGTAAACTTCTTACTGACTGGATTAACTTAGTTTCGATCCTATCAGTGGGATAATCTCTAAACAAAATGCATCCGAGAAAACTCCTGTAATAATCAAAACGACTTGTTTATATGTTTTGCATGAGACTGATGAAATCGAGTGGTGGCAGTTTACCGGTCCCAAAAAGCTGTACCTACAGGGGCGCTTTTTCAAACCGAGTGTAAATCTTGTGTGGTCTAAGTTTCAGATAGCGTCTTTCCCATAAACACCAATTTTAGGAACAAAGTAAGAGCTTATGGTGTACTCGTATATGCTTTTGATAAGAATCGAAGTGGAATTATGTCCTCAAGCTAAAAGACAGATGAATAGGTATTGGTCTTCATTAAAAACTTCGCCAAGGAATTTAGTGAGATGTTAGAATTACAGAATAGGACTGCATGCATATGCCTACTGCAATGACAAAGGAAATTAGATATCCTTGTCGCATTGCTTAGCAGGGACAAACCTACAAAACAAGACTCGAAAAAAAGAGGCGAGGCGAAAATGGACTCTATTTTTCATTACGCTTTGTCCGTGAGATGTAATAACTTTGTCAGCTTGGCTAATTTGATAAGCTGGAGATTTCTCGCCCCCACGTTAATATGTAATATTGCTGTGAGGACAATGTGCTGCGAGCACTAGAAGTAATTTCTCACGTCCGCTAATGAAGATAAAACTGATGGCATAGTTTGTATTTTTACTGTTTTGTCCCATTGTGTTTCTCATACACTTCTAAAAAAGCACGCTGCCTTTATGAGTTGATAATCGGGTTTTTTTTAATGACCTTCTTCATCGTACACAAACAAGATGTCCTCTATCCGCCGGTGTCATCAGTGACGTACTTTTTGCAGATTTCGGTACCTCCGTTGCCCACTCTTTTTTTTTTTTTTAGATTTAACGTTTCATTTCAGTCTTACACTCCCATCTAAATGTCCAAGGCCGCGTAAGTCTTGACTTCTTTGTAGTTATAGGCACGTAGGGACATCTGTAATGTCCAGTCACGTGCCTACGAAAATCCTGCTCAAATTGAAGATAAGATTGGCACCAAATACCCTGTGAACTTATTCCGCCTGAAATTGTATTATTTGAAAGAAAACAATTATTGAAGGTTGTTAACAAAAATGTGCCCGCGTGCACAGTTTTTTAGCAAATGGAATCCAGTTGCGAGACCCAAGGAACGTTTTCTCTGGTTTCTCAAAAATGTATATAATTTCCAATGAGCTGAAATGTCAACAAGTTAGTTCTTATGCACCCTTCTTAAGATTTTTAGCAATTTTGTTGCTTCAAACGAAAGAATGAACGAAAGCGATGTTTTTATATATTATACCTTTAGTGTTGAATTTATATAACTATAACGTTTGTTTGTCCTACGTGGCCAAATTGTTTAGCTAATCAATGTTTCCCATGTCTTCCAACACTGCTTTATCGGCGACCACCCTTAGAAAAAAAATAGAAACGAGTACCCTCCTTAATAGGCCAAAAAAAAAGTCTCCGAGTAGTATGAGATGGGAGGGTACCAGACTTTACCCCCCCATTATCCCCCTTCTCCAATAATCTCTGACCCCTGGCCCCACCCTCTGCCCCACCCACCCCCTCCCAATGATCTCCCTCCCAATATCTCAGTCTCAGCCCCACGCCAAAACCGGGGACTAATATCTCTCGTCTTGAAGATCTGTCTCTCCAGGTACCAGATCAAAATCCTCACTCTCCCCCGCCCACTTATAAACAGCGCCCTCTAAAACTTTTTCTTTTGTAAATATTAACCAACACCCTCCATAATATTAAAAAGAGTCAGACGTTCAAAATATAATTAGACAAAACAGAAATCATATCTACATTAAATTTATTAAACAAAAATTACGCTATTCCGAAACACTTGGAGCAGGGTTATTTACATTAAAACCTCTATACACACTGATAATTAAAAGCAGACAATATGATCAAATGTCTTTCAAAGTCTCTCAACCAGCAGTACAGTCAATAGATACGCCAGTAGATCATGGCAGTTGCACAGCATGTAAACATAAATTTTGACGATGCACGATGCTATAGTCCTATGTTGGCGTGTCTGTATAAACGCTTATTGACGAGGCGGTGGCTATTCTTTGGGAACCACTTGATTGTTTTAGCTTGACGACAATGGCATCACTACATCAATATTGTGTAGGGTTGACAACAGACGATTACTTGTCAACTTGTGATGTCAGTATTTGGTGATTGCTGATGGCCAGATGACTTTTGTTGACAAGTTAAAGTTCTCTTTGTGACTTGGCGTCTCTATATACCAGGCTGTCAGTAGATATTGGTCCTGTGTCGGCGTGTCCGTATATCAGACTGTATACCATGGATAAACGCTCAGTCATGGAGATGGTTGATATACTGGCTCCCGCGGGGCGCAAGTTATCCTGACGTCACTGCTCTGTGTAAGGTTGACTGATGTTTTTGAATAAGCACGCTCCTGGTCCTGTGTTGGCGTGTCCGTATACCAGACTGTAAAACATGGATAAACGCTCAGTCACAGAGACGGTTGCTATACTAGCTCCCGCAGGGCGCGAGTTGATTGTTTTTCCTGACGTCACTGCTTAGTGTGGGGTTGACTGATGTATTTGATGAATGCTGGTGGCCAGACTCACTTTTGTTGACATGGTTCCATGAGAAAGTCAGATGCCTTTGTTCATCAGGTACAGATCAACGAAGCGTAATAAATTGAAAATTTGTGCTCTTTTGTTACACTCGTGGGAATCTTTAGATACATATTGTCTGCTGGAATCAGTCAATATGGACTGTATATAGTCTCTTTACACTTGTGCATAAAGCGGTAAATTAAAAAATGGTTTGGTATGGCATAAGGCAATGAACAGATATGGATATATAAGCATCGATGCGGCAAATTAAAAAAGTTTGAATTGGGTATACCGCACAGATTGGACTTTTATGCCAAAAATAAGCGGTTTCTTTTTTTAGCGACCGTCACCCAACTGATCAAATCATACAAAATTAAATTTACAAAATATAAGAATTCAACGAGTTTATGCCAACACAAATAATTATACCGTAGTTTGCTGCCAAATATAAGCGACATGTGGGTCTAGTAACATTATCCTAATTTCATTTCTAAGATTGTAGATTGTTTTGAATGGAACTCCTAATTGGTCAAACAAAGGGTAATTTTTTAATAAATTTGCTACAAGACGTATTTTGTTGGCATAAGCTCTGTGAATGCCTACATTTTGTTTAAGCCACTCTTCCCAAGATGTTATTGGTTTTTCTCGACTATGAAGGCAATGAACAGCATCAAGCAACTTTCCATACTTGATGTAAATACCGATTATAGAAGCCTGACGCTGACCAATACCCTCATAGCCAGAAACTAGATGCGGAACAGATTCCCCTAAGGTTTTTATAGTGTCTAAGTTTCTATACAAAGGGAAACTGTTCGGTTGAGAAGAGTGCTGTACCTTACTCAGCAGATGCCTGTGTAGGTCATCGCCGGTTAGCTTAGATTTTGCTTTACATGTAGTTTGACCCAAAAGAGACTTTATATTTCCTCTCGGTTTTATCGGTATGATTTGATCAGTTGGGCCATTTAGTTTC
Organism: Patiria miniata; assembly: GCF_015706575.1. Lineage (NCBI taxonomy): Eukaryota > Metazoa > Echinodermata > Asteroidea > Valvatida > Asterinidae > Patiria > Patiria miniata. The sequence continues at coordinate 1,961,649 of NW_024037055.1, forward strand.
AAATCACCAAGAAATGTCAGCATTTCTTGGTGATATTTTACATGTGACTCTATAATTTGTAAGTCCTCTCGACTCCAGTTATAACAATCTTCCATTGGTACATCATTATTTTCCATGGTCGCTAAAAAAAGAAAACGCTTACCTTGTAGAATTGGTGTAAGAAGCTAAAACCCAAAAACACGTCTGTTCTGACAGCGGTCGGTTCATATAGTGAAGCGAAAAAATGGGCGGCGTCTGATATGAACTAGTTTTTGGAAACAACAACAAAAGCGTGACAGATTGAAATTTTGCAGTCCTGCATGGTAGGCAGTTTATTGACTTTGCTCTTGGAAACAACAATAGCGTGACTGATTGAAAGTCACTGCATGGTAGGTGGTTTATTGACTTTGCTTTTGGAACCAACAATAGCGGGACTGATTGAAACCTGACCCAAACAAGTTTTGAAAACAACATAGCGTGACAGACTAAAACCTGGCCCAAACAAGTTTTGAAAACAACAAAGCGTGACAAATTGAATTTTTTTTGTGCGGGCTGCACTTTGCTCTGTGTCATGTATGGAGCGCTGATGGTATGGAAAGTATAAAATGAGCAGAAAGGTATGGAGCGCCAATCATACATTAAAAAAAAAACCTTTATTTAAAACAATTAATCATTTATAATAAATGAATCTTTTTCAGAGTGAAAACGTCGAGCTATCTGATAAAACAGATCAGTGCGATCACCATATAATCATCGAGAATGGTTTTTTAGTTTGTGAAACGTGCGGTGAAATAGTCTCGCGTTACTTTGATTTTTCGGCAGAAAATGCGCAAGAAGATCGTATCAATTGGTCAATTTTAAAAAGAAACAAAAGAAAAACTGTGGAGAAACTTATTTTGTCGGTGTGTCCAGAGCAAGACTTAGAAGATGTCCAAGAAACAATCAATAAATATAACGAGCTCGTTAATTACAAAACATTGAGGGGAAACGGTTGCGTCAAACGCTCGTTAATAGCGGCGTGTTTTTATTATGTAGCTGGATTAGACAAAGAACGAGTTAGAGATTTATTTAAAGTGACTCAAAATCAATTTAATAAGGCACTAAAAAGATACGATGACCACTACAATAAAGGCGGGGCCGAGGGCGTAGCCCTAAGAGGTGAAATAGAGGTATAACTCGGTGGTTCGCTTTCATAATGTTTATTTACCGAGAATTTGAACTTGTAAGTTTTTCGATAAGAGATTTTTTTTCTTTTGCCAGCCGTTCGTCTACCCGTTTTTTAACTTCTTTTTCAAAGTCTGTATCGTTTTTAATCTTTTGAAGCTTTGTGCTGGTCTTTGTTCTAATTTTTTGCTTAAGCTCGTTAAATTTTGCGAGCTCTCTCGTAATCAGTAAGAACTCTTCGTGCGATATATCTCCGTCGTTGATGGCTTGAGACACGTATTCTTCAATCGTGTTAAGTTTGGAGTCTGCTAATATTTTAATCTGGTCGTGCTTTTTCAGCTTGGCGGATAATCGCCTAGACGCGATTCTAAGCAGAATATCTACACCAAAAGCGCCTATAAACGTTCCTTCTAGCACCAATCCAACGGGGGCTGATATAACACCCAAGAGAGCGGGAATACTGACAGCCCCCGCTACAGCCCCCAATCCTTCTAATCCTATCTCTACGTAATTAATAGTGTCGATCACTCTCTTTATTTTTTTATAAGTGCGCTCTCGGTGGTCTCTCTCTTTCAAGATTAAAGATCGAATCTCTTCAATCTTTTTAGTCTGTACACTTTTGTTTCTTCGTTACTATTTAATCGGAGTACATCTCCAGAAATATCGGGGTATAACGCCTTACCATCTACACTCATGTTTTTAATATAAAAAGATTTTAAAATTAAAAGATCTCCAACTCGATAATGATACCCTCACCCTTGTTGTTGAATACCTGTCCTTTTTCACCGCTGATAGAAAATGTCAGTTTGTCGATTATACCGTTTTTAAGATTTTTGAATCCCTCGGCTCTATCAATATCGGGTTTGCGCGTAGCCACGGGTACGATTTTTAAGATGTCAGAAGGACGACCATTAAAAAAGTTTTCACTCGTACTTAATTGCGGGCAGCGAATAAACAAAAATTTAAACGGATTAACGTCGTAAGACCCCGTATACACCACTTTGGGTACCAGTCTTCCTTTGGGTAAATTGAGTAATCGAGATACTTCTCTGTTCAAGCGCAATTTGAGATTTACGTCGGTTATCACCAACGTCACCTTTTTAGATTCTCTAAATATTCGAAAACTTACCCCGGGTATAGAATTTAAAATGAAATCGAACCAATCGACGTCGTACCACCCCGGTGCTATGATGACCGAACCGGTGACTCCGAGTGGCAACGGCGCTAAATGACTCGGAGGAATAAAATCTAAATCCTCACCCGTCACGATAAGACTTCCCCTGATAATTACCCCTGCTTCCCTACTATCTCTCAACTCGCTCAACTCGCTCGCACCCATTTCTCCTTCAATAAACTTTGAAGCCAATTCCTCACCTTCAAAGATTTTTCTTTCTCTAACATATAATAATCTTACTAAAGATTGAAGCGTATTAAGTTCTAATTCAGTTTTTGGTATTTCTGAAGACATGGCGGCTAAAATCAACCCTCGCCGTTCAGCTATAATAGCTCTTTTTCTTTTGTTTGATTCTAAAACGGATTCTAGTCTATCGTCTTCGTACGCTTTTATAAGATCGTTTATAGTTTTTTGTAAAACATTTTCATCGTTAATTAAAAAGTGGTATGGTATATCGGGTAACAATCGCTCTATAAAATCTCTATCCGGCGTTCTTATGTGTACATCTGAAAGAAACTCCGCGGGTATGGGGGGAGGTTTATCTGTGGTAAACGCGGGTCTCCCATCTATTTGCGTAAACCAATCAATCTCCGTGGCGCTGGAAATATTAAAATATCCTGCGTTAAACAACACCCTTTTTACGCGTATAGATTTTTGACCGTTTAAATTATCTACGACGTCTTCTAATTTAAACGTCTGCTCATTTTGAAACAAGTGAAACGAATGCATTTATTTTAAAGTCTTTTTATATTAAAACTGAAACTAAAATAATGAGTGATTTTAAGTCGTTAAAAAAGCAGATACAATCGATAGCTGATCAGGTAACGAGACAAGTAAATCAAAATGTAGCTAAACGACAAGCTACCACCCCAGCGCATGTACTAGACAGTCCGTATCTCACTGGCGAACTCGAGATTACAGTCAACGCGTCTAACACGTTTTTAACCCCGTTTCCCGACTTAATCTCGGACTATAAAATATCTCGCCTCAATACCAACGATGCTGTACTTCGTTGGAAAATAGACCCCATGTCTTTTTATCAAAATCAGTTAAACTTTGCGATCTATTGCGCTACAACGGGCTGTGGTGTTGGAATCGATATTTTAAACTCGAACAACCGTTACGTTAAAGCCTTATTTAATTTTCATCTATACTTTACGGTGAGAAGGATATTAAACGACATGGCCGTAGCAATACCGGGAGAAGACTCGTTTGACGCTCTCAGCAACACCTATGATCGTGGAGCATTTACCAACATCTGTCGGACGTTTGCCATCGATCAAAATAAGTCTTTTAAACAGACGAGAGATCAAAAGACTTATGGCTTAGGTCGGCTTTTTCTTTGGAACGAAAAAACAAAATCATTTTTACTCTTGCCGTTAGACTATGATAAAAACACGACCACACTCGACGATTTTATCAACCCCACGGGTGATAAAAATTGGGGTTTAGACGATCAAAAAAAACACGATGCTTTTTTTAAGCATTGGAAGGGTTATCTCGAACAAGACGACATCGTCAAAATGGCTTGGTTAGATTTTATACCCGCCAAGAGTTCGTTTACCTCCGCGGGAATCATAAAGATCAACGAATCGATCAGATCTTACGTGTACGCTTTACTCGGTGCGCAGGCTCAAACAAAAACGAGCGTATTATCACCGGGCACCGGATTAGACGCTCAGAGACAATTTAACGTCATCGTTGAAGATATCATCAATGCAGTAGACGACATGGAAACGAGTATCGATCAATTTCAAGACTCTTTGCAGTATGCCAGAACGCCTTTAAATTTTGTTGTGAAACCGGGGTTGTATTTAATTCCATCGGATATGAACTTGAGGGTTGGAACGCACGACGGTTATAACAACAATCTTCAAATCGCTACCCAGAGTATGAAAACTGGTTTGGTGTTAGATTTAAACTCACAACCTCAACCGGACGACTCTTTTGATGACACCGATGACGTCGCGCCACCAACACCCCCAGAGCCTATGACGAACGATGTTGTATCACCAACACCAGCACCAACACCAGCACCAACACCAGCACCAACACCAGCACCTACACCCTCACCAACACCAGCACCTACAGTTTTAACCCAAGAACCCACGAAACTACAAACTCACCAAGACGAAAAATTATCGTTGACGGTAGGAGTATTAGCTATCGTTGGCATGGGTATTTTAGCCTACGAGGCAACGCGATAAGTCACACTCTAATCTCACAAAAAAAATAAGCCTTACCAACTTTGTGCTGGTAAGGCTTATTTTTTGTGTTTAAACTTGATTACAACTATTACTACCATCGTTTTTGCAGGTACGCAAACACCAAGGCTCCCACACCCAAAAACAAAGCCCACACGTGTTCGGCCAACCACGATACGGACTTACTCAGCGCGTTAAATATCCAACTGAGTACGCTGCCTATGATACCCGGCAGAGCACCCAACGCGCTCACTCCGAGTTTTTGAAGAGCAGATGCAAAATTAGCGAGTTGTTTTGAAATCCACTCTTTGATACCGCCTTTTGGTGTTGGTGTTGGTGTTGGTGCAGGTGTTGGCGATGGCGCGGGTGGGGCACCCGCACCTCTCACGCTAGCGACGATGCTACTCACTATCGTGCTGATGGCTAAACTCAAAGCGGCTAAAATACTCACTACGGTCACACCTTGTTCTCTAAACAGAGTTCTAATCTTTTCCGCCAGAGTCGTGTCGTCGCCTAATATTTTATTAATCGTTTCTTTGATTCTAGCGATCTGACTTTTGAGCCCTCGTTCGTTGGTTTTTGCAGCTTCTAATCTGGCGGATCTTTCAGCGTCTAAGTCGCTCAATTTATCGTTTAACTCTCGTCGTTCTTCTTCGCTGATCCTATGATCACCTAATTCATGTTCGGCATCAAATATCTCTTGGTCTAGTTCTGCGAGACGCGCTAAATTAAGTTCGAGGTTACCTCTCAACGTCTGAAGACTTTTGTCTAAACCCTGGAGTTCTCTGTAATTTAATCCTTCTGTTTGAGCGCCGGTGTCGCGTTGTAAATCGTCTATAATCTCGGTTACCTCATCGGTGGCTCTGGGTAGTTCTGTCAAGGGGATACTCTCGGGTTGTACTTTTTCGAGTTTATCTTTTAGTTTGGCAAGTAGTGTTGGTTTATAGTCAGCGATTTTGAGGGTGTCGCGAATAAATGCGGTACCATATTTACTTTGTAAGGTACTTAATTTGTAATATATTTTTTGACCACCTCGTCTATAAGATAATGGTTCTCGACCTTTATATGTTTTAACGTATAGATTTCTGTCTTTACCAATTTCAAAATCGTTGGGGTCGATAAACGCGGGGTCTATATTATTTTTTTTGTAAAATGAATCAACATCTTCTTTTATTAGTTCTATAGATAAACTGCTTATTGTACCCGTGCCGAGGACGCTTTCTGTCTCTACCGGTGGTGTAGTAGTATCAAAGTCGTCATCTACATTGGTCTCTGCTACATCATCATCATCGTCGTAATCATCTGTTCTTTCGTAGTCTGGATCATAAAATCCTCCCTCATCCATTTATTTAATAAACCTATTTAAATTATACCGTTTTCATTATACTGCCCGGTAGTATACCCTGGGTCACCAACCAATTTTGCGTGGCCAGAGCTCCACTTATAATACCCGTCAATTTACCCGCATCTTCTACGCTTAGTTTGCTTAAATCCGGCGCTTTCATTTTGAGTAGTTTATTTCCTACCATGGCGTATCCCATCGAAAGACCCGATATGACGGCTCCGTGATAAATCGTATTAGCTATTCCGTTGGTGTCAAAGTTACTCATCGTTTTTAATATAACAATTTTTAAATTGCTGGTTTATTCCATGTCTAGCGTTTTGGGGGCGCTGGGTGTAGTGGGTTGTGTGACTACCGGCACTGGCTGTACTACCGGCGCAGTTGCCTTACTTTTTAGTACCAGCAGCCCCACTCCTATTATGGACGCTATTGCACCCCACATCGCCCAAGAGTTGTAGTCTGGTGAGCTCGTAGCTTCGTCCGATGTTACGTCCATTTTTGCTAATTTTAATTTCATCTGTCTATTGTGCTCGGCTAAAGCTTTACCCTGCTGTATTCGTTTAGGATTTTTAGTCTTGGTCACTCTCGTTACCGACGGTGATGACGTTGTTTTTATCGGTTGAGGCGTCTCTGTCTCTGCTGGTTGAGCTGTGATCGCTGCTTTCTGATCTTCCATTTATTATATTAGGTTTATTAAATTTTAAATGTTTTGTTGTGATTATCGTAGCAACTAGGGGTGATATAAAAGTTCCGTACTTGTAACAAACGTCGCTCAACATACCAGCCATACTCGCGCTTATAATAGGATCGGAACTCAAGTCGTTGGTGAGTTCTTCTTCAGAATCTATAGTGACGTTATATCCTAAAACTTGTACGGGTGTAACCACAGCTAACACTCTCGAAAATAGACTTAAAGTGTATTTACCAACAGTTTGAACAATTTCATTTCCAAATTTAGTTTCGTACAGATGATACAGCTTTTCGAGTTCTTTACTGTCAAGAGCTTCGATATGTTTAACGGTGTATTCCTTTCCCAAGTACTTTCTAGAGTTTCCGGCTGCTACGACACCGCACAAACGATCTTTATGTTCTGCGTTGTGATCTTGTTCGTTCGTTAAAGTCAGTTTTAGGTCCTCCATTTAATTAGAAACGAATTTAATTTTGTTGTAGCTTTTGCAACTTTGTTACAAAGGCAAAGATATTCGTAGGTGTAAAACGATAGATTAAGCGATATGACGATAATAGCCAAAAACTGCAAATACTCAAATATTGCTATCATTTATTAACAACAAAATATAATTTTGTTGATGTTTGTTGATCAGCAAATTGTAATGCTTGTGTAGCTTGTTGAGTAGGTTGTTACTCACCTAGTTATTAATTGCTACTCACCTAGTTATTAATTGTTACTAACCTAGTTATTAATTGTTACTCACCTAGTTATTAATTGTTACTAACCTAGTTATTAATTGTTACTCACCTAGCTACTCAAGTAGCTCGTAACTAACTGGAGGTTCGGTGTATACGACCAATTTACTATATTTCACATCTCTCAAACGTCGTTTTATATAATCTCGTTCTTCAATGGGTACGACGTCATTTTCGTCTAACGCTTGATCAAACGATGTTTTATCTTTGCAGTAAAATAACGCCAACCAAGCCGTGTTTTCTCTATAATCTTTTAAAACGCTGTTGTACTTTTGGGTCAGTAACCAACAGCTGTGATTTATGTGTCTTCCGCTAAACGCCATCTTGCTTAGCGCGCACGTCTTTTTACGATATTTAATCTCTTGATCCGAAGAGCAATCGTCCACGATAAACAGCGTGGCAACACCTTCGAATATTTTACTGTAAAAATCGATCGCTTCGTTGAGCGTCATCTTGTACAAATCCGGATCGCAGAGGTATACCTCGGGATCTGCTTGAATCCACTTTCTTTCGATGTACGTTTTGTTTTTAAATATGGTAGGGCAAATGATGACTATCGCTTCAAATGTATTTTTATAGTCTGACTCTAACAGATCCAAAATCCATTTGGTTTTACCCGAATTTGTTTTGCCGACGATTAAAGCGCAATGCGGTTGTGTCATTTTAACTTAACAGAGATTTAAAATTCCCGTCTTCCAAGTTCAATTGAGCATCCATGACCAAAAATACGTACATCGTGAGGTCACCTTGACTTTCGGCTTCTCTGTTAAATTGAATGTTGATGCCTCCTCCGTCTCCGAGTTTCCTACCGGATCCGTGAGCGGAATTGTCGTCGTTACTTCTAAAATCGAGCCACAGACCGTACTTGTCTTTTAGGTAGTCTCCGAGGTCAAAACCCGTCAAATTTAAGTCTTTAGCTACTCCGCGCCCGCTTTCGGTATCGCTGTCTCCAAAGAACTTGCTAATTTCATTCCAGTGTTGATACTGAAACATGCCTTGACTGTAGAGTTGATTGGGTTTACCTTCTACGGTCACCGATGTTTTGGTTATTTTTGGATTGTAAAATCGCTGCGGATTTTTGACCGCGGGATCTTTAAACAAAAACAAAATACCCTTGAGACTCCTGATGGGTTGATTGACGCTGACGTTCCAAAGCGTGTCCGATTTGTTGACGGATCTAACTTCTAGCGAGTGGATTTTATCAAACAGATATTGCATTAACCCCTTGTGTTTATTCCTGATGGTGATAGCTAGGTCTCTGTTGGTCACCACTTCGTATTCGAGAGACAAGTCTGAGATAGAATACATCGCCGCCGTATCTGAACTGTTGACTACTTTTTCGTGATCGTTAAACTTTATCTCGTACGTCAGAGGTTGTTTTAAACCGCTGGGGTAAAAAGGGTGATGCGAAGTCAGTATGTCAATGTCTAGGGGAATACAATATCTGTTACCATAGGCATCCGCGATAGCCTGATCTTTACCGCTGTTGGCGCCCGCGTTAGCATCTCCAGCCCCAATTCTTAGTTTAGACACGTTTTCTTTTTCTATGCCCGAGTACGCCATGTTTCGAGTTGTCGAGCTGTTGATCCAATTGTCTTTAAAGTTGTGATACACGTCGGCGTGACGATAACTTACGATTTCGTGACCTTGAAGCCTGACGCTGATTTCGCTGACTAAATTTCTGGCTAAATTGCCAAAAATGGTTCTATTGTCGTCGCTTCCACCGTCGAGTTCTAAACTAAAAGCTAGTTTACAAGTGCCGGGTACGATCACGTCGTCTACGCCCAATTGAGGAAACTTAACTCTCAGCGTTTGCCCCGCCGATATACTACTGGGATTGTGGGTAATGACCACCTCTTTTCTCTCACCCTTGATAGATCTGGGTATTTTTAATAGCCTACTGGGATTGAGCTTTTTTCCATACGCATTCATTTTATTTATACAAGTTTTAAATTTAAAGGTATCTGTAAGCCAAGAAGCCCACCAATAGCGTTCCTCCCGCGATAAACGCCAGTTCTTTTTCTATTTGTTGGTCGCTAGGCTCGTAAAAATCTTCGAGTTTGGGTTCGCGGGGTAACTCGACGTTTTCTCCGGTCATTTCGTTGTAGTAACGCAACGCTTGGTCTACGTTGGAAAATGTTTCTTTAGAGGCATTTTGTTTTCTGATACGTTCGTTGAGAAAATCGAGTCGTTTTGTTCGTTCTCGTTGCCACTGATATTTGGCGGCCGAGAGTTGTTCTGTCGCTAAATCGTGTCTCTTACGCTCTTCGCTGCCATCATCCCTTAGACTTGAAAATAAAAAGTTTGAACCCGAAAAAGCTAAGGCGTTTATGATCGCACCTCCTATCATCATAGCAACAGCTGACGCCATCTATTTAATGTATAAAGCCTTTTAAAATTATTATTATAGTAAATGATGGATAAACTTCAAAAACTGTATTATAGCCCGAGCGGTTATTGGAGAGGTGAAAGCGCCGTCGACCATTTACACGATAAAACAAAAATCGATAAAAAGGTAATCAGGGATTGGCTTAAAAAACAAGCGATCTGGCAAATTTATCTGCCGGGTCCTGCATATGTACCCAGGCCTACGAGTACTTCGCGAGAGTTTGAAACACCAAACGACTTTCACCAAATGGATGTGCTATACCTACCCTGGGATAAAGTAAAACGCAAGACTTATAAATACGCTTTGACGGTTGTCGACGTTGCGAGTCGATACCACGAAGCAGAACCTTTGGTTTCTAAAACGGCGGATTCCACCAAAGATGCCATCGTCAAGATTTACGCGAGATCGCCTTTGAGTTACCCTAAAACGTTGAGAGTAGATGCCGGTACCGAATTTAAAGGTGCATTTAAAAAATGGATGGCTTCAAAAAACGTCGAGATTATCGTAGGTGAACCAGGAAACCACCGATCGCAGGGTATCGTAGAAAGATTTAACCGAACGCTAGCCGAGAGACTGTTTGGTCATCAGTACGCTCAAGAAATGTTAAATCCCGAGAGTAGAAACACGCAATGGGTCGAGCGATTACCCAGCGTGGTCAAGGCAATAAATGACGAAACGACGAGATTAATAGCTAAAGCACCGTCAGAGGCGGTTAAACTTGAACAGGTCCGGCAATCGCCGGCTAACCCCGTTAAAACAAAAGAGCAACAATTACCGCAAGATGCCATGGTTAGATATTTATATTACCCGGGCGAGCAAGAGGGTGGAACCTCGAAAAGAGCCACGGATCCCATTTGGAGCGTAGACATCTTCAACGTGGAAAAAAGAACGAGTCAATTTAAAATGATTAACGGTAAAAAAGTCACGACGGGTCCTACTCTTTATTACCTTCAAAACGGCCCAAAAAGGAGTTTTGTGAGACAAGAGCTTCAAGTCGTACCCGAGGACACGCAATTACCGCCGTAGTGACCAAAAGCCAGCGTGTTTATACCGTCCGGTAAAATGTACCTCTTTGTGTCCAACGGGCTCAACGATAGTTTATTTTGAGATACGGTGTAAAGGATGTGATTTTCCGACCTAATGTGAGTCATGGTTTCATAATGAGATTTCTTGTTTAAGATGCAGTCGTAATAGTGTCGGTGTTTTAATTTCTTAGAGGTGACCGATTTTGTGACACCCTTGGCTTTTTTCAGGTTGATGTCAGCGGTTAAAATGGAGTACATTTTAGGTCTTATACAAACAACTTCTTTGACTATTTTACCTCCAAACTCGTCTTTAAATTTACCGATCACTTTCTTATTGGTTGGATCGTACAAAGGATGATCCGTCGGATAATTCGAAAGGTCGTATTGTTGACCGTTTTGCTGCATATCTTTGTACACGTCGTCAGTGTGCACTACGAGTACCAAACTGTCCGTATCTGTGTACATCAACCTGATTTTCTCTTTGTACTTGTCTTTCAAATGGTTGTAATAAAAATCATACATCAGCGTCTTAGATAGATCCAAGATACTCACTCCGCAATAGATTGGTTTGTTTAACACGGTTTTAGTCTTGTACTTTTCGACAAATGACAATTTGCATTCTGAAAATGACGTCGTCGTTTTGTAGCTCGGTTTCTGTATAATTTTTTGGTATTTATCTCGATCGTCATCGTTATTGTCTCTGAGCAGGTAACCGTCAATCCGGTTTCTGACGTTTTCCATCGTCTTACCAAACACGCTGTTATTCATCAGTTTAAAAAAGTCTTTCTCAAAATCAGAGGTCGCTTTTGTTCGGAGTTGCGTGTTTTTGTCTATGTAAGATGCCATCCAAGGAGCTTGTTTAAATTGCAGCACTCGATGTACCTTTTTAAGTTTCAAGCCGAGTTTGAGATACAACTGCAACGTGACGTAGTGCAAAACATATTTTTGTTTAGGATTAAGGGTACACGTTAATTTTTGCACGTTGCTACTAGGTTCGGTATCCAATAACTCGTTTTGATAATCAGACATCCATTCTTTTGGTATGACGATATTTTCTGGCGCTAGGGGATAATCGTTGTGCAGGTCGTGGAGATTGTCCGGGTAATCGAGGTCTACTTCAAAGCAGTAACCGGTGTTTGACGTTTTCCTGAGAGATAATATCTTAGACTCGGTAAACGTTTTTGTAGACGCCCATTTAAAGTCTTTGTACGGCAGGTATTGACTCATGGCCCAGCCGTACAGATTGTTTGCATCGAGGTAGGTGATGTAACTCGACGGCTCGTTTGGATTATGGTCGGGTAGGTATTTGTTGTTGGCTTTGTGGTATCTCATACCACCCACGCTTGAGATACCACCTCTTTTTGCTTTTTCAAAAAATAAATGTTTGTCTACGTCTTGCAATAGTTCGAGTTTAATTTCCGAGTGTTTTAACAAGGCATCCCACGACAATCCTGGTGCTGTATAGTAATTAGCCGGATCTAACGCGTAGTTTGTAATGCACGTTTTCCTAAAGTTTTCAAATACGCATGCCAGTAATAACGTATCGGTAGTGACGTACAAATCGTGATATTCCCCCATGTTTTTAACTTTAAACTCGTTCCACGTCAGTTTAGCTCTGTCGTAGTCTTCTCGCGATATATTTTCGTCTTTTAGGCTGCTGTAAAATTGTTCGATGGGGGGTAGGCTGGTCTCTTGAAATCTATCAAACGAGTCCATGTATTCATACGGATAAACTCCTTTTTGTAACAACGAGTCGATGTTTTGACGATTAAAATGTTCTCTGAGTAGTTTAAACGACTCTCTTGGACAAGCTTTAGATAATCTATCCAACGAAGACGCCATAAAATTAAACGAGTCTATAAATCGCATATTTCCGATCGAAAACGAAATATACTTTTCCGAATTTCTAGCGATAACTTGTATTTCCTTTTCATCGTACTCTGAAATACTCTGCATGATCAAGTGAGCGTCGTAATTTTGCAGATTGTGAAAGACGACCGGTATGGGGGTAAAACCTGGTTTAACTTGTAATTTTAGATTGCAGTAGGCGTGCGCGGCACCTCTATATCTACCCGTGACGTGGCAGTGATCTCTCACCTTTCTAAATTTGTTGATTTTCTTTTTGCAGTTGAGGCATTTAGACTCTGTAAATCCATTTTTGTTTTCGTACTGATGTTCTTTTATTTGTTTTTCTGTTTTTGGTTTTTTGGGTTTCTGGCACTGACAGTTGCTCGAGTAATTGGGATAAATTGGTTTCTCGCAAATCCAACACGTGTTTGTTGTATCATGATGTTCTTTAGCTCGCTCATTAAATTTCATGGGTTGGGGTTTTTTAAATATGCAATTTATGTCGCTTTGTATTTTTAACATTTTATGTACAAACGTTGATGCGGCATCTTTACCTCTATAAGTCTCTTGATACGCATTGGTGCCGTCGCATCTAACTACTACCAACGAATAACCGCTAGCTTTGTGAATGTTTGTCTTTTGCGTGTTATTCTTTTTATCGTTCGAGTTTCTTTCTAATATCGATTCAAAGTCGGCGTAAACTACAAACGGTGCTTTTTGTTTAAACCTGTAGTTTTTAAATTCTAATATTGGCACATCGTTTTCGTTGACTATCCACTCGTTATTTACATATTTTCGCTTAGCGGTAGGAAATACAATCTTTGACGGATGTGTATCTATACCGTTACAATCGGTCATGTGTCTATCTAATTTTACTTGCGTTCTATAATGACACAGGCACCTTCGACAAAAATATTTCTTACTTTTATGTTTTGTAACGTTGTAAATCAATCTCGAAAAATTATTTATCCAGCAATAGTGATGCTTGTCGCCCTCAGAAAACAAAAACAGATCGATAGGTCGTGACTCTGGTTTATAGTTTTTAGACACGTATAACGGATATATTTCCTCCTCATAACCGTATACGTTTATCGTTAAATTATTTTGTCTTTCTATCTTTGGTATCTGGTCGATCGGTGTTGGAAAATCTACGCCTTTAAATTTGAGTCCGTCGTCTTTGGTGTATACAACAGGTTCTTCTGTATGAATTTTATATTTAGGATCGTTTTTTATGTTATTTTTTACTTTATCCGTATACAACCCAAGAGCAGCTCTCAAACACCATCTCAAACACTCGTCGTCTTTGTTTTTAATGTTTATCATCGCCGTTTTCTGTTTGATACATTTTGGTAGGTCAATATAAGAACTACCTCTCACGGGGTTAAACCTGTTGATGTTGATATACAACGCCATTATCTTTTTTAAAACCCAACCCGATCCTTGATTCGTATACCTTTCATCCTTTTTAAATATCTGGTCGATGTCTTCTTTTAAAACCTGTTTTATTTGACTTTGATTTAAAACGACTCTCTGATCGGTAAAATGTGTAGCTTCGATCGTTTCGATCGTACCATCCGGTTTAGTTTTTTCGTATTTTATTTTGATTGTGAGCTCCATTTTTAAACCTCTCAGCTCTCTCAATTCTGACTTGATTTTATTTACAATTTGATCTTTGTGCGTATCAAAAAACTTGACTAAATCGTCGTTAAAAAGTCTAGGAATCAGTTCCCAGTTTCTAAAGTTATTTCTAAATCTCCTCGTCGCTCTAAACTCAGCCTCTTGAAAATATTCGGGTTGCCTAGAGTTTTGAATCGCCGAGAGTAAATCTTTTTTCAAAAATCGACCCTTATAACCCGACGGGTTATATTCTAGATCATAATCGTCTACAATCTGTTTGAGCTCATGTAGCTTCTTTTTCCTCAAGTTTCTAAATTGAGCTTCGTATTTTTTTATCCCGTTGATGTAGACTTTACGCGTAAGCGCAACATTTTGATCGTACGGTACATTATATCGCTGGACGTAATCGCGCAGCGTGGCTTTATTCCATCTAGAAAATCCCTTAACGATTGGCCTAATCATATCCATCATTTATATATATCAATATAATTTTTTTTAAATTTTTTTAAGAGGTCAGACTTTTAGATTTATAAGCAATCAGACTCACCAGCTGGACAGAGAGAGATCTTCAAGACGAGAGATATTAGTCCCCGGTTTTGGCGTGGGGCTGAGACTGAGATATTGGGAGGGAGATCATTGGGAGGGGGTGGGTGGGGGCAGAGGGTGGGGCCAGGGGTCAGAGATTATTGGAGAAGGGGGATAATGGGCGGGGTAAAGTCTGGTACCCTCCCATCTCATACTACTCTCCGGTTTCTGGTATGCGCGCGCGTCGCCGTAGCCATGCGCGTCGGCAAAATGAAAAAGGGTTTTTTTTCAATAAAAGATGATGTCTCAAAACCGCCAAACTGACTGGTTTGACTGAAATCCTGCTGCAGCACAATTTTAACGTGTTTTTAGATAGGGATATGATCGAGAATAAGCTTTATGTGGACTCTCTGGACTCCCGTACATTTTGCGCTAAGTTTAGTCGGGCACCATTTGCAGTCATCAGCCGACATTTGAAGCAAAAAAGTCAGGTAAAAAAAAAAAAAGCCGCGTCGCCGCACCACTTTTTGGGCAAGCTCCATACCAGAAACCGGAGACTTTTTTTTTTTGGTCTTAACAAAACTTAAGCATTTTGTTTCTAGTGCCCATGCATGTTTTAATCAGGTATCAAGTCTGTCACGACTTTATTATGGTAACCACACCTGGAAACATGAACAGCAAAGAGAAACGTATCACAGTGTTTTAATTAAAAGTGGTCATCGGTCAGGCTATAGGAGTACGTGTTAATGAATGGCTACAGCGAACGAGTTTTAGCATCGTGGCGTACAAAAGCAGACACCTTTTAGTAGGCCTACCCATGCAGAAAACCTCATCAGCTAATCTTCTTGTCATAAGCTTTACGCCCTCCGGCCTATCATGTTCAAGCGAACATGATTGGCTGTGGCAGGCGAATGCGCTGAAGTTGACGCCAGATTGATGAGCCATTGATAATGAGGATGCTGCGTGGTTATAATGATCTAATCAGAGGGTTCAAGTGGTTCTCTCGGTATTGTTCACACAAGCAAAGTAGACTCAATACTTTCAACAGGCTTTTACCGAAGCAGGTAGTTTGGGGCTCGTCGATCAGTCACAGTTTTCATCTGTATCCCACCGAGGCAATGGCGGAACCAATATTGGCTCTCCGCATCATTAAGACCATCATAGGTATCCTAGGCATTTTGGACAACGGTCTAGTCATCCTAGTCATAGCCAAAGTCAAGTTTATGCACTCCTTGACCAATGCCTTCATCTGCCACCAAGCTGCCATCGATCTGGTCGGTTCCCTCCTGCTGCTCCTAGGCAGCAACATCCCAGACCCAGACCCCGCATCCAGCACCGCGGCAGGCGAGGTGCTGTGCCGGCTTTGGACCGGAGATGCGCTACTATGGCTTTTCTTCGTCGTCTCCACCTTCAACCTGCTCGGGCTGACGCTGGAGCGGTACTTCGCCATCGTCTACCCCCTGCGTTACCTGGCGTTCTTCGGTCGCCGGGCGGCTGCCGGTATCATGCTGACCGCCTGGGGTGTCGGCATTGCGCTCAAGTCTTACTCCTTCCTAATCTACACCGTGGTGGACGGAGCCTGTAGGTTTCAGCGCATCTCTGTGTCCCACGTCATGGGGCCTCTCTTGATCTGCCTCCAGTACTTCCTCCCGGCTGGCGTGATGTTGTTCTGCTACAGCCACATCACTGTGTCGCTGAAGCGCAGCGCCCTGAGGTTGGCCCCGGCCCCGGCGCCTATCATCAAGCCCCGAGCCAAAGACGACCAGTCACCGGACGAGCCTGCCCAACGCCCCGACAACGCCGCCGTCTACGACCCGCAAGACGCGCTCTACCGTGCCCGTCGCAACACCTTCAAGACCCTGGTTATCGTCTTCGTCGTCTTCTTGATATGCTGGAGCCCCAGCCAGATCACCTTCTTCATGTTCAACGTGGGCTGGCTTCAGTTGGAGTTCACCAGTCCATTAAATGTCTTCAGTACGTCCATGGTAGCTGCCAACTGCTGCATCAACCCCATCATCTACAGCTTTAAGTACAACCAGTTTCAGCGCGGTATCAAACGCTTCTTTCTTGGCGAGAGAGCAGACCAAACCATCTCCGGCTCCGGAACTTCCAACACCAAGCAACAAACATCCAAGTATCAGAACAATACGAATTCGACTGTAACCAACTGAGTGATGAAACGCCGATTACATGTTCATGCCCAATCTTAATTATAAAGTTTACACGTTTGCATGTGGTTGTGATTTTTGATTAAATACATGGAACCACCAAAGTAAAATTTCAACACATGAATGGACATGCAGCCTTTTGCAAAAGATAATTTGAGTTGATTATTTATATTGCTTTTTGACATTATCCTCAAATGTCCATCAAATAGTGGACTGAAAAGTTAGGTAACTTTTTCCGTCCATTTTTAATGGATTTTGAGGGTGACCTAAAAAAAAATTTAAAAAAAGAAGGAAAGAAATGATTCAACACATATTACATGTATATAAGCCTATGCATGTCCATTTATATACATTTCAAAAACTTTTCGGTGGTTTCAGGTACTGTAAAAAAAAAAAAGGAGAATTACAACCATTGGAAAAACTGTCG
Organism: Patiria miniata; assembly: GCF_015706575.1. Lineage (NCBI taxonomy): Eukaryota > Metazoa > Echinodermata > Asteroidea > Valvatida > Asterinidae > Patiria > Patiria miniata. The sequence continues at coordinate 1,978,936 of NW_024037055.1, forward strand.
TGACGGTAGCATAAGTGGCCCTCGTTATTGTGTTAGTTGTCATAATTATGTCCACAATTGACATTGCAATTTTCTGTAACTCCTATCTTTCTTTCAATCAACACATGTCACAGAAAGTGTGGCGGGTTAAGTAAGTTTTGGAAATTCAGCGAATAGTTTAAATGTACTTTTACCACATTGTGCACATTCAATAACTGTACATCACGAAAGACAAATAATGCAAAAAGAACGACTGAAGAAATTTGTCATAAACATAGAGTTCTGCTTTGAAACTTTCTCATTTTGATTAATGTATGAAATCTTGTGTGTGCTCTTATATTCTGCAGTGGCTGTAAGAACTTAATAATTTAAATATTCTAATACAAAATGTGGACTTGGACAAAATTTGGACTATACTCGCAAGAATAATTATGTACATGTATTGTGATAATAGTATTAACTTATTGTAATGTATACTTTAAATTCACACTACGGTTGTTTTTTTCATGTCACATATAATCTCGCTCACACTTTTGCACATTCGTTAAGTAAATAATGAGTCACTTCACTTTTAACGTCTTTAAAAATAAAAATAAAAATAAAAGTATGTTGTGGATCTAAAATAACTCTTGTGAGTCAATAACTTGATGAAGCTTGCTCTGAAACACTGTGCGTGCCGTTTTCTAGGGCAGCCCCCCTCTAAAAAAGAAAGCATTCTTTAATATTTAAACCAGAAGTGAATTGCAGTGGATATTTTTGGAATCGATGCCACCCTTTTCCCCTACGAATTAGGATTAATGAAATATTAAAGTTGCACACCCCGTTTTCTTCCCCCAAAATTGTAAGCTTTGTTTTTACGGAATAAAACTATTATAACGATTTTGAGCGTCTGCAACCCCCCCCCCCCCCCTCATTCAACCGCTGACTTATGCTGTGATACTAAATAGGGCTAAAAAAAAAAATATAAAATAAATAAATAAATGGAATAATAAAGTTCTGAAAGGTATTCGCAAATTGCCTTAGAATATAGCAGAAAGCATCGTATATTTCAAATCTTCCGGGTGGGAGGACGCCCCGGACACCCCGCCCCTAGCAGGGCATGTATATTTATTTTACATGTATAAATATTATGAAAATAGAAACTTGAGAAGAAGAAAAAAAAGTAAGATTTGAGGCTTTGCATGGTGGAGATACTAAATAATGAAAGGTTTGCGGAAACACCATGTGCGAATAATTTCTCAACTAAGAGAATGGTTCTGAAAAGAACCAGAGGTATGAACTCGACGTTCCGGCCAGTATGCTCTGACCGTCTCCAGGAGAGTTTATACCTCTGGTTCTTTTCAGAACCATTCTCTTAGTTGAGAAATTATTCGCACATGGTGTTTCCGCAAACCTTTCATTATTTAAGAGAAAAAAAAGCAAATATGTCTTTCGAGGTGGAACTGCTCCCCCCCCCCCCCCCCCCCTCCACACACACACCCGCCGAAAATTTGGTTCTGGGCCACCTTTGACTACGATTCAAACAGCATGTTCCTTTTTTTTTAAATGTATGTGCTTTCGCGAATTTGGGTTTTATGTGAAGTTCTAACAAATCTTCCATTCTCATTCGTAGACTTGTTGCCGAGGACGAAGCTTTGATTTAATAAAATTTCTCGCCTAGAAATAATTGCAACTATGATCCCAGGTGTTAGGCTGAAGGTGTAATATTGTCTGGAAGACCTTGCTTCTATAATCCATTATGTAATAACCTCGAGGATCCGGAGATGATATCTCATTGCAATAAGATTGCAATCATACTGACACCGTAGACGACGATCATCCCAGCTCCCTGATCAGATACGGACTCGGCCAGGCGTGATCGACTTTCCTTGTGTCACACATAATATCTCAGCCGGCAATCGTGCGGATTCGCAGAAATAAACTTTTCTTTTATATATAAACTTTTCTTTATTAAATTAAGCCTCCTCGTAGTTACCGCGCCTTCCCCTGTGCTTTGTATACAGCGCCCTCTAGACATCATTCAGACAAAAAACGGGGATTCCCCAAAGCACGCAATATACAGCCGTGCAATAATTTCATTCCCAATGGGTTCCACCCCCTAACATTCATGCATTAGCAGCAGACGGAGACAAAGCCTTCAAAGGCGCGGTGGAGTTAAGTGCTAACTCCGGTGGTATGTCGCGATTCATCTTGAATTGGTTGTGTGCTTTAACTTTATCCGTGAACGTGGCGTAGCATCAAGCATGTCTGTGCTCACGGGTCTAGAGTGTACAGTGAGCTGACTGCAGTGCACTGCAACAATTCTGGATAATCGACAGTGCCGGATCACTTGACTGTTACTGTTAGGAAAGTTTTTGCTTCAAATTGAAATAAGTGGCTTCTCTCAATATTAATGTTGAAGAAACTTCAGCTTTAAAAATAAAATGAGACCTCGAACTTGGCTGGTGAAATACTGTACTGGGGACCTTATTTTCGCTTTTTTATGGCCATTTCGGAGAATGTTGTCGGCTAAAGAGTGAGTATAGATTTGGCCTGATTTGATTTTGCTTGTTTTTCTGCACTAGGGTCCCAGTCTGCCAAATTACAGGCTTCGTCACAATCAGCATAGACCATGGCTGAGCCAGGCAAGAAGGCTCAATGTAGGAGAAGAGGCAGACCCAACAGGAGAAACAACAAAATGCCCTCCAATGATGAGCTGAAGCTTTGCACAGCGTATCTGTACCGCAAAGACGGCTGTAGCAGAGAGGATGACTGTAACTCTCTCCATATCTGCCGGTAATATATCCAGTACTTTTCTATAAAAAAAACAGTATAATTTAGCCCCATTTCATTTTCTCGAGGGGTTACTTGACAGGTTTTCAACAACTTATTTAAAGTCTTATCTTCCCTCCCCAAATTCTGAGCAGGAACACAAGTTGGGGGAGGGAGGGCCTCAAGCTTTGAGTTGGGGGAACCATGATGCCCCCCCCCCTGCGCATTTCCCTGGTGTATGCCACTGATAACAACATAGAATGCTCACAATGTTCACTTCTGATATGCGCATCCAGTTTGTTAATCCAGCTTCAAGGCTAGCTCCTTATTGAGATATCGTAAACCTTTATTTTCTGGTTTTGTGCTATGTAAGATAAAATCATATTAATAATAATTTGGGAAGCTAATCATCCTTAAGTGAAGCTGAGAAGCTGAATTGTGAAGGACGCTGCTAAAATGTGGTCGAGTCGCTGGCATGTAAAAGTGAAATAATGCTGCATGATATTATACAGATGAGGCTTCTCCCACTTTTAGAAATATCCCGCCCTGATTGTGAAAAATCAATGCAGACAGTTTATAGTTGCGTACCAAACTAAAGGGGGGGGGGGGCATTGTGCACCACTCCACCCCTTTTCAGAATTTTTGAGCAGAAAATTGCTTTGTGTTGTTTGAAATTGTGCACAAATCAAGAGGCCTCCCACTGGCCAAGTTACATTTATGCTAAGTACTTCATTTTTAAACAGGAGTAAGATGTAAAATGGCACATAGGTGGATGTTCCATTCAATTTCGACTGAATTTTTTATCTTGTATATTCCTGACAGCCACTACATACTGCAGCCTTGCCGAGCTGGGAGTGCCTGCAAATTCTCCCACGACCTCAGTGGCAGGCAACCAAGAGCCTTGTTCCGCAGACGATTTGGGATTGAGCACCTAGACGGACAATCGCTGCATAAATTCAGGCAGCTTTTTGCTGCAACTCTGAGAAAGCCGCCCACCGAAACCTCAGACCAGGAAGAGCACGGGGACAGTGGGATAGAGCCCCAGGAAAAGTTGATGAATTTCCTGCTGAGTTTCGAGCTTGCTGATGAAACATCTTCACAAGATAATTATCATGATGACAACGAAGATTGCTCGAAGGGGAAGGAGCCATACGGACAGACAACCCAACAAGCTAGGCCGTGGCAGAACAAACAGCCCAAGATCTGCTCCTTCTTTGTGGACGGGGTCTGCAAATTCACCTCCCACTGGGGTTTCAGGCACTGCTCCAGTCCATACCAGTGGCAGATTCGAGATGGCATGTGCGCTGACTGGCTGGACTTCACGCGGCAGCCAAATGACACAATCGAGGAACAGTTCTGCGATGTCAGAAATGGACAGTTCAGTGGAGCCATTCTTGCTTGGTGAGTTTCCTTCAAAATGTGGCAGTCACTTTTAAACCTGAACTAATATGCTGCTCAGTCTCCTTTTGTGTAGCATCATTAAAGGGAATATACAACATTTGCAAACATCGAAAAATAAAACTACCAAGTTTTTACGAAATACCTTAATAGGCTGTTGGTAAATGACAGTCTAAAGCATCCTGTAAAATTATGGCGCCTGGCGTGAAGTCATTTTCAAGAAAATGGTATTTTTGTATACATTTCCAACGGTGGTCGGCCGACCACCGTTGGAAAAACCTAACTATTTTTCAATTACTGCTCCAACTTTACACTTTTTTCAGTCCAAATTTTGTTTGCTATTGGTTACATGTTCATGAACAGGTGCAGGCCAGCTAGACTGGTTCCCTTACCTTACAATTTTCCGGCATCTATAAATTGGTCCATTTTATCTTTAATGGAGTCAAGGAACCAGACTACTTGAACATTTTTGTTTTTCTTGGTTTTTCCAGCATTTTCGAACACAAAACTTCAAACATGTCAGTGTAACAATATTTGATCTATTATACTAACCCCTCAAATGGTTCATTTCTGAAAATTACAGCAAAAGCCAATGATGTACATTCCCTTTAAGCGGACATGCATGCATGGTCGTGATATGTAGTATGGCATTGAAGAAGTACACTTGTTGCCCACTTATTAGGCAGGGCAGAGTAGATTGGTCTTCAATTGGCATTATTCCAGTTTACAAATGCTTCCTGGCCTCTTTGCTTTCGAGTGTTGTTCCCCAGCATATGCCTCAGAAGGGATGCTGTTGCATACTCTCATAGTTATTATTTCTGTTTTTAACCAAGCACTTACTTAGGAGACATTTTCTTAACTTCTTGCAGTTCTGAGGAAAACATGAACAGTGTTTTCTACAAAGTGACGATAACATTCGGCGTGGAGTCTTTCGGTGTCATTAATAACAACAAGAATGACAGAGACTTGGATGTGCGACGTCTTTGCACAGTGTCTGAAGCACAACCAGGCCGTCCCCGGAAGGGTCATAGCACTCTGTGGACGTGGTACTGGCAGGACACCAACCAAAACTGGATCAAGTTTCCGGTATAAAGACACATTTTGTACCGTTCCTGTCTGTTATTATGAAAGCAAAAAACACGCAAATATCTAAAGATATCCACTTAACAACATAACATGACTTCAAGATGTACTCAACAACAGATTTAAAAGCTATTCACTATTGAATTAGACATTGAAACAAACAATCCACTGCCGGTAATATGTTGAATTACATTTGAATTATTTGGGGCTTGACATTAATTCGGCTCTTGCCAGGTGGGTTCATTTGTGCGCAAAATTAAAAAATTTTCTAAATATCGGACAAAAACTAGCAATTTCATTTAATTAAAACAAATCATAAATATTCAAAATTCAAGAAGAAAAAAATCTACTTTTTCAAGAGCACTACTTATCTTTAAACCCAGACTATCCAGCCGCTTTTCCTTTTTAATCTCCTTCCACTAAAATATTGATTATTTTGTATTGTTTTAAAAAAAGAATGACATTTTACCTATTATGGCTACATCCACTAAAATCATTTTTTCCTTCACAGAATTCAGATTCCTGTTCCCCTTTGTCAAGCAGCCTTGAAATTGAAAGGAAATATCTGAAATTCGAGATTCAGAAAGGATCGCCTCAGTTCGACGTCACTACAAAGCTGGGCGAATGCCAGATTGACTTTTCCCAAATGGAACTGATGAGTCCAGCGTTGGACTACCCTCATCCCCTGGCACGAAGACCCAAGTGGAAGCCATCATCAGAACAAGGATCTTGTGATGGACAAAGGTATATGCAGTTCTCTATCCTAAGGTTTAATCCGCAAAGATTATAAACTTTTTTCTTCAAGGGTTGCTGAAATTGCCTTACTTTATTCCTCCCCCAAGAAAGGAAACTGTTCAGCCTGAAATTGTTTATCTCCTGATATGATGATATGTATGACGATTTACATTCACAAGGGTTGGTGCAATTAACTCCCATTGTGCATGTCTATTTTCCTGATCATATTTTTTATTAATTTTTTTTTAAATTATTTTTCATTTTTCCCCAAAATTCAAATGAGGAGAGGTCCCTCAGTGCTTTTCTTAGGCCCTCCCCCCACTTTTTGGTTAATTAATGAGAGTCAATGTTGTAACTAGTAGCCATGCAAGGCTTTGGTAGATCTTACCCTTTTGCTTATCCTGTCAAAGTCGAACCCATCATGAAATAATTTGTTGACTCCCATAACTATGGAAAATATTGTTATTTACATTTTTTCTACTTAGTCTGTTCTTTTTCATCCTGTTATTATCCTGAAGTGATCCTGTGGGCAGAACGGGGCCAAACAAATCCGGCGCTCCTAAAAAATCAAGCATTCGCACCCGAAAACTATCACGTGGGGGTCTTCAAGACACTCAAGCTGCTTACAACTCTGAAGTGGGTAAGGGTACGGAAAGCTTACTGGGCGTGCCCAGGGAAACAGACGTGCCTCCTTCAAAGAAAGCCTCGTCTGTGCAAAAGGATTTGTACGTCAAAACAAAGAAGGCTGAATCCTTGGCCCATCCCTCAGCATCGTCAGACACTGGAGCTTCTCTTTCCTCTGAAGAGGGAAGAAAAACTAAATTCCCAAAAGCTGCAGAGAGGCTTTCCAAAGCTCCCCAGCCTGTTGAACCGGGAGCGCAGTTACTCGCATCCAAGAAGCCTAAAGCATTAACGGATGACCAATCTGGGGAGCAGTTAGCCAGCTTCCTTAAAGCACGAGCAAGTGATCTAGGTGATCATGAGGAACCAGTGTTGCAAGAAAGCCCCATGAAGCCGCAGGAAAGTGTCCAAGTTGTCCGACCCAAGACCAAGAACCCATCAGGTCCATCCCAGATCCTTCCACTGATCTCTTCCACCTCTGACACCACATTGATGAAAGACAACCAGGTGATTGATCTAGGTGATCATGAGGAACCAGTGTTGCAAGAAAGCTCCATGAAGCCGCAGGAAAGTGTCCAAGTTGTCCGACCCAAGACCAAGAACCCATCAGGTCCATCCCAGATCCTTCCACTGATCTCTTCCACCTCTGACACCACATTGACAAAATACAGCCAGCCGACCCGTCGTCCAAACCAGAGGGAGTTCACCTACATCTGCCCGTACTTTTTACGGGGCAGGTGCATACACCAGGATGATAAGTACACTCACAAGCGTCACTTCCCTACCCCGTACCAGTGGCAGTTCCTAAACACGATGGTTCACGGAGCAGACTGGCAGGATTTTCCCTCCGCTGAGAACGATCATGTGGAGAAGTCATTTTGTGATGTGCAACGCGGCACCCATTCCAGTTTAAGGTGAGTTTGCATTCTTTTCACACACATCTTATAATCAAACTATAATTATCAAGTTAATTTTTGATTTTTTCTGGGTAGTAATTTAATGTCCCACATATCTGCGTTGGTTTGATTCACTGATGGTCATTAGAAATCAAACAGCTCAAGAAACACAAGTTCGTGGGTTGGAGTTCTGCCCAGAAAAAGCCTAACTAGTACATTTTGTTTTTGTGGCATTATGTTTGTGTAATATCATTTCAATAACTCTACAAACTATTCAAGTTGTCTATGACAGAGGCTACTCACGATTTTGTCACTGTTCATATCTTATAACTTCAGGCATATGGAACTTTCCTTCAGATCTGCTGATTTTCTCATTTGTTTACTTCTCATGAATGCTGCTACAAATTGAAAAACACTGTAAAGAGTCTTGTGTGTTTTGGAATTTCCTCGTTTTTTTTTTCCTTCTAAATTCCCAGTGGCATGCATGCCTGTATTACCTGTGTCCTTCCTTTTCATGTGTGACGGACATGTAGTTTGACTTGTGATGGACTTGACTAATTCCATCTGGTAATGGCCATTGATTGTTTGTGCATCTTACATTCCCCTGAATGACATACATGTATACAGCGTCCTTTTAACTATTTTACTCTTGTTTCTACAGTGGTGTACCACCTATAGGGGACATCTTTTTTGAAGGAACTCGCATGCATGGATCAACAATTGACATTCTCATCCGTCGCTTGTCCACCTCGTCCAGTATCTTGAAGAGCAACTGGGAGAACGCGTTCTGCACCGAGTGGATCTGGTATTGGCGTGATGAGACAGGAAAATGGATTGTGTATTCCGAACAGGTCTGCATGATTACAATTAATACTTTGTAATATCTATCATCTTTCTTGGTACAAATTTGACATTGACATACCAGGAAACTGCCAACTTAAGGCTAACTGTGACAATCGCAAACTTGCAAAAACTTTTTTTGTTTTTTTGTCTTGAAATTGAATGGTTTAAATATTTGTTTTAAACTAGACTTCGCTATTTCTTTCTGACAATTACTTTTGCTAAGTATTATCGCCAAACCTTTTTTATTCCTTTCTCTCCCTTTTTTTTTAGAATTCCAAAGGCATACATGCAGGCATCGACAGTGCCGCCATTGAGGAGAAGTTCCTGGTCTATGAAAGCAAAAATGGGGAGTCAGTTGTCAACTTTATGGCTGGGAATCAACAATACACACTGGACTTCACTGCAATGGAGCAGACTAATGTGCATTACAGAACACGCCGAGAAGTCCGGCGAAGACCTAAGTTTGTTGCCATGGACGAGCGCAAGATGCTGGCAAAGTAAGCAACATTTTTAGACAGGAAATTGTTTGGTTGAAATTTAATGCTAATGATCTCTTAATAGTTTTTATGTGTGTTTTGGTATTCAAATTAAGTCAATTTAAATTCATTAAATGTACAGGGAGCTATCTAAAGCGCAAGCAGGTGGTGTTGTCGTGCCAACCACCTGGGATAATCGAGGCACACAGACAGAAATGAAACTGGTCAGGCTGACGGACTACACCAGCCCTGAATACACCGTCATCGCCAACTTGTTCTGGGACACCATGGATAACAAGGGAAACATCGTCTCCATCCAGAGAATACAAAACCTGGAACTCTGGGAAGACTTCTACAAGTAAGTATCACTTTTTATTTTGTCAGTAGCTATGTGTATTAGCAATGCTAATAGTTGCTGGAATCATAAGCGTTGAAGTCGTCAATATCGGCAGTTATGCGAAGTTTTTGGGCGAACATGGTATTCCCATATTTCAAAATTTCATTTTTCAAAATGTCAACAGCATTCGAACCGGCATACAGAACACAGCTTTCTTAAAGAGGTTGTGGAATGCTCAAAGACATTTCCGTCATTTTTCGGGTATATGTAGCCTAAGGCGTGATGAAATAAAAACGACTATTGTTTCTGTCATGAAATGAGTACAAAAGGTACTTTTGAGAGCTGTTTTTCAGTTCCAGTTTTGACCCGAACGTGCAACTGTGTAAAAGTCGTCGCTGCGGGCAGCAAACAAAACACAGTAAATCGTGACGTAATAAACAGGACTCGTGTATGCTACTGTGCATCGGGAGTCCTGTTTATTACGTCACGATTTACTGTGTTTTGTTTGCTGCCCGCAACGACGACTTTTACACAGTTGCACGTTCGGGTCGAAACTGGAACTGAAAAACAGCTCTCAAAAGTACCTTTTGTACTCATTTCATGACAGAAACAATAGTCGTTTTTATTTCATCACACCTTAGGCTACATATACCCGAAAAATGACGGAAATGTCTTCGAGCATTCCACAACCTCTTTAAGAGCTGGATTTAATACATGTAATATTTGAAAGGGCAGAATTATGTCATTTATGCGTGTACAAACAAAAACAAATGAAGCATCGTTATACGATTAGCATACCTTATGATTTTCTTTTATCATGGCATTTTTTCAAAATAGCAAAATTGACTTCATGATATCAGCTGAGTTAATGTTTGAGTGGAAAATAACAGTTGAAACTCATTTTAAATTGTTACAAGGATTACTAAGGATTTTTTATACCTCTTATTGAAATGTAAATATTAGGATTAAGTATGTTGTAAGTATTAGCATGTAAGTTCGTTCACAGGCTTGAAAAAGAAAAAGAAATCCTAGACTTCTTCAGATAACAGTAGAACATGCTTGCTTGCAAATTTCTCACCTCAATGATTGTTGGTTCATTTTTACACATCTTTCTGTTACTCACAGAAAGGGTGAACGAATGAAGAAGAAAAATGGTAGCAAAGTTGTCTCTACCAAGCAGCTATTTCACGGAACGACGTCAGAAAAATATGCTAGCGCCATCTGCAGTCAGAATTTTGACTGGCGACTCAGCGGAAGTAACGTTGGTACTCGGTATGGCAAAGGCAGCTACTTTGCCCGCGACGCTGTCTTCGCCCATAGCTACACCAAGTCCGACGATCTCAACCACCGCTATATGTTCGTCGCAAAAGTTCTGGTGGGCACCTATTCAAACGGCCAATCAGAATATACGAGGCCGCCTCCCAAAGACCCGCAGAAGCCACTAGAAGACCTGTATGATTCCTGCGTGAACGACACGGCAGATCCCAAGATATATGTCATCTTTGAAAAAACCCAGGTGTACCCCGAATATCTGATCAAGTACAGTGAGGTGTCCAGGTACCAGACTGCTCCGACCTACATGTCTGGCAGCACCGCACCACGAAGCAGAGTTACTCTAACCACCCAAAACCCATCTACTTCCAGAACCCAAAGCCAATACACACCCTCCAATTCTGGGACCCAAAGACCAACCACTACCCCTTCAACTTCATCTGCCTACTCGCAGAGCGGATACACCCGTGCATCTTCTAATCAGTCCCAACAAAAACAACAAAGCAAGTGCACCATACAGTAACACAAATGCAAGTAAAATGCCAGAAGGTTTAACCCTTGGTTTGTTTGTTTCCAGAACTTTGTACAAGTACCCCCTCATCAATGTACACAGAGAGGAGGGACATATTACTGCTGTAGACTTGCTGTTCGTGTAAAGATGCTACGTGTTTTGGGCATTCTTGATATAAAAGAGGGGACCAACTATCAACAAAAATTGCCCTGTGACGCACGTAGATTTTACCCACAAACCTAATAGCGCCCTCCTATATATTGTGTCCACCATATCTCAGAGAGGCTTATGTATAGTAAAACAGTATCTTTCAATCCTATAAAAGATTGTTAAAAAACCCAACATATTTTGGAGTATCTGTTGGAAGGTTTAGGTTCTAATTGAAAAATATCATGATTGTATTTAAGCATGTACTTAATATATCTACCTTGAAGTGTTTAGTTCCTTTGTTCAATTTGACTGTGTACATTACAATAGAATGATGAAATAATTAATTGTTCAAATGTAAAATTAATTTCACTTATTTACAGTTACAATGACCTCATTTCATTCTGTTTTCTGTGTGGATTTGTTATATCCATGAAATAATGGAGTGCTAGTAGACTAAATTTGGTCCAAACATGAAACATGTGGTCCAAACATGATACCAGTTTGACTTTGAAGTAAAAATGAATTTTGGATGTTTTAATATTAATCATATTCATGAGCTTAGGCCCAATGTGCTATTATATTGTTGCAGGTTTATAGTGACGTACAACCAGTATTTAAATTTTGAGCTAATTTTATTGTCAATATGACTCTCTTATTCAGACAAAGAAATTAAGGCATCCACTAGTGATGGAGGGGCAGCCTTATCGCAATATTGTCACAAATGGAATAGTTGTGATCTAAAACTTCTGTAATATTACCTACGTATGTTAGACTAGAGCCGAGTAATTATATAGGTGTAGCCATCTAGTAAATGTAGTTTAGCACATTAGTGTAGTTTCAAGTAGACATCTATTATTTTTGGAGATCTTTTGAAAGTTTCATTTTAGTTGGAATCAATTTACAAACATTGATATATATATTGTGGAAATAAGTGTATTTGATTTAATTTTAAGGCAGTTTGTACTTTATGCCAGTTTAATGAAAAACAATTTGCAATATTACTTTTTGGGAAATTATCAATGTTAAAGGGCTAACTGTGCATTTGAATGAAAATTGGCTGAAGTTCAACATTTCTTGAAAATTTAAAACTGTACGGGGTTAACCTTGTATTTGAATCAAACTTTGATGAAATTTTGTTTTTGTCAGAAACCTAAAAATGTAAGGGGTTAACCTTGAATTTTGATTGAAATAAGTCGAAATTTCATTTTTCTGAAAAATGAAGATTTCTAAGGGATTAACTTTGCCATTTATTCAAAATTGGGCAAAATTTGATTTTTGAGTAAACTTAAACATTTGTAAGACCTTGCATTTTGATTGAAATAGGGCAAAACTTAATTTTTCTGAAAAATTAAGACTTCTTAGGGGTTAACCTTGCATTTTGATAAAAATTTTGCAAAATTTCATTTTTCTGAAAAATTGATTTCTAACGGTAATCCCTTAGAAATGTCAATTTTTCATTTCAAAATTGGGAAAAATTTGATTTTAAGGTAAAATTAAACATTTGTAAGGGGTAACCTTGCATTTTGATTGAAATAGGGCAAATTTTCATGTTTCTGAAAAATTGAGATTTCTAAGGGATTAACCTTGCCATTTATTCAAAATTGGGCAAAATTTGATTTTCGAGTAAAATTAAACATTTGTTAGGGGTTAACCTTGCATTTTGATTGAAATAGGCAAAACTTCAGTTCCGAAAGGTATTAGAATATAGAAGAAAGCATCGTAGATTTCAAATCTTCCGGTATAGGAGGATGCCCCGGACACCCCGCCCCTAGCAGGGCGTGTATTCAATATACATGTTTATTTCTAGGAAATTAGAAATTGAGAAAAAAAAAACAGATGGAACTGCCCCCCCCCCCCCCCCCCCCCCCCCCTCCCCCCACCCCCGCTGAAAATTTGGTTCTGGGCCCGCCTTTGACTACGATTCAAACAGCATGTTCATCTGTCGAATTTTAAAATGTACGGTGCTTTAGCGAGTTTGGGTTTTATGTGAAGTTCTAACAAATCTTCCATTCTTATTCGTAGACTTGTTGCCGAGGACGAAGCTTTGATTTAATAAAATTTCTCGCCTGGAAATAATTGCAACTATGATTTCAGGTGTTAGGCTGAAGGTGTAATAATGTCTAAGACCTTGCTTCTATAACCTCGAGGATCCGGAGATAATATCTCATTGCAATAAGATCATACTGACACCGTAGACGGTGATCATCCCAGCTCCATGATCAGATACGGACTCGGCCAGGCGTGATATCTCGGCCGGCAATCGTGCGGATTCCCAGAAATAAACTTTTCTTATAAACTTAACTTTTCTTTATAAAATTAAGCCTCCTCAGAGTTACCACGCCTTCCCCTGTGCTTTGTGTACAGCGCCCTCTACTACTGCCTCTAGACGTCATTCAGACAAAAAACGGGGATTCCCCAAAGCACGCAATATATACAGCCGCGCAATAATTCCATTCCGGAAAATGGGTTCCACCCTAGGCGCAAGACTTTTCTCGGTTATGAGGGGATGATTTCGTCTTAGTTTGGGCACATTAAATGTTGTTATTGCAAAGGCGCAGTGGAGTCAAGTGGTAGCTCCGGTGGTATGTCGTGATTCTTCTTAAATTGTGTGCTTTAACCCGTGTTAATAATAATAAGCATGTCTGTAGAAAAATGTATCAGTCCACATGGTCCACCTAAAACGACGAGGATCTATTTCGACGCATTCGCATTCAATTTGCGTTGGACAACGCACGCGCTGTCACGTAGTGGCTGTTGAGGGTCGACAGCTGTAACATGATTTTAACGGCTATCTTTACAGTTGAAAATAGACTCAATAGCAAAGAAAGTCGAAAGAAACATTTGGTACCCGCTCTCTGTTCCTATACATTCCCTCCACATGCTATTGTGTAGTCAATCTTTATCAGAAAGTTAGACATGCGTACATTAGACATGTATACCAGTCTAGTCTTGGGCTTCAAATTCAAATCACTTGGCTTAATTCTCTTTCAATGTTGAAGAAAAGTCAGCTTTAAAAATTGAATTGAGACCTCGAACTTGGCTGTTGAAAGACGGGGGACCTTTCCTTCGTTTTTTTTTTATATGGACATTTTGGAGAATGTGGCAGCTAAAGAGTGAGTAGAGTTGGCCTGATTTGATTTTGCTTGATTTTTTTCTGCACTATACTAGGGCCTCAGTTTGCCAAATTACAGGCTTCATCATAATCAGCATAGATCACGGCTGAGCCGGGCAAGAAGGCTCAACGTAGCAAAAGAGGCAGACCCTACAGGAGTAACAACTAACAACAAAATGTCCTCCAAAGATGAGCTGAAGCTTTGCACAGCGTATCTGTACTACAAAGACGGCTGTAGCAGAGAGAACTACTGTAACTCTCTCCATATCTGCCGGTAATCAATCAAGTACTTTGCAATTAAAAACAGGGACATATATTTGGCCTGCTTTGTCTGTGCACTGTCTGTTGACTGACATATGACCAGTCACAGGGCTTGCTAGACATACTGGTTTGATCTGACTGTTTGTGAAATTCTTTTTGAATGTGACTGTTTAAATTTTTTAATGTTTGTGCACTGTGGCCCCTCCCACTTTTAGAAATATCCCGCCCTGATTGTGAAAAATCAGTGCAGACATTTTATAGTTGCGTACCAAACTAAGGGGGGAATAGGGACACTGCCTCACTCCAAGTAATCAGATTTTTAAAATCCTGTTTGTACATGACAGTCACTACATACTGCAGTCTTGCCGAGCCGGAAGTGCCTGCAAATTCTCCCACGACCTCAGTTGCAGGCAACCGCAAGCCTTGTTCCGCAGACAGTTCAGGATTAAGCACCTAAATGGTCAGTCACTGCATAAATTCAGGGAGCTTTTTGCGGCGACTCTGAGAAAGCCGCCCATGGGAAGGTCAGACCCCCAGGAAAAGTTGATGAATTTCCTGCTGAGTTTCAAGCATTGTGATGAAACATCTTCACAAGATAATTATCGTGATTGTGATGACAGTGAAGATCACTCAAGGGGGAAGGAGCCTTACCGACGGACAACCCAACAAGCTCGGCCCTGGCTGGACAAATATCTCAAGATCTGCTCCTTCTATGTGAGCGGGGGCTGCAAGTTCACCTCCTCGCACCAGGGTTTCAGGCACTGCTCCAGTCCTTACCAGTGGCAGATTCGAGATGGAAGGCGCTCTGACTGGCTGGACTTCACGCGGCAGCCAAATGACGCAATCGAGGAACATTTCTGCGATGTCAAAAATGGAGAGTTTAGTGGAGCCATTCTTGCTTGGTGAGTCTTGCTTTCAATTGTTGTTCCCTAGCATATGCTTCAGGAGTGTCGCTGTCGCATACTCTCCTAGTTATTATTTCAGTTTTTAACAGACACTTTCTCAGGAGACATTTTCTTTACTTCTTGCAGGTCTGAGAAAAACATGAAAAGAGTTTTCTACAAAGTGACGATAACATTCGGCGTGGAGTCTTTCAGCGTCAGTAGTCACAGGAATGACAGAGACTTGGATGTGCGACGTCTTTCCACAGTGTCAGAAGCAGGCCGTCCCCGGAAGGGTCATAGCACTCTGTGGACGTGGTACTGGCAGGACATCAACCAAAACTGGATCAAGTTCCCGGTATAAAGACACATTTTGTGCGCAATTTGTGTCTAAAATTTTTCTTTAAATTCAGAGGGGTGCAGACACCCAATATCGGACAAAAAGTTGTTTTTTCTTTTAATTTAAACAAATCATAGATATTCAAAATTCAAGAAGAAAAAAATCTACTTTTTCAAGAGCACCACTGATCTTTAATCCCAAACCATCTATCCGCCTTTTTTTTTTAAATCTCCTTCCACTAAAATATTGATTATTTTGTATTTTTTTAAAAAGAAGAATGACATTTTACCTATTATGGCTACATCCACTTAAATAGTTTTTTTCTTTCACAGAAGTCAGATTCCTGTTCCCCCTCGTCAAGCAGCCTTGAAATTGAAAGGAAATATCTGAACTTCGAGATTCAGAAAGGATCGCCTCAGCTCGACGTCACTACAAGGCTGGGCGAATGCCAGATTGACTTTTCCCAAATGGAACTGACGAGTCCAGCACTGGACTACACTCGTCCCCTGGCACGAAGACCCAAGTGGAAGCCATCATCAGAACAAGGATCTTGTGATGGACAAAGATATTGGCAGTTCTCTATCCCAAGGTTTAATCCGCAAAGATTATAAACTTTTTTCCTCAAGGGTTGCTGAAATTTCCTTACTTTAACAAGAAAAGAAACTGTTGAGCCTGAAATTGTTCATCTCCTGATATTCACAAGGGTTGATGCAATTCACTCCCATTGTGTATGTCTATTTTCCTGATCATATTTTTTATTTTTTTTTTTATTTTTTATTTTTCCCCATAATTCAAATGGGGAGATGTCCCTCAGTGCTTTTCTTAGGCCCTCCCCCCACTTTTTGGTTAATTAATGAGAGTCATTGTTGTATCTATTAGCCATGCAAGGTTTGGGTAGATCTTACCCTTTTGCTTGTCCTGTCAAAGTTGAACCCATCATGAAATAATTTGTTGACTCCCATAACTATGGAAAATATTGTTATTTACATTTTTTCTACTTAGTCTGTTCTTTTTCATCCTGTTATTATCCTGAAGTGATCCTGTGGGCAGAACGGGGCCAAACGAATCCGGCGCTCCTAAAAAATCAAGCATTCGCACCCGAAAAGTATCGTGTGGGGGTCTTCAAGATACTCGAACTGCTTACAACTCTGAAGTGGGTACGGAAAGCTTACTGGGCGTGCCCTGGGAAACAGACATGCCTCCTTCAAAGAAAGCCTCGTCTGTGCAAAAGGATTTGTACGTCAAAACAAAGAAGGCTGAATCCTTGGCCCATCCCTCAGCATGGTCAGACACTGGAGCTTCTCTTTCCTCTGAAGAGGGAAGGAAAACAAAATTCCCAAAAGCTGCAGAGAGGCTTTCCAAAGCTCCCCAGCCTGTTGAAGCGGGAGCGCAGTTACTCGCATCCAAGAAGCCAGAAGTCCTATTTGGGGAGCAGTTAGCCAGAATTCTTAAAGCACGAGCCAGTGATCTAGGTGATCGTGAGGAACCAGCATTGCAAACCTATTTGAAGCCTCAAGAAAGTGTCCAAGTTGTCCGACCCAAGACCAGGAACCCATCAGATCCATCCCAGATTCTTCCACCAGTCTCTCCTACCTCTGAAACCATGACGATGAAAGACAACCAGGCGACCCGTCGTCCAAACCAGAGGGAGTTTACCTATATCTGCCCGTACTTTTTACGGGGCAGGTGCATATACCAGGATGATAAGTACACTCACAAGCGTCACTTCCCTACCCCGTACCACTGGCAGTTCCTGGACACGACGGTTGAAGTCAGGGAATGGCAGGACATTCCTTCCACTGAGAATGATCGTGTGGAGAGGTCATTTTGTGATGTGGAATGCAACGAGCATTACAGTTTCAGGTATGTTCATATGCTTTTCAGTATTTAGAGTTTGAAAGTGTAGGAAGCACATCTGCTGTGACCAAAACTCGCATGCCAATGCACTATTTACGTACATAATCTATTTGTTTTTCTTTTCTTTAATTAATGTACAAAAGCTGTAACTTGGTTTCAGAAATCAGTTCCTGAGTTCCTAAAATAGAATAAGTTTGAGGGTCGGAGCACTGCCTTGAATGAAGCCCAAGTAGTGCAGCTGATTGTTACATGAGAACCTTTGAATAATGAATATTTGCCTGCAGAGTTGTAGTCAGGTGCACACAGATCTATCAAAATTCATCTGATCTCAAGTCAAGTTGCAAAATATTGAAGAAATTATTTCTTTGTTATTGTTCATCCTCTGATACTTGTGACCTAACTTTTGATTGACTTGTGATGGACTTGACTACAATTCTGTCACCCGGAGAAAAGTTCCTTCCAATTATCACACTGAATAGTATATTCTTTTCACAGTGGTGTGCCATGGCCTATAATGTACATCTATTTCGATGGAACTCGCATGCATGGTTCAACGATTGACATTCCCCTCCGTCGCTTGTCCACCTCGTCCAGTATCTTGAAGAGTAACTGGGAGAAGGCATTCTGCACCGAGTGGATCTGGTATTGGCAGGACGAGACAGAAAAATGGATTGTATACTCTGAACAGGTCTGCCTTACAATGAATGTGTTGTAGTGTTTTCTTTCTTTAAACAAAGATACTGATAACAGGGAACTGCAAACTTAAGGCTTGACCGATCAGAAACAAGCTATTTAAATGAACGGTGACAACGACATACTTATAAATTCACTTGTGATTTGTCTGGAAATTAACTATGTTTTAACTGTTTCTTTTAAACTGGATTTTTATTTTTGCCAAGTATTATCTCAAAATCTTTTTTGTTCCTTTCTTTTTTATTTTTCAGAATGCTAAAGGCTTACAGGCGGGCATCGACAGTGCCACCATTGAGCAGAAGTTTGTGGACTATGAGAGGACAAATGGGGAGTCGGTCATCAACTTTACCGCTGGGACTCAACGATACACACTGGACTTCACTGCAATGAAGCAGACTAATGTCCGATACGGTACACGCAGAGAAGTCCGGCGAAGACCCAAATTTGTAGCCATGGACGAACGCAAGATACTGGCAAAGTGAGAAATTTTTTTCTTTTTGAGTTACGAAGTTTTGAACAAAAAAAAAATGATCATTTGAATTGTCGACTGCTGTGAAAGGACATTGTGTTTTTGTACACCGGAGGGACACATGGAACCCAAGGTGCATCCTTGCAGGGTGGGTAAAAACACAGAACAGAACAAATGGAAAAAAAAAACATGTCCAACATCACACAGTCAACAGTTGTTGTGTTTTATATTACAATCAAGACAAAAAAGGCTTAGGCTAGTTCATGCTTGGTATTAAAGTGAACATGTATATTTACATAATAGTAAGGTACATTAGTAACAAAAATGCTAAGGATCGTTACACAGTGGACAAAAGCACCATTTTTTCACCAAAGCATCTCCATGGTTGGGATGTGTGTGAACCTTGATATTTGTTAATGTTGAGTACAGAATGCTAGCAATGTCAATGAAACTTTTAAATGAAAAGAAAAACCTTCAGGGGAAAGGTATGAACTTTTGCCCCTATTGAAAGATCGAATGAAAAAAATCGTGGCCTGCTTTAAGGCCCCTGAAAATGTTGGACTCTGGATGCACTGTGATGAAATATACTGAAGTGTATACTTAAACTTATAAAATCCGAAAGGGTGTTTTTTGGTTCAAGTTAAAACAAAATGGTTCCACTGGAAGCAGGTGAATTTCTGTTCATAAAAATATTCACATAGGCCTAAACGATGTAGCTCTTGATATATTTGCAGTGTTATTTGTTTGTTACAGGGAATGGCAAATATAAAAGATTAACAAACCAAATGCATCTTTATGTTTATGATCGGTAGGTGGCAAGTTTGGGGCTAGGCAAGGATTTATCGGTCTACTGAGTTTTTATGAGAAAAAACTTGCAAAGGGTAATACATGAATAGCTTCTTTATTAAAACGAAACTACACTGGAACTAGTTTCAATGGAAGCCCGTCCCACTCCTATTAGGTTGGGATGTGTGTGAACCTTGATATTTGTTAATGTTGAGTACAGAATGCTAGCAACGTCAATGAAACTTTTAAATGAAAAGAAAAACCTTCAGGGGAAAGGTATGAACTTTGCCCCTGTTGAAAGATCGAATGAAAAAAATCGTGGCAAGCATAATCCAGTTTGCCACCATTGTCATGGCCGAGGTTATTTTTTTCGGGTCAAAGCTTCCACCATGGCGGAAATATCATAGACATGTCATGATTTTAGATACATTGAGAGAAATATTGATTCTGCACTGCCTGAAAATTTAGAAAATACCTCCTCCTGATATTTTACAGTGTTACTTTGTGCTAGACGTTCGAAGCGCCGCGCTTAGCCGGACATATTTTTAGGGCAAGCATAATGTATAGCGCAGCGGCGCAATTTCAACGTCGTAGAACACTGCTGGCTGGAACACATTTTTTTGCCCGGGAGAAGGGGGTGCTGAAGCATATTTCAGCACCCCAATCCAAAAAGTTGGGGGTGCTGCAGCACCCACAGCACCCCCCCGTTCCCGCGGGCTTGTTATTTTCGTTTCGGACTATTGAACCTTCGGACTGATTAACCTTATTCTAAATTCGGACTATCGAACCTTCGGATAAATAAACCTTCAGACTGATGAACCTTCGGATTAATGAACCTTCGGACTATTGCATCAAATGTTCGGATTAACGAACCTTATTTCATTTTCGGACTAATGAACCCCCCTTATGGAAATTTTGTGCATTTGAACTATCGAACCTTCGGACTATTGGACCTTCGGACTATCGGGCGGCCCCCGTTTGTAATACATTGTTAAAAGACGTACCATCACCATTTCCGGCCACTCTGTTAATCTATTCAGGTTACCACGTTCCTTTCTGTCTGGCTCCTAACCCATACCTCATTACCCGTAATATACAACACATAAGAATGTTACGTCTTCCAGCTATAGTAAATGGTCAAAACAAATGGATGTGGTAAAGACCAAATTCAAGGAGCCGCACAATTTCACACAATTTATTTTCTGCGTGACAAATACCGTCATTGTAGCACTTTTGTCCATAATCAAAAATGCTGAGATTTTTCAAGAAAATTTGAAAATAGTGACGTCACTGCAACAGCAAATCAGCTTATTGTTACTTAAATGTCACTGATTATATCACTCTTCAATTCCCTGACCCTCAAAATGTCAAATTAATTACTTGGAATCTCATCACAACGCTTCACGACCTTATTTTCTACAATTAATTACTGTACAAGCTCGGTAGTATATTGTGACGTCATTAAATTACCTCATAAAGTACCCTTCCTGTCATCTGATTTTTATCATCCTACCCTATTTTTGATCCTAACACATTGGCAAAGCTTTTGGTGAAAAAAATGGTGCTTTTAAATACCATGTAACGATCCTTAGCATTTTTGTTACTAATGTAGCTCGCTATAAGATGCCTCACTTTTCCGCTTATCTCTGGAACAAGTTTAAACATATTTATGATACTAATAATTAATTACAAAAACTCTTTTGGCATAGAATTTGAACTTTTCTCTCGAACTTAAAATCAACATCTCACAATACCACATACTGTATGCATGTTTAAACAAAGTGTCAATGTGACTACCCAAAATCCATGATTCTAGCCTAAAAAACATGTCTTTTGACCAAAAAAAAGGTTTTTTTGACCCACAAAATCACCCTTAACTATATTCAATCCCCATGACATACCGCTCAAATAAAAGAGCTTGCTGTCTCCTTTAATTTGATACCACATTTGTTGCTGTAATGCTTGTAGTTCTAAAGATTATTATCAATTTATATTTTTTTCATGTAATAATTAGCTGATGACGTCATAATGACGTCATACATGCCCTTCCCATCATCCAATTTTTTGCGTCCGTCTTTTTTTCGAAAAGGTATACCATGGAGATGCTTTGGTGAAAAAATTGTGCTTTTGTCCACTGTGTCACGATTTTTTCACTAAGGTACCTCACTATAATGGCAAGTACTTTTCCAGGATTAGAAATTTGATGTTAAGCTTTTTTAAAAGTTAAAAAAAATGTTTTTTAAATTGAAGTTTTTGTGTGTGTTAGTATTCACTGGTATCAATTCAAATTCAATTTTAAAAATGTACAGGGAGCTTTCTAAAGCACAAACAGGCGGTGTTGTCGTGCCAACGACCTGGGATAATCGAGGCACACAGACAGAAATGAAACTGGTCAGGCTGACGGACTACACCAGCCCTGAATACACCGTCATCGCCAACTTGTTCTGGGACACCATGGATAACAAGGGAACCATCGTCTCTGTCGAGAGAATACAAAACCTAGAGCTGTGGGAAGACTTCTACAAGTAAGTATTGATTTCATCAGTAGCTCAGGCAGTATGACGCGTATGAGTTGCTGGAACCATAGGTATTGAAGTCGGCAACATCTGCAGTGATCTATGCAAAGATTGAACTTGGGGGCACATGGTATTTCCAAATTTCTGTGTGTGGGCTCATGAACAAGAAAGGGGGAGTTGGGGGAGACCACTGCGAGAAACATCCAAACGCAGTCGCTCACGCAAAGACGCTATGGCCTTGTGCATGCACATTCAGAAGAAAAAAAAATGCGTACTTTTTAGCTACACGCACGTGAGCCAGTACACCCATGCGATTTGTCCAATTCATGGAGCTGGTTTCTCAAAGGTGGTCTTTAAAAAGCACCATCTCTTAATTGATTATGCATAGAGCCCATACAACAGCAGCAATGATGTGAAAGTGCAGCACAATGTTCATTCATGTATGTAGAAATGATTACAATTTAAACAATTCAATCTGTTGCCATTAAGGAGTGTCATTGTTTATTGTTGTTTTCCAGTGTTTTGGGTGGCAGTCTTTTTTTTTCCCCAAGAAAGTAATATCAACTGATTATCTGATTAACTGTAGAAAGTACCAATTGAGGAAACTCATTTGACATTTTGTAAAGGATTTTTTTTACCTTTTATCGCTCGGCCCAGATGTAAGTTCATTCACAGGCTTGAAAAATCAAATCAAATCAAATCTCAGACTTTTTTCAGATGAAAAAAGAACATCATTCAGTCCTACAAATGCATGCGGATATCTCACCTACTACAAGCCTATTTAGCTAACTGTTGGTTCGTTTTTCTACACATAATCAATGGTCTTATTACTCACAGAATTAGTGAACGAATGAAGAAGAAAAATGGCAGCAAAGCTGTCTGTACTGAGCAGCTGTTTCACGGAACGACATCTAAAAAATATGCCAGCGCCATCTGCAGTCAGAATTTTGACTGGCGACTCAGCGGAAGTAACGTTGGTACTCGGTATGGCAAAGGCAGCTACTTTGCCCGCGACGCTGTCTTCGCCCATAGCTACACCAAGTCCGACGATCTCAACCACCGCTATATGTTCGTCGCAAAAGTTCTGGTGGGCACCTATACAACCGGCCAATCAGAATATACAAGGCCGCCACCCAAAGACCCGCGGAAGCCACTAGAAGACCTGTATGATTCCTGTGTGAACGACACGGCAGATCCCGAGATATATGTCATCTTTGAAAAAAACCAGGTGTACCCCGAATATCTGATCAAGTACAGCGAGGTGTCCAGGTACCAGCCAGCACCCACACCTGCACCACGAAGCAGAGTTCCTCCAGCCACAGCCCAGCGAGTACCAGTTGGGAACCCATATACCACCTCTAGTTCCAGAACCCAAAGCCAATATGCCACATCTAGTTCTAGAACCCAAAACCCATATGCCACATCTAGTTTCGCAGCCCAAAACCCATATGCCACATCTAGTTCTAGAACCCACAACCCATATGCCACATCTAGTTCCACAGCCCAAAACCCATATGCCACATCTAGTTCCACAACCCAAAACCCATATGCCACATCTAGTTTTAGAACCCAAAGCCAATACACATCCTCCAGACCCGGGACCCAAAGCCCAACCACTACCCCTTCAACTTCCGCCAACTCACAGAGCGGATACACCCGTACATCTTCTAATCAGTCACAACCAAAACAACAAAGCAAGTGTACCATACAGTAACACAAATGCAAGTACCCTCAAGTGGAAGACCAGATGAAGGTTTAACCCTTGGTATGTTGCTTCCAGCCTGAGAACTGTGCACAAATACCACGTCAATGGTTACAATGAGAGGAGGGATGTATTACTGCTATACAGACGTGATGTTAATGTCAAGATGCTATGTGTTTTGGGCATTCTTAATATGAAAATTTATCATGCTTACTTCTACAATAAATTCTTGAACAGAGCAAGCAATTCAATTTAATTCAAATAAACATTTATTTCCATATACAGCCAATACACAATAGATAATGATTATTCATAATCATACAAAAACTAGAAAATTACATTAGAGACCTAAAACAAAGCACATATAAGGCCAGGTTCATGCAAGAACTATTGGTACATGTATATATAACCATAGTTTGACTATGTTAGCCCGAACTCTGTCTAGTCGACGATGGGTGGACTACTCTAGTCTAGTAAATATTGTAACAAAATTTGATTTTATTATTGTCCCAATTGCACCTTTAAACTATAGAGAGTGCTTTGGCCACAGTGATCTATGGTAGTCATGTATTGCACCTGTTTTTAAGTCAGATTAATGCCACAAAACTATTTCTGAGCTTAGTTTGTTCAACTTAACCTACTTAATCCACAATAGATAGTATTTGGGCTGCAGTCAAACCACAGATGGAGCTCTCATTGTAGTCTTTATTATTTACTCTCGCAGTGCTAGGGATATATGTTCCTCGCCTGTATACCTCTGCACTTTGTGTTTATGCAAATATCTCCAAGCAAGAAAGACACACTGCATCAGCATTCGTGAAATTCTTCGTGCATATTTTGACCCAGCACTATCAAACTCCTTTGAAAGCCCAGAAGGGCGTGGACTTAATTGTGACTGGGGCATGGTAGTGTGCATAGTTCCTTATTTTCTAAGTGCCTGTACATGTATGGCTAGTTTAACCTTTTTTTGTGCAAGACGCAGTGTTCTTTAATTTGCATCACCACCACCACCATTACACCAAAGGGTTCATGGTCTGCATAGTCTTGTGAGTATGTTCCAATTTTACCCCCTTGTACCCAGTAGTTTTTACATTGCCTAGTAGACTACAGTGTCCCATCGTAGTGGTCCCCAGTCTGAGTTCTTAGCTCTGTCAGTAACTAGTCATTTAAATTATATTATTCATATTTGCATGCTCTCCCCTGGTTAATTATTTTGTAAGCAAAGAAGCACTAATTCAATTTGCATTATTTGTCTTTTCTGATATTGCACATACTTTTGCCTTTGTCTGTTACTTTGTGATCAACATCCATGTATTTTTGATCAATTAGTTAATCCTCCAACTCGGACGGTCGGCCTCTTTGGGTCGCCATTGTGTGACTGCCATTTTCTGATGGTCAGGACATGACACTAGTTTGTCGTTTGCACTTCAAGTTCAGTGCGCATGTGCTAGGTAGGTCATGAACCAACCACTAGTTAACCACTGGTCCTTGCTCGAACTTGCCCTATGGTTCATGCACGTAGATTTACCCAAACCAATGTATAGTAACCTTTCAATCCTATAAAAGATCGTTAAAAATCCAACATATTTTGGAGAGTATCTGTTGGAAGGTTTAAGTTCTAAATGAAAAGTATCATGATTGTGTTTAAGCATGTACATGTACTTATATCTACCTTGAAGTGTTTAGTTTCTTTGTTCAATTTGACTGCAAAGGTAAAATTAATTTCACTTATTAGTCACGATGACATCATTTATTCTGTTTTCTGAATGGATTTGTTAATCTTATTGTCAAATTGACTCTAATTTTTTGATAAAAGAAATTAAGGCAATCTTAAATCTATCATTTTCGGAGATCTTAAAAAGTTTTATTTTAGTTTGAATCTATTTACAAACATTGAAATTGTACTTGATTTAATTTAAAGGTAGATTGTACTTTATGCCAGTTTTCTGAAAAATTTACATTTGTAAGGGGTTTAACCTTGCCTTTTATTCAAAATTGGGCAAAATTTGCTTTTCGAGTAAAATTAAATATTTGTAAGGGGTTTAATAACCTTGCATTTTGATCGAAATTGGGCAAAATTTAATTTTTCTGAAAAATTTACATTTCTAAGGGTTAACCTTGCCTTTTATTCAAAATTGGGCAAAATTTGATTATCGAGTAAAATTAATTATTGTAAGGGGTTAACCTTGCATTTTGGTCGAAATTGGGCAAAATTTCATTTTTGAAAAAAAATACATTTGTAAGGGGTTAACCTTTGCTTTTATTCAAAATTGGGCGTCATTTGAATTTCGAATAAAATTCATTATTGTTAGGCGTTAACCTTGCATTTTGATTGAAATTGGGCAGAATTTCATTTCCTGGGGTAACCTTAAGGGGTTAACCTTGCATTTTGATCAAAGTTGGCCAAAATTTCATTTTTCTGGAAAAAAATACATTTGTAAGGGGTTAACCTTGCCTTTTATTCAAAATTGGGCAAATTTGATTTTCGAGTAAACTTAAATATTTGTAGGGGGTTAACCTTGCATTTTGGTCGAAATTTGGCAAAATTGGATTTTTCTGAAAAATTTACATTTGTAAGGGGTTAAACTTGCATTTTGATGGAAATTGGGCAAAATTTCATTTTTCTGGAAAAAATTACATTTGTAAGGGGTTAAACTTGCATTTTGATGGAAATTGGGCAAAATTTCATTTTTCTGGAAAAAATTACATTTGTAAGGGGTTAACCTTGCATTTTGATAGAAATTGGGCATAATTTGAATTTTGAATAAATTTTATTATTGTTAGGCGTTAACCTTGCATTTTGATCGAAATTGGGCAAAATTTCATTTTTCTGAAAATTGTTACATTTGTAAGGGGTTAACCTTGCATTTTGATAGAAATTGGGCAAAATTGGATTTTTCTGAAAAATTTACATTTGTAAGGGGTTAACCTTGCCTTTCGTTCAAAATTGGGCAAAATTTGATTTTTCTGAAAAATTAAATATTTGTAAGGGGGTTAACCTTGCATTTTGATAAAAAATGGGCAAAATTTCATTTTTCTGAAAAAAAGTTACATTTGTAAGGGGTTAACCTTGCCTTTTATTCAAAATTGGGAAAATTTGATTTTCAAGTAAAATTAATTATTTGTAAGGGGTTAACCTTGCATTTTGATTGAAATTGGGCAACATTTCATTTTTCTGAAAAAAAGTTACTTTTGTAAGGGGTTTACCTTGCCTTTTATTCAAAATTGGGCAAAATTTGATTTTCTGAAAAATTTACATTTGTAAGGGGTTAACCATGCATTTTGATGGAAATTGGGCAAAATTTCATTTTTCTGAAAAACCTTGCATTTTGATCAAATTTGGGCAAAATTTCATTTTTCTGAAAAATGTTACATTTGTAAGGGGTTAACCTTGCCTTTTATTCAAAATGATTATCGAGTAAAATTAATTATTGTAAGGGGTTAACCTTGTATTTTGATCGAAATTGGGCAACATTTCATTTTTCTGAAAAAAGTTACATTTGTAAGGGGTTTACCTTGCATTTTATTGAAAATATGGCAAAATTTGATTTTCGAGTAAAATCAAATATTTGTAAGGGGTTAACCTTGGATTTTGATCAAATTTGGTCAAAATTGGATTTTTCTGAAAAATGTACATTTGTAAGGGGTTAACCATGCATTTTGATCGAAATGGGGCAAAATTTCATTTTTCTGAAAAATGTTACATTTGTAAGGGGTTTACCTTGCCTTTTTTTGAATATATGGCAAAATTTGATTTTCGAGTAAAATTAAATATTTGTAAGGGGTTCCCCTTGCATTTTGATCAAATTTGGTCTAAATTTGATTTTTCTGAAAAAAATTACATTTGTAAGGGGTTAAACCTTGCCTTTTATTCAAAATTGGGCAAAATTTGATTTTTCAGAAAAATTTACATTTGTAAGGGGTTAACCTTGCCTTTTATTCAAAATTGGGCAAAATTTGATTATCGAGTAAAATTAATTATTGTAAGGGGTTAACCTTGCATTTTGATCGAAATTGGGCAAAATTTCATTTTTCTGAAAAAAAAATACATTTGTAAGGGGTTTACCTTGCCTTTTATTCAAAATTGGGCAAAATTTGATTTTCTGAAAAATGTACATTTGTAAGGGGTTAACCTTGCATTTTGATCGAAATGGGGCAAAATTGGATTTTTCTGAAAAATGTTACATTTGTAAGGGGTTTACCTTGCCTTTTATTGAAAATATGGCAAAATTTGATTTTCGAGTAAAATCAAATATTTGTAAGGGGTTAACCTTGGATTTTGATCAAATTTGGTCAAAATTTGATTTTTCTGAAAAATGTACATTTGTAAGGGGTTAACCATGCATTTTGATGGAAATTGGGCAAAATTTCATTTTTCTGAAAAATGTTACATTTGTAAGGGGTTTACCTTGCCTTTTTTTGAATATATGGCAAAATTTGATTTTCGAGTAAAATTAAATATTTGTAAGGGGTTCCCCTTGCATTTTGATCAAATTGGGTCTAAATTTGATTTTTCTGAAAAAAATTACATTTGTAAGGGGTTGAACCTTGCCTTTTATTCAAAATTGGGCAAAATTTGATTTTTCAGAAAAATTTACATTTGTAAGGGGTTAACCTTGCCTTTTATTCAAAATTGGGCAAAATTTGATTATCGAGTAAAATTAATTATTGTAAGGGGTTAACCTTGCATTTTGATCGAAATTGGGCAAAATTTCATTTTTCTGAAAAAAAAATACATTTGTAAAGGGTTTACCTTGCATTTTATTCAAAATTGGGCAAAATTTGATTTTTTTGGAAAAATTTACATTTGTAAGGGGTTAACCTTGCATTTTGATCGAAATTGAGCAAAATTGGATTTTTCTGAAAAATATCCATTTGTAAGGGGTTAACCTTGCATTTTGATCGAAATTGGGCAAAATTGGTTTTTTTTGAAAAATTTACATTTGTAAGGGGTTAACCTTGCATTTTGATCGGAATTGAGCAAAATTTGATTTTTTTGAAAAATTTACATTTGTAAGGGGTTAACCTTGCATTTTGATCGAAATTGAGCAAAATTTGATTTTTCTGAAAAATTTACATTTGTAAGGGGTTAACCTTGCATTTTGATCGAAATTGAGCAAAATTGGATTTTTCTGAAAAATTTACATTTGTAAGGGGTTAACCTTGCATTTTGATCGAAATTGGGCAAAATTTCATTTTTCTGAAAAAAAAATACATTTGTAAAGGGTTTACCTTGCATTTTATTCAAAATTGGGCAAAATTTGATTTTTCTGAAAAAAATACATTTGTAAGGGGTTAACCTTGCATTTTGATCGAAATTGAGCAAAATTGGATTTTTCTGAAAAATTTACATTTGTAAGGGGTTAACCTTGCATTTTGATCGAAATTGGGCAAAATTGGATTTTTTTGAAAAATTTACATTTGTAAGGGGTTAACCTTGCATTTTGATCGAAATTGGGCAAAATTTCATTTTTCTGAAAAATATACATTTGTAAGGGGTTAACCTTGCATTTTGATCGAAATTGGGCAAAATTTCATTTTCCTGAAAAATAAACATTTGTAAGGGGTTAACCTTGCATTTTGATCGAAATTGGGCAAAATTGGATTTTTTTGAAAAATTTACATTTGTAAGGGGTTAACCTTGCATTTTGATCGAAATTGAGCAAAATTGGATTTTTCTGAAAAATTTACATTTGTAAGGGGTTAACCTTGCATTTTGATCGAAATTGGGCAAAATTTCATTTTTCTGAAAAATTTACATTTGTAAGGGGTTAACCTTGCATTTTGATCGAAATTGAGCAAAATTTCATTTTTCTGAAAAATATACATTTGTAAGGGGTTAACCTTGCATTTTGATCGAAATTGGGCAAAATTGGATTTTTTTGAAAAATTTACATTTGTAAGGGGTTAACCTTGCATTTTGATCGAAATTGGGCAAAATTGGTTTTTTTTGAAAAATTTACATTTGTAAGGGGTTAACCTTGCATTTTGATCGAAATTGAGCAAAATTGGATTTTTCTGAAAAATTTACATTTGTAAGGGGTTAACCTTGCATTTTGATCGAAATTGGGCAAAATTTCATTTTTCTGAAAAAAAAATACATTTGTAAAGGGTTTACCTTGCATTTTATTCAAAATTGGGCAAAATTTGATTTTTCTGAAAAATATACATTTGTAAGGGGTTAACCTTGCATTTTGATCGAAATTGGGCAAAATTGGATTTTTTTGAAAAATTTACATTTGTAAGGGGTTAACCTTGCATTTTGATCGAAATTGAGCAAAATTTGATTTTTCTGAAAAATTTACATTTGTAAGGGGTTAACCTTGCATTTTGATCGAAATTGGGCAAAATTTCATTTTTCTGAAAAATTTACATTTGTAAGGGGTTAACCTTGCATTTTGATCGAAATTGAGCAAAATTTCATTTTTCTGAAAAATATACATTTGTAAGGGGTTAACCTTGCATTTTGATCGAAATTGGGCAAAATTGTTTTTTTTTGAAAAATTTACATTTGTAAGGGGTTAACCTTGCATTTTGATCGGAATTGAGCAAAATTTGATTTTTCTGAAAAATTTACATTTGTAAGGGGTTAACCTTGCATTTTGATCGAAATTGAGCAAAATTGGATTTTTCTGAAAAATTTACATTTGTAAGGGGTTAACCTTGCATTTTGATCGAAATTGGGCAAAATTTCATTTTTCTGAAAAAAAAAATACATTTGTAAAGGGTTTACCTTGCATTTTATTCAAAATTGGGCAAAATTTGATTTTTCTGAAAAATATACATTTGTAAGGGGTTAACCTTGCATTTTGATCGAAATTGAGCAAAATTGGATTTTTCTGAAAAATTTACATTTGTAAGGGGTTAACCTTGCATTTTGATCGAAATTGGGCAAAATTTCATTTTCCTGAAAAATAAACATTTGTAAGGGGTTAACCTTGCATTTTGATCGAAATTGGGCAAAATTTCATTTTTCTGAAAAATATACATTTGTAAGGGGTTAACCTTGCATTTTGATCGAAATTGGGCAAAATTTCATTTTCCTGAAAAATAAACATTTGTAAGGGGTTAACCTTGCATTTTGATCGAAATTGGGCAAAATTGGATTTTTTTGAAAAATTTACATTTGTAAGGGGTTAACCTTGCATTTTGATCGAAATTGAGCAAAATTGGATTTTTCTGAAAAATTTACATTTGTAAGGGGTTAACCTTGCATTTTGATCGAAATTGGGCAAAATTTCATTTTTCTGAAAAATTTACATTTGTAAGGGGTTAACCTTGCATTTTGATCGAAATTGAGCAAAATTGGATTTTTCTGAAAAATATACATTTGTAAGGGGTTAACCTTGCATTTTGATCGAAATTGGGAAAAATTGGATTTTTCTGAAAAATTTACATTTGTAAGGGGTTAACCTTGCATTTTGATCGAAATTGGGCAAAATTGGTTTTTTTTGAAAAATTTACATTTGTAAGGGGTTAACCTTGCATTTTGATCGGAATTAGCAAAATTGGATTTTTCTGAAAAATTTACATTTGCAAGGGGTTAACCTTGCATTTTGATCGAAATTGAGCAAAATTGGTTTTTTTTGAAAAATTTACATTTGTAAGGGGTTAACCTTGCATTTTGATCGAAATTGGGCAAAATTTCATTTTTCTGAAAAATATACATTTGTAAGGGGTTAACCTTGCATTTTGATCGAAATTGGGCAAAATTGGATTTTTTTGAAAAATTTACATTTGTAAGGGGTTAACCTTGCATTTTGATCGAAATTGGGCAAAATTTGATTTTTCTGAAAAATTTACATTTGTAAGGGGTTAACCTTGCATTTTGATCGAAATTGAGCAAAATTTGATTTTTCTGAAAAATTTACATTTGTAAGGGGTTAACCTTGCATTTTGATCGAAATTGAGCAAAATTGGATTTTTCTGAAAAATTTACATTTGTAAGGGGTTAACCTTGCCTTTCGTTCAAAATTGGGCAAAATTTCATTTTTCTGAAAAAAATTACATTTGTAAGGGGTTTACCTTGCCTTTTATTCAAAATTTGGCAAAATTTGGCAAAATTTGATGTTTGAGTAAAATTAAATATTTGTAAGGGGTTAACCTTGCCTTTTATTCGAAATTGGGCAAAATTTGATTCTCGAGTAAAATTAAACAATTGTAAGGGGTAAACTTTGCATTTTAATTGAAATTAGACACATTTCACTTTTCTGAAAAGTAACACTTCTGAGGGGGTCTACCTTGCCTGTTGAATTATTCAAATGGGCAAAATTTATTTGTTCTGCGAAAAAAACCCAGAGACCATAAACTTATTTCAAGATGGTGACATCTCTGAAACAGTCCAATGTAACAAATGACAAGTAAATGACACACCAAAGTAAAAACTGAATCCCAGTGAGCACATTTCTCCAGGTGTGTGTGTGATTGCCGGCAGCCCCACACATTTACTGATCTGACTTTTCAATACATCATTTACAACTCCATTCTTACCTCCAATACAAGGCCCAACTGGCATCTTTCAGCCAAATACATTCATATGGTTTGCAAATGTACAATGTACAAAAACGAGCATTATAAGATAATAAATAATGATGACAAATTAAAAAAAAGACATGCTTACTCCTCATTATGATTTGTAATATTATCCAGACGACCTAAAGTTGTTTTTCAAATTCGACCAGTTCCCGGTATTTAATTCTTACAGAATACAGATATTATCACCGAAAGATTACTTTTACTATTTTTGCATCCAAAACAAGGCCATCATAAAAAAAAGTTTGTATTTTATGGGGCACTTTCATGCATTATACAAAACTTCAGTCCATGTCCACACTTCGCTAAATGTTGGTCTTCCTTTGTCCAGTTTCATCTATGGACTGTGAGCTATGCATGATGAGAAATTGATTAAAAAATATGCATTATTGTCCTTGTAAAAGACCTAATTTGGTTTTTCATGAGTGGGACAATTTATATGAGCCTTGGTATGAAATTGTGGACATTTTTTTCTTGTAAGTTTAATAAATAAAGATATTTACACAACATGATTACAATTTGTATACATCTGATGGAAATCTCTTGTTTACATGCTGCGACAATTTCTTAGTATTTCTTCTGAGATTTTTATTCTTTTTTCCCCTTCGCTATTTCGATCTCAAAACGTTATTTCACAGGATTATCTTTTATCAATTTAATGATTTACTGCAAAGAAATAACAAAAATCCTGTGAAAAAGACACAATTTTTCATTGATCCAGAAATAGTGAACTTTTTTTGGTTAATTAATAAATCATGCAATACTATGTCCTCAAAAAGAGAAAGTCCATGTTGATTTTTCCTGCAGTTGTTTTGGTCTTCATGATTCTATCTTGTCGTTAGATTGTGTGCTCCCAGAATTTATTAGTGCTCAAATTTCGAATTGGGCGTGTTTTCTCGTCTCATTGTCACTTTCAGCCTCTGATATGCAAAAAAAAATATTGAATAGAAAAACCAAAAAAGTTGCTTCTTTGAGCAAAAAACAAATGATAAGTTGATACAATGAGGGGTCAAAGGTTACTTTAGTCTTACAATGTTCCATTGCAATCGACAAGGTTTGTATGAGTCAAATTAATATTTATAAATAAAACAAGTAACAGGATGCTAATGAAAATAAGTAATTTATGCATACATGTATATTCAAGGTCAATATGCAAATATTCAAAATGAGTGTGAGCACATTTTATGGATATTGGCAGTGATGACTCCGCCCACAATCAGGCACCTAATTTACATAACAATTACAGGTTTACAACCCTTGAAATGCTGCCACAAGACGACTTTGAGTAATTGCAGTTGACGTGAGACACCAAACACAAATTGAAAGTGTGCACACACTTATTTAAGGCTCGTGTTTTTTAGTATGAAAACCATATTTACAAACATTTACATATCTTTATCTTTTGTACAACCACGGGATGAAATTAACAAAAATGCAGATAATATGCTCGTATGTGTGTGATATACATGATATATATACATCACAGGGGAAAACAAGTACAGCATATACAGGTATAAATATGCCCTTACAGCACCTATAAACAAAAACAAAATATTATCGTGCTACATTGTACAAGGTTTGTAAAATATGTACACTTTACAAATAAGAACCTCAGATTTTCAGAGAACATCAAACAAAAATTTAAAATCTTCCCCCGGGAAATAAAAACCAAAATAAATAAGTTCAGACAAAGCCACAAATGAGAAAAAATAACACATATCTTGAAGATAAACTGTCCAAATACATTTGGAGATTTCGGTGACAATTATCAACCAAGTCTCAAGAAAAAAATGGATAAAAATAGTTTAAAAATTGAGCTCTGTTAATTTTGCAAACAAATTTTGCCAGTAAATTCATAATTTGATTCATCATTGCATAATATATACTTGGAGAAGAACATTTCAATTGCTTCGTGAGAAAATGGGACAAAAAATACAGAATGTTGTAGTGGCTGCATAAGTTTTCAAACTTGTTACTGGTCCCAGAATTGAAATTAATAACACAAACAAACAATTGGGAAATTATACACGCAAAAACATAAGATTAATCTCAGAGTACGAAATTTCAACCAAAGACAGATACCAACATTACTGGCAAAGGGATTTCCACCTTTTTCCAGAATCTGCAAAAGGTTTGGAATAACCACACAAAAAATGCAGATTTATAAAATATGGCTTTCAGGAGCAATTTGTCAAAGGCCGAAATCTTCCTTTTGGAAACAACACTCTGGGTTTTCTGTATAGCTGCCATATAATCAAGTTCAAAACTCCTTATATGCAATTTCGAAAAAAAAAAAAAAATTGTGAAGGTTGGCAAACCCTGAAAAGTCTAGCCTGTGAGTAACAAGATTTGTTTTGACGGAGAAAAATCCAACTATCAGGTAAATGTGCAGCGTAGTTACTTTAAAAATTAATGGAGAAAATTTGAAATAAACTTGGCACAACTTCAGATGATTTTCTTTAAAAAAAAAAGAAGTGTCTTGACAAGGATCATACAGCGGATGACAATTTGTGTTGTGGGTTATTGGTGAGTAGGGACTGTACTGTGCCTGCTACTTTGACTAGTCCCTTGCCTTCCAGGATATCACCTGACGTACACAACTTCTCCTGAGGAGAAAGAAGAAAAGTGTAGTCAGTGGGATGAACCTGTTACTAATTGTGGGTTTATAATGGGTAAGGAGACTGGGTACAAATGATGGATCAAGCCAGTGTTTTAGTCGAATCCATCACAAGTCCCTGCAATCCTCACAAGTCCTCACAAGTCCCTGCAAGTCCCCGCAAGTCCTCACAAGTCCCTGCAAGTCCTCACAAGTCCCTGCAAGTCCTTGTAAGTCCCCACAAGTCCATGTGAGTCCCTGCAAGTCCTCACAAGTCTCTGTAAGTCCCTGCAAGTCCTCACAAGTCCCTGCAAGTCCTCACAAGTCTCTGTAAGTCCTTACAAGTCCCCGCAAGTCCTCACAAGTCCCTGCAAGTCCTTGTAAGTCCCCACAAGTCCATGCGAGTCCCTGCAAGTCCTTACAAGTCTTTGTAAGTCCCTGCAAGTCCTCACAAGTCCCTGCAAGTCCTCACAAGTCTCTGTAAGTCTTTAGAAGTCCCCGCAAGTCCTCACAAGTCCCTGCAAGTCCTTGTAAGTCCCCACAAGTCCGTGCGAGTCCCTGCAAGTCCTTACAAGTCTCTGTAAGTCCCTGCAAGTCCTCACAAGTCCCTGCAAGTCCTCACAAGTCTCTGTAAGTCCTTACAAGTCCCAGCAAGTCCTCACAAGTCCCTGCAAGTCCTCGTAAGTCCCCACAAGTCACCCAGTTCCAATTCAAATCACAAGCCACTTCCCATAGACACATGTTACTGTCATTTTGAACTGGTTCCATTGACTGTCTAGTTACCAGACTCCTCGTGGCATTCACTTGAATAAGTACATACAGCAAAGACTCTGAGGTTATGAACATGGTGACCATACTAATCCTTTTTGTGAACTTACCACTGGGACTCCTGAAGTAGCGCAAGCCTTCAGGAAATTCTCAACATTCCTCCGACATTTTGCTGACGACAGTTTAGGCTGCAAAACCAAAAGTATGTAAATTTATTGAGGATTTGAACGTATGAACACGCAATTTTCAAATGCAAGATGGATCTGACATGTGCACTGACATTTGTGTGGTTTTGAATAATTCTGCTTTGTGAATGTTCACGTTTCATTCAGAAACTTTTTACATAAAAAGACTGACCAAAAAGAATTTTTTGATTTTTTTTTTTACATTATAATAAAAGATGCAGAATTCTTAAGCTTTTAGAACTAGTTATTCCTTCCAACTTTTTCCCTCTAAAACTTACTATTCCTTTTTGGTGACAAAACATGCAAACATTGGCACCAGAGTAAAGCTTATTCCATGCTTTTTTTAATGGGAAAAAAGTAACTCACTTCAAAGCAGAAGAGAAATATTTAATGTTTGTTGTGCAAACCCTCTTCTGCCCTGGTGAATTTTGTCTCCTGTTTCATAATATTTTATGTCTCTGGCAAAATGAAATTTCAACATTTTGTGGTGGAGGATAACATACCACAGCAGGTGACGGTACATGGATGGTAGGCACAGCGTGGGGGAACACATTATTCATGAAATGGCACAGCACGACACCATCCTCCAACGCCCCCGGGATGTCATCAGGCAGGTTGACCTTTAACCTGGCCTCAATGCACTGTGGGATACATAGAAACAGAGAGACTAGCTATGATCAACTTGGCGCAAATTCAGGCGAGGACCATTTGTTGAATAGTGGTTGTTTCGGGACGTAAATTACACTTGTGCACTAATAAGCAAGGCATGATTGTCTCTATTAAACAATGTCATAATGTTATCACAAAATTTCTTGATCCTGGCTCCCTGCTGTGCTTTGTGATGCACAGCTATTGGTAACCAGTGATGCAACAGTGTCTTGTGGTTCGGTTGTAATTAGTCGACTAGAGAATCCAACCATTCTGCTTTTCAAGCAAACTATGGCTACCTAAAGTTCACGACTGAACTTGCTCTAAGCTTTTTGATCATTCAGCTGCATGGCTGTCACCATTGCCGCCAAATGGATGATGGTAGGGACTCGTGCGCAAGAAAGAGTTAGACACATAGGCCTGGCGCTCATGCATAGATGCCATGGGTTTGGGCATCATCAGAGTATGGTGTGCCAACTGGCAGACCAGTGAGGGCATGCACTGTGTCTCGCACACTGAGAGCTAGTAAAGAAATACACATGTAGCAACAGGACCAGAATCCATCAAAGCATACGCTCAAATGATATTATGGCTTTGTAACACAGCCATCCAATCAATTGTTTTAGTGTTTAATGAGCCAATGCACTGGTCCAAATACATTTGGTTGAAACTGCAATAAACTGTTAACAATCACAGATAAAAGCTAATTTTGAGTCTGAACAATTTGATTAAAGCGGGTTCTTCCTTACTGCAGGAGTTTCGATCTACAGTTTAAAAAATGCATGCATCATCAACCATTAAGGACACTGCCAAACGGTACGCGTATTAGTTGTCAAAATCAAAATACATGTAGAACTAAAAGGAAACAAATAAACTGAAATCATATTAATTCATCTGGGGAATAGCTAACTCCAGGTTAAGTATAACTACAACAAATTCACAAATTTTTTACTGTCGACGACACAATTAGACTTGGAGCAAAAAGAAGTTCTGGAAATTAAAGCATGGCGCACCGCTGAATCAAGAACATGTAAAATGGTAACAGAAGACAACCAAATTAAACAACCAAATTAAAATAAATTATAATGGCAGACCAAAAACATCATCACAGTAACATGTACTATGAAATTTAGCAAAGAATCACGAAAAACACAGGCCACTTTTCCTGGAATTAATTGTTTGTCATTACTTGTTTATGTGTGGTATTACACAGACACAATAAATACACTCTGAAGTCTTGCATTTAAAAAAAATGAAAGTACGCAGAAAAAACTTCGAACTTAAGCATGCAGGTACAAACACCAGTAAAACCTGCAGAGTTCAAGTCACATATCGCATAATGATAACCATTCGACAATGAATGTCAACTGTGAGTAAAGCGGGATTTAACAGCTTTTCTATATTGTAAATCACCCATTATAACTTGGAGCCTTACTTTGAAGTTCGTTTTGTATCAAGGTTCAAAAACTCTGAGAGGCCATCTTTTCGAGGAAGATTTCTTCCCCTTCTACCAAACAATCTCGCCAATCCACAATCCTAGCTCATGCTGAGTGTCAATGACTAGCTCTTTCGCCACAACATTTCATGCACGTCCGAGACAAAGCGCCAAGACATTCCGGCTTGTTGGAGGACTCACCTTGCGCATTTGATCTATTGTGTTTATATCCGACACCGACCGGTAACTGCTCATCCAATTGGGTTTCAACTGAACATTTAACGGACAAATAAAAAAACACCAAACCCCACAGAGGAAACACAAATTTTACCCAGGAACAAAGGAAAGATACAAGGGAAGAAGAGGTGGGGAATAAGTGGGGTTATTAGAAATGAAGAATAGTTAACGAGTGTACATACGTATACGAAAACAATCCCAATATTCCATTTGATGGGCTGCCTTGCAGCAGGCGATTTTGATTTTTCTTTTAAGAACCAAGTTTAAAGTTCTAAAATCCTTGATTAAAAAAAAAAATATTTTAGTGATATCACAATTTCTTCTTTAAATTCATAAAATCCTCAAATTTTGAAAAGGAACGGGAAGAAAATTAATGGTTAGTGGGGAATTACAGACAAAAACTGCTGCAGATAAATTTGACACATTTTTTGCCCAACACAGTGAGGGTGTTACAGATTGGATAAAGGATCCAATTCACAGTGGAGATTTATTGAAAATTAAGAATGGTGTGCTGGGAAACTCTGTGGTGTCGGAGCATTGAGTGATAAACAGACAGATATGTGGTGGAGGGGCCACAAGAGCTGAATTTTGGTGACTGACCTTTCTGAGCTGCTCGATCCGATCCATCTCCTCCCGATATTTGGTCATCTCTCGCTTGACCGTGAAGTTGGGCTGCACCTCTCCCTGTGGTTTACCACCGCCTATGCTGAAGGCTGCAGTGTGTGGTGGGGGAAGGGTAAGCAAAGCATTTATTAACCACAAACCCCCATAGCATATTTAGATGTGTGAAGTCCAAAAATTAAAAAAAGGCCAAAGAATTGTCCCCTTTTCCCTTCTTAAAGGGACTGGACTGGATTTTCATTTTCCACAAATAAACCCATGAATAAGTCTGGGATGGAAAGGCCATTGAGGTAAAGCATCTTGCTCAGAAACAGAGAAGATAAAATCCAGCATTCTCCCCCTCTGAGAGAGAATGGTATGGTCCACAAAACTCACCAGATCTTGGCTTGATACTGCCAAAGGCCGATGCACTATAAGTGGCAGGGGGTGGTGGGGGTGACTTTGCACTGCCTGGGCTCAGTTCCATCTGGAAATCCTTCTCTTCATGGCCGGGCGAGTGAAGTGATGATGTGGAATTCCGACTCTGGGGAGGATCAAAATATATGCAATGTACGTTTTTATTGCTAAGCAGAGCCATGAAATTAGACCCAGGTTGCAGGCCACACACATCCATAAAATTGTGCATGTATAAATCTTGTTTTTCTGTAAGCAAACTTTCTAAGCAAAATTTCTAAGCAAATTTCTTAACAAAATTCTAAACAAAAGTCTAAGCAAAGTGTCGAAGCAAATCTCTTAACAGAACTTCCAAGCAAAAATTATTTCTTTAGAAGCCAAATTCCTAAGCCAAATGTCTAACCTGCACAAAGTTCCTGAGTGCGTCCTTCTGTATCTGCTTATTCCTTGCTTTCTCTTCCTCCTGCCGCCTCCTGGCCAGCTGGGCTTCGTGTCGGCTCTGCGATATCCCGCCGTCACGTGACGAGGACAGCGCTGACGATGACGAAGACGTCACCTTGTCGCTTCGCTTCAGCTGCCGGTGGCTGTCATCGGTGGACGAAGGTAGCCGACCGTTCGGGAGGTTACTGGCATGACCAGCCGATGACCTACTATGAGTACCAAGGAATCATGGGAGAAATGTTTTGTTGGAAAAATATAGTTTTTTTGAGTGAAAACATCCAAATTAACCTTAAACCTGCCGAGTTCAACACGATCCAACATCAAAATGGATTTTTGTGGGCAACAAAATAAGCTGTTGTTCTAATTGTTGCATTCTCAGCACGCCTCACACTTCAATGGCCGTTGGATATTGACAAGAATGGGCTAACGATATTTGATATAGTAAAGTGTAACAACATTTCAAAGTACAAATGCTATTTGAGTTATTCAGCGTGGAAAAAAGAAGTCAGCTTTGAGATTTTTTTCACAGAAACTTTTTTTTCTTAATTAATATAAAATTATGATTGTAGCAATAATTTTGTAAAGAGATTTGCCATGCATAATCATCAAAATGCACAAGATTTCATTCTGAATTCCGGTGGTCGTAAGATGGACCTGTAGTGCAAGTTTTTTTTCTGTTTTCTTTTCAATTTCATCCAGATCCAAAGATACAGCTGTAATTAATAGTGAAAAGAAAAGCTGGGGATATGTTGGGATGATGAGACTGCGATGTCTTCAGGGCACCAGACCAAAATTACTGCAGCATGATCAAGGCATTCTGCCTGGCACCTGTTTATTTGTTTCCCATACTGAAGCCTTCACCCATTTTCTGTCATTTTATCTTGTCCCAAGTTCAATCTGGAAGATCAGGAACCATACAATATACAGAATTGTTTTTGTTACAATTAATTGTCATTACCATAGTTACTTCACACTTCTACACCGGTGCAAATAGGCAAAAAAAATCCCAGGATCATTTAAAATTTAATTTATCTCAGACCACAAAACAAATAGGTGAAAGCATGTTAAGGGCCTTTCTATGGACTAATAACAAATTCTATGTGTTACCATAAGATTCAAGCCACCACTATCATCAGTGAAAAGCAAAAGGTCAGTGGGCGGAGTTAGAGTATTAAGAGGGGGGGATAGAAGAAGGGGAAAGCATGCTTACTTGTAGGAATTTCTGTCTACACTGCTGGACCTGATATTGTCTGTTAGGGTAACTGTAGCCCTCCTTTGTTGTCTCTTTTGCCGGGCGCTGAAAGATGACGTGACAATTGTTCTTACAGAATTTGTAACTTGTGGTTCTTTTTCAAACAAGAGGCACGTGTAACAGTTGACATTGTAAAAGCCGCAACATTGTTAATTGGCAAAAAAAAATCTGAAATGACTTTTTAAAATAAACGCTTTTCTGCATACAATTATGATTGCATATTTAAATTTTTCAAGCAAGCTTTTTCATACTGTTTTTGAATTGTTTTTAAACCTCTGAAAGAAAATTTAAACAATTATGCATTGGTAAGCATTTCATTTTCAGGTTTTTTGACCCTTTTTTTCCAAACAAATATTCAGATAGTGTCAAAGTAACACTTCAAAACTTTCCTGCGTAAAACAGTATTTGTTCAATTTATTTGGACAATGGTGGTCCTTCATACTACATGTACTACACATACAATGCTGGAAACAGTAAGGTACATTTTGGTCAGAAAAGCTCTCCTAACTCTAAATTAGTCTCAAAAGGGGTAAACAAATGATATAAAAGGGACCATTAGAAATAGAATGGGGATAAAATATTCCATAACATGTTAAAGCTGACAAACAACAGCACTCACTACCCTCCACTGGGAGAAAAATATAATAATAATAAGCCATACAAAGAGGTGATGGGCGGAGTTGGTGAGATTGGGGGCAGGTGCAAAGTACTTAAAAAAATTAAATTCTGGAAATTGGTTCACAAAAAACAGCAACAAAAGTCCCAAGAAAGTCTGGTGCTCCTTTTAAAGGGTTGAAAACCTAGTTTGAAGAGGAAACTCTATATATTTAAACCGAT
Organism: Patiria miniata; assembly: GCF_015706575.1. Taxonomy (NCBI): domain Eukaryota; kingdom Metazoa; phylum Echinodermata; class Asteroidea; order Valvatida; family Asterinidae; genus Patiria; species Patiria miniata. The sequence goes on from NW_024037055.1 coordinate 2,020,550, forward strand.
TCTACTCTGTGCAAAACGTATAAAAAGTACATGCAAATGCATTCTAAGACGTTGGGAAAAGTGCAGAAAATAGGGGGGAAAATGTAAATTCTGGTCTGAAAAGATGTTCAAGAAATTACAAACATCAACAAATGAATGTAAGAAGAATCAGAGTTTTTTAAGCAGAACCATTCAAATGGTTTGAACTTAAATTCCAACTTGACTTATTAAAACATCGAATGTGTTCAACTTTTAATTTTTAATTTTAATTTAATAGCTTTGAAAAAAAAACTCGGAAAATTCTTTCTTCACTAAATTGTTCAAAAGTCTAAATTTGTTCTCATTTGCAGTGCTCGCTCACAGCAACTTCTGCTAACTACTCAATAAGTTCTGCACTCTTTCCTGAAGAAATACCACGGCAAGAACCAAAAGGGGAGGGGTTTGTGGGGGTGGGGGTGGGGGAAGGGGGAGTCGGCAAAGAAAACACAAGAATGATGCGGGTACAACTTACATCTCCAAAGTGGTCGGTCTCTGCAGACTCTCACTAAATGAGGAGGACGATAGAGGTCTAGGGTTCTGGCTCCTAGAAGCACGGGAAAAGGGGGAGGCGGGCAAGGAAGGCAAGAGAGACAAGCAGACAAACAAACAAGCATGCAGACAATTCAGTTATCAAATAGGCACAGTCACGGACAGATCCGGGGGTTGTAAGAGAAGAATGCAAAATTCAAAAGACGCTCATCTAAGATTTATCTCGAGGTTTTTCAAGGTTTTATGAGGTGTTACAGGGTACTTCAACATTCAACCTCCAGTTACTGCTTGTTAGCTGTTTCGGTGTACACACCGAAACAGCTCTTGTTTTCGTTAAGATTTTTTTTTTTCTTTTTTTTTCTTTTTTTTTTTTCTCCTTTTTCAGACTTTTTCTCCATAGGTTTAACACACGTTTCTTCTACCAATCCACTTTGCCACTTTTTAAAATCCGATTGATTTCAGACTTGGTACATACTTAGACCACCACCCACAGATGGTCCTAGAAGAAATTTGTGATCGTGACGTCATCAGGTGTCAGGTTACGTCACATTAAAGATGCATTTTTGCCCATATGTTTTGTACACGTTTTAAAACACTCCAGTTTGGCATCTTCGTAAATCCGATCGACTTTAAACTTAATTCATACTTAGACCACCACCCACAGATGGTCCTAGACGAAATTCGTGATCGTGACGTCATCAAGAGTCAGGTTACATCACATTAAAGATGCATTTTCCCCATAGGGTTTGTACATGTATTAAAACGCTCCATTTCGGCACTTTCGTAAATCCGATCGACGTTACACTTGGTACACACTTAGACCATCACCCACAGATGGTCCTTGAAGAAATTCGTGATCGTGACGTCATCAGGTGGCACGTTACTTTACATTAAAGATGTACATTTTCCCCATAGGTTTCGTACACGTTTTTCTGCAATTCATACTTTGGCACGATATGTCTGATTGGCTTTTCTCTTGGCAGATGACATTCGAAATGACTTCATCAAGTGTTCATCACGTGCACAGAGTATTTCAAATATCCGAAACAGCTTGTGTTTGTCCACAAACACATTTCTAGTTTAATTTTGCATTCTTTCCTAAAATAAGTTCGGTTTAAATGTACTCTTCTAAAACAGGGAAAGGACTCTAACGTTTTAGCAGCTATGCACTGAAAGTAAAACATTGAAAATGATGAAAACAAAACTTCACATGTATGTGTAAGGGCTTGTTGCACTTTTGTGAGGTACAATCAAATTTGAAATCATCTCTTTCGTTTTCCCGACAAATTTAGACAACAAATCTCTGACGATTGAAAAAAGTATAATAAAAATCAAGATGTGTTTTAATAGGGATTCATTGGAACAATTTCTGGGTGGGGCACCAACCCAGGATCTGCCAACAGTCACATTGCACGCAAGGCAAGCAAAACAAGTCAAAAAAGTCAACAGAACAATTCTGAACATAAACTCACAATGCACACATGCTATAAGCACTTTCTGCTGTACATACACTAAATAAAAAGCTCAGCTCTAGAAAAGGTCAAAACTTAGGATAATGCTTAAATGAAGATGGCTAGACAAAAAAAGTAGGTTTGTAATCTTTAGTTTTGGCAAGAAGAGCTTTGCCAGATTTAGAATCTTATCAGGAACTATGGTTCAAGTTTGGCTAACAGACGGCCAAAAAATATTTTGGAAACTCTTTTTTTTATACTAAGAATCAATAAGGTAGTACCAATAACAAGGAACACTGATCATACACTCATGCACTGATAGTCCGGCAGGTCTCTTTAACCCTAGCCCTCCTAAATCCTTCACAATCCATCCAGAGATTTTGTAGGATTTTGCAAGACTGAGGAAGGTACAGCATCAGGCCAAATTTCATCGTGCTTAGCAGAAAACTTTGCTTATCGAATCTGTGTGCTAAGCATGGATCAGTTGAGTACCAGTCACAAGCAATAAAATTGCATGACACTTTGGCTGGTAACCTGAGTTTGTGTGCTTAGCAATTCCTGCACTTAGCGGATCCATGAATTTGGCTCCAGCTGTGTCACTGGTTTCTGTCAAGTGGAGGATTTTGGAGGATTCAGGAAGGACCTCCTCCAAGAAGGGAGTTATGGTTACAAAGACTGTAAAACTCAAGGAAATCTCACCTTTCTGCGCCCCTGCTGTTGACGGTCCCGTTGGCTTGGACTGACAGCAGGCTTCCCGATGGGGACGATCGCCGGTATCTGTCTTGCTCTGCTTCCCGCCTCCTCTCCACTTTCCATCGTTCCTCCTCCTGCTGCCACCGTTGCTCTTCTTGTTGCTGCCGGACTCGCTCCTCCTTTGCCTTCAACTTCTGATCCTCGTAGATGGCTTTTTGTCTCGTCAGTGCCTGGGTTTTGACAAACGGAGGGGGTATTAGGGAAGGGTATTTATTTATAAGTTGTAAGAAGTTTTACGGAAGGTAGAGATATGCGGGAAGGGGGTGAAAAAGTGGGAGGCAAGCTGAGGATTACACGATCCTGCCGGATGAGATACTTAGAGGGACATTCTTGAAGAACTTTTTGACTCCATGAATATGATTGCATGATTACATATTTGTCTATAATTTTGATTACATAATGATTACATATAACTGAACATTGGGGTCCACTGTTTTCCTGTCCCTGTTACATCTGACAACTATGATTGTATAATTCTGGTGCACTCCTTAATGCAGTCATCCTCCAAGAGTGATTATGAATAGCAAACTACCTACCCAACAAATAAAAAAAATTGTTTGAAGTCATTCTTAATGATACTTGAATGACAAATTTCAAAGTGCCAAGGTAACGGGGACAGGAAAAATGTCACACTTTGTCCCCAAAATTTATAGAATTAACCACATATGTGGACCCAGAAAAACAGGGGGAAAAAAGAAACGGCAGAAAAAAATCTTCGGAAGGTGATTACTAAAGAAAATCTTAATGGCAGATAAATTGGAAACTTTGGAAAACACAGGATCAGAAAAGATTCTCCTTTGTTTGGTCGATTGGAACAGGCTTTACTAAAAGCCTGGAGGGTTGACTATCGGCTAAAGGTTTCGTCAAGAATCTGACATGATGCACATGCATAGCTTACCTTACTTTTATTGATAAATGCCTCTGGGAAAAGGGAGGGGCGGGGCTGGATGGAAAGAGGGAGGGGATGGAGGGGGTCAGAGATGACATGTACGCTAGTCATCTCAGCAAACCTACACCGATAAAGTACAAGACCATCTGTGACTTTTTGACACAATGGCGGGAATTGACATTTAATTATAATAAACTCACCATGGCGAATTGGCTTAGGATTTCAAGCGATATTATCCGCAAACAAACCCACTGCATAAGACTCAGGATATTTTGGATTTTAAGTCTTTTAAATAAGCAACTAAAAGTTTTTCAACATTGGAAAAGTATTTTACAATTTTTTTTTTTTTTTGGGGAAAAGCACAAACTGCAAGGGAGAAATGTGGAAATCAAGCTTACACTCAAATGGCTTCAAGGTATTAAAACAGAGACTGGAATAACTCTACAGGGATTTGCCAAATTAGAAACGACACCACACAACTCAGGAGATTTTTTTTTTTAGATTTGACTAGTATAATTTGAAAGTAGGAGAACTGCAACAGCGTGTTTTACGCAATCAAGCATGCATTGCGCCAAACTGAAACACACACACGCTTGTTGCTCGAAATGTGTTCGAAATACGACGCAGCCGATGCGCGTTATGCAAGTTGACGCTCAAAATGCCGATGCACGTGGATGGTCTGTAGGAAATGACGTCATTTGAACGAGACTTATTGTTTTACAATGCATCTAACCAAAGAAAGCGTAGAAATTTGTAAGGTTAAATAAAATCTTGACAATTATCCTCAAATAATTCGCCCGAGACCCAAATCTTCTTTCAGTAATTTCAACCAAAGAATTTCATTCATTAAAAATACTTTTTCTCCGAGAATTTTAAATGCACGAGGCCAAGAACAAAGCATGCTTCGTAAAATGAAAGTTCCATGCAGAAAGAGTTCTTTTGGTTTTACCTTATCAGATTAAAAATCTGATAGAAATGACTCTTTTCTTTTTCCCAATGCTCAATGCTGTTTGTTTCCAAAGAGTAATGCTCAAACCTAACTCGTTGCAGTTTCAGCTCAGTGAATATTACACCTTTCAAGGAAATTGTGCAAAACCATGCGCTGTTGGATCACAAATCACTATTTTTCAATTGACTGATCGTTAGAAATCACCTACATTTCTTGATTTCTTCTAAAATGACAGCAAGCCAGACAGAATAATTTCACAGGGTGTTTAGTACCAGTACCATCTTTAATCCAAGCAAGCCTTTAGATAACAATTTGGTAGGTTACTTTTCGGATAATGAAAATGATCCTATATGCCTTTAAGGAAAACACTATGTAGTTTCCTCTCTTCTTCAAACAACTGAAGACTTATTGTAAATATATATCTAAAGATGCACTTACCAAATTAAGAATCAATGGACACTATCTTACCAATTGGAACACATCAACCAAACAAAATCACTCGCCTCTGCAAAAAATAAGCCGTCAAACGGGTCATCATCCTCAGCAAGTTTCACAAATCTCCCAGCATGCCATGCCAAGAAAACTGAATGACTGATACATACTTTATGGGGATTCACCTTAGTAAACTCGTCTGGTTCCGTCTGGGTGGGCGTGATCTCGCCGTCTTCCATGCCATCGTCGCCCGTGTCGATGTAATCAATATCGCCCGCGGCGTCCGTGCCAAAGGACGAGGACGACGTGTTGTTGCTGCCCAGGGATTGGTTCAGGAACTCTTCACGCTGCTGCCGGTGTTCCTTCTGCTGATTGGCTCGGTCGGCAAGAATGCGGGCTTCCTCATCGTCATTGGACGGCTGTGGAGGAGCAACAATTTTTTTACCAAAAGGAAATCAACTTGTAGGGCTTGAAATAATGACCTTTAGTTTACGAAAATTTGGTGCTATTCAGATATTTAATCACCAGCCAACCCTGGCAAGCAAGCTTGTCTGGAGATTGTAGGTTCAGATTTTGCTTGAGTCGATTTCAAAATTACAATCGCAATTTCAAAATTACAATCAGGGCCTAAGTCAGCATTTGAAAAAAGGGTGCTTAAATTTAGCTTAAAATGAAAAACACAGGATCAAAAGTCCTCAAGGTTGATCTGTTCAGAATAGTGTACAGGGGAGTCAAGAAGACAGGGGCGTTGTTTCAGGCGACAAGTGAGTCTGGTTATAGTTTCCCACTGTGGTTAATTAGAGTGGTTGGAGTTTTGTGCCCATTCTAAAGAACTTAAGTCTTTATATCCAAACCAAGAAGATTTTTAATACCAAGAATACTTTTTTTTAGTTAAAACATCCAGTAGAATGTTGCAAATATCAAGTTCTTCTTGTGATTTTTTGAAAGGCCAGTACCTCTGTGGCGGACCATCTCTTGTCACCGTCGATGTAACCCGAGTCTGCCGTCAGTGCGCCCCGCCTTAACTCCCCAATCTTGGCGTTCCAGAAGGCAAAGTCTTCCACGGCACTGTAGGAAAAGAAAAAAAGTGACAATACATGCAGTGATTTATTACTTCAAAAACTTGCCTCTACATAAAAATGACATGATTACTATAAGGGATTGCGAGTCAACTACTCACAGAGACAAGCCAGTTAAGGATTCCAACTGCAGCAAGATTTGTTGACCTTCATTTTGGGACAAGCAGGGCTGACTAACGTATAGTAGTCTATGGGGGTAATAGTAACCAAATCTGAAATATGCAATTTTTCATGTAATCATAAATGGTAGATGGAAAGCATAGTGCAGCCCAGTGTTTTCAGAATGTTGGACTGATATCAGAACAATTTTTTTTTATTTCGATAAATCCGTAAGTACCCTCCATGATTTTGCAGTATACAGCCTATTATTTATCCAAATCAAGTGTACTACAAGGAGGGCAGTTTTGTTTGCATGTGTAGTTGTATAATTTATGCAACATATTATTCCGATTTGGCTGATTTTTCAATTATTTTCTTTGGGATTGGGGGAATCAAACTAAATCTGTGCATCGTCTCATACAGCCTAAAATTGTTTGAATGAGAATCACAAGCAACCTTTAAGTGAGAAACACAAAGACAAAGTTGTGCAACAGGTTAAAACACAGAAAACAATAAATAGGTACATAAACAATGTGTATTACAGGTGTTTTCAGGCAATGAATGTGAATAAGATGCTCAAATACGATCAGTGATTCAGCCTAATTATCCACGGACTCCTGCAAGAAAAACTACATGCAAAACATGAAATACAGGACGCCTAAATACATCTAAATTGATACCATTTGATTTCTTCATATGAAGTTGCAAATTATCTTCATAGATCTTACTTGTTTCTTTTATTTCTATTCATTTTATCAAATTTTGTGGCATGTGTACGACCATTTCTTGTGGGTGGAATAATTCTGAGCCGGAAAACTTAAAACGGGAAATAATTGAAATTTGTTAAAGCAAGTTAGTTTGGTACAATGTCCATTCATCTACATGTTTGTATTTCAATCACTGAGAAAACAGTAAAAACACGAGTACTATTATAGAATTATGTCAAATAAACATTTTGGCCAGTGCAAGAGTGTGCATGTTTTTTTTCCAGGAACAATTTTTAACGTTTCTCATACTTGGAATAGTCACCAATCTTTCTTTTCTTATCTGACCTTTGACCTGAACCACTTCCACATCTCATTGTGTTCCTGATGATACATGCATGCCCAACATTCCTGCTTTCCAGACAAAGGTATTTTCTATTATCAGGACACGCCACGTTGTCAAGGAAACGGTGTAACTCGATATTTCCGAGGATATGAGATTGCAAAAATATCAATCAATACATTTCCACAATGAGGTTTCAAAATTGTCGCCTCAGGATTTTTCTAGAACACAGTGATGACTTTGCAAATCCAATAGCAAAACTACAATTCCAACCAAGAGAAGAAATAACTTAAGCTGCCCTACAAATTGTGATTATTTTCAAACAAAAAGATTAGAAAAAATATTGAAACCTCACATGTAAAAAATATGACAAAGAACACAAAAACAGATTATTAACGGGCACAAAATATTAAGACATCTAAAGCACAAGAGATTAGACAACTAAATATTTAAAGAACATTTTACTTTATATCAGATTAGTTTTGATTTTCAAGTTAAAAAAATGAACCACTAATTTATGTAACATTCCCACTCTATAGGACAAGGATACAACATGAAATATGTGTTTCTACAAAATATTGTTTGGAATATTAAAAACACACGGACATGTACATGTATCCCGTAAAATATTAATTTCTCCATTTCCTTGTATTTGACATTAAACAAGTAATAACAGGATGAATACAGGGTGAGAAGAAAGATGTACATGGAGGTGACAACTGGACACATAGGAAACTACACCAACAAGTACCGACAATGCAGCAATGAAACGGCTGACTGCAGGCGGCCATATTGGATCGAAACATGGATAAGCACAGGCAAAAGTCTGCAGGCTTATAATTTGGTCTCAGTGTACAAATTTGTCACAATCCCTGACTAAGTTATTTCATTTAAACAAATGTTTGTCAATACATGTACATGTATATATTAGGAACTGATTTTGACTGTAAAAAATATTGCATATCAGTTCTTGGAACGATTATATTTTTGAACAAAAACAATTCCCTTCAATATCAAATAGGTCATAGAACTGCAACTGTGTATTTTACGCATTCAAGCCTGCATTGCGCAGTGATAGAAACATTCCAAACACGCGCGCTTGTTGCTCTAAATGTGTTTGAAATATGATGCAGCCGATGCGCGTTATGCAAGTTGACGCTCAAAATGCCGATGCACATGGCTGGTCTGTAGGAAATGACGTCATTTGAGCGAGACCTATCCTAACCGATTATTCTGATCCAATATGGCCGCCCTCAAGTTATGACACCACATGTAAACAGCTTATAACGGATGTGTTGTACTACCTAGGGTCACCATTACACAGGGTGGAATGACTGGAGTCAGAATCAATGGAGGACTGGGGGGTGAGGGTGGAGCTTCTGAAATGAAAAGGGGTGGTAAAAGATATGAATTGGAATCATTGTAACGGAAACCACTATGAAACACAAGCAAAAGAAAAAAGGGGGGAAAAAAAAGTAAAACAAAATAATATGACCAAGTATCATGTACATGTATGTATGTGTAATGGAAAAAGATGACAGATGATGCAAACCCAACTATTGACAGGAACGACATATCGGCAGGCAAATTTTGAGTTGACACAAGCAATGATTGGTTTACAAAAGTTGTATCTGACATGGATCACTGCACCTTAACCTATTTAAAATATATTATATTGTATGAAAACATGTACTTTGCAAGGAAATCCCCAAGTACTTTGTAGTTGGACTACTACATGTACAATGTATGTTGAAAAAATAATCATGAGACCCAACAAGTATTATAATTTTTACGTTTAAATCAACAACACGTACGGATCAAATAAGTAAACATGCAGATTCGTTTTGGAAATGGACAACATCCACTCAACTAATTAATCCAATCTGATACTATATGTGTCGCCCTCTCTAGTTAGAATGAAAACACTATGTCCTAAAGACAACTCTACAGTGCATTTCATGACACCACACAAAATGAAACGGCAAGAAACAAAAAACAAAGTCAAACACATCGAATTGGAAGTAGAATGGTAAAATCTTAGCAGGCAAAACCAACACATCATGCCAACCCCCCCCCCCCCATCCTCTCCTCTCTACAGCCCCTCCCCCTTCGTTCATGCATACATGTACAATCCTTTCTTGTATACTTGCACAAGAATATTATGAAACCAACATAATTTGCACCACAAATAAAAATACCTAGGAGAGCCATTAGAGCCTTCGGACCCTTTTGAATACTGGGCGGTGAGTGTGGACGGACTGAGAACCACCGACTGGTTCCCCGCTTGGCTGGTGTCCAGCTGGTTGATGTGTGTGCTGTGCGAGGAGCCAAAGCGCGTAGCTGCTTCGTTAGTGGCTAGCCATGTGTATCTGAGCAACGTGTGGATTGGTTAGGAATTAGTGCTCAGCAAAGCTTCACAGCAACGGAAATTTTTTAGAAGACTTTTAGAGGTAACAATGCCTTTTTAATCATCTTTTCTTAAAATCTAAATTGCATACATAAACTTGAGAAAGAGTAGTGCAGACGTTTGATGCCAGGATTATAAAACAAAATGCAACTCAATTTTGCATGAAGTTTGATGAAGACAGAAACTTCAACATAAATATTTGATAGCAGTGGGAAAATAATATTACTTTGAAACAAAAGTTTGTTAGCATTGAGGATGCTGAATTAAACGTTGTTTCTGTTCTTAACTCAGGTTCACCATTATCTCTGGTTTACAGACAGTTATTACGCTATTCATAAAGAGAGACGTTTCTTCAGTGATTTTTATTTTAAAAAAAATGCTTTTGGGCAAAAAAATTGAGAGAAAAGCTTGCCGGTGAACAGCTTGAAAGAAGTGAAGAAAGTAATCTAAAAAGCACTTGAAGTTATCTTTAGGGGAAACAAAGAGCTAAAGTAGGTGAAAGCAATAAAATAGCGTTAGTTGAAAGGCAACCGTGAGCTCACTTCAGTCTGTACATATTAAAGTGTCCTTAATACAATTGGGTTTGCTGGGATCGGGTGGTGTCGAAGGGGAAGGGGGTGGAGTCAAAGGGGGGGGGGGGTGTCACAAACATTTACTCAAAACATATCAACTCATTTTAGAGAAGGATAAAAAGGAATTCTAAAATCCTCTACTTCAATATTTAACAAGTCTTCCAGGAACTAGACCAAGATGGTGGTAAATTGTTAAGACTTTATACAGACTGATCGAGGAGTAAGTGACATACTTTGCATTGTTGTAGGACCGTCTTGACAGTCTCTCATTCTGCTCTAAGCGACTCCTCTTCTCATCTTTTGTTGCCACATTGTTCAGATACTTAAAGATGTGGACTTTCCCCCTCGTACAGACCTTGGGATAAGAACAATTGACAAAGGGTCAATACGATTCGGAAATGAACATAGATCAGTAGCCCAAAACAGCCACAAATATCAGAAAGGAGAAAGTTTAACAGTCTGTCTTGAGACAAAATGGCAATCCAGTGTTTAACTCCTAGTTTCCTTTAAAACAGGATAAATTCAAACCTTGCTCAAAAGGTTACATTTAAATGTACTCCACACCCTTTTATACTTCAGGTTGGCTGGGCAAATTGGGGTAAAGCATCTTGCCCTAGGACACAGAATCAAGAATATGCAATTTGGAAAAATTCAGAAAAAAATTGTGGCAAAAATGTGACGATTTAAATGTGTAAGAGTTTATTTTACCTGTGCTGGTGGCATCTCTAGCGGATTGTGCTCTAATTTCAAGACGTCTAACGTCTTGATGTGTCTGTACGACGGTGGGATGAAACAGATTTTATTACAGGAGACGTCCAGCATGATTAACTTCAGCCGGCTGATTTCTGCAAAACGAAAAAGATGGATTCGGGTGCATTACATCACCGTGTGAGGATATTCAAAAATTTAAGAAGAATAGTTTGCCCTTAACAATAATTGTTGTGATACTTATTTATCTGCTTGTCAGACACAATAGTTGATCAACTAATCAACTCAAAAGTTATTCGATCTCTTTTCATCAAGTTGTTTGTGGGGCTCTTTTTGTCAAGCGACACACTTTGTCGAAAGCCGTCGGCAGTTTTGCGCACGATTTGACAGCTTCCATGAGAATAAGAAGCTCAAATTTCTTCTTTCAAATCGGTCAAATATCAGCCAATCCACTACCTCTAAACTGCAAGAGGTGATTTCATCCGTGGTTGGGCTTACCTTCTGGTAAATGCATGAGGTGATTTCGTCTGAGATTGAGCTTACCTTCAGTTAAATGCATGAGGTGATTTCGTCTAATATTGAGCTTAACTTCTGGTAAATGCATGGGGTGATTTCATCCATGGTTGAGCTTACCTTTCGGTAATGCATGAGGTGATTTTGTCTGAGGTTGAGCTCACCTTCAGTTAAATGTATGAGGTCATTTTGTCTGATATTGAGCTTACCTTCAGTTAAATGCATGAGGTGATTTTGTCTGATATTGAGCTTTACTTCTGGTAAATGCATGAGGTGATTTTGTCTAATATTGACCTTACCTTCTTGTAAATGCATGAGGTGATTTCGTCTGAGGTTCAGTTTACCTTCTTGTAAATACATGAGGTGATTTTGTCTGAGATTGAGCTTACCTTCTGGTAAATGCATGAGGTGATTTCGTCTGAGGTTGAGCTCCTTTAGCGATTCCATCTCCCCTATCTGCATAGGTAATGTGTCTAACTCGTTGCAACTGGCATCCTTTTTTTTAACAAACATGGAAAAAAGAAATATTTAAAAGTTGAATGAGTAAATCATGCTACATTAATTAAATTCATTACTGGGAGAATCTGTTGGGGGGGGGGTGTCCACTACTTAAATTTTGTTTACATTTTTGTTAATTTTTGAGAGAATTTGAAGTCTTGTTTATCAGTGGATAGAAACAAAAAGGCCTACCTTCTCCAAGAATGTTTTTCTTTAATTTCTACAGAGAAGGGAACAACTTTTGAAAAAAAACCACTCCAATTCCAAAGAAATCCTCAGACTTCTGCCAAAATCTTTGATTGAAATTTTCTTTTGGGGGGGGGGTGTCCCAATCAGAAAAATAATCAGATAGGGTCGTTGAATTGTGTTGGTGTTAAGAAGATTCGGGATAATTTTAAGCATGGAAAAACTGCTGAGGGGACAAAATAAGAAAATAATTTGTTGAACTCCTTGACTTTGACTTTGACAAATCACAATCATAATTTTAAAGACACTGAAGGCACACGTACAATGTAACATAAAAGGGGGGGGGGTTATGATCTCTCAATCTGGACAGTATTTAAACACAGTCACAAGAGATGTGAACTATCACCCAAGCCAGCCGAGCCAGGCCAGGCCGGGACCGCTGCTGGGTACTTACCAGATGCATTAGCGTCTTCATCTTGCCCACCGCGGGAGGCAACGCTACTAACTTGTTATTGCTGACTATCAGGACCTCTAGGTAGATCTCACAGATCTCTATGGGTAAAGCTGACAAGGAATTACGACTGTAACGAGAAGATTGAACACAAATTAGGAATGTGTGCGAGAATGTGGCATGATGAAGATTAGAAGGAAAATGGTAATCACACCTTGAGTACGCAACTGGTAGAAAACAAAACAAATTATTATGAGGTGGGCAAAATTAGACTTAATACCAAAGCTTGGCACTGTTACATTCTGAATCTGTCTTTCTATTTTTGGCATTTGTAGGTTTGAGACAAGTACATTTGTCAACTTGGGTCAAAACCAAAATTACAAAGTACTGCTAAGCACACAATGGTGAGCTTAACAGGATTGCTAACAGTTCGATGGACAGTGCATTACACAGTACAGCAATGCATGCTAATACCAGTGGTGGAGTTTCCTTAACTCTAACTCTCCTCAATCCTCCAGTCTCCGGGCAGTTTTGGAGGATTTTGAAGGATTTTTGGATGAATACAACATACAATTTTGGAGGATTGTGGAAGATCGAGGACACAAGGACATTCAGTATCGGTTGATTTGAAGGATTGAGAATGAATGGTGTTTGAAGAAGTGGAGGATTTTGGAAGATTGAAGGTGGTTCCTAGCAAAAAGGGCCGAGGGGTTTAGGATTAAACCGTTGTTTTTAGTAATGGAAACATCAACATTCTTGCAAACATTTAGTAAGTAGTAAAGGTCGTGAAATACAAATAAGACAGTCACGATTTTTGTGCTGAAATTGTACACAAAATGTTTAGATGCTTAGCAGTTCCAAAACATGGCACCAACTAACAGTATGATAGATTCCCTTTGCAGAAATTGATGTAAATGTACATTGTATGTATACATGTAATGGAACTAATACATGTAATGTCACTAATTTTTAAAGTCAATAAAATATAAGTGCATCTATAGACAAAGTACATATTCTGTTTCATACCTGTACATACAGTGTATTTGTCTGTCTTGCACTATCAGCTTTTTGTATATTCCTAATATCTCCACTATAAATCAAATAAACAGTACTAAACGAGTGCATTTCCAATTTAGGAATTGACAAGGCCAGCGCTGACTGCCCAGCCATCCCCAAAGTTCTGGTACATGTATTATGTGCGTAAAATATGTAATGATCCAGATGTTAACCCGCTCAGAATCAACTTCCTCATACCCGGAATACCAGTGGGTCAGGGAATGAATACAGCGATGTGTCAAACTGTCCGGTTACCGGTGACAAGATCATTACAGGGTGTTTCCGAAATCTCGGCTGGCCTCCAGCTTCGCCTTTACAATATTTGTAAATTGTAGGCCCCTGACTTTCCACTTGCTTTTGAGTTTTAAATTAAAGGCTTCTTAATTTTTCTGAAGCTAGACTTGGAGCTGAAGTCGATCCAAGATTTCAGAAATTTCCAAAGACCATTTTGGTCGCATGGAAGATGTCACTGTATTTATTTTGGATGGAAGTCTGTGTGTTTGTTAACTTTGACTAGCTGAGGTCAGGCAACAGAATAGTCCTGTTTGGGAGGTAAACAGTCAAAGTGGGTTTGACAAGTTGGCTTTGCAAGCCCTAGGGTAAAATCTCTCTAGATCCTGGGAGAGATATATGCGCATAATCGCTGGTACAGCACAATGGGACAATGGAATAACTAGAGAAAGCAAAACTTTTCCAAGGATAAATTGAGGTTTGGGGAAACCACCCAGGGGCAAGTTTGTTGGATTGACTTCTTTTCAACATCTGTGCATCACATGGTGCTATCTTTTGTAGTCATATTTGTAAACTGCCAAGGATTTGGACTGAGTCTGCACGAAATGTTAAATAGCATTTTTCACAGCTGTTTTGTGGTTTTTCTTTAATACCGGTACTTCAAAGACAGCTACACATACATGTGTACACTAAAAACTACTGCGCGTATGCTCATAATGTAGTGGTGTGCTTGTAGAAAAACATGTATGCATTTCTTATTCAAAAGTCAATTTTTAAAATGAATACATGTACACGTACGGTACCGGTAGATGTATTACGTATATTCCAGGCATTTCGTTCAGGACAATGTCAATACATCAGTACATCTATACACGTATTTGACCATTTCAAGAGAAGTTTACAATTCACATTAATTCTAGTGCATTTGTGTCTTTCCCTGTCTGTGTAGTCAGGCGCGGATCCAGGGGTGGGCCGCGGGGGCACGTGCCCCCCGTCAAATTGAGTCCACAAAAAAATAAAATGAATAAAACAGGGAGAAAAAAGAGGGGGAGGTGAGAGAAATGGAGGGAAGGAGGAGGGCAACCTTCTAACAAAAATACCGGCGCCGATATTAAACATCAGCGGCCTGCAAACATTGTGTACTGGCCGTATGACACAGGGAACTCGAGAAGCTTCGAAATAAACCGCGATCCCACCGTACGTACTCCATAAGTAACCCTGCATAGTATATCGGTTATGAAATGCGATTCATATGAGCGTACGTACCGGTACGAAAAACACGCACGTGTGACAGCCGATGTGCTGTGTTTAGCGCGATGAGTGCGACATACACGTTGAACGCTGCTCTTTGGACCACACTATTGGTCAAGGGGTGTGTTTTCGTATAACAATTTGCCAACATTTCTTCCACGCGCTTTCAAGGAGTCCAAAACATGTCCGTTTCCGTAGAAAATATTATCTTATTGATAAACTGAAAATTTATACTTGATACAAAACATTAGAAAGCATCCTTGCAAAAGTTTACAAACTAAGTCTGTACAATTCCGTTTCAAAAATAAAATGCACGAAAACAATTATGCAGACGAAATGTTATCAAGTGAAAAACAGAAGAAACTTAAAAGGCTTGTTAAAGCAAGAGTATAAATTAAACCAATGAAAAATATCCTTATGTAACTTAAAACATTTTGCTGAAATAACTCGGGGAAGGAGGGGCCAGATTTCGCCTCAGATTGCACCACAGAGCATCTAATTATCAAAAAAAATCCCGGGGCCCTTAAGCGGGCCCCGGACCCCAGTCACCCCACGCCGAAAGACATTCGCGCTCCGCATTATTAGTCCTCGGGGCAGATCGTACGCATCCTTAAAACAGTTTACAAACTAAGCCTATCCAATTCCTTTTCAAAAATAAAATGCAAGAAATTGATTATGCAGTCGAAAATACTTGGTTATCCAGTGAGGAACAGAAGAAACTTAACTGGGCTGGTATTAAGAAATACAAGAGTACAATTTCAAACCAATGAACAAAAAATAAAAAAAACACATGGTGTTACCGCAAACCGAAGCGATAAAAAAAAATCCTAATAATCTTCACAACATTTTGCTGAAATGGGGCCAGGAATCGCCTCAGTTTGCACCACAGATCATCTATAGAATCAAAAATTTCCCAGGGCCCTTCAGTGGGCCCCGAACCACACGCCGTAAGACACTGCTCCGCGTTCGCATTAGTCCTTGGAGCAATTGCCCCAGCGCATCGCCCGTTGCAACAGTTTACAATCTAAGTCAATACAAGTCCTTTTTTTTCTAAATACAATGCAAGAAATTATGAAGACGAAAAAACATGGTTTGCAATTTTGAAGTACACAGTAGCTTAAAATTTGTAAAAACAAGAGTATATTTTTAAAAAATACCTTACAAGATTATCAACTTTTGCACAAATAATTCAGGGGGAAAGGTGCCAGGATCGCCTCAGATTGCACCACAGAGCATCTAGAATCCAACATTTCCCGGGGCCCTTAAGCGGGCCCCGGACCCCACGCCGTAAGGGCTTCGCGCTCGCTACATTAGTCCTCGGAGGAAATGTTCTAAAGGTGTGCCCCCCGTCTAAAGAAATCCTGGATCCGCGTCTGGTAGTCCTGTAAACCTGTGTCTATCATGAAGATGTTAATACCGGTATCTGCCATTCATATCTTCAGCATGAAATACAAAACACCGTAGTATGTTGTAACAACCCATTGCCCTCAGTGTTTCATCTGTGGACATCATCACTCATTACTGCAGTCCTCCGATATCATTTCCAGACTTTCATCAATTTGTCTTTTACTTTTACCATCTTTAATCTCTCCATTATCAGCGGTGTGTTGTCATGTCTTAAAATTTATGAGATTCGCGTAGCGAAAAGTTAAAAAGCTGTCAGTTTATTATTAACCAATTTACGACCCTATCACCGAAAAAAAGGGAGAATGCACAGTGTATGGCATTTTCAGACATGCAAGTACAAAAACAAATCTAGTAGCCTACCAGTTCTTTCTGCTGGATTTACGAGCACGAGAGCTTACAACTGAGAGTCAATCAAGGTTGTGTCACGTCCATGGTCACGTCCATGAATGTCATCATGAAATCCAACATTCATTAAAACAGTGCTCGATTCTTGTACATGTAGTACAGTACATAAATGTACATGAACACACTCAGTGTAGTACACTGATGTACAGGAAGTTGAAGAACCTTTTTGTTGTAAACTATCTTTTTTTTGAAAGCACTGAATATAAAACCACTGCAAAAATAGGATCGGCACACATGCATTCAATACATTTGCAAAGCTTTTCGTCATGATTTTGTTCAAATAATAAGTGGAAAAATTTCTGTCCAATTCACAACCAGTCCACAATTAGCTTTCAATGAAGGGATTTCCCCACAACATTTTTATAAAAATATGTAAAATGAAGAGTTTTATTTATAAATTTTTATGCCTGTAATATTTCATTTCCATATATCCATCCAAACTGTTGAGTAGTTCTGTATAGCATTACAAACTGCACGTATAGTAAGTGCATGTACAATATATCATTTGATTAATGGAGCACGGTGCTCTCAAGTTTTATGATGTTCATGTAGACATGTACATGTTCGTGAGAACTGTAAGTTATTTCAGCGTTTGGAGAAAAGAATATCGCTAAGAAAACAGATTAACGGATGCATTCCAATCAAGGAAATGATCAATATTTTATCAGTCACTGATATCTAACTCCACCCAGCCCTACAAGTTCCGGTGTGACCCTTTGAAACAATTTAAAAATGGAAAGTGATATGACCTCACTCGGTGTGTTGTTATTTATCATGATCACATTCAGTTCTGTTTTTGTTAGGCCATGTCCACATTCAGTTCTTTTTTTGTCAGGCCTAGTCCACGGCTCCAGTTTCAATTAAACAAAACTCAAGATTAATACATGTTGGTGTATACATGTATGGAATGGTTGGGTATATATTTTTAGCTTCTACATTGTATGTGTATTGAAAGTGATGGCAATACTATCTGACCAAATGCCTCCTGACAATACACCAAGCATGTGATGTTTATGTAAGTCAATGGCGGGTCGTGGCCTTTTCTGAACCTTTCTCCTTTTTATGTCACCTCTATGCTATACTCATCACAAATCACCTGTCGAGAAGTTGAAGGGCAAACAGTGGGTTGAAAACTTACAAAAATTACTCTTTCTTTCGTTTAAATGGAAAACAATTACATGTAAGAACATAAAATTGAGTATTACTGATGATGATTTCAAACAACAAAATTGACAATTCAAACTGATGAAAATGACAAACTTAAATAATAATTTAAGTAAACAATCTTGTATTAACCCTCCTTCTCTGGCTGTCAAATTCAACACAGCTATCCCAGCAGTCAAAATCAATCAAGTAATTAACAGCTCCCAGCCTACTTAAAGCAGGATTGACTGGCTGTGACTGTTTATGTAACTTGATACAGCTATGCCTTGACAGTACATGTTGTACATGTTGGTGATTGATAAGCCAGCTGTACTGGCACCTATTTGCTTTTGTCTGTCAAATGGAATTGGACTAGACAGAGTGCTTGCTTGAATTTTGATCTGACTGTTGGTGACTAGCCTGTGTATAAAGGCATTGCAGGGGAAGAGGATTGAACTTTTGACTGTCTGTGACTGTTCATATTAATCCTAAATTATCTGCACTGTAGTAACAGACATTGCCCCTTTAATCATCTCTGGAATGTCTATTAATATGATCAGACAATGACGGTGTAATAGAGTAATCTGCCCCAATGCCCTACAGTTCAATAGAATCAATACTCTCCATATAATTGGATTTGGGCCTGAAATCCGATCCTTGGGTCACAATAGCAATTTTCGGTTCTCGTCACCCTTAAAGCCTATTTTGCCTCGAGTGGACTGAGTGCAACAACAAATTAGTTTTGAAATTATGACTAGGTCTAAACCTTGAGTACATTTATAGTTTGGAAAAGCTCACAGAATCATTTCTTAGAATAATATGAAGGTTTTATCAATGTACAGTATACATGTCAGAATAACTTTTGTGTGTTATTACATGTACATGTACATGTACATGTACATGTAAGTATGCATATTAGGTGTAGTACCAGTACTACATGTATCAATATTTGTTTAGACACTTGAGACTGTATTTGTTACAGTATGTGTCGTATAAATGTAATCTGTAATGCCGGATTATGACTGCTTTATCTGTGACATCTTATCAATTTGATTGCGACCACTTCCCAAAAACGTCCCTGACCAGAGAATTGTGGTTTGTAATGTTATGCTAAGCTTAAAGAGGTTATCTCATGGTAAATTTATTGAAGAGAACCCACATTACACAAGTGAGCCCTCTTGTGGACTAAAGTCATCCATTTTGCACCATTTAGACAAAAAGGTGTGCGAGTGTCTATTGGGCAACCTGTATAATTTTTTTCCCCAGATTTACACACAAGAACCATCATTCATGTCCAATCATCGGACAACTCATATGGGACGTATCAATGTCCAGCTGCCATGCAAACTGATACGCCCCCCACTAATGGCGCCTCAGGAGAGGCGTGAAATGTAGCCATGAAACCAGAATATTCAATTACCATTTAAGGGCGTAACAAAAATCAATGAAGGAGTGCTTCTCTTTGCATATAGTGAATATCTTTTTTGAAAAGATTTTATGTGTGTTGAATGATAATTTTCTTTAAAACCTTTCAACGCAGACATACGCATTCATGTAGAATTTTTTACGAAATTAACATACATGTATCGGTCATGCTCTTCATATAATGGTTTTGTCTGAGAATGTGCTTGTTTTAAATATACATGTGAAGAAATGTAAGTGGATGTGTGTTTTCAATCAAACGGCTTATTATCTCAAAAGGCCAGAAAGGTTAATGTCCTGAAGTCAGTTTCAACACTTGAGATTTGAAATGGTAACCTGGAGGTTCCATTACCGAATTCAGGGGAATGAAAAGTACCCCAGCTATCATTCAAACTACCAACTGGTATTTCAGGTGTGGCGTTAAGTGCAAACACAATTTGTAGAACATGTTGAGTTTTGCACAAGTTTGCAGTAGTCTGCTGAACCTTTTGAAACAGAAATTTGTACAATAAACTCAAATCAATGTAACGTTCCCTGCTTTGATTCACACTGCTCTCTGTTGAGACATTTGAGCTAGTAGAACTATTGTACTAGCCTGGTGGTATAGCTTTTTTTTTCACTGAAATTCAAACCCTGCGCTTTTCGGCAAAAGTCCTTTTTTCCCTGTGTTTCCAAGCTCATCTGCAACTTAATCACGTCCTGAACAAATTTTGGAATTTCATTTTTGAGGTAATTCCACTCCTTTTCCCTGTTCTAATCTAACATGCACTGTCCGTCTGCTGAATCTGACAATAGGAAATGAATGCCATGGGTAGTATCACGTATCAAATGCAGATTTATTCTGCAAGCTCATGCCATGTTTGTGAAATTTTGACGTTTCCATTTTAACAATCAAGAATGGTTCAGAGCCATGGTTCCAGGAAAAGTTCATATTCCTGTTGGGAGTGACGGGTGGGGGAAGGGGGGGGGGGAGGGGGAACACAGTGTCCGTTACTTGAATTTCCCCATCATAAAAAATGGACTGCATTTGACTTGACTCACCTTAAATTTAAATATGTAAGCATAGTTAACCTAGCGAATGCGTCAGGCACCGTCCTGATAGCGTTATTGTAGCAGTTTAGTCTCTCCAGGGAGACGTACTCGCAGAGTTCGTACGGAACTTCCATGAATCGGTTCTTTGATATATCTGGAGAGAAACAATAAAGTACAAAACAGAAGAAATGTCAATAAAGACAGGCTTCTGTCAATGCAACGACATTCAACAATATCAACTATTACTGGTTTGTTTGTCTTGTTTTTGTAGCCACCTGCAAAATGTTTAAATACTGAACACATGTACACAATTGCGTGTGAGCACAGTGTATGTAAACTTCTGCAGCCACCAAATTTACACAGGATTGTCTTTTCCACACTCTTGTACTGATTTAGTACTGCAAACTGAAAAGATCAAACACTTGTGAATTGTTTTTATTTGTAGGAAACTGTACAACATGACACAGAAAATTGTGTTTGATCTGACAAACTCGTACAAGTACCATACATACATGTACACTGTACTTTGGCTTCGGTTCAGTGTCATTGCCTAGGATCTGACACAGAGACATGCTTGCCATAGAGGAAGTGTCCTGTGGTTTAAATACTTTGACACACTTTGCACTGGGATATTTACAATAATACGTTTCATAAACACAGAGATAGTTGCTGGTACTATTAGAAAGTACATCTGTACAATGTATACATTTAATAAGACTATAAATGTATGCTCTGGATAGGCCTGTAAGTTGGAAGTCAGAACAACCCAATAGCCATGACACATTGTAACTTATGCATTTTGTTGATCTGAACCCTTGAGCAGTGAGGCCCCCCCCCAAAAAAAAATAGATCCAGTTGTCAGGATTTGTTAGACTCTGAATGGATTCTACAGGATACATACATGTACAACCATCTACGTTTTGGTAGTGTAATAAAAAATTTCAGGTCTTTTTTGTGAGCATTTTCTATCAAGGCAAGATTGATTTGGCATTATAAATGACTGGACTTTCTGGTACAATATCGACCAAGCCACTTTATGTACACAATATGTAATTTATGCAAGACCACTATTGGATCTGACAGTGTCAGTGCACTAAATTTCCATTAAGTCTGCTTGAACACTCTAGTACGTATGTACATGTTGTACATTGGCATGTTTGGCTATTTTTATGCATGAATGTGTCAATGTCGGCAGTCGCTGAGTGTTCCGTCTTAATTTATCACCGAGCGCAGCGGCTCACACAAGACCAAGATGAGTCAGCCCAGACGACCCATTATTACTTCACAGCTCCGCCAGTTCCCTTGACTATAGACTTGTCCAAGTCTCATGTCTTTGATCAATGTTCACGTCTGAATTTGTTCTGCATCAATAGGCTGCCTGAGGGTCACAGATGCTGGATGCAAGCCTTGCTTCATCACTGATTTGTAACAAGTTTAACAGTTTCACAGGACTAATGGATCTTTCTCAAGATGTATTTTAAGTCTCAGAGACTTCAGAGCAAGTCTAGCTGTTTGCTCAGACTTAATGACACCGTCTGTCTGTAGGCTGGCTGCGGAATTTGTCGGTATTACTGGGATTAAGAAGCTACCGGTATTGCTGAGAGAGTGGAGCAACAATACCGAGGATTGATTGCAGAACAACTGCTTAAAACTCATCATTGATTGTGACAGGGGAAATACCCATCAATTAACTGATTACAACATTGACCAATAGCTCCATGGTATGTACAATATACATGTACATCACAGTACGTGTACATGTACTTCTGCACTTTTGTCCATACACACGTGCGTATCCGTGTGTTTAATTGACATGCATTACATTTTTAAGGTCGTGTCCCAATTACTTGGCAAGTTGGCTGTGGCTTGGGATTACACACGAGTCTATGAGAAGTGACTGCAGCGGCTAACTATAGAGGCTATGTGTGTAATTTCAAGCTGTTACGAAGCAATTTCAAGTCTTAAGATATTGAAAGAGGACATCTTTTACTTGAATTTCTGACTTTTCATAAATTCACTGCACCGCTCTCAAAAGCCTGAGTAATATAATGGAACTACATGTTCATACTACCGGTAGGCCTATAACTGGAAATTTACATTTGGCATACAATGGACTGACCACCACAACTTGTCTAGGTCACCAAATGACAAAGGTCCAAGCCTAAACAATTCAAAGCCTACATGTATTTCAAGTTTATTTCAACCAAATTTTATATCACTGAAGGGGCAAGTTGAAGTACATGTCAACGTACTGTGCACATGTCATAAAATACACACTGATACAGTACTGCACCGTAGATTTATTTGTACAGTGTGCAGTGAAGGCCATAAACATCTTGTAAACCAGCACACCTGTAGTGCATGGCCTGCTTGCCTGGCTGGCCACGCCTAAATTACCCTTAATAATTAATACCAGCTTTTAAATCATACCATTATATATACATCATGTATGGTACATGACCGGTCACGGTACCCGTACATTGTGTACAATGTACAGAATGCACTTTTTAGTGTGACTTGAACTGTAGGCCTACCGTACCATGAAGACTATGTACATTGCTGTCACAAACCTTTGAAAATATTCTTTACACTTTGTAATGCATGATCAAAAAAATGTCCACTTCGGATTATCTTTGAACAATACACGCACATGGAATTTTATGTACATGCTGCCAGGAAATTGTTTTCAAGGAAATTGCATTCAAACTTTTATTGAACCTAACCTATAATTCAAGGTGGACACCACATGTCTGTATGGTCCTCAGCATGTCATACACTGCAACGGTTCACTTTTGCTTCATCCATGCTTCAAGCATGCTGCTACTTTGTACATTTCTTCCTCCATGGTACATGTACATCCATGGTACATCAGAGCACTGACTTGGCAAGTGGTGCATCAGCTGTACAGTATCAGTAACACTCTCATTTACAATCTTGACACAAACACCATGCCTGTGCAATCAAGTGAAGGCTACACCCACACCTACCCCAGACCACAGGCTGGGATGGGTGGACATGGGCCCAAGTGCCTGACCACAAACCTTGACCACAATCATCAACAATTAGTGGTCAGCCAGCATTGTCCTTGTAAGGACAACCCAATCAACATTACATAGGGACACTGTACATGTTGTCATGGATTTTTGCCAAAATGAAGGAAGCCATGATTTACGACATGCATTACTCAAAATATGCAATAACAGGAAGATCTGTGGTTGCAACTTGTAATAAATCATCCCCTTTTTGAGTTTCATGTATGCATGCAAATGATGCATGGTTCTATGGAGGATTACATGTCCATAATATGTACATTGTAGGCCTATATCCACACATTACGAACCTTTCTGTGGATTTTCAGTACAGCAGCACAAATTACATAGACCAAAAAAAATTGAAAACTCAATTCAAAGTGTTCAAGTTGTGGAAAGCCTAAAGTAAACACAACAGATCCGATCCATACTCTGCATCGATATTTTGGCATAAAATTGCCCACACAAACTTCACATTTATGTGAAGGTACCGGTACATGCATGTGCTTTGTATTTTAAACCACAAAATTCCAGTGCCACGTTTGCGGCTTATTTTTTTTGGCCACATTGCTGAATAGGATGTCCTACCGGGACTACACAATTAGGTAAACTTCCACTAACCCTGTATTCCTGGAAATGAAGAAAAATCCCATTATAGTCACATTCTAGGCTGATTAGGAGTGACAAAACAGGTGGAGAACCAGGAGAACTGGAGCACATGAACATGTTAGTTACATACATGTGATGGGATCAAGCTAAATGAGTCATTTGTCGACCCTGGTCAATTGGGTTTTTTTTTTTACAGATTTGAAAAGAGCACAATCTCAGCATTACTACTGTAAAAACAGCATGCTGATACCATCTTTAGTTAAAAAATTATGGTAGTTGGAACACCAAGAGATGTGATGAAGTGATGTGATGAAGTGGCCCTACATGTATGTTGGCCTGTATCTCCAAATGAAAGTTCAAGAGAAACGACTCATTTAGCTTGATCACATCACAAATGAAGAAGGCTTCTGCTTTAAAACCTTTTACAATGTGTACATGTCCTACATGTGCATGTTCAGCTTAATACTGAGACTGAGACACCTAATATGCTTGGCCCACATGTGAATGCACTTGTACAGTAAATCACAAGTAAAATTGCAAATTGTGCAAACCATTTTTTAAATGCATACAAATGTATACAAAACTGCTCAAAGTGTATAAAATATGAAAGAGGTTAAATGAAAGTGGATGAACTTATTATTGAAGTGGATGACCAAATATGAAAGTGGATGCACAACTATGAAAGTGGCATTGAAATGATTTCTATGCATAATTGCATGCCTTCTATCAAGTGGTCCACTATATTGTGCCCAGTCCCTCATGCTGCCATTTCGTTGGTCAGCACTCAGCTGATGTGACGACTGTCAACTTTTGGCAATGATGTTGTAAGGGCTGAAAAAAGGCTTAGCACAGGAGTGCACGGCTGGCAACAGGCTGGATACGTGTCCCTCAGTGGAATTTGCCACAGAGTTGTACATAGACACAGACATGTACTCTACAACTTACAAGTACAATGATGCAGCATGTTGTCGGGAACCCCCACTGTCCAAAGAAATTCCCCAGACTATCCAATGTCATTGCTAATTGTCTTGAAAATGTCAACTGGTACTGGAACAAAAATGTGCATGTCATCTGCCAAGATATGCTTAGGGAATACATTTGATGCCTTGTGAATGTGTAATGTACACAGTACATGTGTGGGGTATATTGAGGGTGATTTAAGTGTTGTTAGGTGCTTTGGGTCATGGTTTAGGGCAGGACCCCTCTCAGAGTTTTGCTTTTGATGACCCACGTGATGGACAGGAACCATTTGGCCACCCCAAGGGTGGGATTACGAGTCAATCCGATGACAGGAGCTGGCGTTTTAGAAGCCCTACATTTCAGCTTTCACATCGAAATCCAAAATTTGCAAAACAAGAAACAAACTGAGAAAAGGTAACTATCAGGAAAGGGCTTGTAATAAAAATTAAAAATCACAAGTTATACAATTTGAATGCATGTTTTACAAACTTTGTCAAGAATTCAGTTCGTTTTCAAAATGCCTTATTTCTTAAAAGGTTTGTCTCAAAAGCTGAAATTTGTTTGAGAGGGCTTTAAATTACGGTTCATTTGTTCCCTTTTCTGCCAAATTTGATTATTTTGTTTGCCCTTATTATTTATTGGTGATGATGTACATTATGTGTACAGTGTATCTTCATCAGGAAGATTGTGATTTGAAAAAAAAAAATCAGGAAATATTTTCAGTTTGTTGGTACACTGATGTACCGGGTACATGTACATAGGCTTTGCACTTTAATGCATCCTGGCACTTGGAACAACGCGTGGTCAAAACCACAATGATATCTACCACAACCTGTAATGTGGCTAGCTGAACGGCCTTGCGCCAGCCACGAGTACTGTACATGTATGTAAAAACAAATGAATGGAATGATTTATGCTTACTCATATGGCTCCCAATCAGTGGTTGAATTAGACCTTCAAAAACACCCATGACCTACATGTACAATGTACATGTGTGAATTTGTTCATTTACCGTATACCGGTAGTGTACAATTTGCATGCATGTCCAAACAAAATCTCCAACTGTGCTAAATCAACGAAAGCGCATACAGTACATACATGTACACTGTACTGTACAACATTGCACATGTACATGTACATGCGGGCAGGCCGTCACCGCAAGTTTTTTTATTGTTGGGCAAATTAGGACCGAGTTAAGAGGACTTTCTGTTGTCCCCGCAGCGTCCCATAGTACCATGGGACAACTCATGTGTAGTCCCCACAACAACGTAACAAGAAAACATGTAAATATGCACATTTACATGTACATTTATGGGAGCACATCACATGTGCACATCACATGTGCACATAATTCACTATGTCATAACCACAACACACCCACCAGTGCTGGTTTATTGATACTCCCCCAGACTTGATCATGGTGATTGCAAGGAATTCACAGCGTGAGTCAGTTGCACACTCTCGTCTAAGAGTGTGTAATTGAGTAATAAGAATGTGAATACAATGCATTCTTGCCATGTCTGCTACCGGGTATATTCACATGCGCACTCAGGTTTTCTCCTACATGAACACATCAATTGACACAATTATGGAGAAATCAGTACCAAAAGTGATTATTATCGTAGGAGATTCACAATATTTTGTTGAAATTTATTTTCAATATTTAACCTTTTAAATTACACCTTACACTGTATGTATGGCACAAGTTGTAGTAAACATTAATTCGCCGTGTATGTTCATGTACTCATAGTTAGATGCAATTCAGTGTGTCCACGTGAGTTTTGGCATATTTTTTTGTACGATATCTAACATCCAACAATTTATGAAAAGAATCCTCCTGTGCACAAAATTGAACACAGGGTACATGGACATTCATGCTTGCTTTAACATCAGACAGCACCAAACTGCCAAATTCCAGTCTTTTTGGTGCTCACAGTTTGTTTTGAAAACCACAAATCCCTGCCTTTTAAACTCAACTATAGGCCTACACACTCTCTCAGGATCTAAGCAAACAGGAGGATTGCCCTGGGCCAGTATTCTGATAAATATACAGATAAAAGTGGGCATTTATTACCGGTAACAATGGATGGGATAATAATACCAAACAGTATACTGGTGGGGCCAGTTTGGGGTATGGGATGTTGACAGGGTTAAGAAGCATTATTTGGGGGGGAGCTTTTATTGAAGGTGTGATGACACGTGAGGCTCTGCTGGCCCAGAGTCACAGCTACTGTACAATTGATGAAACTGTTCTTCTGTAAGGACCCATCTGGAAAAGTCTGGCCCTTTTGAAGCAAAAAAGGAACGAAGACATGAATCAAACAAGGAATGTTCAAGGGGAAAAGTCGCCTCCGCACAACAAAGACCACAACCCCTTCCTTGCTACAGCCACAATTCCACATGATTTAACTAAAAATCCTTCCCTCCCCCCCCCCCCACCCCACAAAAAGAAATGTTTGGCAAGCTACAAGTTAGACTCTCAGCCATGTCGGCCAGACTGTTTCTCCGGCTAGACTCAATGACAATTTCCTTATGACATTATCCCGATTGTCAATAATAGGAAATTTTGGTTTCAGGGTCTTTAATATACTTGTAAGAAAAATTACTGCAAAGTGTTTTTTTTGTTTTAGTTTTGAAACTTGGATAACTGGGACCCACCTAGAAAATAAATTATGAAGTTCTTATCTGTAAAGGAATTTGTTTTTACTCCGGTATGAATTGTAATGTGTTCCAATAAAAAAGTATGTACATTTTAAATATAAAATTTCTTTATGAGCTAGAACACAAGCATGCACATTGCACAATGAAAATGAACATTTTATTTTATGAACTGCATGCTTACAACCATTTTCTTCAATTTCTCAAACAAACAATTTAAGTTTAAAAGTGTGCCTACCAGTACGTTCTCGGCGGTTCTACAGATAGAGTAGTGTACAACACACCAATTATACCATCCCCCAAATCCCCTGAATTTGCAGAACACATGGACATGTCATTGATTCCTCAAAAACTCCCACGAGATTTCACTCAAAACCTGCTTCACATTTTTTTCCAAATTTGTAAAATCAATAACTAAACTCTTTCCCACATTGCTCTGACAAAACCTCTTTCAGGGGAGATTTGTCAGCCCAACAATGACAGACAGAGGGGGGGGGGAGGGATTGATCTGCTAAATTCTCTCAACTGCCATAGTCGTCTTTTTAAGCGTAACTACACGTACATTGATCTAAGAAAATTATTGCTATATGCTGAATGTGAAGTACTCCAGATTTTGGTTTGTAAGTTTTGCGCATGAAGGAATTTTAATCCAAATAATCACTGCATATTTAACAAGCTTCCTACACTGTACATTTAATAGCAATGTTTTGTATTTTCACCAATCGGAGGGGGTGGGGAGGGGGAGGGAGTACAAATGTAGGAGGGGGGTACATGTACATGTACATGTACATGTCCTTGTACATATACATGACGTAGTTTTCAAAGGCAACTTCGAAGCAACCAAATGCAAATCGTGTTAAAGGAACTCGCAAGGAAAACAAAAACAACAAGTATCCGTCTTTCTTAACGGTTTGTTGAAATCCTTCAGAAAATGTTTGACAAAATTAAAGTTTGTCTGTCATTTTCTTCTTTAAGATTGCCTTGAATTAATGCTTGAATATACCTGTAATGCTGCGTGTGACATGGCCTTACTATAAAGGTATGACAAGCATGATTAAAACATTGAAAATGTACACTGTACACTTTGTGTACAGGTTCAACTGTGCACATGAATAATTTACATGTTACATCTACGTGTATGTGTTTTGCCCAATCAAAAATTTGTTATTATTGGATCCCCAAATTGAAAGACAATGTAACCAAATCTCAGACAACAGCTTCCCTCAAAAAGATGTGTAATTCAATTGCCAGCCATATTAATTTGATTGCCTCCGAGTAAATTGACGAGGAGTTGCCTAATGAGCAACTGCTTCTCAATGGGTTGCCATGGGAACAAAGACTGCGCAAAGCTGTCATAACATAAAATGAAATTTCAGAATAAACGAGCGGCAGCGCTTACAATTTTCCAGTAATTTCTCATGGCTGACGATGCTGATATAATCATTGTGATTGAATTATAAGGGTAAAATTTCCTTACAATTTAATAAATACAGCAAATGAGGTACTGTAGTTCTTGAATTGTTTTTGTTTAAAAGCTTCCCAAAATTACAATTTGACATTTAGAACAATGTATTGAATATGAACAATTGTTGCTTGTGTCACTATTGTAAGGCTTTTGATGATGTGTCACTGGACAGTTTTAATACTAGTTTTGTTTTTTCATTTTAATTTTTTAAGGTACATTTTGTAGTGTGGATAAATTAATATTGTGAAACTGGAACTCAACAGCTCAGAAAAAAATAATTTCCTAACTTGACACGTTATTCTGTGTCTGTACAATTTCAACATTCCACTGTTCTACTGAAGGGAAAACAACCAACATTTGAAACGCTCAGAACAAAACATAAATGGAAAGTAAAATGTTACTCCAATTTGACATCACAGCTTGTCTAGTCAAAATAACAATGTGCTGACCACAAACACCGCATTACCAATGCACAACACATGGCACTAGCACATGAATATTTCTGTTTGCTCGACGAATGCCTCACGTATTACTCACTGACGATGGGGAAACACCCTGCCGTGACATACAACAGAAATACGCGTGGCGCAGCTGTGGGTGGGACACCGCTCATAACGAGTACCAGTCACATATTACGAGTCTCGTCACTTAAATATACTGTAGACACCCATCTGTCTGTATGTCATCATTGGAACGTGATGACATCATATTAAATACAAAACTGACAAGTTGGCTGGTTTTGTTTAACAACGATTTGAATAAGGCCCAAAAATTGAACGGTGTGTTTCCAAAAACAAAATGGTTGGTAGTTGTATGTTATTAGCGTTTAGGGCACTATGTACATTGTTTGGAAAACAACTGAAAACCCTAAATCTAGGAGTTCGCTCAGATTACCAGAAACAAACATATTTGTTTATTTTTTTATTAAACAATTTTGGTGTTTGGGGGGGCCTTGCTGAAATTAGATGTCTGGTTTTTTTTTGGTTTTTTAATATTTTTTTTTTTTTTTTAATTTTAGGCCAACTTACAATACAACATTACACCCACCCAACATGTACATACTGTGTACACAATTCATATAATGTGTCGCATTTTGATGTCCATGTCAAATAAAAAGAAATTTGTGCGATTTCAAGTATTTAAGTGCCGACTAGATGCTTGTAGAAATGTCTACTGCACATAGTACGCTTCTTGACAATTTCTAATGTTTACTTACACAATTATGCAGTAAAAATTTGTGTAATTAAGGAGTTGAAACAATAAATGTCCACTACATGAGTTGACAAGTAAAAGTAAATAAACACACAAAGCATGTACATGTAGTAGTTGTTTGATGTGTATACATATATTTTGACAGTTTGACCTGCAACCATTTTCCTTTCATTTTTCTAGCAATGCAATATCATTACTCATAATATCTAGACTAACAATACACAAGGCTTGCACGGTATGTAAGATCCAAAGTTCACTGCATACTGACAACTAAATAATGCGGGCCTGCGATATTTATTTAAACAGCATGGTGTAGTGGTCTTGTATTAGGGCTACAAAAGTCAACATGCCAACTGATAATGAAGCCAAGGCAGGCTTATTTATTTCATTTGTTTTCTAGGAGGGAGCTTGTTTAATTGGAATTCAGACATCATGAGGTACATTTACGAACGAAGTGACATCAATATGAACATCAGACACATGTTGCTGGGAAACATGTGCATGTAGGCCTACATGTATGTGCTTAAATTAAGTTATTAAGCATGATCAATGCAATGAATGTACAATCACTTTAAGGCAAATATAAATTATGTACCGGGTGCACATCCCATCATTCCCAAAAGATTTTTTTCAAGTTCTATTTTGTAACTCCTGACTTATTTTGATAAAGTGGTTAGAACTTCAAACAACTGGTGAAGTTTGAACATGATCATCATCATAAAAAAAAATGTTCCCAAGACAGATGTTCAAGGCGAGTCTGTCAACATTAATTTCCCCTTGCCACAACACCGAAACCAACATAAAATAAACAGACACTCCACTGAATGTAATGTATTTATAACACTCAGGAATGTGGGTTAGTTAACCTAAGGTCAGAAAAACCCTTCAACAAATCTGCAGGGATCGCATACTCCGCCCCCAAAAAACATAAAACGACTCTCCAATACACACAGGTAAACTATGAATTTATAAGCACTCCTTAGAACTTGGAGAGGGAGAAATTACAAAAGCTTTTTGGTTGAACTGCGGACAACAATGCTAGACTTCCTACGCCATTTGTCCATTTAACAATGGAGAATGTGTCTGTGACAAAAAAAACAATTCAAAAGGGATGTCATGGTATGGATTTCTTTGTTTTGTTTTCGAGGGGGGAGGTTTTGAATGATTGGCTTTTCCAACACTCACCACGTTTGACTGAAAGGAAGATTTCTTTAGCAGAAAATAAATACAGTCATTTGGATTTATGTATGTAGTGTTGGAATAAAGGGAATTTTAAACATGCCATGCTTTGTGTTTTAATACAATAATACTATTCCGTAAAGTAAAATGAATTGATTGGGGGTTCTCAATATAGTTTGGAAGTAAACGCACCAAAACACCTTTCAAAAAGCCAAAATTCCTCTCAGGGCTGTAGTTTTTTTTTATTCAGTAATAAATTAATGCATTGTAATTTCAGATGTTTATTAAAAAAAAAACACTGTACAAAAAACATTGCAAATCAAATGTAACTGAATGAAAAGAATTAAAATTGCTAGCTCAATCTTCTAACCAGAAGTGATCAGAATACACATGTACTTTCATTGGCAGTCCACATCTTAACAGTAAAACATTAAAATTTATATTCCCAACACAAAGTTCCACAATGCAAAATATAGCGTTCTAAACATGCAATTGCTAATGTTTCATATCAACCCTTTAAAACATACAACCATTATGTTCAGCTGGACAAATTTTCCCTGGCTTTTCCTTCTCGTCTAATTTTGCTATTATCTACGTAATTTCATAAACAAGCACTGAAACACATCACTTAACAACATGCACAAATTACCCTACAATTTACAAACACTCAATTCAGTTATATTTTCAGTTCAGGCCTTAGCTAGGCTCCCCTAGTTCTTAATAATTAATATTAATATTGGGCGCAATCGGTCAATTTGCGCGATTGCGTTGTGCGATGGGTCGATTCTGTAGGATATCTCTGACTTCAGTAACCTTTATAAAAAAAATCGTCCAGAGTTGTGAATTAGAAAGAAAAGGTGTTTGACTGGTGGCAGGAGGTTCGACCGATAACGCAACCCAACGACTGATGGTGCACATCGACCCAACATTATTATAATAATCTTAATTCTTATCAATCGCTTCACTTAGTTTTACTTTTAGTTTTACCAACAACGTTTTTGATCTTACCAATGATACAAAACAATGTTTTTGAGCTGTAGGCCTACCTGCGTTCATGGAGTTCATGTGCACAAATCTCAGATAACCTGCTCTTTTCTATGTTAAATTAAATATTTAATATCAAAAATGTTTGATTGGTTCCACTAGTATGGGACCACCTGATCACGGTTGAACATTAATATGATCACGACCTAAGCTGTGATTGACATTCATTGACATGTCTCACTGCACTGTCTACATTGCTTAACCGTACAATTCAATTTCAAACGCCGATCACATTTTGAACTTACCTACGTCCACTGTATCCATCAAATCAAAGTTGTCTGCACTCTTAGGATAATCCCTCATATTCCGCCCGCTTATATTCAATATTCCAGTCATATGGGCATCCTCTAGGACCTTTTCTAGGGACCGCAATTGGGCCCCTCCTAGGTGGTGTGCAGCGGGGAGCGCCATTTTACTCAGCGGTATCAAGAAAATTTCGTCTGGAAAAAACCAACCCGGAAGGGCTTGGCAGCAGAGGGCGCCATACTAATTTTGCGATCAAAACTTTTCTAAGTTAGAGGGCGCTATTACTGCTTTTTTGATCGAAATTCTGCAACGCAAGAGGGCGGTATAACAACACTTTTCCAGACAAAACGTTAACAGCAGAGGGCGCTTTTTAACAGTATGAATATTCAAGAGGGCGCCATTTGTCTTGAGATTTCAATAACAAATAGCGCCCTCTATTTTAAGTAGTTTGTGCGCAAATGTGATAGCGCCCTCTATACAGCGCCTTTTTCATAATGTAATCGTTATAGCGCCCTCTACTAAAACAGTCATTTACCGTAAAAGTGATATAGCGCCCTCTAATTAACAACGGTTCTAAAACTAAAAAGGCGTTACAGCGCCTTTTAACACACAATCACTACCATTGATAACGATTTTGGAACCATTCCTTTTTGGGCTTATTTCACTCATCCAACCTTCAAGAGCATACATTAGTTTTGAATAAAACTTGCATAATTTTTAATATTAACACTGCATAATTCTGCCCACCACCGCTACATTTTTCCGACCAGCACATAATTACGCAATACAAGCAAATGTTTTTAAACATGGGCCAAAGCTAGGGAACCCCTTTATTTTACCATCATCTAGTGAATAATAAGATGTATAATAAGATGTGTGAGAAATTGAATTTAACAAAAGATTTAATTTCATTACAATTTTAGTACATTTGTAGTTGGATGTACAGCTGTAAAAATAAAACACCTTATGGACGGATAAAGATACTGTGTGATTATCAAAATTAATTTCAATTTATGTCAGTTGGTATAAAAAAAATCAAAGTCATAATAATTTTATTATAAAAATCATTATAAAAAAAATATTAAAAATCAATTTTCGGAACAATTTGATTTTACAAAATTCAAGGCACATGGGTTCATGTTTTCACACAGAAGACTTAAAAGAATCATCTTGCAAAAACACTGGACGGCTTAAATATTTAAGATTTGGAATTAATATCAAAAACAAGAGTTTGGAAAAAATTCTTTTGGAAGTTTGTTCACATCTACATTCCAAGTTGATTCCAAATGTCCCCAAAACTTAAGGTCAATGCGCCATGCCGCATAATTTTCTCGGGAACTCTATACATAGCATTCTTTTAACAGTAAACCTCTCCCCTTGCCAAGACAAACCAATCCAAATTGTTCTATTTACAGAGCAAACTTTTACCGCAGAACAGACTGGCTCTACTTCTTTTTCTTTCCTTTCTTTTTGCCGGATCCCTTCTTTCCTTTCTTTCCCTTCTTCTTCTTCTTCTTGCTGTAGGGGCCAAGTTGCCTGCGGACCATGATGCCACGCCACCAAGATTGTAACTAAAGCAACCATAAACAAAAATTACCATCACCAAAATGAATAATTATGAACAAAAACAGTTACTCAGAAAACAATGGGACTCTTTTCAGAAAAAAATCTGAGATGGTCAAAACTACAATTTCAAAGTAATACATGTACTTTTGAATTTTTTTAAGCTTGCTCGTTTGTTTAATGAACTTTAAAGTTAAAAAAAAGAATAATACTGACAGAAATCACCACACAAAGGATCTAGTTCCATCAATTAAATCTGGTATGATATTTGCAGCAATGCAACATCAAAACTTCCTTATAGTAATACTTTCTCAATTTCTATCTTCATATCATTCCCCGTCTTCATATAAGTGTGTCAAAGTTTTTTTCCCCTCAGATTATCACTCTGGTGGTTTATCTGTCTATTATCTTCCCAGCTTCTAAAACTGTCCGGCCAAGTTGCTTTTGAGGAAACCTTGCTTATTACCGGAAATAAATTAATAACAAAGATAGAAATTTGCCCTTGGACACATTTATAGTGTCTTACCTTGACTGTTGACTTGAGTTCTTCAAGTTCTTGTTCCTGTAATCTTCGAATCTTCTCCTTGTCAATTCTGTCTTCCACAACCACTTGCTCATACTCGGCATACTAAAAGAAATAATTTCAAGCATGTGTTTTTATCTACTAGACAGTGACAGCTTCAAAGTTAAAGCTAGACGGTATAAAATTCTTAAAACTGGTTCTTCATACATGTAATATGGGCAGAACATCAACTGTTTCACAAGAACTACATCAAACAAATAATAAGGAAAGAACAATGTGCAGGTATTTTAAAAAAATAAAAATAAAAATAAAAATCTACACTGCCTGCAAGTTTTCAAGTTTTTAAATTTTTTAATTTTAGTTTAAGGAAGTTGTAGCCTTACCAGTTTAGTCAGTTCTTGCAGTCTGGCCAGGTCGCTTGCTTTGGACGCCTTCAATACTTCCAGTTGATGTGTTTTCTGATCCACGTCCTTGTCGTACTTCTCCATCCAGTAATCAACCTTCTCTTCCAACTCCTAGAAAACAAATGGAAAATGTCAAGGTATTTTTTGTACTGAATTAGCCTAAGGCATTTTGTAAAGAACCTTTCTTAACCCTTCCTTAAGCGCTTGGCTCTACTTTTCTCAATCTTGCACACACAAAAATCTCCAGAACATCCTCTTAGATTTTGGAGGATCTGGGAAGGTAAAAGTGAATAAATATTGAAATGGATCGCACGAGAATGTTTGAGGTTATCACCAATCTCTAGTAAATGTTAACTCAAGTGTGGGATTTCAGGCTCTGAAATCTGAATCATCGTAGTGGTACCCTACCAAATGAGCTGGTAAATCCAATCTACCAATCTGGTAAATTCAATGCTACAAATTTTTGTAAATGTTTCGTGAACTATGAAGCATTTTCAAGCACACTTCTTTCACTAACCACCTTGTGTGTCTTTATACTCACCGACTGATGTGCCTTGAGGTACTGCTCAATCTCCTGGTTGACACGAATCTCTTCATCAATCTTCTTCTTAATCAGCTGCAAATCAAAGAAAGAGTCCATATCAAAATAACTGAATTCAAAATAAGCATGGCACTTCAGCATGCTTCAGTGTCTCATTTGGAACTAAGACACAATGTCCATTGCCCAACGACTTAAACTGGCTGATCTACAAGATTACTCTAACTTCATCATCTTCAAGCCGTTTCAAACTCAGCATGCATCAGAGCTTAAAGGGAGTAATACTCAATATTCAAGGCCTTGAATTCCTGGACTCCAGCTGCTAGACTTTGGACTTTGTGTTTGAGGTCTCCACAGTCGAAATCTCACCCCACAGCTTCTTTGAGCATGGCACTCAATGTCTAAGAACTTGAATTCGCTTGGCCAAGGACTTGACTCGAGTTACAGACTCAGGACTTGGACCCGGACTCTCAAGAGGCTCAAACTCACCTCAATCTCATCCTTGAGCTGCTTCTCGCTCAGCATGCACCTCTTCTGGACCTGGTTGACGGCCACCTCTGCATCCTTCTGGACGTACTTCCCTTCCATGCTAGTCTTGGCTTTCATCTCCTGCAGCTGGTCCTTCAGATGGGCGATCATCTCGTTGCGTTGCTGGATCTCTTCTTCAAGCTCTACCTTGACGTTCTGAATCTGGCGTTGGAGGCTGCGGATGCGCTTGCGCCCTTCCTCCTCCCTAGGAAAAAAACAATGCGATAAAAAAATTGGCGAAAAGAAGGGAGTAGTCAGTGTTTAATTCTTAAAAACTCTGATAAACATACCACTTAGGACCTCTTGCTTTTATAACAAATGCATCTCCCTTATAGATGTTGAAGCCTCGCACCTCATGTGTCAGCGCACGCATGTCAGACTTTTGTCAGACCTTTTGTTTTGCAGTCATAGTCATGATTGGTCAATAAGCTTAATGAATTAACCTATTATTGCCAACTAGTTGACCAGATTGTGTTAAGCTCAACTCCAAACCATTCAAAAGACCACAACTATTTTTAGTCAAATGAAACTAAGACCGTATTTTTCCGCAATATTGAGGCTTCTGGAGACACTGTCTTATTTGACTCTTTACACTCACTTGAGGATGGTGTTTTGCAGTTCGGCCTTTTTATCGCGCTCTGCCGTGACCGACTGGATGAGACTCATAAATGTCTTCTCTAAGGTGATCTCGTCCATGGCCTCAGACAAGACGTCTTGGAGAAATTGCCTGAATTAAAAAAAAAAAAACACAGAAATAAGACAATTATTTAAATGAAATTATTTTCAAACCTGTGTGACAAAGATGTGAACTTATGGAACAATGCAATACATTGTTTTATCTGTTGATTTCTTTTTGATCGTCAAAGACCAGTGAATCCCTTTAAGTTTCCAGCCTTCACCTATCGCCCTGCATCTTGCCCAAGTTGTCTGAGGTCAGCGGGCTCTGCTTGAGACTCTTACTGAACGTCTGCGTGGCGTGGCGTATCCCGCCCACCACGCTGCTTATCTCTTCCTCTGTCGCCCTCAGGTGGTTGGCATCCCCCTTCCTGCCCCCCGCGCGGAGCTCCGCCCTCTTGGAGATCAGCCCCTCATACTTGGACTCCAGTTGCTTCTGGCTGTCTATGATCTTACCGATCTCATCTCCCACCATCTGTGACAAACAAAAGTTGACCTCATAAGGGTTTTCCTGATTTCTTTATTTGATTTCATTTCTTTTCTCCTTTTTTTATGATGGGGAATAGGTGGAGGGGTGGCCTTTTTTTAAGATAACTTTCACTTGCAGTGAACAAGTTTGGACGCAGACACATATTCAGGAAACTGCCCCAGACCTAATTTTTACCTTACAGTTGATAGGGTAGAGGTACTTAAAGAGTTCGCAACATATCATGATTTCATTTCCTTTCTTTTGTGTTGAGTGGGGGGAGGGTGTTGGTATAAAATATCTCATGATGAAGAATTCAGCGCTTACAGGGTTAGTCGTTAGTATGTACACTTTTCTGTGACAGACATTTGTGGTTAGCAGAGAAAGAAACTAAGTCAAGTTTATGATCTCATTTAAACAGAGAACTCAAATTCCAAAGATGACTCCTCCACTCGCCTCATTTGCATCCGGTCTCCCCTCAAAAGTCTGGGGCATAATCTTGCCCAGGATGGCTAGCTGGTCCACGGTATCCTCCAGCACCGTGGTGATGTAGACAGAGTCTAGATCCGTTAACTCCGACATGGTTACCAATGATGTCGCTGCTTGCTCACTAGAAATCAAATTAATAGCAAAGACAGGAATCAAGCACATTGTAAACATTTTAACTTTAAATTATGTACTATGAAAGTGAGGGTGGGTGGGTAAGATTCGTTCACAACATGGAATGCAATTTTGGACTATATTTAGAAATCCTCTAGAGCCACACACATTCTGCAATTTATATGCAAGATTCCATTTAAAACAATAAAAGAACGCAACTCTTACTTCAAGTTTGGGGAAAAGACCAACAAAAATCAAAATGAGCATTACAGCCGAGAATCGAAACATGCCGGTCATGAGGATTCTTAGTCTCGCGAATTTTTTGGTTCTTTAGCCGGCGATGTGCCGGCTAAAGAACAAAAAAATTAAGGTTTAAGGTAAGATAAATATTTTGATTAAACATGTTAAATAAAACTATAATTTTTATTTAAAAAAAAGATAGGCCTAGGCCCGGACTCCTGAGGCTATAGCCTATGCTATAGCCGGCCTTTAGAAACAATTTCGGAACAACACATTTTTAAACAGTCATTGACATTGACAGTAAATTACCTCAACAAACTAGACAAACATCTTCTTTCCTTGAGGAAATTTTCCGAGAACGAATATCTGCTTAAATATTGGCACCCTGTTGTGTTGTGATACTGCGGTCCGGTCCGTCCCGCACAGTGCAATGCAGTGTTGTTTATTCGTTTCCAAGCTTCTGCGCTGCTTCGCATAATGTCATGTACAGGTCAAATGTTAGGCTTCATCACATTGTAAAATTTCTTTTACATGCTATCTTCAAGAAAAAATAAATTTTCACACATCAAAAAATTAAATTAATAAATTTGTATGACCTAAATATATTTTTCGAATGTACAAATAAGTCTTTAGTAAATTGAATCTATTCTATATTTGGGTTAAAAAAAGTTATACTTTGAATTTATTGGAGAAAATAATTTCCCAACTATCAAACAAATGTTCTGCCTTTTCGATTTTGGCCATAGAAGTCCAGCAAAAGGTACAAAACAAGCCAGAATGTTAAGGCAACTAATAGCATTAAATGGACACATACGTGAAAAATAAGACGTTGTTCGTGTTTATTACTTATTTTTCTTTATTTTGATGAACTAAAGAGAGGATGATGGTTTCATTTTAGAGGGATTTTGAACGATGGAATTCACTCAGTACAAGTCCGTGATTAATCGTGATCGGTCATGTGTCGGTGTGATGAGAGAAAATAAATCACGAAATTATGAGTTAGGCCTAAAACAAACGTTATTTCTTAAAACAAACTGAAAGGATCGTTCAATTATAAATCCCACTAATCGAATTCCTTATCGTCCCTATGAAAAAAAGGGAAAACCAGATGGCTTCCATAGTTCCATTTCCAATAATAAAAAGTTGTCCGGAAACTGGGCATGTAGCTGGGCCCATTTCGTTTCTAAACCGGCGCGGCCAATGTATTAAGTGTGGTAGGGCCCATGAGAAGCACTTTAATAGTCATTAAGTAGACTTGTTAATCTCTTTTTTGCGCCATTTATTGTTAAATAATAGGATTTGTCAAATTTCTTCCCCCCTTTTTTTTTTGGGGGGGGGGGAGCGAGGTTGGGGGAGAGCGAGAGGAGGGAGTTGGAACTTGGAAGGATCTGAAGTGAAGGGCAATTTTTTAAAACAACATTAGCCTATATAACACTTTAACAGTTATTTCATTTTATTTTTTTCAGGGACTTGAGGCTGCAACATCATGGTTGCCACAACCAGGTAGGTATATTATTACATAATGACAGATTACATGAATTAAAGTTAATAACTTCAGTACTATGGCCCTTTGCAGAATGATATTGGTGTAACCGTTTTCTTCTTCACTTTTCTCCTCAAAGACTTTACATAAGAGCGGTGTTCACAGGCTACAAGCGTGGCCTGCGCAACCAGCATGAGAACACAGCGCTGCTGAGAATCGAGGGCGTGGAGAACCGCAAAGATGCTGACTGGTATCTGGGCAAGAAATGTGCGTACGTCTACAAGGCCAAGAAGTGAGTGAACGGGCTAAAAGCTTTTCCTTGATTTTTTTTTGATTTCCTGTGTAGGTTTATGCCATTAGCCACTGTTGTACCCAGGTCCCCTTTCATGAGCTACAGATTTTTTGTATCCTTTATTTTGACATCCAACACTGGTGACACAGTAACCCAGACTTTCCTCTTGGGCAATACCGTTTCAAAATGGAATTCCAACCCATCTGTTACAGAAATGAGTGTCTGGTTGAAATTGACATGGTTCATAATGATTCATCAGTGATTGTTCTTTTCTTCCCCGCTGCAGCAAGAAGAGGCCAGCTGGCTACACCAAAGCCACCAAGACGCGCATCATCTGGGGCAAAGTGACCCGACCCCATGGCAAGAGTGGCGCCGTCAGGGCCCACTTCAAGGCCAATCTCCCCCCACAGGCCATGGGCAAAAGGATCCGAGTGGTGAGTTGCCTGTAGACTTTGGGGAAAATACTGACACCTATTTTGGACTGAGTTGCACCAAACTTAATAAATCCGAAAATTAGAACTATTCCTTATGTTTGAAAACTTAAGACGGACTTTGTGCAAAAGGTGGACTGTTCAAATCAAAACAACTACAGAGTCCAAATAAGTACATAACATTGACGGTGTTTGAAAATCATATTCTGTTCGGGTCAACTTGAGTCCTACACTCCTACTATTTTGGTTCAGGATGACCTTGGAATGCCTATCTGAAAAGGATGCGAGGCATTATACCAGACACCCTTGCTTGACAAAAAGGCAACATGTCGGCCATGGATGATCCCCAAAACAGGAATTGAGGTTTTAGCCAGAGCAGTATCTGAGCATCTTTTGGATGTCACGTGCATAATTCTGGGCAAATTTGTTGAAGATCAATATTGAAATGGTGACAAAAGAGGGACTGTTGGCTACGAGTACAACAGAAACTATGCTTACAACAATACACATTGCTGCCAGTCATGCCACCATTCTGACTCATTGGCCTGATGAGCAGGGATAAATGGTAGCATCTCCGGTGTAAACATGCTCACTGTATAAGTACACGTTTTAACTCAAAATACCTTTGCTGTGATGATAACCACTAGAGACCAGAAACTGACGTGTCTCACAGACACACTGACTGCCAAACTAGAGGCTGTTTCTGAGCAAAGGAATACTAAAATATCAACCTGGGCCCAATTCCATGGAGCTGCTAAGCATTTCTGCTTAGCAAACTTGACGCTAAGCTTAAAATTAGCCGAGTACCAGTCAGTTCCAATAAAAATTGCATGACATTTTGGTTGGTAAACTGTTTTTGCTTAGCAATTTTTGTTTGTGCTAGCAGCTCTGTGATCGGCCCCTGATGTTTGCTTTTCACAAATGACATCAAGAAATTGCTGGCATTTTCAGACTTTTCAGTTTATTGTAACAACTTTGTTTCCTCTTTTCTTTTGTGTTCAGATGATGTACCCCTCTCGTATTTGAGATGTGTTGGTCACTGGATGAGCCCTGTTGTTCCAGAGTACAAGATGAAGTTGTTAAGGTTGTTAATAAAATAAAGAGGCAAGAAAATAGATAAGTAAAAACTTGTTTCCCACTTGTCCATTATTTTGCAGTTCTGTGTGTTCGTATAGCAAGTTTTACAAACACTCTTATAAAACCATATGAGAAACAAACACAACTGCATCAAAATCAGTTTCCATTGTTTTAGCTGTATTTTCAGCATAAAATTTACATACAGATTTTATACAACATATTTGATAACATTTATCATGTACCTCGCAATGAAAGCATGATATCTGAGTATATAATTTACCTTCATAGTAAAAATTAAATCACCTCCAATTCCACTTACAGGGTTCGAAATTAGCTGTAGCCCGCTAGCCAAATGCTAGTCAAAACAGCCGCGGGCTAGTCAAACTATTTCTTAAGTAGCCTGGCTGTCGAGTGAAAGATTATTGGGATACGGCAAAGATGAAAGGACAGGAAGAAATAAATCATGAAATTCAGAAAGAAAACCCCATCAATTTGTGTCTGATTCTATCAACTGTTTTAAAAGGTTAAATTATTAGATCTGTTTATTAAAAACACTGACAAAATTGCCTCAGAATTGAGCCTGAAAATACACCATTTTGTATTTGAGATAAGAAAAAATGCCCGCAGGCTAGTTAATAGTCTGTCTCATGTAGCCCAGCTGGCTAGTGAACAAAAAAGTTAAGGTCGAACCCTGACTCAACATACTTAAATCGCCATGTGTCTGAGAAAGCACGATGTGTGTTGAGCTTTAACATTCTCTGACAAACTTGTGTCGCTAATTAAGAATGCACCAGTACAAAAATTGGACTGGGCACATTTCTTTTTTGGCAATTACTTCAAATGGAAAAGTGTCTGACGTAATCCCATAATTTTCAACAACACATGTTCTTTGGTCAACCAATATCAGCCAAAATGTGAAAGAAAATTGGAGATGTTCGTCCTTATATTTACAAACATTTGTTTTAAATAAAAGATATTTTTGAGATGATATTTTATCACAACATGTGGCAGTCGTTTAGTGTCTACATCTTCCTTACAAGTTTGTACAGGTTTTGGCCTCGATTATACAGCCATCAGTCTACGCAGGTAACCACTTCCGTGTCTTATTTCCATAAAAATTATCAACATGAATTGTTTATAAACTTATTTTTTTTCCAAAAAAAAATTGACCAAACAAATTCAACTGGTAATGTGACCCCTT
This sequence comes from Patiria miniata, assembly GCF_015706575.1. Lineage (NCBI taxonomy): Eukaryota > Metazoa > Echinodermata > Asteroidea > Valvatida > Asterinidae > Patiria > Patiria miniata. The sequence goes on from NW_024037055.1 coordinate 2,063,461, forward strand.
GTACCTTCAGACCTTGTGACCCGTCTAAACACTTCAAAAGTCTTTTTAAAATATGAATGGATGAAAGGCTGGTGAACATTTTTATTATATAATGCTGGAAACAAAATTAAAAAGAAATATGTTACATTTCAGGCACTTTCTTGTTCATCACACTTGTCATTCCAAAATTTATATTTTTTCACTATCTTCATTATAAACCATTACAAAATACAATACATGATTGATACATCAATTAAGTTGGTTAACACTCAGTTATATGGCACGCAAGCAATGCATTTACAATACAGTACAAAGATATGTTTGACATAAAAATACACAAAAAATGCACCATAGACGCTTGCACTTTCTTGAGCAGCATGAAAATAAAAGGTCATACAGTACACCACAAAAATCAACAGCCAACTTGACCAAGCATACACTTGCTAATACATACAAACACACTGCTAATATAGAACACATTACCAATATAGAAAAGCAACAGTTTTCACAAGCAGTTTAAATTCCATCAATTCTCTTCAAAAAAAAACTTCCTCGACACCTGACATTACGATGAAAAACAAAGATTTACACACTTGACCATCTGCAAATTTACAATGTATATACAAACTGAACTCAACTAAATTAACAGTGTACCAGTAACCCAGAAGTCCGTATACCATCCCAAACTGCCCTGCCTGTTGCGCCTTGTACTGCCCCAAACCGCCCTGGGCAACACTCTTATGGTTTTATGAATTTATTAGACAGTATTACAGTGCAGTACAGTATGATACAAGTGCTAATGGGTAAATATCAGCAATCGATTAATTTAACGTTACATGTGCTTACATTAAGCTGTTGCCATTACAGTTAAATTCAAAAAGAAAAGAAGACAAATGTGACCAATTGGCAAAAGTGCTTCCTCAATCCTTGGGAATGAAAAGCAAACTATTGCAACTCGCCGTTTTCTAGATGGTACAACTCTCCCTATGGCAAGCTGGTGTACTGGTCCGGCCTGGTGCATGCTAAGATAAGACGGCAGATATATAGGTTACATTTATTATTAATTTTTTCACAGTTTTATCAAACACAGGGCTCTATAAAAAAAAAATGTTTCAGACAAGCATCTCGGCAGTGTGTTCAACTTTAAAATGAACAACGCAGACATTCATTATTTCTCATCGGATATGCATTAACTAGGCAAACGGTGCCTTTATACTTTTTTGAAAAGAAGAAAAAATACTTTTAAATGAAGGTCAAACATGCAAAATCGGAAACAAATGTGAAAACTTAAAAGGAAAATGTATGGTTTAATAATTCCCATTTATGCTCAAAAAGTATAGTAATCTTGAAAATAAAAAGTGCTTCAGTTCCCCTTAATCCCCCTCCAACAGACCCAAGAGCTGGTCAAGGTACTATGGGACACTGTCCAACAGTTGTGTACAACTTACTACAGTCGACTCTCGTTAGTACAAACTCCGTTAATACAAAATTCTGGTTATAACAAACAAAGCCTTGGTCCCGACTGTGCATTTATGTGCACAAGGAATGGGACTGATGTTCCTCTTAATACAAAATTCTGATATAACAAACAATTTGGCTAGGTCCGAACGAGTTTGTATTAACGAGACTCGACTGTACATGTATTAAAATATGGGACAGATCTCATGGCCCTGCTTTTCTGCCAACTGTAGCAGAAATGTGTTCATGGTCGGCAAGTTTAGGTTTTGTGTGTGCTTGAATATGTACAAAAATGTATCCTTTATAAAGGTTGAGTGCTGTATAGGGCCCATGAACACAAAATTTATGCCGTTCACTGAGCCATGGAGTTTGACACATTACATGTTTAAATTGTGTACCTTATTATTAGCGTGAGTGTTTGTAACCATGCACTATTAAAGAAAAAGTGTTAACAAAATTTGCGATTAATTTGTTCACTATGCTTAGAAGAAAGGGCAGTACTGAAGCACAGCGTTCACTAAGGTTAACTGTCATTTCTGTGCAGTGACTGTGAGCGACTGCTGTCCCCCATAATGCAGTACCTTTCTTCTGCCGTTGAGTTACACCCAGTACAGCAGTTCTTTTTGATCAGGCATGGCCACTTTTAGGAAGCGGGGCCAGAAGTAGCAGCTGTCCGAATCAACGTTGTATTCCAACGATGCCAAGACATCCTTGACTAGATCCTTGGGGATGTGGGGCTCCTCAATCACCCGCACCACGATGACCTTACTGCGGAGGGACTCCGGCTTGGCACGGCTCTTGGCCAGGGCACTGGTCAAGGCGTGGTAGTCGTGCTTGAGGTAGGCCTCCGAGGCGACGATCACGATCCGGGTGCTATTGAGGAGACGGAGCCGCAGGAGCTTGTTGCGGGTGGAGGAGCGGTCGGGCCGCTCCACCTCCGACCACAGCCCCACCTTGAGGTGAGACTCTTGGTTCTGGAGCTTGGAGCGAATCATGTCAGCAAACTGGCTGTCGGAGCTGTGGTTGTGAATGAATACGTCATGCAGGAATGTCTGACGCTCATGCGAGGCTGTGTTATGATAATGGTGGTGGTTTACATGCAAGGCAATACGATACACGAGATGGCAACAAATACAACATGAAAATGAAAGATGCAACGCACGACCAGCATTTGAGTGATGTGGTTCATCGGACAGTCCCATAAAGTGGTAAGCGTGAAGCAATGGCACAGTAAAAATTAATTGGTTTCACACAAGAAAAATTGTAGGAGAATGCAGCAAGCAGACAAAAATAAGCATGGAGTTATTTTGAATAAAGTGAGAAAAGGGTCGGGTAGGACAGAAAGCAAAATATAATTCTGTTATTAGCTTATGTCAAGGACTTTTGTCACATGATGCAGTTAATTGTCATTACGCTTTGGGTCAATTTTCCAGATCAAGCTTGTATTTAGAATGCCTCACTAAATCGTCATTCTTTTACCGACTATTAGCCACTTAAGTTAGTTATTCAGTGTATGACTTTTTCTTCTGACAAAACCTTAACTGGGATAATTTCCATACATACTCAAGATCTGTAAGAGCAGCATTGCTCTTAATCCACACGTATGGGGTCATGACTCATGACGATGACAGAAATAACCCAATGAACTTGAGTGGGATTTGGTAAAGATGCTTGGAGTGGTTGAGAACTGCTACCATTCTTTAACTGATGGATTGAAACCTGAACAGGGGCGTAGCTAGAGAGGTATGGGCAGGTGGGTGGGGTCACACCCCATTATTCGTTTCTTGTCCGCAAAACGGTTGTGTCTATCAGATATGTCGCAAGAAGTACAGCCACCTATTTTCCACGGTCAAATGGTGTCCAAAGTTGACTCCCAAGTTTTAAGTACAAATGTGCCGTACGGCTACAGCAGTGTTAAATTTCAGCGACAGGCCATATCCACTTCATTCATTCATTTAGGGTTAATATCAACACTGAGCCAGTGTGGACATGTGTTAATGTGCACAAGGAATAGAAATGGTCATTAATAGACATGGTAATAGCCGTGGTAAACCGCGTTATGAATCAGACTCACAATCTGCGCGGGACAGGCGACTCCCCCGCCGCTGTTCGCTATGCCTGTGGACGACATTGTTGTCGCCCCTGATGCTAATCCTCTCGATAGTGAAGCAAGTCATCTGTGATCGTAACTCTGAAGAAACAAAACACAAATGAAATGTAGGTTATAGGATGAAGATTTGAAATAACCATTGGGATAGTAACTCCACATACAAACTCACTCCCCCAGCAGTGTAAAACAAACTTACTTGATAATCGAATGATGATGAAGACAAGTAGAACAGCGAGAACAACTGCAGCGGCGATCAGTAGGGCCAAGGTCACCTTAGACACTGCCAAAAGAAATCAACAAAAGAAACAGAGATCAGAGTCAGTGACATTCAACAGGAAAGCCCATTGATCATGACATGATGGATCATTTTGAGGTCAAGGACCTGCATCCATACTGTGACGCATTTGTTCTTTTCTTTTTCTAGAAGAGAAAGTCAAATGATCCCAAATTTAAAGAAGAAAAATCCAAAGGTCCCAAAAGTCTGTACTTGGATTATGAATAGTCACTCACATCCACTTGGTCCTGTGCTGTCCACTTCAACTTTGATATCTGGAGACCACGCAGATGTCTCAAACTTGTTCTGTGCCTGGCACTTGTAGATTCCTGCATCACTCTCTTCTGCCATGAGCTTTCTAATCGTCCCCTCCTTGCCACCATTGATTGCCTTTTCGTCCTTTTTCCACTTGAACGTCGGGCTGGGGTAACCATCAGCGATGCACGTGAGATTGAAAGGATTTCCTTCCAAGATGTCAATCAGCTTGGTGTGGTCTGTCAGTCTCACTCTAGACTTGTCTACAAAAGCAGAAGGGGGGAAAACGGGAAGCACGTTAATGCTAACTCCCAATGCATCATGCTATGGAACCTTCCTGGATCCTCCAAAATCTCTACTGTGCCGGAAACCAAAGGCATACGCGCTGCACATGTACTTCAGGCACTACCTTTCTATATCTTACAACATCCTCCACAATCTCCCAGTGGATTTTGATGGGTCTGTGAGGGCAAGGGTTAATGATTTTACTTATCCCATTTTTGTGAGTGTGAAGTTATAGTACTGTATAAGAAATTCATACAGAAAAAAAGTGCAATAAACTGCTTAAAAAATGATCAGTGCATTGAAAAGCAAAACGTAAACAATGCAATTAATATCCAAATTTTCATTACCCTTTCGTAAAATCCTCATCAATTAAGTCCCTTAACGGTCAAATTCTACTTGCCTAATTTACAAGTACTAAATTCACAATGATTTGAAGTATTCACAGATTGTTTACATTTAAGGGTAATGGATCATAAACATACTAAAACAAACAGGTGATCTTATAAACAATATACCCTTTATAACAATGTCCACAGCTACACTCCCAGGACATTTTGAAACGTCACGATCTTCGCTGAAAGCCACGCAGTAATACATATCCGCCTGGCTGGCCTCAACATTCGTTAAGCTGAACTCGGAGCGGAGGTCAGATGCATTCTGGGCCACACTCTTGTCCACATGAAGGAAGATTGGGTTGCGGGTGTTCATGGACTGTTCTTCCTCGTGGCATTCTGGGCGGGTAGAGTTGCACCACCAGATGAGCAGGCCGTATCTGGGTGGGTTCTGTAGTACAAGAACAACATATAAGGGATGTGAACCCTGTAAGCCTGGTTGTGAGGCGGGAGGAACACCGATGTGATTGGAGGTTCTGCACGGTGGAGAGTGCAACATTGGAGGAAAGACTCTTTCATACTTTGCCAATCGGCAAAGAATCCTGCTCTCAATTTTTCAGGAATTCCTTCTCTAGATTTAGGCATAATCCTGACGATGGTCAGAGCATATTGACCAAAACGTTGACTTGTCACATCTGATTCTTATCAGAAATATCACGCTTCTCTTTTAGAACAAACTCTTGATAAGATTGTCCACAAAGTTTTTCAAGTGGCAACAACTCAGCACTTACCTGACTACATTTATTACATTAGCACTAAAATTATATTCATAGGACCATTGGAATAGCATCCATGAGGCATAGCGTGAAATGTAGGTTGTGAATTACAGTGAATTACGAAATACACTTAATATCAATAAAACAAATATACAAAGGAAAAAGTGATGTCTGCCACATGGGATCAGCCAGCTTCACTCCCTCGCATTTTCCAAAAAAAAATTACTTGGTGTCATTGATGAAATTTTCTTGTATCCTAGGCCACAGGCGTTCCTTTCTTTGTAAAAAGTATATTTTTTACAAAACTGGACAGCAGAATGATAGGGATTTAAGATCAATTGAGCTCAGAAATTGATAGCCTACTTCTTAAAATGGATGGGTTGGCAATTATGAACAACTGAATTGCTTCAATCCAAAATTACGACATAGCTGGGTCAGACCAATCCACTAGCCCCCCCCCCCCCCCATGCACCTTTTCTAAGTCACACTGTATTTCCTAGCCACACGCATCATATGCACACATACCCCCCCCCCCCTTCACCCCCCCCCCTTCACCCCCCCCCCCCTCGCACAACCCTTACAATTTACCTCTGGATCTACTTCACGGTGGACCTCACATATAAGTGTCGAACTATCACCTGGCAAAAGCTCCAGACGATCTGACGTCGGTTGAATGAATGTTGGCTTCAGTTGCTGAAAACCGTCAGCTGAAATCAACAGGAAACAATTGTCGGTCATGAACTTCATACACTCCCCCCCCCCCCCCCCCCCCTAGCTCTGACATTAAAAAAAGCTTAAGACGGTGTGAATGAATTTCCAAGTAAAATACAATTTCAAGTATAATGGCTGGTTGTTTGACTACTGTAGTCAAATAAGTCAAACTGTCAATTAAGAGATCATACAAATTACGTTTTGGACAATTACTCAGCTTAACATAAGGAAAAGCATGTACTCTGCATTAAAACAATAAAATGATAAAAACATTAAGATTGTATTTCAGAGTTTGACGCAAATAAACTTACGGTTACATTTCGCAGTAGAAAGTCCACCATGATAACCAAGTACAAGTGTGACAGCCAGGAACCAGTGATAAGGAGACTGCATGATCATTACGCCAAATAGTGACACTTTGTTCAGAAGGAAACATTCATGCTAGTAGTAAATACATGGTTGATGTCGTTCACAACAGAAACTGAATATGGAAACACAGGTAGGAAGTCAAATTTTGTGTCAAAAATACTGTTGAAAACCTTGAAAATTAGGGGATATGAATATTGCTTGAGGTTGCAGAAGTCATTTTGGAACAATAAAAACCATTTTAGAACTAAAAGAGATAGAGAGATTGGAAATTGCACTTTTGCCGTTCCAATTAGTAGTCGTCATTGTGTTACTCGACTCGGTCTCGGAACTCTTAACAAAAAATGACAATTGACATGACTCTTGTCTTGACATGTCTGACTCAGTGACTGAACTGCAACTCATGAAAACAGGAAGCACTGACGTTTTTATGGCTTATACTGAGAGATATATTTCAACATTATTCAACGCATACTTGCCCAAGTAATTCCCTACTATCTTCTACTGGAAATAAGTTCAATTTTGCACACAAAAAACATCAAAATACTTACTTTTTGAGATCATTTCCTTGAGACCACTCGGCAGGAATCGACATGATTATTGTTTTCATCTGACATCATTTGCTATTCTAAGCCGAGCGCCCTCTTGCGTCAAATGTGTCCTGAAGGGGTGTGGTAAGTGGACAGCTTTGTCCAATCGTGTATCGTTTGTTTTTAAATTAGCATAAGTTTAAGAACTCTTTAGGACGGGCAAGGAAATCCCAACTCTCAAAATTTCCCGGACCCGACAACTAAACAAAATCTAAAATGTTAATTACCATTTCCGGTACCACCCGAAGAAGTCATACACTGTGGAGTATATTTAAGCAGTTTATGACACGTTTTTTTGTTCGGTTCTGCTCAAGAAAATCTGTCTTCGTAAATGTATTTATGTGGGTTATGGAAGAAAAAAAATTGTTGAAGTCTGTGATTATATCAACCTTTTAAACCACTCCATTAAATTTAAAAACCAAAAAGTAGTTAACACAGACTAGGCATTCCATATTTTATTTCCCATTAATTTTTTTTTTTTTACAATTTCCTCCAATAAAACATGCATAAATATACATTTGTGTACAATTAATATATAGAAAACAAGTAAAAAGTAAATAAATGCAAGAATTGTAAATTTCCCCAAATCCATCACCAATCCAATTTTGTTTTACTGCATGATTGTCCCACAACCACATTTAGCATATTGTTTGTATCAAAATGTTTATGTATTCAAGGTTTCAAATTTGCTCTTTATAATAACATCTGATTTCTAAAGAGTTGGTACAGTCCAATATAACAAAATGGTAAAGAAAGCTTTGTGCAGCAATTTCTTGTTCGGTCACAAATGGTTCTATTGTTTTGCATTGGAAAAAGACATAACTCTGATGAAAATTCCACAAAAATACCAGAGATGTCTGAAGCTGTGAATGTACAAATGTATTCAGGACCCTAGTAGTCCGCCTACAAGAATGAGTGTGTCCTATAGAATAATCCGTCGGCAGCCATTTCTGCGGGGGCGCAAGGCTTGTGCGAGTTGCGCTCAGTTAGGGCACACGCGCTTCGGGCTCCTACGACCAATAGGAATACCAACATGCGTGCGCCTCATCTTTAAGAACGCCTGCAGCATGCACGTGAGCGTAACACCACCGCACTAAAAAGCTTCTAATTCTGGTCGCCAGATTCCAGTATTCTATACAGCATCTAACAACTAAATGATAATTTACTGTTGGTTATATATATATATTTAAAATATAAACATACATAATTATAATCACAATGTGCACATTGAAAGGTGCACATATCCACCATGATGGTTCTTAAGATTACACATCATTACTGCCCCAATTAATATCATTAACAATCAAAATATATACACCGCAAAATAAGATATTGGGATAACATTTCTCACACCGTATTCCTTCTTTGATCCACTATGTTCCTACTTTTGCTTCAATTCGAATTCAGTTCCAAATCTTCTGTACAAAGTTCCATAATACACTGAGTATTGTTTACCAAAAACACCTATTTTATAACCATTTCCACAATAAAAAATATTTTACATAAGGATTGCTTTCACTTTGTGACTTGATTGGTCTTCACAATCCTTCAAGTTGCAACTAAAATCCCATATTGTATGACTGCATCGATGCTTACGTTTCCTTGTTCAATTCCCTCCTAACAAGGACGATTCCCGAGATGCAAGTTTTAACACAATTTCATTTCTTTCACAATTTGTTCTGATATCCTCCCTGCCCCAACCTAAATGTCTGAACTGTAATTCACTCAATTGAATCATACTTTTCCCATACCATAAAAAATTCAGTAAACTGGAGCACTCACAAGAAAAAAAATGTTTGCCTTTGTAGAAATGGATAGACTAAATGATGTCTTCAAAATGAGAAAATAAGGCTTTCATTTGAAATGAAAACCTGCAGAAAATCCAGCTCAGAAATATCCATAGTGGTTGGGTGAGGAGTGGTAGGAGTGACGGGCCTGTAATTAAGGGGAAAAGACAAAAAGGAGAAAAATGTTTATTCACTTAAAAGATTATAATCAAAGATTGTCTAAATTCCAAAATATAATTCCATTCTTGGAGGTACCCACCTTTGCCCAGTAGGGCTCTCTTTCACCCTGGGGGTTGAACATGGATCGAGTGCGACGAGGATCAGATGACTCCCCATGGCGATCCTGTATTGACAAAACAAAATATGCAGAATTGATGAAACTAAAGGTACAACTGATAACTCATTATTTCTAATTTCAAGAGAACGTTAAGTGGAAAAACTGAAGGTGAGGTATCCCCTTAAAAAATTGCCCTGTCATTATTGGTCTATTTGAGGTATGGCGGACAATATAGGAGGGCACTGTTTGGTTTGGGTAAGACAAGACTTCACTAAAATCAAACAGCACCCTCTGATTGTGTCTGCCATATCTCAATTTGTCTTTATATTACTTTATAATACTACTTTATATCCCTAACAATATGAGGTTGACAAGTTTGTACATTATGAAGAGAATTTAAGACGGCTCATTACCGTGGATGGTTCAGGTTCGTTTCTTCCCTCTGGAAGGCGTTCCTGAAAGTAAAAAATATGAAATCGACCAATGAGAGCTTTGGAAGTTTGATATGAAATCAAGGCAGCGATTTAATTTAAAATTTTCATCTAAATGGACTGTATGCTTAAATTTGAGCAGTTTACTGAGGAAGATTAGTTTAAGAACTCGTGAGAAGGGGAAAGTATGGCTTTTGGGCGCACAAACCTGAGCGGGAGGGGGCGGTGGCGGGGGCTGGTCATTGGACGCATGGCGGTTGGATTCCCGGCGTGGTTCATGGTCGCGTTCATTCAACTCAGTGATCCGTGGTCCTCCCTGATAATATTTGAAAGATCCAATAAAGAAAAGAAATATTTTGATAATATGAATAGGTGAGGTCAAGATCTGACTTATCAGCACCTGTTGTTTGACATTGTAATTATTCCCTGATGAAACAGTAAAATAGTGGAGTGTTCGGGCGGCACAGGGAGCAACAGGCAGGGCAGTTTGGGCGGTTCAGGGACTAATGTGTTAACAGGATGAAGCAATGGTGGACTTCCATCATGTTTGTTTAACCCCACCCTTTTCATTTTGAGCTACCTACGTTTTGGATGGCGGAACCGTTGATGCGTCTTTCACTGCGACGGTGCGGCCAGTCCTGACGCTCCCGGCGTCTGTCATCCAGCTCGTCCGGAATGTGAGTGACCACCGGTCCGCGGGCAGATTGCTCCTGGGGAAAGTCCACCCCTGGTACGCCGCGGCGCCCCCGGTCGTAGTAGAAAGGCTCTGGTGGGTCAAACAATGAACAGCATTTGAATGGACAATCTTCCATAATGGATTAATTCCTTAGTGTAGTAAAACTTCAATTTTTTTGCGGGTGTCAAAGACGGCCAGTTTATAGTCCTATTTTCATCTCACTGACTCACCGATTGTTAGTCAATTGTGAGCTGGGCAGTTCTATTGTATAGGATTACCCTGTAACACCAATGAATGGACTAAATTGCGGCCCACTATGTACACAGATGCATGAAAAGACGTCCAGTGAATAACCATTCTGAATCAGTGGAATAGAATTACTTTGACTCTACTATGATTGGCTTGCCGTGTGTGTTATACTTACCCGCTTGATTATTGGGTTGGACATAAAACTTAAGTCTGATTCTAGTGCAGTAATGACAAAAAATATGATCCTTAAAGGACCAAAAAAGGAAAGTATTTAGGAGCTGAGTTTACCTCTAGGACCACTGGGTCTCATGAATGCGCAGCAGCACAGAAGCATGATGAGGATCAGGATGACAAAGATGGCACAGCCGACAGCGATCAGGACAATAGCTAGGGTACTCAGCCCTGCAAGTAAGAGAATTCCAAGCATCTTAGACATTCAATTCACTACATCAAAAGAAGAGTGGCAAAATTCGTCCCACATATTTTCAAATGGTAGAAAGTTTTGGGGGTTCAGAGTTGGGACTGTACCATGCATTGTGGCTGGACACTCAAGAAAGGCCTTTTTTTATTGTAAAAACAAAAACCTTTGTATTTGTTTTGAGTTGTTAACTTTTCCTTGCTGTTTTTTTTAATATTTAACTGACTTTTTTTTAAGGCTGGTGTTTTAAACTTTGTTTTGCAAAGGCAGTTATACGTAAACTAAAGCATTTTTTAGCCTTAATTGTTTTGCAAAGGCAGTTGAAAATCAACCACAAACTGAACTCATATTGATTTTTTTTATTTATGGGATGATAAAAATTACCAATTGATTTTGAACTATCACATGCACCTAAAATTCTTGTCCAGTTAAACAAATTGTTCGGACAAAAATGGCAAATGGTCGGAATTTTACAGTAGATACCTGATGATGACAGTCATATCACTCTCTTCCAACGCAAAGGGGATAAAAAAAAGAATGATTTGTTTGAGGTATCTTACTGGGGCTGTCTTGGATGGTGATCCGCGCCGATGACTTGTCGCTGTCCAGGATACTGATTGACGCCTGGTACAGCTCCACGATGAAAACCTCATCTTCCTCCCCGGTCACATCGTCGTTGAGGATGGAAATCACTAGGTTCACGCCCACCTGGTTGGCAGCAAAGGTGAGCTCCTGATCCACATTGGCATAGTCCTGCCCTGCGGTGGCGCTGACCGCAATGGATCGTACACCTGACAAGAGGAACATGTCAATGAAATAGCTGTCCAGCTGCATTTCAAGTCCTTATAGAGTTTTAAAAAAAATTTGCAAGTCCACAGAGGGTTGCCATTGTGTCCTGTTTGTACCTATCTCACTGACTAACTGACTGAGTTATTACTGACTGAATGACTTACTTATAAGTAACCGAACAATTGGATGGGGGAACACTGCTTAATATTTGCACCCTAGAGGCCCTCTCCAAAAAATAACAAAATGAAGAAACTCTTAAGTCAAATAAATGTATGGCTCTGCAACATATCATTCTCTGGTGACATTCACAGCTGACGGTGCTCATTAATACGATCATAAACTCCGGCAAGGAGATAAGTATCTTTAAGATACTCCACATGGTCAAAGTTGACCATGACAACGCATTAATGACGATGACCGACCATCCAACCTACCTAGCCACCAACAAAATATTGCCCAGATTGTGCCACTCATTCTCAGTCAATCACAACCAAATACCACTGCAATGGCCCCAGATTTCATGACGCAGCATGTGAGACTGTAAAATAAAGTTCTTAATCAAGGTTTCTCCAGAGTTGTATTTGTAATTAATTTGTTTATGTTCATGTCTGTCATTAATCATCCCACGAAGCGGGTGAGGTTGCAAGTACAGCAACTGTTTAAATTAAAAACTTTATAGATTTTTAGCTTTATAGACATTCAATCGCAGCTGGTACTTACGCACACTAGTCTGCTGAGACTGATCCCCTGTACGCCTTATCTCAACAGTAACAGACTCGTCAGATTCTTTGACAGTGTATGCGGTCTTCAACAATGAGAAAATAGCTAATATAGGGAATAAATGGCCAAAAGCAAAGGTTACATGAATTACAAACAACATATACAAATGGCTAAACTTGAGCTGAGTCTCACTAGACACAAACAGGAAAAACAGCCATCCAAACAGCAACTACACCTCAAATTGGACAAATTAACAAAATAAATCCTCCCCCTTCCCAAAATTTACGGAGGCAAAACTTACATTCATTGTCTTCAATGGTGATGGGCCGTTTGCTCGCGCCGGCCAGCACAAAGCCGCTGGGCTCGGGGTCTCGGATGCCGACATAGAAAACCTCTGGTACAGGCTCGTACTCATTGTCATCCAGTACTGTGATGGTGACCGTCGCGCTGGACGCACCCGGGAGGAATTCCACCCTGTTGCTGTACACAATGTAGTCCCGGCTGCTTGCGGTGGCTGTGCCGTCTTCTGTGTACACCCCTAAATTTTCATTAAAATAAACCACAGGCCAATTTTAGTTTTCAGTTCGAAAAAAACACAATGTGATTACGTCACAATATATCACATATAGGTTACCGTCTCACACATTGCAAAATATTTGTGAAATGTGTAACAGCCGCAATGTGGCGTGATGTGAAATGTTCACAATTTGAGCAATTGACACAAAATGTGGCTTGAAATTGGCTGACTGCGGAATTAACTTTTCTGAGAAAAAGGTGTAATTACTCACAAATGGTACTTCTGTCATTTGTGTTGATTCTCCTGGTAATTGTCACAATAATCTGTGTTGAACCTGGACTCTCCTTCGTAGAGAAAGACTCCTGTGCTATTGCGTATTCCACTGTTGAGAGTACAACAAAATAACCAGTATGAGACATAATTAATATATGGACTGATGTGAATAGAAAACAAACAATTCACAATCAAGTGTCACACCAAGGGGTTATTTCAACAGATGCCACTTTTGGATTTCATGGAGGACTTTCTGTGTATGTTATCAGCAGATGTTCACCCGTTATTCATTGCTTTACATTGAGTATCAAACCAAAACAGATGCATTTGGGGAAGCCTCGTAAATATTTTTATTCACACACAAAATATTGCGTGTGACAAAAGGTAGAAATTGCCAGTTCTTTGGTCAAAAACTACTTCATTGTTTAAATTTTTTTATCGGGAATTGTTTTCTCCTACAACTTACCGTCATCGTCAGAAATTGAGAGAGTGGTGGAAGAAGGGTTCCCCACTTGCCCGCCATCAACCCGCACGATCTGCACGTCCAGCAATTCCGTTTCCTCGGGAGTCTGGTCCTGTATGATCCCCACCACCACTTCGATCCTGGCCAAATTGGCAAGGAACTGCAGTCGTGTCTCCACTAGGCGGTTGAAGTCCACGCCCGGCGTCGCCCTGGTAGCGTCGTTGTGGTCACCCTCCGATGTAGAAATATCTACAAAAAGGCAATTGACAACAAATAGCAAATTGAATTGTGGTTGGTTATGAATGGAAGAGCACTAATCGTACAACTTAAATGTGCTCAAAGGTTTATTCTAATCTGGGTTTTTTTATGTGTGACCAAAAAAAAAATCAAATTTGAGAAACAGGACTGTTCAGGATAATGATATCATTTGAAAATGAGGAATTTTGGAACAAGGGAAAAGATCGAAAGTGCAATGTTACTGAAAAGCCAAGTCTTTGATTTTTCATATTTTAACAAAGAAAAAATAGTATATACTGCATTCTTAAAAAGACATCTGAAAGTACCAAATGGAAAAGAATTAATAGGGGGAAATACAGAGGACAAGATGGAATGAAGAGAATTTCAGAAAATAAGAGAGACTATACTCACAGACGTTGGCTTCTTTGTTGAGGTAACCATCCCTAACAACGGCAATGGTGATGCTGCCTTCGGACTCACTGACTAATGGATACGAACTCCTCTCAAATTTGAACTCAGCTGCAAAATACAAGCAGGGTTTTTTAAAGGAGGGGGGAACAGGTTTTTTTTAAGGACAGAGGAACAGTGCTTTGGCCAAGTGAAGCTGAATTGAACCATTTTTTTGTCATAACAGCCTAATTCGTTATGTGTTAATTGTCCTACAGGAAGACAATTTCTCAATGGAGAATTCCAATCAACATGAACAGACAAATTAATGTTTTTGGCTATTTGCAAAACTTTGGCTTTGTCTCAGCGTTGGCTACATCTCAGCTATTGAATCATTTATAAGCATTTAATGATCAAACAACTAAAATAATAGGGGGGGGGGAAGGAGCCATGGCATAAGTTAATTCTCATAGATGAAACTAGAAATTTGAAGTAGGGGTCTAAAATTGCCAAGCTGGAGCAACAGTTATAAAGCTAGAAACAAAACACAAAATCTGACACGAGGTTTGAACTCTGGAGGTTTTTTTAAGATAATCAAATGCAAACCACAGAGAAAAACTGACTTGTTGAGTACATAATAATTACAAAGTTGAACAGAAATAATTGTTGTGAGTGGGCTTTGATTTGAACCTGCGATCTCCGCATTAGAGCTATCCAGCCCTATGTTGGTGGTTCCCCAACATCTTTTTTTCACAGGCATTACTGAGTTAAAAGCCACTAAACCTGATTGGTCATGAAAGTTACCATCGTCATCCAGAATGGTGATATTGGCCATTGAATTAGATCCGATCGTGTCGGCATTCGAGAGGTTGGATATCTGGATAAAGAAATACTCGTCCTGCTCGCGCAGGTCATCGTCCATGATGTCAATCCGGACAGTCAGGGACCTGGAGTTCATGATGAATTCCCGTTGCTGGTTTAAAACAGTATAATCCCCTGGGCTCGATGCTGTGCCGGGCAGGGTGGTCACCACTACACAAAGAAAAGCAACATACAGTCACTTCTTGAATTAGGAATTGAACATTTCATGAATTTTTTTATTAAGCACATCAATTGACAGGAGTGGGAATTGAACCAGGAACTTGCAGAACACTGTCAAGGGTGGCCGATCCAGAGATGGTTTAGTGCTGGGGGGCTGAGGCTAAGCTGGGGGGGGCGGGGGGAGGGCGAAAGGGCTCTCTCAAGTGAAAAACATTTGACAAAATTGCGGTAACTGCCGGGGGGGGGGGCAGATCTACACCCCCTCGATCCGCTTGTGACTGTAGCAGTGTTTTGCCAACTTGGTTGTCCAATGTAAATTGACTTCAGGGTTTGATGATGATGGACAGCAAAAGGGTCAAAGAAAGCCTGTACTTTTTCTTACTTGACAATATTTGTGTTCATGAGAGAAAGGGAGAAATACTTGTGACACCTCTCCCAATGAAAAGAAAACTCATGTTTTCCAGAAATGACATATCTTCAAGTATTTTATGAAGTCAAAGATGCAAAGTGCAAAAAGGATTTATATTTTTATCATTATTATCTTCAATCTAAGCCATAAGAAAATCACCATGGTGGAGTTTGAACCATGGACCACAATATGATACTTACAGACACTTGTCGCTACATCGACTGGCCCAGAGCGAGTGATCTCAACAATGACATGGGTCGCGTTCTCCAGAACTGTATAAGACGTTTCTTTCAAGTTGTACGCTACGGATTAAAGACCAACCAAAATGTCAAAACACAATCTGTTAAATACTGAAAACCTTCTTGCAAATCCTTTTCAAATGAAACAAAAAAATAAGTGAGGGCAATATTTATTTGAAGTTTTAAGCTCAAATAGTAAGTATTTATTTGTTGGCAAAAGTTTGTTTTCATAAAAAGCAAGACTCGGCATGCCTTTTGGAATGTTAACAAAACAAAATGAAAAGTATCAATTAAACTTTTTACATTCAAGTGTTCTTTTAGAGTTAATTTGACCATTTTAAAGATAAATTCAATTTTTTTTCCCGCTTCAATAGTTATTCTATTCAACTACATAGGACATACAATCCCAAATACATGTATACAATCTTAATAATTAAAGCCAAACTTTATCAATACATAAAAGTAAAAGTTTGTAAATTATTATTATTTTTTGGAGGCCATACATACAAGTATGACACATAGCCGACACCACTCCCAGTTTTATTCAACGCAGTATTTTTCTGCTTCTTTCAGAATCTCAACTGAACCGCAAAGAATGGCCCTGAACAACAACTTGTGGGCACCAAAAGCGCACCACAATGTGCGTAGGTATCCTGCCATGGTTGCATGAAAAGTCAACAATGCAATTTGAATGGTTCCTTTGTACCAATGCCTTTTGGTACTGAGCTGTTCAAAGGTATGGTGGGTTTTATTAAAACCATTCCGGAACAACAGGTGTAGGTCAAAATACTGAAATATGGGAGGCCCTAGCAATTATATTTCTTTTTCCGTGAAGGTCATTAGGGGATGTAACACTGTATATCGTAGTGAGTAAAGTCCGATCATGAGAAAAATAACTTTGTTTTTGTTTTACGAGCAACAGGGCAAGCGCCTTAAATAGATAAACCTTTGTGAATTTTCTATTCATTTAGGGAAACCCTCTGGAACTTTGTGTGTAAAAAACTGTGTATAGAAGAATTACAGACTGATCTAATTAACCATTTTAAGCATTTCAGTTATATATAACTTTACTGAAATATTAGGATGATGCATGCACAGCTTATTTGATTCGATATGATCCCAAAAAATCAACGCAATTTATAGTTGCTAAATAAAAAGTATAAATTATGCTCCATTTTAACATGATTTAATTAATGAGTTCAAAAACTAAAATTTCTCACTTCACTCGGTCATTGTGCCAACCGAGACGACTTTCAAAGATTTATGAATCAGGAAATTTGTCTTTTCGAGATACAATTTCAGGGAAATACCTCTTTTTGCAATGATAGGCCTATTGAACCTCCAACTGGTTTTCTTCTGAGTATCCTGTCGGAAAGATTCCCAGGCATATCTGGCCATATCACTAATTGTTCCCTTCAGTGACCCATCTGACATCAGAAAGTTATATACATGTATGTCCAAAAAAGTCAAGTTTAGCAGGGAAAAAAATTGAAGTTACTGAGAAACACTAAGAAGTTTTCAGGCCAGTCTCATACGGTTTGTGCACAGGGTGAAAAGTGATGGCCAGATATGGAAATAATTATTATCTGATAAGAACAGCGCAACTACCTTCATGTTTTGGGAAAATCAACTACATACTCACTTTGGCAGTGCACAACAGGGGTAAGTGCCACAACGGCGATAGCCAGCACCAATATCCGTGAGGCGATCATGATGACTTTCGGCCAAAATTGCCCCGAAACTCGCGTATTAAAACAGGCAGAAGTTCATGTGATTCACTAGCTGGATGTCACACTACAGAAGACTACACTGAAGCAAAGATTGTCACGCCGAAAACACACAGCCTCCTCCCTGAATGAATTGGAAAAACATAAACTAGGAGTTGCCTTTTTTGAAATCATTCAAGCGTGCATATATAGCTATGCATAGCGCATACGCAAGTACACGTACACACAGTACATGTACCCCGGGATCACTGAAGCGTGTCGAAACTTTTGTTCAAAATCGTGCGGGTTTACTTTCGCATTGAGAAACCTATGGCACGCGCAACGTCTCAAAATCAACTTATGTGTATTTTTTTCCCCATCAACTTCATAAAAATAACACTTTTAACAAGGTACATAATAACAAACAAAAAAGAAACTCACTGAGAGATATCTTTCATTCACATAGGGTTGCCGCAAACCTCCCATTCATTAAACAATATATGTAGAAACATGACATTACAAGAATGTAAATGACAAAGACGATGAACATGACGTAACGTAGAAGTGAGTATTACAGAAATTTAATCAATATCAAGGTACAGGTCTCATAATAGACAATGATACTATTAAAGAAAATGGGATTAAAGAAAATGGCATGGCCTACAGCAATGCTAGATGCCAGAAGTAAACTAAACAAAGACGATGCACATGACAATTAACTTAAAAGTGAGTATTAAAGAAATTTCTATTAATATGATGACAGGGTTTCGGAAACTTTATTATTATCATACCATGTTTAACTTGTGGATTTCACATTTGTCTGTTTATTAAAATAATGATGGTTTTTAATTTTAAAGATACAATTTATATTTGACCATACTACATTACTGGAATGATTATGACTGGCTTAAAAAGGAATAAATATAGAAGGGAGGTCTACCGAAATGTTAATCACCGAAATAAATAAGTATGCCGCCGAATGGATGGAAAGTATGTACACGGTAAATAATCCATTATAATCATGAATCCACAGTCTGAATCAAAGTTGTAACAAAGCCGAGGTTTGACAAATGGCAAAAGTTTTGTGGGGGTGGTCACAAGTCTAGTTCCACGTATTCTCTGAAGTACTGACCGCCCATTTATCGTGCACTTGGTTCTAACCAGTCTGAATGTCCAAAATCATTACATCGCGACGATCAAATACAGTCAATTGACCGGTTCCGCAATTTGACCAGTTCCGCAATTTCGGAAAACTAGCTCTCGTTTTCAGGAAGACGAAAACGCCAAGGACTTAAACTTTGGTACTGATGGAAAGGTTATTCAATGTACTTTTCAAAAATGGTTTTAGTTTTAGGATACTCACTTACATTTAAAAATAAATCCCCTACGACCGTCACTTGCCGTTAACGAACTGCCGAAATGGAACGCGCACGGAAGCGTGATTTCATGTTTGTCGGCCTGCTACACGATTGTTCAGGGGAATTAAATCATGGCAATAGATGCTACTTGTTCGGAAATTATTCATTATTCCACCATACAAATATAAGATTTGAAGTCTTTGAATTTTTTTTTCTATACCCACCAGAGTAACTGCTGGTCGTTTGGCCGGTTCCGCAAACGCATTCATACTGCCTATACAATACACTGGCCATGGTGTGACTGTATTAACCAGTGCTGCTATTGACAAGTATTGTTGATGACGGCCCCCTAGCGCGGCGCACTTTATTTATTTTGGCATGAATCTTTTTTTTTTTTACAACTTACAAAGAAATTGAGAATTTCTATTAATCCTTGTTTAAAAATGTCGAATTTGATGATCATTTCTGGGTGTTCAGTGCAAAAAATTGGAAACTAAATTGAAACAAAATGATTTTGTTTCTGTCCAGCTTCCGGACAGCACTGTAGGTTTTGGATTAAAAAAATTTGGACTTCAAAATTTAAAATACAAAAATCTTTCTTAATACTTCCCACTAAACGCTTTTCCTTTGCTCTAAAAAATTCACCCCATACTTGATGTTGAGGCGGTTGTGCCTCAGGGGTTGGATTCATTTTAGAGTTACAACTCTCCACATCCAGGGTGCATGAGTCAGCCCAGGCTAGGAGGTGAGGTTTGTGGGGACCAATTAAGAATAGTGCATAATAATATGTTTCCAACCCAAAGGACATTTCCAGTAATTTAGTAAATTTAAAATTATCCTTTTTCGGTGGGTTCTAACCTTACTCTTTACCCTTTTAAACAAAAAGAAAAATAGGTCCACTAATATTTCATAATGAAGACCAGTCTCTCGTCAGTACAGAGACACAAATTTTGATTGTTTTCTTGGAGCACAAAATGTGTCAAATACTATAAACCATTTCTCATTTTTGTCTCAATTGGTCATAAACTAAACGTTTTATATAAAATTTCTTTTTCATACAGACAATGCCAAAATCAAAGAAGAAGATTACGCCAGCCTCCTGATAGGCCATAGGCATAAGAGGCCATCAGCACATCTTTTTCAGTTTTACCTGTGAAGGTCAAGAAGAAGTTGAATATTATAGTGAAAGTACATGTAGCTGTGTGTCTTCATCACCATTCCTTTGAATTAATTTATTTATGTGACAAGTTCTTTTTTTGTATAGTGCTAGCTTCTGAAGTGCTTAAATTATTTGTGTATAACAATTAAACAGACATAAAGGCAATAAATTTAAAGGCGTTACATACATTTTTATTAACCAGTACATGTGAAAGAGAAGTGAGGTGTTTTAAAAACTATGCTACTTTGCATGAAAAACTCACAGAACATGTCTATTTCTGTGATTCATCACCATTTATTTATATGACAGGTATATTTTTGGATTTAAAAGGGGTAGCTTCTTGAGTGCTTTAGTTTTGTATTACATTTACACATGCAGGTATCACATGTCAATATATTGAAAGGGTTATCGGGATATACGTGATGAATGTGTTGACATTTTCTTTTAAGAGCATCACCGAACGGTAGATGAGGTTTGCTAATACAGTTGCCCAAGCATGATACATGTACATAGTTAATATGTGCAACAACGTATGAGGAGTAACTGAACATTATAATTAGAAATTACCATTGCTATGAAACAGCCATAGGATTTATGACATTTTTAACAATTTGTTTTAATTTGTTTGTGAAATTTAATTTGAATGTGAAATATGTACATGTATGTGGCCTGTATGTATCTGGCCTGCTGAGGCCTGTTCCTCCTCCCCTCCCGGCCCCAGGTTCCCCCTACTGGATGTTGGTGCACACAAAATTAAGCATATTGTGTTTTGACCCTGAACAAAATTGAAACACTCCCCCCCCCCCCCACAAAAAAAAGTAAAATGAAAAAAAAGGAGGGAATAAACAAAAGTAAATAAATAATAATAATTAAATAAACAAATAATATTAATAAACAGTGCGCCCCTGCAGACAATGATTCAGTTCCAATTCATCCAGCCATGCAGTTACTTCCTTAAGCTTCATAGGAATTAAAAATGATCCTGGAGAAAATATTAACTCAAATTCATAAATAGCTGGTCTGTGCTTATGTGAGAAAAAAACAACCAACTGGAGCAATTCGGTACAAGGTTTGTGTCTGGTTCTATCCAACGTCAGAGTGTGTCTAAATAAAAATAAGACAACAAAAAAGCAAAATATTAGTGATTGCAAGATGATAGACAGAATGCACAAAAAGCAAGAAAGTCATTTAATTGGATTGAAGCAAGTCAAATAATTATAACGTTAAAAAAATCCAACGAACCATAACATTTTCATGGAGTTACATTTTGTAAATTTGGACGCATTATAATGTGCAGACCTTGGCTCATGTACAGGGAAATATAATCCACATCTTTTCTTGGCTGGTTTGGGGGCAAAAACGATCTAGATTTGGCCAGTAAACAAGGAATATTTTCAGTCCAGTCTCGCAGAGGGCGCCGTTTGCGAAACCGGAAAACATTTGCGGAACCGGTCAAAGCACCGACCTCTACAAAATGTCCTGGCAAATTTCTCTTTCAAACGATCACAGAAAACTATTCATATCATGAAGTAGGTGAGTAATTTGCGCATATTTATAGATAGGTAGCTTCCTGTGAAAGCGCGTTTTTTCGCCACAAGACGCTTCAGACGATTTGCGATTGCGGAACCGGTCAAACGACTGTATCGTCAAAGCGAAAGCTCTCGACGTCTACGGAAACCCGGGGAATTTCCAGCTTTCCAAAAATGGAAACTGTTGTCATTTCACGTGATTTGAGGCATCGCTCCTGGAGAATCAAGGGACAGCGCTGGCTTCAGTCGGAAATCTTCAGATCGAAAGCAGCGCTCTTCGCAGACGGTTGTCCAAATTTGGCCAAACGAGTCTGGTTGAACTTGAATTTTTGCACAGAACATTCAGCCTGCACTCACTTGAACAGGAGAAACAGCATCAAACTATTGACGGACCACAGCATTACAAATCAGCGAGCACTTTTCATCCCTTCATCATATTAGCAATAAATTGGAAGGTGAGTAAAATGAGAATTTGTTATGTTTACAAATGAACAAATAAATATGAAATAGGACCAAGATAAAAATAAAATAAAATAAACAGCCTAAAATAAATTTGAATTAAGTTTTTAGCCCCCCCCCCCCTTTCTTTGTGTTCATGTTGGATGCGATCGGTCAGTGTGTGCGATCGATCCATCGTGCTGTGCTATTGGTTGATTGCGCTGCCACCAGCTGAACACCTTTTTTTTCTAATTGCTCTGGATTTTTTTCCAAAAGGTGAGCAAAATCTGAGATATCTTACAGAGTCGATCGATAGCGCAGCGCGATGGACTGATGATGCCGAAATCAACAAATTGCGCCCAGCATTTATTTCTGTATCAATAATTAACACTTTTGCACTAATTAATTGTAGACATTTTTTCTGCATTATTTATTTGTGTGTATTGACTGTATTCTGATTTATTTATTTCATTTTTTTCAGACAGAGCAGAATGTTGGGGGAGTATCCAGACGAAACAGACGGCAAAAACCACAACAGCTCACGGCTGCAGAAACTGCAGCGCAGATTGCGCAGAGTAATGCCTGGTCACCAGTCTCACTCAGCAAGCAAAGACGGGTCCGCGGGGCCGGGGAGTAAACGAGACAGTGCGGTCTCCACTTCGTCTGAGGTAAAAATAAATGTCCTTCTTGCATGTCCTTCTTGCATTAGCTGCATTTCTAAAAAAAGGGGAAAAAAAACTGAAAAAGGTTGGTGTCAAAACGGTAACCTCATGAAAAATGTGTGTGGCAAACATGGAAGTGCAGAAATGCAACACCAAACATGAAGGTATTTATTAATAGTTTAAAAATTATGATGAAAGATTGCTGTATGTAGACATCAAACTACATGTGTACTGACAAAAAATTATTTTCTTATTTTTGGATGCATTTTAAAAAGGTTTATTCAAAATTTCAAAATAAAATTGGAAACAAGTGTCAAAATAAAAGATTTGTCTTGTATTAAACTTCGTAACTGGTTGATAAACTCAAAATAATGAATTATCCTAAATCAGCAGAAAAAAAAGAAGTTGTAACCATAGATAAAAAACAAAGCACAGCTGAATTTTGTAAAGTTAAATCCCTGCAATTGTAGTCATTCTGTGAACACGTACCTGCACCGTGCATTGCATTCAAATTTGTGAACTAATATTTACCTTTTTTCTGGTTGAGGGGTTCTGCACTAAGAGTATTATTGCTATTCAGACGCTTGGCATTATGGAAAATTACAGAGAGGGCTCTGTATGATGCAATATTATTTACTACGTCTACATGTTTACTATGTGTTTTCATGGCAACACTGTTTTCATAACACGTTTTATTGTAAGAATTCAGTTTGAATGGGAGTATTGTGAAGCAAAACCGGTGATTGCGACATCACAGGCATACACGTATCTATGTCAGTTGAAACTCAAAGTACAATACGGCTCCCCCCCCAAATGTGTGTCTTTAATCGTTCAATGAATGACTTAATACATAGGAAAAAAATATAAAAACACACCGTCATCTGAAAATCTAAATATACACAATTCTATAGCAATGGATGAAACCCTGAAATATTTTCACAGGCTGCGCTTTACCTGAAATCAGATTTTGTTGGGCAAAGACGTACCCGATGAATATGACTAAATCCTAGTTTGTTTACCCTTTCGTTTTCTTAAAATCTGCAAAACCACAGTCCTTTTGTTACGTGGAACTCACTGAGGGTCACGTTTGTGATGATGCAATCAGACTAATAACAACTTAACATATTTACGTGTGTTTTTACATATTTGTCCTTGGAAGTTAGGGAAGTTGAAACCCCACCCCCTCCCCATGACCAAAAAATGGGGGAGGGGGAGAGGAGGAGGCCGGGGGGTTAGGGGTTTAGATGTGCATAATAATCAATGCAGTGGAAATGTTCTCTGCACATGACCCATTTGCGCGTGGTGCACGATATTTTGAAATTTTGGGGATTAGTTTTTTTGACAAAGTTCTGGCTATGCCACTGCTATACCCTCCCACTAAGTAACCATATTAAAGCCCCATATGGAAAAGATAATGCTTAATACTAGGAAAAGTTTTCTGGAGACTTCCCAAATCACATGATGAGGGGAATCCCCATCTGTGAAGGCACCTGAGCTAAGTCATGTGATGTTGACTGCTCACCCACACAGTACCCAAAAACCATGCCCTTGGTATTCTCAAAATTCCTCAAATTCCAACAAATATCTTAGTCATTGTTGATTGATTCATCATTTCACTTTGAGCCAAAGCGCCGGTAGCTGGATTGCGTAACCATACACAAGTTTACTGGAATGCTATTGTTATTGTAGGTATTTTTATGAATAATTTGGATGTCCGAATTGTGCAATGCTAAGGTCACCAAAGGTAGGGTAACCGGATGCAGAACTATTTTTTTTTTTTTTTGGCCTAAGCATTCTTTTGCTATTGGAAACACTAAGAAATCATTAACACCAGTCTTTACTCAGATTGGGGCAGAGAATAAGAAATTAAAGTTTAATATTATTGCTTATCTTGCACGTTTTTTTTGTGTGGTGCTTATCAACAACTACATGAACATAGTTAAGATGATTGGCTTAACAATTCTTGTGTACCTCATTTTGTTCAAACCAAAGAAAGTTAATTGTTAGTCATATCATGCACCTTGAGGCATTGCAGATGTCTTTAGAGTATTGGACTCTCATAGGAACCATAGGTAGTATACTCTACAGGTGCAGGTGGGCGTGTTTCTTATGGTTTTGAGTGATGCAACCTAGGGAAATCCCCTGATGATGAAATCAATTTGTACTTACAGATAGTAGTGTCTTTCACTTTGTTGGTCAGCCGTGACTATTCATAAGGTGCATATTTTTCTGAATGAGTTTGCAGATACTGTGACCTGGGATTTTTCCATCATGTGATTTCTTCGTTTTATGCTTGTCACCGCATGACAAGGAGGCAAACAAGTATTGACCTTTTCTCAGATTAAGTATACTTGTACAGTGGCTTAGCATGGTGGAGGGGTGGGTCTATGAGTATTCTGAGGTCTGCCCCCCCCCCCCCCACACACACACACCACAAGCTGAAAGTTTGCCACCCCCCCCTGCCCCACCTCTCTCTCTAATTGTTGGTGACCCTCTTTTCCAAATGGTTCATGTTAAGCCCTTACTTGGTCTGTCAGTTGTTGGGGTTCCGGGATACATGTACCAGTACATGTATGTGTTCCGGCTTTTTAAGTACTTTGTTATTTCCCTAGATCTGGGTTTTTTTTTTTTCCTTTTGCTTTTAGTTGTTCAAGGACGTGACCCAATGGCCCTTTGTCTGGCATGCGTGGGTTGATGTCATCTATCTTTGCCCTCCATGGGGAAGTACTACTAGTAGTTTGTTCTTTCATTTTGAAAGTTTGATGAACTTAAGTGACCTCATTGAATTCAGAGGTCTGTAG
This sequence comes from Patiria miniata, assembly GCF_015706575.1. Lineage (NCBI taxonomy): Eukaryota > Metazoa > Echinodermata > Asteroidea > Valvatida > Asterinidae > Patiria > Patiria miniata. Next base: position 2,089,163 of record NW_024037055.1, read on the forward strand.
TTGGGGAGTGGGGTGGGTAAAGGAAAAACAGAGAATCACTGAGTTCACCCCCCAAAAAATAGAATTACATGCATGCTGTGATTTTTTGAAGTGAAATTGTAAAACAACACTAGTTTTTAAATTGTACCGCTATAAAGCCATTGTAAACGCTCATTTTTTTAAACGATACTTTCATGTACATGAACAGTTCTTGCACACAGTTTTGGGGCGATTGTTTAGAAGTTTTACAAGGATTAGAAAACTCAGAACTTTGACTTTTCTTTTTACAGACAAGCAAGGACCACGTGTGAGTTAAACCAAATTGTGCACAGACTTTCTTAGTTGAAAATATTATTTAGCAAACTTGTGCTATGGCTAAATTAAGTTCACTAAAAGTCAGTTGCAGACACCTGAACTTTTGCATGAAGGCAAGTTTTGCTTTTGCTTCACAAATTTCTGTTGCGCATAGAGGAACCTAGGTCCATGGGTCTTCACACAAAAATCGGCCCCAGGTATTTTGGGTGATTTCACAACCTGTCTTGTGACTAGGCTTGTGATGGGAACAAAATATGAACTATGCACGTGCCTTGATGTGCGTGGGTGTCCATAAAAAGGCGTGGGGGGAGGTGGAGACTAAGTGGATTGTGGCAATTCCAACAGGGCCAAAGTATGCTGGGTTTTCCCCGCTGTTGCAGTCACATGTAGCACGTGGCTTAATTGTTGGGTTCAGATCAGTTCTGGAGTGCCTAGGATTGCATCATTCACATTCCATTGAATTGCTTACACTAACAGGGGTTTTGGGTTCGTATTGTGGAAACAAGTTTGGAGTATTTTTTCCCAAATTTAATTCTCTGTGAAGGTCAATATACACAGTAAGCCTAGTGTTTGGATTTTTTTTCATTTGGCCAAATAAAAAAATTAACAAATTTCTTGTTCCTGCCCGCTTGCTTTTTCCTGCCTGCCTCCTTTTTCCCCCCATTTTTAAAATCAGACATTTGCAATATGTTGTCTTTTATGTGTTTCCAGCAAATCTGCATATGCATATCATGCAAGTTTAAAATCTGGTGGACATGTGTGACGATGTAGTGAGAATTTAGGACACTACAAAATACAGACTCATTGCGAATGCCTAAGTGAAGATATTAGGAGAGTGACCAGTCACGTGAGAAGGTTTAACCAATAATACTGTTAATAGGGTAAAGGAGTCCAGATTTGATAGGAGTCTGATTTTCATATGACAACGGCTCCTTTGAACAGAAAAACATTCATCTTCTTGAGAAAAAAAGTCGCCTCTTTCCTTTTTAAAAAAGTCTGGACCAGAAGCAATTTTTTTTCACTTGGCCTTATCCACAAAGTTAATTTTTCTTAACCCCATTTCCAAAATAGTAAAGGAAGTATAAGGAGTTACTGGTAGGACCATGACTTAGTGACTTGTTTTCCGAGGATATCGTGCACAATATTGGCAATGCATCCGGATTTTGAGCGATGTATGGTTTCCTGTTTTTCAAGCACATGTACATGTACATACGGCTTCCTCATTGAAATGGAAGTACATGCAACATTTCGCAGTATCCGTTCTAGGTGCATTTGAAGAAAACAATTTTATAGGCAACGCCATGGCCCACCCCTGTACTATACATACCAGTTCCTGGACTACTACATGCACTACTGCAGGCCAGGGCTGCCAGGTACCAGTCTACAAGTTTCGGCCTTACTTTTGAATATGTATACATATGCACCTTAAACTCTCTAGTTATTTTGCGTGGGTGGGTGTTTATCGTTAGTGGGAATTCCAAAAGCCCCAGATTGATTTTGTTATCAGCGATCTACCGGCACTCAAGTGGATTATTTGGCAATTGGATGATGAAATTTCAGGCCACCATTCAGCAAAATATTGTGTTTCATTTTTGAAAGTTTGTTGACTTGTAAATGACTTGTACAGGGTCTTCAAAGTCACGTAATAAAGCAAACATGATGAATCATGATTCTGATTCTGACCACAGTAGACTCCAGGATTCACTTCTGGTGCAAAACCACAACTACCACATCATATTGAGGATATGATGAGGTAGTTGGGGTTTTGTGATTGCAATCCCAACTTTGTTGAGAATCTATTACAAAAGATAAGATGTAATTCTGTAGTACTTTCATGTCATCATTCCGTGGGCATCAAGCTCTAGGATGTAAAGTAACACAGGGCTGCCAACTTTGAGTAAGAGCTGAGAGTCAGAGTGGGAATTTGGTGACGGAACTCGATCAGAACTAATGCGAGCAGTGGGGTTCATGCCCGGTTAATTATAAGGGCGCCAACAAATGTTGGATTTTAGATGCTCTGTGGTGCAATCTGAGGCAATTTCTGACCACTTTAACCCATTTTTTTAAACAAAATATCATTTTCGAGTTTTATCTATTTTTTTACATGAATCCTGTGTGGGTGTGTGAGCATGAGAATAACCTTTCTCAATTCCACAAATTCCTCCAAGCCACCTTGCAGGTTTGAATCATGCCAGGCATAAATAATAATAATATATAAATAAATAAATAAAAACATTTTCATTAACTTTTACAACCAAGGATATATTTTCTGTCCTGAAAAAAAAAAACCAGTGTAATTTCATATTGTGAAATGGATGAAAAAAAAAAACCAGGGAAAAAAAGGAATGACTGTGGTTTAGTGTGACACACATAAATTGTGTAGTGCTGTGTGTGCCCCACCACCTGTGCCCCAACCACAGACAGAGCCCAGGAAGTGAATCAGTATATTTGGGATTTCCCGAAACAAGGTTCTTTGTTCAAAGTTTCAACAGTTGAGCGCCCGTTGGTGGGCATCTCCAAACAACAAGAAGATTATCAGATTTTTATTGTAATCCTAAACACTGGACAGTGTTTATAATCGCATAGACTTTGAACTGGTAAAACCAAAAGTACATAATGGTTGGTTTATTTTCTACAGTTTGTTTTATAAAACACAATGCCAATGCATCCACTCATGTACATACGGAATCTCGAATCTCGAAGGGAAAAAAATTATGTGCATGAACCTGGGTTTTTTCAATTTAGGCTTCAAGGAAAATTAAAGCCTTTTTAATACAACGTTGTGTCAGGTACCATTAACTTTTTTAAACGTTAATTCATGGTATATGCATAGGAGCGGTATAAAGTGCACATATCTGCACTTTACCATCCACTTCTCGTGGGCGGGGGATGGAAACCTTTTTTTTTTCAGTGGTCTTGTGATTTCTGATAATGACATGCGATCGAAAAAGAAACTACCAGACCATTTCTATTTGAACATTAGGCCTACCTCAGGAGTATTGAAAGCAAAAGTAAAAACAGGTGAAATCCCATACTGTCAAAAAGGAAGTGACATCAAGAGCACACCATAACCATAACCGAGGCTTATGGCACATGCTTCCTGTTACTGCGCTTCATTTTAACAACTGGGGAAGACTAAAGCTTAGTGTATAAATACCTGGACATTCTTCAGTTGGGCCAGTTACACATTTTGATGCATGCGAGGCTGGACCACTTTTTAGATTGAGTTCCTTCTGAAGTGGCATTGAATATCGATTCATTTTTTTTAGGGTGAGGAGTTCAAAGCATTACTAGTGTAAGTACATGTAGGCCTAAGCTCGGCTCTGATTTGGCTTGTTTGTGTGAGCAGTTGCCAAATTTTTCTGAGGAGGTATGCTTGATTTGACAGTATTAGCAGAGTCTGTCACAAGCCAATTATGTCCCATCAGGCCGGTGTTTATCTCCGGTTTTCTGGAAGACTGAACATTTTTTGATTCCTCTTGGATGGAATGCCAGATCATTGCAGGTTACTCCCCAGCTGCCGTTACCCATTTTTACTCCTTGGTGGAGAGATTGGGTGAAGTGGCTTGCCCAAGGACACAGCATAAAGCCAGCAGCTGGATTAGAACCCTGACCCTCTTATCATGAGTCAAGAATCCTAACCACTAGGCCACATTCCAACTTTGACAGGGTATGGATAAAAAAAATGATTTGATTTTTCTTTGCAGTTGTCAGAGATGGAAGGAGGCCTAGAGATGACAGCCATGGCTTACTGTACGAGTTGTACCATGTCAGCTACCAGCCAATGTGACAAAGATTCGGATAAGGTACAGCCGTGTGTTAAGCTCATGTCGTAAATATTACTTTTGCTGGTCCCCTGACTGACTGACTGACCGACCGACTGACTTGTGCATCACCTTGGCCCACTAAAAGTTTGAAATAAGATTGTTATATCGTGTGCTTGGATACTGTCATTTCATTGGTCTAGAATGGCCACTGTCTGGTTTATAAAAAGGCAAACACGTGTGATATCACACTGCGTTCGTTGCGCATGTGTAGAACCTGCCGGCGCGCTAGCTTTGCGCAGTTAGTTTATCTTTTTGAGTTATTGGCACGATGTAACAAAACAACTGGTGTGATGTGGGATATGCCATGTTTTACCCCTCAGGTGTTAAAAACATCATATCCCACATCACAGCAGTCAACAATTGTTAACAACCCCATAATGACAATAAATGGGCTAGACCCGGCCCATGGTGTACACCACATATTTAGAAATGAAGTTCTAATATGATTTTTTGTAATTGCTATGTAGCATTGAAAATTCTTTGTTTTTTTTGTTTCATAAAGAAACCAGCAGATAAAACCATCGTCCACATTGTGTCACCACAACTTGGACTTCTGAGGGTCACCGACACCCCCGTCGAGACTGGCAATCCAGTCTACAAAGTGGACTGCAAGGGAAAAGTCGGCAATCTAAACAGTAAGATTCCTTGCTTGTTACTTTTATTGTCAGCTCTGGACCCAATGTTTCATTTCTGATTTGCCCAGTTGCCCCGCCCACCCTTGATATGGGCTACCCTAGCCACCTGACCTAAAGACGTGAACTGATTGGTTATTTTTTTTGCACTTGTTTTGATTGACAGACGAGAAGGGTTCATTTTGTGGCTGTGCTACCCTTGATTTCTGCACTTGGGATCACCATTCTGTCCAACAACAGCAGTTTTCCCTTTTTTTCTCCAAATTGTGTTCCCTTTTTCATCCACAATCAAATTTTAAGGTTGATGACATAATTTTCCCGCCCTCATGTAATGTCTTTTTTGTATGAATCTATTATATTTGTCACTCTATTTCTTTTGTTAGTACTTTTGTATATTTATGGTATTTGCTTTGGCAACTCGGACATTGTTTCGTTCAGGTGGAGTAAATAATAATGATATTAATTAAGTAAAAAAATATCCTTCTTCTCACACAGCGAACATTGCCTTCTACTTTTTGGGCGACACACAGTGTTTCTTCCACGTGCTAGACCCAACGAAGTCCTACCCACAAGCTGCTACAGAAGGCGTACCATTGGAGGAGTACACGCACAGACTTTGCCTCTTCAAAAAAAAAGACGGCAGTTGCGTCCTTGCGGCACACAAAGCGGTGAGTTACTTCTCCAACATTGTTATTTAGTCAAAAAAAATGTCAGCTTCAATGGATTCCATCATCTTTGAAATACATGTATTTTTAAATATAAATATTAATATAAATTATGGATAATCAGTGTTGTCCCCCGAGTGATTGTGGGAAGAAATTCATTTTGGGTCGGACACAAACCCACGATCTCCTGTTTATTAGCGCAGACATCTTACCATTCCACAACTGAGCTTGCCATGGTTATCTGGCTGGTTTAAATCAGAAATAGCAGTGGGTACTGCAATGAAACTATTCATGAGATGAGCGAAAATCATGGAGCTGGCAAGCATGGACATTTGCTCAGAACAGGTCATATCTGCTTAACGGCAAAAATCAGCTTACCGGCCAGAATGTCGTGTCAAGTACATCGTATGTGACTGGTTTGCAGCCTATTATCGCTAAGGGGGAAAAAATAAATAATGTAAAAATGCAGAAGCTAACGGAATAACAAGCCTGTGTCTTCTTCAAATGAATCCAGGTGTGCGCTACCCCACCATTTAATGACGACCCCGACGCCCTCATCAGTGTGTGCTACCACACCTCCAAGGGGGGTAAGGTTACGCTGCAGGCCAACAGCTGCCCCAGTCGGACCACGGACGGGATGTTGTGGGGGGCCGACGGGGACGGTGAAGTGAGCCTTTTCCACAAGTCCAACTTCCCCGGCTACTGCACCAACCCCTTCACACTGTTCTACATGTATGATGAGGTGGAGAATCCCAATGAACAGCGCGTCGATTTGAAGAGAACAAATGGAGAAGTGTAAAGATGTTTCTGTTTTTCAAGATTGTTCTGAGCATGTGGGGTATGGATGCTGAGATTTTTTGAGACCGATTGGAGATTTAGTAATTAACTATGAGTTATATTTGCATGGAGCAGTAAATGGAGAAGCCAGTAAAAAGAAGAAAGAAAAACCACAGTTTTGTAAAGCTGTAAACAACGTTCAGCATACATAAGTCCTGTCGTCATTGAAAACGGCTTTTCCTGAAAAAAGAAGTAACATTTTTGCCTTTGTTATTTTAGATGGAGGTTTTTTCCATTTTGGTAGCCACTGATTTGGCTGTTGTAGAATATTTAGTGAATTTAATTGTCCATAGTTTTTTTCATCACCGGTTGACAGAAACTAGGCTTGTGACATAGCCACTGGACAGTACTTATGTCGAGTCAAAACAAAAGTGTAAATGTTTTATATTGGTGCTTTGCTGATTATGTCCATGGAAGAATTTGTTTTTGCTTTGTTCTTTCCCGATGACAAACCCACCCCAAGTTAAGTGTCAAACTAAATTGGAAACAAGCTCCACAAGCTTTTTGGCGATTCATTTTTTGATAAATTGATCTATGAAGGCTCCATCCTTGATGTTTTTTTTAAACAATCACGATTTTTATTGAAAAACCCAATATCTGACAGAACTCCAACATTCATGTAAGTCGATGTGTCTATTCAGACCGTACAGTGTGGCGTCGCAGTGGCTACGCATTGTTGTGCATTGTTGCCCAAGCGTGCAGTGGGGGAACCTATTGTGACTGTCATTACATTGCATGTAAATATAAAAAAGCTATGAAAAAATGCTGTACAGTTATATGTGCATATGATGTAAAAAAAATATTCAACTTAATTTAAACAAGTCTGTAGTGTTAAAGCATTGAGGTTATTAGACCACATACATGTTCCAAGTTGTGCAAGCCCCCACAAAAATGTAGATTTAAAAAAAAATGCCACTTTTACTTTTGAAGGTGCTGCGTGAGAAAATTTAATTTGATATTCACCAAATTTAGAAAATGTTCGGATTGAAACTTTCCATTTGTTAAATGCCTGGTGAACTTATTGGAAAATGAAACTCGATATGTTTCGGCACGCGTGCCAGCAACCACAGACGCATTGAATGTCGAGGTTTCCTTTTTTTTTACACCGAATACTGAAACCGAAATGTATGTGTAACCAATATTGACATTGGTTTCCTTTGGGATTTTGTGTAAAAAGGGAAAACACGGGGCTTAGCGCATGCTGTGTGATAATTATCCACACAATGTTGTTTCACTTGCAGACTCCATATGAATGTATTTTCTAAGAAAGTACAAACGATGTTGTCTTTTATAAAGACATGTTCATGGCCATTTTGTATTTTACCTTGTTAGAATCCAAAGTAGTTTTTTAGCCACGTCAATGTCATTTTTGTAGCTAGTTGTCAAGTATTGTGAACATTTAATGTAAACGGTTACCAACCATATGACCTCGGGCCACCAGTCATTTGACCCCTGGTCACTATGGTAACATAAGCTTCCTTGCCTAGTGTAGATGTAGTGCTGTGATTGAGTATACAATTAGGGATTTTAAGGATATTTTATTACTATTGCTTTGTAAAATTATGCGAAAAGATTAGAGCTGTAAAAAAAAATTAAAAAAAACTTTTTAACAAAAATCCCAGCGACACATTGGCTTCAAGTCATGATTTTATTTTTAAATCAAATGTAAAACTCTATTTTTCTAAAATGATATTTGATTTAAAAATATTTGAATTGTATATGTTTTTTATTTGTGTGTCTTTGTCTCCGCGGGAGATAAGCTATAACTGTGAAAATAGAACAACTTTTGGGAGTAAAAACAAATTATTTAAGATCCCCAACGTACCCGTGATGAATCCTATAAAACCTCAGACATCATTGATATTAATGATAATGGTTAGGTATACATTTGAAAACATACACAGTATAGCATCGATACTTAAATAAGCAGAGATACATTTGTCCTAGACAATTTACTATAAGCCGATTTTTTTTAGATTAAATTTTGCACCATTCGAAGAATTAAATTACAACTCAAAGTCCGTTTGGAATACCAAATTTATGACTACATAACTCTTTTATTTTACCAGTGCATAAAAAGGGGGGAAAATTATAGTTGGCAGTATAAACAATATATTAAGTTTGCCAAATTTTCCAAAAATGGTTCTGTTGCTTGCATTGGAAAATGTACATTGATTTTTAGAGATAAAAGTTTCCTTGAACAATTTTGCCATAAATTAGACAGAGGGAGTAGTCAAGATTAGACTTGACACAAGTCCGTCCGTTATTACCTTGACACAAGTCCGTCCGTTATTACCTTGTGGACAACAAAGTTGATGTGAAGATCTGCTGCAGTATCTGTGGTATGTTCTTAGTGTCCAGACACACAAAGCCCCTGCCAGCCGGGAGATTGCGAACAAGTCTATTACAAGAAGAAATTAGAAAAAAAGAGAAAAAAACCCAAATTAGTTAAATTACAATATAAACCAAGATGAGTTGATATTTTCACAAGCATAATTTTGATGAAATGGAACATCATACGAAACTACCTGTACAATTTTGTAAAAATCATGTACATTTTTAAAATTGATAAATTTGGAAATGGACTGCAGAATATTTTTAGAATTGATATTTTTAAAGCTTAGTAGTGTTATCGCTAACACTAGTTCAATTTGCTTAGGATACTAGGAAAACTTGCGCAATAAAAAAATAGAATAGTATTTATCTGTTTCTTGTGTCATTTTTTTAAGTGTTCAAAAAAAATAAATGTAGCTGAATAGGGAAAGGCCCAAAGAAAAAGAATGTGCATGTGGGATTTGGAAAGTGGAAGCACATGTGTTATGGTGGTTATGTTTACCATAAAACCCTTCATCAAGTTTTAGTTTCGTTATTAGTCACACGTCGCACCTACAAATCATTAAAAACAATTGAGAACTTTCTATTTCACATGATCATGTCGTTGGATATGTGAAATAATACCATATAAGGTAACTTGGTTCTCGCCCGTGGCTCACAAATGAAAATGGGCATTAAGGCTGGTAATGAGACTTATCTTGTTTAAGAAATGTCTATATGAATTCCTCACGGTTAATAAATTGTGCATAATTGACATCATATTTAAGCAGTATTACAATTTGCAATATTGTCTTCAAATACATGGTTTTTATCTTGTACAACACACAAAGTTTGATACATGAATACTGATAGTATGCATATTTTGTCAATCAAAATTCTGAAACTTTTTTTAATTTGTTAGTACGATGACGTATGGAAACTTGTCATAAAATGCAAGAAAAAAGAAAATGATATAAGAACTGAAGATTATGGATATGTCATGTCTTTAGGTAAATCACAAGCTACTCAAATGAGCTATAGCTGAAGGCATTCCTTTGTACTTCTTCACTTTTGATTTTGTGATAAGACTGTTCATTTGACCTGTGATTAACTTCTCAACTATAAACCCAGTGAACGGTAACTCACACATCTGCCTGGTTGCCTAGCGACCCGATGAATATTGCGTAGGCGTTGACCTCCTCGTCCGCGGTCAGCGTCCGTCCAAAGAGGGCGGGGCTGATGCCATAGCGGTCAAAGTTGGCGTCACTGAGCACGATCACGAAATACTCGTCCCCTTCGTCTTTAGTGATGGTTTCGATGGCATGCTTGGTGGCTTCCAGGGTGTTGTCTCCACTCATGCAGAACTGGGCGTGGGCATTCATGGTCTGTGGGTCAGAGTTTAGGGGTTTTTTTGTTTTATTTTCCCAGATTTCAGGTTCACTTCAGAATTGACTTGTGATCACTGACTTGCAAAAACTCTGGTTTAAGACTGAGATTTTAAAAGATTAACTACATTGATATCTATAGGGATTTTTTAAAAATGTTTCAACAAAAACTAGATTTTACATTTTGGACTTTCTCTGTGAAAATTGCAGATGAAATTGACCAGTAATTTTTGTCCTCAAAAACAAAATACTTTTGAAATGAAAGAGTTAACATGTACATGGTACCTACTTTGATAACATCCAGACGTTCCTTGTTGTTCGACGGTAGTTTCTTACTCAACACAAACGGAGTCTCATAGTCGTCACCCGAGTGTCCGTAGATTTCATACTTTGAAAATGAACAAAAAGAAGGAAAATTCTCTTGTCAGATTAAATTGATACTACACAGGAATGAATATACCAGGCAACTTTGCGATGCAGACAGCAAATATTCGCACTATGAGTTTGCCAAAATTGTTTTCATGACATCAAATTTGCTTGTTTGCATTGGCGTTGGTATGAATTATCATAAATATAAAAGTTCCAGGCCTTTTGGGAAAAGTTTTTAAAGCAGGGCTTTCACCAACTTACGGCAAATTTCTTTTCGTAGCCTTCAAAGGCCTCCATGAGCATGAGGGCGCTTTCCATGACCCTCTCTAGACGTCCGTCGTAACCGTTGAAGCGGTACATACTGCCGCTCACGTCCACGATCAGTCGCAGCCTCTTGGGTTTCAGCTGTGGGCTGCCAAGCTGAATGCAATACAAAATGAGAATTGTTTTGTCAGAGTGTTTCAAAACAGTTTCCTGGGGGAAAAAGCCACACAAGCTGCAAAGGGTCAAATCATTAAACAGAATCTCTTTAATACACCAAAGCTCTGTTATCTAAGAATGACTTCATCCATAGTTTGTGTTAATTAAAGAAAATTATCTTCCATAATCACAGAAACAAAAAAGCCTTCCCCGGTTCAATGTTGTACTATTTTTACCTCTGGGTCTTGTTCCCCGCGTCTCTTGTAGATGGCCCTCTCACCGGTCAAGCCTTCAATCAGTTTGGCCTCGTCAAGGTCCCCGGCTGTTTGATGCTTCATCCACTGGCGTTCTTTACCCTTAGCCTAAAAAAACGACAAAATAAGGAAGTCAACGGAAAATAAAGAGTGAAGTTTGCTCTTAATCATTTTTGATTTTGCATGACTCTGAAACGTCGTCCGACACGACACAGGTGAAACACCCCTACCTGTAAGCTGTCCAGTACAACTCGGAGCGAGGTAACCTGACGCCTGACGCCAGACGAGAAACGCTCGTACATTTCAGCGTCAAATTCAGACATCTGGATCTCCTTGAGTCGGTCTTTGAAAGCTTTCTGGGCCATCTCACGAGCTGCAAGCAGAACCTGAGAACAAAAACAGGCCGACAGACAGAACTCAAAATTTAAGCCAGAAACATTACTTGTCACAAAGCTGCTAAACAGAAATTACTGCTTAGTACATTTACGTGCTAAGAAAAAATTAGCAGAGAATGTACAGGCAATGTACATCACATGACGTTTTGGCCGGTAACCTGCATTTGCTAAGCACTTATTTTCTATGCTAACCAGATTTCCGTACTTAGCAGTCAGCAACAAATACTGCCATTATTGAAGACAATTTAGTGGGAGTAAAATACCCTGCTTAGGGACACAACACAGCGCCTGCAGTTGGATTCGAACCCCTGAGCCTTTGATCACAAGCTACACTGAACCCATTTATACTCCTTAGCAAGGAGAAAAGGGTGGGAGTAAAATACCCTGCTTAAGGACACAACACCGTGCCTGCAGTTGGATTCGAACCCCTAAGCCTTTCATCACAAATTCCTATTTTTATAACAGCTTATTTCACTGAGATCTGTAATAAGCTTACCTCTGGTGGCACCATATCTTTCTGCACCTGTGTGACCTGGGTCACATCATGACCCCCATCCAGCCTATAGGGGCCTCCTGCCCCTCCCATACCAGCTGTGCCGACGCCACCTAAAAAGAGACAACATTTTACAAATCAACCTATTGAAATGAAACTGTTCATTAACCCTTGCCTCGGCAGTTGGAACTAATATACCAAAGAGACTACAGACAGTCAGTATTTTCGACCTCCGTAAAAAGCTGTTAAAAATAAATAGTCTTCCAAGCTTTGATATCGAATGAGAATGAGAATTTGTTTTCTATTATAAAACAAAAATAATTTCCGTTTATTTCCTTACCGCTGCCACCTGCCCATGTGCCTCCGCCAACATGCGGCTGACTGGTGGGGTCAACTTTGCCGTGTTTGGGCGTGATGTTCTGTAAATCTTGGGTTGTCTCCTTCTCTGTCGTAATCTGTGCAAAATAATCGTATTTTCAAATTTTATGATGGAACCTCTTGTTTAACTGATAATTTCCTCATTTACTCGAACAGGATGTTTAATCTGAAGTGTATGGCATAGGTATGAAAATTTATCATTTTAAGTTGTGTTCTTGGGCAAGATGCTTTACTGCAATTGCCTTTCTCTACCGACAAGTATAAGTGGGTACTTGTGAGGGTAAGGACCACAATGAACTGATCTCGAGCTGCTGCAGAAAACTGGTCTCCTGGCCTGATGAACAGGGGTAATAATTATGAAACACTTTGAGATGGCATAAAGCGCTTTAAAAATACCGCATAATATATATCAAGTTACTCCTATTCCTAAGAGTTCAAGGTCACGTACTTGTAGATGCCTATCTTCTCGGCCAATCAGCTTGTACCACTCGTCCAATGACTTGCCCAACTGGTAGGAACCGGTCTCCCACACTCGCACCATGCCGCTGGTGTCCACGGTGACAACATGGCTGCCTCCGCTGGTTGCCATGGCAACCTTCTGGGAGGAGGTGGAGGCCCATGGCATGTAGCCCTGAACCGATAGGCTGGGACTAAAAAAATATTAAAAAAAAACTTCATAACTTCAATTTTCCCTACATTTTGAAATAACCATATACTTTTCAGTATTTTCTAGAATTTGTCTGCCTGTTGCCCTAGCAACTACACTCAAAAGAGATGAAATTGTTGGATTGTACTTACCTCGGGACTGGGATATACTTGACTTTGTGTCGGGCCAGGTCAGCGACTTCGATACATCCAGCAACATTGGGAGGGACTTTACCTGAGGAAAGATATATCAAAAAATACTGAATGAAAACAACCCTAAATTCACAGTTATTATGCGCATCCTGTACCAAGATTTTCCAACACAAAAGTTCATTCATCCCACATTGAAAATCATGCATTCTTGCCTGGCTGTGGCTGGTACCTACAACATGGTGACCGTTTTACATAAATTCAGTGGTTGAACTTCCTGGAACTAGACCAAGATGGCCTCCATGAACCAAACACTAACACACTGGTTAAAACGCATGTTTATCCTGTTATATATTTACCCTTACCATCAGGAAAGACCTCCTCTGGTGCCCTCTGCGATGGCACGATCCTCGCGACTTGGCTGACCTCCGGTAGGAGGCTAGCTGGAGCTTCTGTCTCGACCTTTGACCTACTAATTTTCATCGCGTTTAGGAAGGTGTCGCCTTTATGAGATTCTTCATCAGCTGGTGTTGGGCCTCGAGGTACGGTGTACACATCAATGGTAGACTGTCGATAGAAACGGTACAAACAAATTTCAGTCATATAAAATGTTTGGAGAAGTTTGCAGATACACCCTGAGTTTGCAGATACACTGTGAAAAGTGACGAACACCTAAAGAGAAGTGTGGTTTTGAGAAGAAACAGGGGTTTTCACTGAACTTTTCAGCCGTGACAGTCATTGTCATATTATTATCATAACCTCTTCTCTCTCTCTCTCTCTGTAAAATGCATCCGTTGATTATAAATCAAGAAGACTTACCGTCAGTTCAGGAAAACCGACCGCCACTGCTCCGTAGTTGCTCTTGTCAGCGAGAACTCTGTTTGGTGAGTCTATGGTTTGTCCAACGGCGGCTGAAAGGTCGCTAGAGGTCAAACCCTCGCTGGAAATCACCAATGAGCTGTCATCACTTGTGCCGAAGGAGTCTGAATCAGTTGCTGTAAAGCAGACGTTGAGAAACAACGATTTAAAATTCCAAAACAACATATTTATATTATAAAAATAATATTTTCTGAAAAGTTATACTTATAAAAAGTTTATTTTTAAACAAAAGCTACCTGCGCTTGTCGGTTTGGTTTCAAATATGGAGCTGAGCTGGTTGACAGGGGAATCAGGGCTCAGTCTGCTGAGGAGGAATTTCCTGATCGGCAAAAAAAAAGGAACAAAAAAGATCTTCCAACAAAGCAATCACAACAAGGCAAAACAGAATAAAAAATCATCATCTAAATGTTTACTACAAAGAACTACCAAGCACGAAATGTGAAAGATGTTTTTCAAGATTTTTCTCAGAACTGTGCAAGAGAGAAGTGGTCTAGTATCAAACGTACTTCTGCGTTTTTGCCTCTGTGAGTAGCCAGTTATCGGGTGATGGCATAAACATGGTGTCTAGATGGAACGGCAGCTGCAGACTGTAGGCGTTGCCATTCAGTAGATCCACAACATCTAGACGATCACTGAATTAAAAAAAAAATGCAATGGATAAAAACAGGGTTATTGCAAGTGATGAATTCATCCGTTGTGCATATATCTCATTCTCATAAATACTGGCAATGCGGACGATAGGTTGGGAGTGACCAATGCACATTAAAGTCGCCCAAAAATATTTGAAATAATTTCCAACAAAGCTTGCTGACCCTTCCTCTTGGTAGAACACCACCAGGTGCTTGTCGGCCAGGTCGCCGCACATCCTGTGACCCTTGACCTCGCTGCTGCTGGTCAGGCGACGTCCAATGATATCCTTGGCTGTTTCTAGGGGCGAGGTCAGGTACAGGCGCGAGGTGGCGCCGTTGCTGGTGTTGATCAGGAGGATGTTGTTATTCTGAAAATTGCACCACCAAAAGAAAATTTCAAGAGACTTGGCAACATGAGATAACAGGCATTAAACTATTGGTTAAATGAGCATTGCTTGCGTTATGTGGAGTAATTATATTCATGGTGTGGAATAGTCTTTCAAAATGTGCACATCAGTAGCAAGTGACATAAACTTCGTTACAGCCTGCAGATCGGATAGGTCCTAAAAAAACTCTCAGAAATAAAAATTTTGCAGGTACACTCACAATCTGTTCGTGGAGTAGGACGTGGCCAGCTAGCTGTTCCCCCAGGGCGGCTATGGCTATGGGCTTGGGACCCAGGCCAGGGAAGATGTCGTACAGGTCCAGAAAGCGTATGGTTTTCCCGTGTGGCTTCATTGAGTACAGGCAGATGGGGTTAGAGGTCAGGACATGAATTGGGCCCACAGTTGAGTCTGAAAAAGCAATAATTGTTTGCGTTTAGCAAATTTTGTCAAAGATTGAAAACAGGGACTCATTTTATGGAGCTGATAGGCACAGAAATCTGCTAAGCGCAGAAAGTATCTGCTTTAGTATCTATGAGTTTTCCGACTCACATTTTGAGGCGACCACGTCACACACTCTGGTCGTCTCGCTCAGAGGTATTTGCCAAGATGCGACGAGCTCCGAGAAGCCTAGTGACCTGGCCTCAACCCTCTCCAATGGAAACTCCCTCACACCGAGCTGCACTGGACCCTGAGAACAATAAATTCATCAAAATACATTCATGTAATGCATCTAACCAAATTTTACAAAGTCAAAATCTGACGGAGTGGAGGGAGAGGGGAGGGCCGACTTGGAACAAAGTGCATACGTGTCTTACCTTTACTCTTAGTTTCCTCTCTTCGACTGGACACAGCATCTTGCGATGGCTTGACCCTTGGCTTCCAAAGTGCCACTGACTGGTCAGCTGGGCAGCGGGCAGTGGAAACCTGACCAAAACCAAAATAAAGATGATAACAAAATATTGATAATACAAAAATTGGGTGGAATTCAGTGATTGTGACATCACATTGAACAGTTTGTCAATTTTTTTTTAATATTAATAATGATTAACACAAAATTAAATTGTCTATAGATGTGATTTTTCTGTGCTTTTTAGTGGGCCAAATTCTCCACAACATTCTTGAGCTACTCACTCGGTATCAGAAGTTTACAATTCTACCGTCAGCTTGAAGTAGATAGTAGATTTTAAGTTCCAAGTTGGCAAATTGCCAGTTTAAGCCTTGGTTAAAATCCCTCATTTTTTGTCCCTCTTTTTGTACATGCCTCATGTCTTCCCCCCTAAAAATGAATGCTTGCATCTGTCGTAAATATCAAAAATAATAGCTTAAAATCTTGAACAGTGACACCATTTATGATCACATCACTTTACTCTTGGAAAGGGAAACTCCACACCAATTTTATGTTTAATTTCATTTCCAAAAACTGACATTTTATCACACAAAGTACAGAAGAATTGACAAGCGACAAATATTGCGTTGTTCTCTTCGTGACTTGTTTATTTCATGACCCTTTCCAAAAGCAAAGTGGTTTCTTGCATTATATTCACAATGTTATTTCCACACATTCTAATAGTTGCATTGCCAAAAAAAATTTGGACTTAAAAATACAGTATTAATCTATAGAAACAATACAATTGCGTTTAAATACAGTATCTAAATAGTTGTAAATCCCCGAAAATACATGAGACATATCCTTAAACTCCTTACACATTATCCTTCAACTACTAAGTTTATTACATAATAGCCCTAAAACTTAAATTTATGGCTGAAAATTTCCTGAGGGAAACTGGTGTACGTTGTAAACAGAATTACAAATATTGTCTTCGATCACGATTGAATTGTTATTTAAATATGTTGTACAGTCACATTTTATATTATGGAAGAAAACATAAATGACTGATTTTTAAAGAGGGTTCTAGGTTGAAATGGCAACGTGAATTTAAAGCTAGAAAATAAGACACAAGCAAATGTAATGTGTAGAAAAATATCTGGTGTCTGAAGAAAATAGAAACAGAGC
This sequence comes from Patiria miniata, assembly GCF_015706575.1. Taxonomy (NCBI): domain Eukaryota; kingdom Metazoa; phylum Echinodermata; class Asteroidea; order Valvatida; family Asterinidae; genus Patiria; species Patiria miniata. The sequence goes on from NW_024037055.1 coordinate 2,106,128, forward strand.
CCCACTGATAAACTTTGTTTCAAAACAGGATTTCTGCAAAGGTTTTGCTTGCAGTCTGTGTTCAAGGTTGGAGCATAATCAATCTCACTTTCGAGGGGGAGTTGTGGCCTAGTGGTTGGGGTTTGCGACTCACAATCAGAGGGTCAGGGGTTTGAATCCAGCTGCTGGTCATATGTTGTGTCCATGAGCAAGCCACTTCACCCCACTTGCCTCTCTCCACCCAGGAGTATAAATGGGTACCGACATTAGCTAGGGAGTAACTTTGATGGACTAGCATCTCATTCAGGGGGAGTAGAAATACTCTCAATTGTTTCATGACACTGGAACTGAGTACAATCAATATCAAAGGCCCGTTTAAGCGCTCTTAAGACCAACCCCTTCTAAGCCTTACTCTTTAGCCAGCTGTACGTTGCCTGGGTCGGCGCCCACTGGTATCCCGTGCTTGTGCAGTGCCTGGATGACCTGCTCCCGCATCTCCTTGTTGTAAACATCAAAGTCAAAGACGTTGTTGACCACACTGGCCAGGCCTTCCTGCGGAAATTTCTACGGAAAAAAAAATGATAAGATAAAGAAACTTAGAATATATATCTAGCTTATACTCGGCTGTGATTGGTCGAAAGTTTAAGGGGAGGGGCTTAAAGAGACACCAACCTGCAGGTGTTTGACCATGTTGACGACCTCCCTGGTGGAGTAGGGATACGTGATCAGACCCTGGTCGGCCATTTCGCGCAGCTCGCTGAACGCTGACACCAGCTTGCGCAGCGTAGTCTCGGGAACGTCCGGGCCGTAGCGTCGAAGCATGGTCATCTCTGATTCCATACTGGGGTTGTCCACGGCATGACAGCTGAATATATCACCTGTGTGCATTGATATGCAAATCAAGATTTCATAACATTTAAAGTCACTCTCCCAAAGTTATTTTTCGAGTTTCACCACAAAAAAATCCTAGCACTAGAAAAGTTAATCTCTTTTGAATGCGACATCACATGACAAAAAAAAACTGCGCAAATTTAGTTCTGCAGTAACTACTTAGTCATATATTTCACGAATTAGTAAGCCTTCTTTAATTGACTAACCAAAAAAATTTGGTTGAGCACCGGAATAGAAATCAGGTGGTCGCAGGTTCCAGCCCTACTTCAGTCAATTTCTTTGTTCAACTTTAAAATAAATAAACAATTAAAAATGGAACACTTTCATGCAGGCATCCCAAATGAAAATCCTGAAAGAATAAAATTGTTGGCAAGTCCTGACACCCAAACAAATTAAATAAATAAATAAATACAATAATTAAATACAAAAAATAACTCACCTAGAGCTCCGAAGAAATCGTTTCCAAGGAAGGGAAACCCGGGTCTGTTGGCTAGAACAATCATCCTGAAGTCTGGATGGGTGAAAATGGTGTTCTCTGTGGACGATGCTAGGGCTCCCTCTGTTGACAAGCAAATGAAAAAAATATACATTGGTGAATTCTGGCTATTTCCTGATAAGGTTTTAATACTCCACTTACATTCGGTATACTGACTGAAATGTTCAAATGGTTTCAGGGCGATTAAAAACTCCCAAAAGTATAAATCACTCGTAAAACACAATAAATATTACAGTATCTTAACAACCCCTTAATACCAACATATTTTGTGCTGCGTGTATTTCACCAAAGGAAACCACAGAAAAGGAGTAACACCCGCTTTAGAAATCAGATCTGAACCATATTGGTCTCAATATTTGAAAAAAGGATTTTGAAACTTCAATGGTTGTAACAGAGTTTTGAGCTGATTGTAGGACCTACCGGCAACAATCTTCCTTCCGTCAGCTAGCACCATCTCTCCACTCTCTACCAGCGACTTCAAGATGCAGGTCACGTTAGTAGGAGCCTTATCGGCCTCATCGATGATCAAAACCTGGCCTTGCTTCACTGCTCGAACCTTCAACATCAGAGGAAAAACACCAATCAATATACAGCACTTGTAACAAATCCACCTAGTAATTTCCAGCAACAGATGTTGACCAAACATACATTTAATGAAATGTCTAGGTTGATTCCTCTTACCAAAGGTGAATCTTCGTATATGATGATTCCGTCTTGAACATTTGGCTGCAGGGTTAAGGACTGTACTGTTGTATCTCTGAGAGAAAAAAAAAAATCGAAAATATTTCAAGTTCATTTTTGTTTTTGTAATTCAAGCATAACAGATCACGTGGTCAAGCTATATCACGTAGTACCAGTAATGCAAAGGGATTTTTTTTTTATCATTACAATGTATATGAATGAGCAGTGGGCACAGAAATCTGCTAAGCACTGAAAATATCTGCTTAGCAAAAACAGGTTACCGGCCAAAATGTAATGCAATGTTTATTATAAGCTTGTGACTGGTTCTCCGCTGATTGTTGCTTAGTGCATAAATCTACTTAGCAATTTTTTCCGGCTTAGTAGCTCAGCCATAATTGGTTACGCTGTTCACCTGTGAAGCTGGATGTACTGCCGTGGCTTGTTGAGCAGATGCAGGAAACGATCCACAATCTTGTTCTTGCCGACGCCTTGGTTACCGACTAGCAACAGATGCTCCCCGAGGATGAAATCTTTCAACATGGCCGCCATGATGTTCAGATGCTGTGGCATGAAAATATGGTTTCAACAATTTAACCTAAACATTTTTTCAAATTTGCAACTTGCGAGGTTTAAAATAACGCAAACAGGAAAGAAGAGTGAATGATGGGAATTTTTTTCACTGGTTACCGCACATACCTGTACATTGTCATAGAACAGGGTGTCAGGTACCATCATCATGTTGTCTGGGTTAAAGACTGCCATCTCCGTGTCGCCGATGCGCAGCTTGCCATTCTTGACCTCACCTGCAGGTGTCAAAGGTCAAGGTTGAGTTACCATACAAGAAATTCTTCAGCCCTTCCTTTTATTTATCATAATATATTATACGTAAACAATTGCAACTCATACAAGGATCAAAGAATTCTTCAATAAAATAATATCTTTAAAAAATTCAAAAGTTTGATTTGAAAGTAGAGTTAGTCTGTAGTTTCTTACAAGAAAGAGCTCGTTCAATGTCGACATCCTCCGCTGCTAGTTGGGGCTCTATTCCATTATCCTTCAGCGCCTTGTCTAAAGCTTGACGAGCAAGTGCCGGCAAGAATCTAGGAAAAACAGGAAAAAGTTTTATTGTAAACAAATATTCTATGTCAGAAGAAAATTGCTGAAAGTGAAGGAAGGCACAATTCAGTTTCTGTATCTGGGTTTCAAAAGTGGGAGGGGGGGGGGGCAACAGACATAACTTGTGTTTCTGTAATCCTCACCTAGACAAGCAGGCCTTGTTGATAGCCTCATGAAGGCCTTCCTCAGGATAGCTGGACAACCGTCGTGCAATCCGAAGCAGGTTACGAGTCGAAAGTGATGAGGATAATGACTGGAGCTACAAGGACAAAAACAATTCAAAATCATGACTTTTGGCAATGAATCTTCCGAGATACTTCCAGAAGCTACCTGGCGATTTGGGAGGATTTTGTAGATGACTGTAAAGGATTATCCACCATTACTTTACATGATTTTGGTGCCTCTTTTAAAAAATATTTTGCAAAGTTAAGGATGCTGGAAGATTAGGAAGGGCCCCTAGTCATAATATCTGCAAAGTATGGGTTGAAATAACAGTGGTTATTATGACTTAGACAAATCTACATGGACATTTTTTTTGATAAGTGCAAAATCTACACAAACAGATGACAACGGAATTGAATGACAGAACACCAACTTACTGTCGTGTCGCCAGAATTTCTCAGCAAGTGTGTCAGCTTGAGAAGGGACTCAAGAGTGGCCAGGTTAGTGTTAGGTACCTGAGGAAAACAAGAAAAACATGAACTAAAATACAAATATCAGAAGTACCTTTCCAAAAATGTCAATACGAATAATTCCAGGCTTTGCATGGAGGAGAACTTGTATCATCACTTAGCAGTTTGAGACAGGCCTAGGAATTTTATATAGGCGTGATGAGCAGGGGTAATACTGATTTATCACATCCAGACCAAATCCTTGTGGATTATGCATCAATCCAGAGGTGTAGGTTCAATCAAAAGAACAGCCATGCGTAACTCACCATGCCCTGTATGACATCCATCTCCTCAGCCATGGACAGAGGGCGTAAGTGATGATACAGGAACAGCGTCAGGAGCTCAGGGTTGAGCCATTGCTGGGTGCTGCTGCCGATGACCGGGGGCTCAGCGAGGGCGACGATGCGGAAGGAAGGATGGATCGGGAAGATGAACCTAGGATACAGAGATAATATAACGTTAGTCCAAACACTGCTTCAGTATCGGTTGCTAATCAAGAACTCTTCTATCCTGGGGTCTATTGTTTGCAAGTATTGACACACATAATATATCCCTGAAGAAACCTGCTTGTGGTTTTCATCCTTCAGCGCGAAACAGTAGAACACTTTCGTCGGCACAGATCAAAACTACTGCCTTGCGGTTTCGCGCACAATGGGTCCGTAAATTACCAAAGAGTTTGGAAGGATTTTATTCTTAATCCGGTAAGTCCGCTATTGTTCTGCTCTGGATGTTCTCTGAAGGGCAATAAATTGATCGCCTGACTGACTTCAAAACTTCTGGTCAGACAGGACCATGTACCGGACGAGACTGGGCTGAAGACCGGACTGGCTCTGGACCGGATGAGGTACCGGGGGGCCCTTTTCATACCAGGGCTGAATGGTCACGGTCCCTTAGCAAACATATTAGGAGCAACTCATGTCTACCCAACTATATTTTGGTTTCAGACAGGCGAACCTTTGTATTAATTCTTCCATTTTTCAAATTTCTTAGGGGTTATTTTGAAAAAGTATTATTGTCCTCTTTGTTCCAGAATGCCACTGACCTTTCTTGCATTTGTTCATCAGTCAGTCCCGACTGTTCTTTGAGTGCCTGGTAACGATCATTCCTCAGCAGTCTGGTGCCGTCAAACAAGCTGATCTCACGGTCATGAACCAACCTATAGGAAACACAGAGATGAGGTGAGTCCGTCATCAGACAAAAATGCTCAAAAATTACAAATATTCCGATACAGATTTGGATTTGCAATAACCGTCATTCGGCCGTACCTGTGTAACACGGCCAGTGTGCTGGGATTAACCCTGTGTAGACCGTCCAGCAGAGCAATACTGCCCTCTAGTGCCGCAGTAATGAGAGGCGCCAGGCGCCACGTGGTGTCACCGTTAGGCAGCGTCCCTCGCTGCTGTAAAAGGTCACGGGAGGTCATGTCCTGAAGGAACAACATGAAAACGGAAAAATGTTCACGAGAAGTGTAACAGAAGGTAAAATGGGGGAAAAATATAGTTGTATGATATGGCTCAATTATTTCATGTGCAATGACAGAATTCATAATATCTAAGTTAAGACGGAAACAAATCACTAGTGTAAATAATCTTATCTACAATAATAGTTATAATTTGAGTAATTTTAATAACAATAATTTTTATAAGAATATTTGTTTGTATTACCTGATAAAGCATGACTGGTTCCATCTTGTATCCCATAATGTCAGCAAACTTCCTGGTCAGAACGCTTTTTCCACATCCCTGAGAAAAAAAACCAAAACAAAACCTAATTCAGGGAAGTTTGTATAAATTGTTTAAAACCTGACTGATAATCTGAGCTTTACATCCCATAGTGCAACCTCTACATGTGCAACTTTACAACCCTTTGGACAGACAAATTTCTTCATCTTCTCCCCATATATTTCTGCATCGTTCCAAATTGTGATTCACCTTGGGGCCAATAATACAGAAGTCTTGGACCGAGTGCGAGAGCAGCAAATCAGCAAGGACGCCCTCGTGTGACGGTGTGGTGATAAATCGTTGATGCTCGTGGTGGGGTCTCGGTTCCGTTGTACCAGCGGGAACCTGTAAATAAAAATTATCAAATTTTAAATATTTCCTAAATAGTCGACAGGCCTGGTATGCCAGTATTCGTATGTGCAATGCAATGTCTATCGGAACATGTATACATTTTGACAAACATGTCAAAGGGTCATTAAGACTACTACATGCTGCTCCATTTCTGACTCTATATCTCTGTAAACTATTAAAACAACGTTAGACAACTCCAGAACTGAACTATGTAATAAAACAACTTCGCAAATATCCCACCACAATTCTCAATTTTGGTTTCTCTAAAAAAACAAAAAAAACGTAAAAAACAAACTTTTTAAAAAGTAATGACATCGTTTCTTCAATCTCAACCTTACCTGAACTTGGAAGCTTTCACCCTTGCTTCCGACGGTAACCGTTGCCATGGGTGCATCGTTGTGATTGGTTGGTTGGACTGAGACTGCCCTCTGATTGGGCAGATTCCCGTCCTTGGCTTCCAGCAATTCAAATCTCTGTCGACAAAAAGAAAAGAAAATAGACATGGAACATTTCAAGTTATAAAAGTTCTATTAATTTAAGGTCTGGCTTATTCAATTTATAAATCTAGGCTTGTCTTTTATTGTGGTCAAAAGCCCGAGTGCAGGACATGATTTATTACTCTCTCAGTCAGTCATTTGGTCAGTCAGTCGGGGAATCGGGGAGTCGGGGGAGTCAGTCGGGGAGTAAGTTAGCCAGTCAGTCAAAGGACAGAAGGCAGGCCCTTCGATGAAAAAAAAACACCAAAAACAAAAATTGCAAATTCAAAGTACTTTTGGATTTACCCTTAAAGCATCGAGGACCACGCTTCGTGCCTCCTTCGGTAGAAAGACCGAATAAGGATACAGGTGATAGAGCAGTTTCTGAGCTGACATGTTGGGAACTGAATCCTAGGAGTTAAAAAAAGATAACATTAATTTAGAAACCAAATCACTTATTTACAATCAGGATCAAATTTCATAAAGGTGCTTCATTACGGAATCTTTCTAAGCACAGAATATAATGTGCTTAGCAAAAATGGGTTACCAGCCAAAAGGTCATGCAATGTATATTGCTCGTGACTGGTCCCCAGCTGATTTCTGCTAAGCATAAAAAAATTAGTAAGCAGTTATTTTCTGTTAACAGGCTACATGAAGGCTCCGGTGCAAATTGAACCTTAATCTTTACACCACACAATTTTTGATGGGAAAAACCATACTTGCTTACCATGATTTTGACGATGCTGGCCAGGTTATCAATGGGGAAGTCCGGCAGACTGAGGGTGGCTAGTTCCTGGCTCCGGAGCGCCGTGGCAAAGGATAACATCTGGGGCACTCTGCGAGCAGCGAGGCGTACAAACAAGAAAAGAGTTATTAACCTAAATCATTTCACAGAAGTTTTTAGTTCAGGCATGCAGAAGCAATGAATGATTCACTGTGTGAACAGCTTGACTGGTACGGAACTGCAAAATGTAAAATCCTTTTCAACTCAAACTCATTAAAGTCTTCAAAGAAGGAGTAATAACAGTCTTAAGAGTAGGATATCTATATATATATATATATAACTGGAATATTCACCATAACCTAAAATTAGAAACAAAAACAACAACTGACTCACTTATCAGAGGCGAGGCTGGATCCAAGAGCATTTAAGAGTTCCAAATGATCCTGAAAATCGAGGGGAAAAAAGAAAAAAAAGGTCAAAATTTGTCTCCCAAAATACTCATGATTAGCATAATTGTGGTAAAAAGCCATATGTGTGTACATGGCTGTATTGAACATTTACCTAGTTATTGGTCCTGTCAATAGAGGGCGGTATACAAGTTTACTGGTGTTACACAATGTTCACTGATTGCGCCGTTCAGTGATTCATTACATGAATAGCTTTTGCCTGTACCTTGAACGGTAAAGGGTTAATATCCCGGGCCTGGAAACGGGAGCGTAAGGGAGGATCTAAGGGGTTGCCACGGTAACGAGGGACGGGCAGGCCCAGAGCGATGACCCGGAAATCTTCGCTGACACGGACCAGCTTCCATGCATCTAGCTCCTCCTGTGAATGGTCCTTCAGAAGGAAAAAAATAAACAGGAAAGATTGCAAATTAGAGCAAATTAGACCAAAGTGTCCTGCGTGTTACTCCCTGTACCATCCCAACACTTGTATAATCTCATAGATTCATCAGTCCATAAATACAATTAAATCAAGGTGAATTATTGAGCTGACTAACAAATCTTTTTTACTTTGAGTAGTTTGTCGTATCTATCAGCAGCCACCAGGAAGCGTCCGTCCTCCAGCTGCATCTCTCTGTTCTCCAGGAGGTTGTTGAGCACCGGCAGGACGTTCCTCTCGGCTTTCTCGACACCCTCAATGACCAGGATGCGACCCTGGGTTGCCGCTCGGACTGCGCACTGATTTCACAATCACAGAGAAAAAAGAGTAGATAAAATGTTAGTAGTTATTTGATTATAACAACTGGCAAAATGCCCGGAGACTTGAGTTAAAGTTATGTTTCAGCACATCGCACAATGCTCTGGCTTTATACACACCTGATCGATATAAAAGGCCGTTCCATCCTTGATTTCTCGCCGCTGTTTCAGATCCGACTCGGTCGTGTCCCTCGTCAGGGCCAGGTATTCCACTTCCCGCTTTGTCAGTTCCTAGATTAGAAAGTTTTCAATCAAACCATAGAAAATGGATTTTCTGCTGAAAAAAAATTATGCCCATTTGAAGAATGTGATGTCACAAAGACAAAAATATAACCTGCCGAAACTTGCACGTAAGACGTAACCAGCCGAATTGATCTGTCTAGACAATTTTGAGTCGTTCATGCAACTTACCAAGTACTGCATAGCAATGGCTCTACGCAGGGGGCCCGGCGGTCCAATCAAAAACACGTCTTGGCCAAGTGCATCCTGGGAAGAGATATTATCCATGACATTCACGTCAATTAAATAAAAAAGACTTTTGGGAGAAGTACTCAAAATATTTGAACATTAAAAGTTATCACTTTAAGGAATACCATTTTGCAGATTAAAAAACATGGACAGTAGACAAAAGAGAGAACGTCATGTATTTCAAGTAATTTGCCTCCCCCTCCCTGCTGGCTTTCCCCGCCCACTTTGTCTTGCCTCACCTTTTGCATGATCCATCGTAGGTGTCGCATCACTGACTGGGGTAGACCATCAGACACTGCAAATGCAAAATGATCACGCATTGATTGTTTGATCAAATGTACAACACAAAATAAGCTCCATACATGCCATATCAAGAAATACTGCAAAGTAATTGACAAACTCAGCATAAGCACAGTTAACCCAATTAAATTGGGACTGAACATCTTAATTATTATTTCTGAGGTTTTTTAAAGATTTTTTAAAAACATTATTACTGATTATGGGCCTTTGTACACACAATTAACATTATTAACTATGGATTGTGAAACCTAAAAGTTAATTGTAATATTCCACTCTTCATGCTCTTGTAACTCACAATGCTTGATGGGGACCAGTTCAGGATTAGCTGGTGCCTTCAGGGTCCGACTCACATCACCAATGGAAACTTTTCCATCTACAATTACCAAGGAAACATAATTATTATTCGTGTTTCGTAAAAAAAAAAATAAAAAAAAAATAAAAAACGAAATTAAAAAAAAAAAGTTGCAGACATTATTTGTCATGTTTGTAAATTCATTTACAAAAGGAAGTTTGGAAGATGATTTGTGTACTAGAAAGTCTGAAAATATTTCTCAGTTATAGTCATTCAAGAAGTTTTTATTGGGGGGGGGGGGAGCGGGGAGAGGGAGGGGGACGGGGCGGGGCTGTTATGAAAAAAAGTGTCGTCAGATGGCTTAATTAATAATATGTCTACAATTAACATCATTTTGACTAAAGTTTATATTTCTAACCGGAATGGTCAAATGGGTCTACTTAGTAACTTACCCGACGAGTAACAAGCGCGGAGCACGGGAGAGATTCTCCCACCGGACAGCGACGATCCACCGGCCAACACGCCGCGAAGATGCCGCAAGCGACGGAGCGATTTCTCCGCGCTCATGCTGGCGATTCTCAAGCCCAGCATGAATCCTCAAGTCTTCCCGGTGTCACCTATGACACACTTTTATCATATCTGTGCCTCTATGTTTGCATTGAAAAGTGCATTATCACGAAAAATACAGTTTATAACCGCATTCAACTTGGTGCGTGGAACCATCAGTTTCTGCACCGTGCTGATAAATGTATGAAACCCTGTAGCTGTCTTGGTATACCACGTAGAGACCATGTACATTTCTATTCAACATGAGATTGGCACCCGTCTCAGTTGCGTCCTCCATTAAACTTACATACTGCCCTCTTTTGACTAAAAAATCGTAATAATAAATCGATTGGATTTTGTGTCCATGAAATTGGAATAGCGCCCTCTGATGATGAAGTAGAAATGGATGACGATCAAGATGGCGGCCTCCATAACAAATTTCGCGCGGAGATTTTATAACACCTGTAGGCATTTACGGAGATTTACGTCCACAATTGGGCTCAGGCCTGTTCGACAACTATGTACTTCTATAACGGATGATGATGTTGGGAAACTTATCACAGATTCAGATTTGTGGAACGAGTACAACACAACGAAAGCTTACTGTGAACAATTTGGTACGCATGCATGCTAAATTTGTATTGCATAACGTTTAGGGCCTAGCCTAGCTGGAGTTACCCAGCCCTGAGTTTTATCATATGGGTTGTCTATAAGGGCTGGAGCGTATTTTTCTCATAAGTAGTAGTATATTCAAAAAAATTTTGGAAAATTTTCAATTTTGTCCCCGTTACACACTAATTGCAACTGCAACTCACCCCAAACTTGCCTGGAATAACCATTACACAGGTCCTTGAAGTAAAAAACGATCCACGATGAAGATTCAGCCTACAATTGCAGTGAAAACAGGAGGAATAACTGCTAACTTGACAACCTTTCAGGCATGGCCAGGACTGCTATGGAATTGTCCACACAAAAAAATTGTGTACAATGAATGGCGGCGGTCGATTACCACCACGTACAGCTCGCTGGTACTACGCGTTTTTGCGGTCGGTGCATGACGTGACGCGGAAGCGTAATACCCGATGACTGTTTCATGCATTAAGAAGAGGTTCACTCGCATCACAGTGCGGTACTGGAACGGCAACCGTCGAGTAAATAACACTGCACTATGAATGCACGATAGCCGGCCAACTCGACGGTTGCCGTTCCAGTACCGCACTGTGATGCGAGTGAACCTCTTCTTAATGCATGAAACAGTCATCGGGTATTACGCTTCCGCGTCACGTCATGCACCGACCGCAAAAACGCGTAGTACCAGCGAGCTGTACGTGGTGGTAATCGACCGCCGCCATTCATTGTACACAATTTTTTTGTGTGGACAATTCCATAGCAGTCCTGGCCATGCCTGAAAGGTTGTCAAGTTAGCGGTTATTCCTCCTGTTTTCACTGCAATTGTAGGCTGAATCTTCATCGTGGATCGTTTTTTACTTCAAGGACCTGTGTAATGGTTATTCCAGGCAAGTTTGGGGTGAGTTGCAGTTGCAATTAGTGTGTAACGGGGACAAAATTGAAAATTTTCCAAAATTTTTTTGAATATACTACTACTTATGAGAAAAATACGCTCCAGCCCTTATATAGACAACCCATATGATAAAACTCAGGGCTGGGTAACTCCAGCTAGGCCTAGCCATTTATATTGGCAGGGGCGGAAAGAATGTACGTTTTGGTTGTGTACAAAGTCTATGGAGCGTCGAGTGCATTTTTAAAGTATTTTCTAATGTTTCTCAGTACTCCCAGATTCATGTCTTTTCAATATTTTTTACAATGATTGACCTAGACAAAAAAGTGGTGTCAGGTTGGTTGCTATATTCTTTCCATAATGTGATCAAGCTACAATAAATGAGTCATTTGTCGACCCTGGTCAAAGAGCACAATCTCAGCATTACTGCTGTGAAAACTGCATGCTGGTACCATCTTTAGTTCAATAATTGTGGAAGTCGGAACACCAAGGGATGTGATGAAGTGATGTGATGCAGTGGCCCTATTTTGGCCTGAATCTCCAAATGAAAGTTTCCGACAAATTACTCATTTTAAAGCTTGATCACATGGGCTGTGGCTATGGGTCGGGGGAGGGGGAATAAAGTAATAAGTAAAAATGGTGATCACCGGAACGCATCGTGAATGCTGATTGCTTGGCACCAACCACAAAATGTGTTTAGAAAATGGCATTTTCCAGCACAACATACTGTTCTAAATTGCAAAAATGGTGTCATTAGAAAATAAGACTCAGAGAAGCCTGCTTTAGGTTGAAAAAGAGACCACAATACTTGGGCTGTCGGGTTTGTTTCTTTTTATTCTGAGCTTAAATTTTTATCAGAGATCATCATGGCCACCGTATTGCATTGTCTTACAGCGTTAAATCACTGCATCAACGTGGAACCCAAGACAGTATTTGCCAACAATGAAGTCAATATGTCGGACATTGAAGTGTATGGGTTTGACTACGACTACACGTTAGCGTGCTACACCAAGCACTTACATTATCTCATCTACAATCAAGCCGTCGAGAATCTGGTGGAGAGAAAAATGGTAGGTTGCACTGTTGAGACTAATTATAGACTTATCCGACAACCAAAGATAAAAGAAATATAAATATCTCTTTTTGATTGACATTGCAAAAAAAATACTGTAAACCTACTTCTTGCCTGCTTTTGTCTGTTGACCGAATTTTGACTAGTAAGAGTGCTTGCCTGAAAATATAATCTGACTGTTGGTGACAAACCTGTGTAAAACGCTTGGCAGGGGAAGAAAAAAATTTTTTTTGAATAAAAGTATTTTTTTGCAATCAAAAAGAGGTATTTATTGACAAGAAGTTCTTTTTTCTCCTAAAATCAATGCTGTTCCAAAACAAATAAGCCAAAATATACTGAAATCCACACTAGAAAATACTGATTGTTTGTGAAGGCTTTTCAAATCGTTTCTAAAATGTTTGGGTTTGTTTTTTCATATATTTTTCTTTCCTCCAGTTTCCCCCAGGAATCAAGAACATGGAGTACTCGCCAGAGTTTGCAATAAGAGGTCTGCATTTTGACACAAAGAGGGTAGGTATAATTTCAGCAAAATGTATCAATCAAAAAAATGTGGACAAATGCTTAGTGAAACATAAATGCTTCCATCTTTGCTACATACACAATTTTTGTTTCATTAGTACTTGATATTTTTCATTAATCAGGGTTACTTGTTGAAGATTGACGCCTTTCAGCACATACAGCTTGGAACTGTTTACAGGTAATTGACTGATGATGATAGCTGTGAATTTTTGATATTCACATTCCTGAAACCGACATCTTTCATCGTCAAGATAACTGCAAAGAAATGAGTCAGAGATCTCTTTCAAAGGAAACCTAATTGAATATCTTGGAAATTATGTTCACCTTCAATTGTTTAAAATTCTTTAAATTGTAAATAAAAAAAGCTACACTTCTTTGGTTTTTACACTTGCGGAAGTAAATACAGACCTCATAACTTCAATGTTTAAGTTCACTGAAAGGACCTCGTCACAATTCAGTGCATGATTGTACATAAATGGCGCAATCGACTGACAAATATTTTTGCGGAGTAATTTAACTGAACATTTCATGTAATTGATTGTAGGGGCAAGCAGCCAGTGAGTGATGAGGAAGTGAGAGCCAGTTACCAAGGAACTCACATCTCTGAGAGTTTGATGACTCCGGGGCCGGTGGTAAGCATCTTAGAATGTTACAGTTTCGAGGAAGATGTGATGGCTCCAGGTATATATCAATTCACAAGTTCAGTCGCAAGCAACAGGCGATGAACAGTAACAAAGGAATTCCTTTGCCAAAGTTCATTTGAATAACTTATGAGTTGACTGGAGACTGTGTGACTCGTGATTGATAGGTGATGATTTGTGATCTGTTACAAGAAATTGACAGAAGTGGGACTTGAACCTGCAACCTTCGCATTGTGGTACCGGTGCTCTACCAACTCAGCTACCCAGTCTCTGTTGGCAGTCCCACATTTTGTCAATGTCTTTATTCAAGGGGCGCTAATCATATGTCATAAATCCAAATAGGCAAGGGGCCTGTTAATTGTGTTTACCAATGTCTGTTTTTATATATTTCAGAGTCATCCCATAAAGCAACTCATGGATCTCTTTGCGATACCGGAGATGGCGCTGCTTGCCAATGTCGCAGAGGTAAAAACATCAGCCAAACGCTAGAGGGTGCCCTTCATTCAGACATAATGGGGCCAAAGAGGTTTTAAAAATCTCGGCTTAGTCTACAGCTTTGGCTCGAGGAGATTTGAAGTCCCTCATTTGGGGACTCTGGCTCAGTATTGGTTTATGTTCCGTTTCAGAATCATCGGGTCTTATATTATTTCAAAATTTCAGTCAGAGAAGAAACCAATTTTTTTGGGAGAACAGTGGGGTTTTGAAACCTGGACGCAAACAATATTTTTTTTCCTGCATTGACAATACGTTAATATTCTATCAGTTATTTCGTGGCATTCTTAGAGTTGTACTGGATAGTTTCTAGTACATGTATCCATTTTGGGGATTGGATATAGGAAAGTTGAAACAAACTCCAGAGGTACTTTGTAAGGCTTCCTGTGATTTTAGAACATCATCAAACCTTCGTTTTATATTATTTTCCCTTTTTTTTTGCAGTATTTGACGGAGAATGAAATAGATTACGATCCAGAATACCTCTTCACTGATATTCACGTAGGTACAAAAACATCCCTTTAAAGCAACAGTCTTGCGTGGTTAGGCATTTTCCTGCTTTTTGATATCTCCACAGTCAGACATGTAAAAGCAAAGCATACACTTATTACGACTGCACTGTTTGCCATAAAATAGTTTAGCTTTGCTGTTGCATTTTTGTGACATAGAAGCTTCTCCTGTTTTAAAACTAAATATACAATTATGGAGTCACCTTAAAAAGAAAACAGATATTTCATTAAAAAGTCTACAATTTTTTGCGTTCTACAGAATGCAGTTAAAGAAGTTCACATCTCAGGAATTATGCACAAAGAAGTTGTGGGAAATGTTGGTGAGTAGGATGCTCATGAACGTTAGTTAAAGAAGTACGTTTTCTTTGATTCACGACAGAATTATAGTTCCCAACCCTCCAACACTTTGGAGGATTTACAACCAAAATGGAGATGAATTAGATATGAAGCCAGTGGGTTAGGCAGTGCATCCAGCTTTTTCATGCCAGTGAGGTTGGGGGCAAAATTAAGGATGATAATCAACATCTGAACCGTCTTAAAACTGTCGTAAAAATACTGTTTTTTTGTATGACACCATCAAAATGCTGCCATCTTTTTTCTCAGCTAATATTTTGGCAAATTCTGTTCCCAGCAACAAAAATTGGGCCAAAACAGTTGGCATGTGACAAACGATTCTTTTTAAATCATACAAAGTATTTAAAACTGTTGTTCTTGATTTTCAGAAAAATATTTGGAGACGGGGACCGGTATTCCAGAGTACATCAAGATGCTTCACGAAGGAGGCAAACAGCTGTTTCTGATGACAAATAGTCCGTTCCACTTTGTGTAAGTGTACGCCAAAGATTGCAAAGAATACAAGACCTTGCTAGTGAGTTTTCCATCCATGTTGGCGGAGTGGACTGCCTCTTGACACAAATCAGCCAGTGCCTCAGGACCAGTAATTTCGCATGTTTGCCCTTCAAATCATTTGTATTTGTGTTATTAATTATCATGATTTTCTGTCGTTTGTAGAGACGAGGGAATGAAGTATTTACTGGGCCCAGATTGGATCGATCTCTTCAACGTCATCATCACCCAAGCACGCAAACCTCTCTTCTTCCAGGACACAACAAGGTAAACAACCCCCCCCCCCCGCCCCCACAAAGAAAATGAACGAACAAAAAAGATTTGCAGACACTTGCATGAACGTGGGCTATTCTAATTTCACAAAATGCTGGGAAATCTATGCTTTCTTTTTCAAAATGCATTTTTTTTTTTGTGATAACACCACACCCTCAGGTTCCATCTCTTACATAGTAGTTCTTTTCCCCAATTGACACACATTTGAAATACAGCCAGATTTTGGTGGCTTCCTAGCTTTGGATTGAGTAATATCCATGTTAAAAAAAATTGTTTTTCAGGAAATTTGCTATCATTGAATAAAACTCCAAAGCATTGAGCTAAACAATTATTATTCTCAACTTCTGATATTTCGATTTTCTTTATTTCCTCATATGGGCAGACCTTTTCGCTTCATCTACCGCAAGACAGGCATGCCATCTTGGGCTCGCGTCACCAAATTGACAAAAGGCAAAATCTACTTGCAGGTGAGGAAAAACGTGGGTCAGTTTCAGAGACCATTCTTCATCGAACTAATGGGAGACATTTGAGACAATTGGTGGCAGCAAACACACCGGTCCTTTTCAATAGGTCTCTCTCAAAGATGGCCATCTCTGTAAGAGAACTGCAACTGCGTGTTTTACGCAATCAAGCATGCATTGCGCAGTGTTCAAAATGTTCCAAACACGGGTGCTAGTGGCTCGAAATGTTTTCGAAATACAACGCAGCTGATCGGGTTATGCAAGTTGACGCTCAAAATGCTGATACACGTAGCTGGTCTGTGGAAAATGACGTCATTTGAGAGAGACCAGCAATTGCGTCATGTTTAAACTAATGTGCGCATGTTTAACACTCTCCCATTGCAAATACTCTGATATTTGGCCTCTTTTTATAGGTTTTGATGTTGTTGAAATAAAATTTAACCCTATTTTGAGTCAGAGTCTCCCAGCCAGAGCCTAAATATCTATTCATCCGTAACATGACAATAGAAGTTATATTAATTTATTCTGAATATTTCTCCTTCTAACAGGGTAACATGGAACAGTTTTCCAAGTTAACTCAGTGGGATCCTTCCACCGTGCTCTATTTTGGCGACCATGTTTACAGTGATCTTGTGGATCCATGTCTGAAGAACGGATGGCGGACGGGCGGAATTATCCCGGAGCTAGACGTAAGTTAACCTTTTCAAATACTTTCACAATAGAGTGCGCCACCAAATATTGCAAGGAACCCGCCACTTTTCAACTTTGCAATTGACTTCCTGTATTTATTCATCTGTCCCACATTTTGAAGCCCCGTAAATAACAAGCATTGATAAAAAAATTTCATCGATAACAATTTCTGAAATTGTCCAAAATAAAAATGCAAAAACAAGCAATTTCTTTTCATTTAGTATGAAATAAATATTGGCATTGTTTTGTAGCAGATGTATACTTTTGCCCAATGATGGATAACAACCAGTAATTTTTTAAAGTATTTCTTTTCATCATAAAGACGCAAGAAATTGATAAGTTGGTTTGGTCATTTTCCAACCGCCTGCATATATTGTATCAGCAGACTGTCGCGTCTATGCACCGATATCTCATGCAGATAGAAGTATGGAGAAAGTTGTTTTGGAGTGAAATTTATCAGGACCATTTACATAGATTTGTGTTTATGTGGGACTAACTTTTTAAGTGCAAGTCTTGAAAATAGTATAAAGATAAGTAAGTGTATATAGTGAGTGGTAATGTTCAGTAGGCTTTGTAATTCATCGTTCGATATATTACCCAATTTAAATGTACAAAAATAGTGTTACGGAAAATTTGTCAGGCAAAATTTAGCCGAATTTTTTTTACGAACCCTAAGCAGGAGAACTAGAATTGTTCGTTTCAACACCCCTTTAATTTAAGTATAATTACATAAATTCAAACAGCATTAAATAAACCAGGACATCCCAATCAAAGAAAGAATCCTTCATAAACAACTCACTTCCCCCTAAAAAATATCACCTCCAAGCCTCTTGCAAATTTTTAAGATAATGCGCAAGACAGGGTGTGATGGAGGTTTGCGTCAACGAACATTTAGCTGAGATTTCCTGTTGACCAACTTGAGGTATTTCAATGGGGGGAAGTGACCACTTACAAATTCAGAGAAGGGGCACTGATCATGACCTGCTCTAGTGCTTATTAGTCAACTGAAGATATTCAAAGGAAGTGTGAAATATTCTCCTTTATACTGCACCGCCCATATATGCACAGAAACATTAGACTCGGCATACCTACATTGTTCTCCAATTTTCCTAAAGTTTCTGAAATGTCCCTTAATGGTTCACACATTTATTAAATATCAGGTCTTTCAAAAGGTATTATTTGAAGATTTTGAAACCACCAAGAATGTTTAGCCCCCAGAATTTTTGATCTAGTACTGAGCCCAATAACTCTTTCTGTATAAAACAAAATGAGAAACTAAACAAACAATCAAACAACTTTTTAAAAAGAGTCAAATTTTATCTAAATGTCGTATATTATGATGGTCTTACTCATTATTTAAATAACTATTGAAAGGAGTGAGTCCACGTATTTGGTTTGGCCCGTCACTGTCATATTAACCTACCAGGACTGCTGTGATTGAGTAATCTGCCCCAGTTTTAGTGACTGAGGCACCGTCGTATAATATTCAGACAAAAATGCTCCGAGTTAAACATTAAAACCCACCCTTTAATTTGCGTCATCGTCCACTGTGATGCATTATCGGGTTCAGTGCCTGCATAATTATTATCTGTGAAGTGTTTGGGCAAACTTTGGTGGCTGTTTACTCAGCCCTTGAACTGTCGCAACTTTTGTTGGTTTGTGCCCCCCTCAATTATCCGTTAGATCTGTATCTGTGGCAAAATGTATCTGGAAGATTGCTGGTTAATATTTCGTATTGTTCTTCTTAGGGATCACACCACCGTGATATCATGTGCCCCTTATCCAAAATATTTGTTGAGTGAAGTGAAATATGAGATAAATAGAGTCAGATTGAAACAATTGCCTGTTTTTTTTGTGGGGGGGAGTGTTAAAAGCTTGGAAAGTGCAACAAATTTTATTTGGTAATTTTATAATGAGAGTGTCAGTGTAGTCTTTATATTTGTTTATGTGTGAGGAGGGATTATAATTCAAATCTTTTTATTAAAACAAATTCTGTAAGTTGGCAGGTTTTTTTTCTGTATAGGCAAGTGTCACTGTATTTCATGCACTGCCCTCTATCCTTTGATTTCACAGATGTAATGTAACGGATTAATCTGTAATGTACTTTTTTGTCTGTAATCGTCACAAGAACCCAAATGCTCTTCACCTTTTGCAAATCTACATGTATAACATTTACCCAATTTCTTTTTAGGCAAAACTAGTCTTTATTTTGTAATTATGGAGGCCCATCAACTCTGTGAAATATTGCATGGCCAACACGATGTCTAATTATTTCCTGTTTTCCTGTTTCTGTTAGCCTCTAGTTTCCCTACATTTGGTTTCTATCCTTTGTGTTAGGGGCCACAACCAACATCTAAACAGTACTAGAGAAAACAGTGATGAACTTTAAATATAAAAGTATGTCAGGATGTTTTTTGCTTTTATCTGAGGCTTAAATCTTATCGCTGCCTGATAAAAGTCACTAATTTCTATAATCCCATTCTATATTAGGGTAAATCTTAGATGCAAATTTGCACATTTATTAAATTTAATCCTTACATACACTGTTACCATATACAAAAAAGATATGAACTAAAAATAATTAGATTGTCAATTCTGAAGCAATGCACCGGGCTTGCATTTTTTCACCACTGTGTGCCAAAGAATATTCCATGTAATCTGTAGTTTTTTATCAGCTATAAAATATTCATAATAATTGAGAATTCATAAAAACATGTCCGTTTCCTTGGAATACCATAAATAACTGATATCAATTTATTTATCAAATAACAAAAAGCGCTTAAGTTAAACATGGGCCGATCTTTTTGTTATATAGCTCCACGAATTAAATGCATATTTTCAAATTATTAAGGAAAACTGCAAACATGATTGGTATTATAACAATACAATTATTCTGCAATACACTTGGAAGAAAGAGCATGTTTTGAGTCTACAGGTGCCTAATTTGAAATCAAAGAATCGTGAATAATTATTCCTCTTGCTGTATAATCCCCTGAACCCATGTACATCTTCCAAGAATAGCTTGTCAGGGGGAGTTAGCAACTGGCTTATTAAGTGTGTTTGTACATGTGTGTGGAGGGAGTACCTTTATTCCAGGAAACGGGCCCTAGCATTCTCACATTGTATGATAAACCTGTGGTCAGTGCATGCATGTATACTGTCAACATGAAAAATAAATACTGGGGACATGTGCCATTTGTGCACCTGTTGTGTGCATGCCATGGTACTGTGTGTTTGTATTTCTTTGAAAGTGTTGATTCCCCTAAAATATGGGGCATTTCTCAATGCTCAATCACGTCACAGTTGAGTTGAGTTACAATGTAATCTTAAAAGAGGAATAATCCTCCATGGTTCTATCGATCAGGCTGTAGTCTAAATAAATTGCCTCAGATCAACAATTAACACACACTCATCTCTTAAAAAAAAACAATCAGGGAAAAAATTTACATCTCAATTGTTGCAAGGTACACATGGACTATATTTGCTACTTTTTATTTTCTGTTCAATATTTTGTAGGACATTTCTTTGAGCACATGTATGATTTCCCTTGTGAAAAATACTGCACTAGTAGTAAAGTTGATTCAAAAAGTTGAAAGCAGCTATGATATTGCCTAGTTGATTTTGCCTGAAATTCAAGCCCTGCGAATTAATTGGGAGATGGAAAACAGCTGTTATGTTAAAACCAGATGTTTGTCCAATTGGTTAGAGGATGGTTAGACTAGCTGCCTATAACAAGGGCGTGATCTTCCTGCTGTAAAGAGTCTTCCTGCCTTAAACAATGCATGTATGATAATGAAATCATTGCAGGGCGCAGACTTCCAAAGTGCGGTTGTGAATAGCCTAGCTGTGGCCTTTAACACGATAATCATTTACCAGTCTGGGTTGCATGCTAGCACGTTCTGTCTGGTGCGAAGTTGACATGTTACTGGGTCATGATACAAAGTGAGCTGAGTCTTAAAGGCAAATTTTTTTTCTGTACATATGGTATTCAGTTCAGTTTAAAAAGGTACATGTACTTAACCATTGATCACATTATGATATGTTAAGTAGCCTGTGTCGTGTTTCAACTGATTTGGTAAATTATACTAATTTTAAATCAGTTCATAGATACCTGGGACAATTAAGTTACCCTGGGAAACTAGGGGCCTTGTTGCCAGTAATAGGCCTACGCCTCAGGCCAATATTGACAGCCAAGCCCTTAACCAGTTTTTAAACCACACGTTTATAACATCACTCTATTAAATCCACTTTTATGTCAATTTTCAAAAATAATTAGCTAATTTAAAGCTTGGTTTCTGATGTTACTAAAGAATTTGAGTAGCCAGATGTCAAAAATCACATGCTCAAGACCTTGCATGTTCTTACGCAATAATACAAACTTACAGGATATATCCAGACCAGGTTCATG
The DNA here is from genome assembly GCF_015706575.1 of Patiria miniata. Lineage (NCBI taxonomy): Eukaryota > Metazoa > Echinodermata > Asteroidea > Valvatida > Asterinidae > Patiria > Patiria miniata. The sequence goes on from NW_024037055.1 coordinate 2,127,469, forward strand.
CAAGGTTGTCCAACAATGTTGGTTTTGCGTAAGCATAGCAGTTAGGCTTGTTTGCTTTGTTGTCCATACTAATAGACAAACATCTGACATATGAAGGATACAGAACTAAATTTTGTTGAAATGTGGTAGCATGATACAAAAAAAGTTTTTGCAAAGATGTTTGGATATTTTGTCATCAGTAAATCAATACATCAAAAAAGAAGAACATCTATATAATTGGCCAGCATATAACCTGTGAGTCCCTGTACATTTATACTGCCCAAAAGTGCCCTGCCTATTATTCCATGTAGGCCTACTGCTCGAAAACACCCGAGCGCTCTAAGGTCTTATTTTTTTATGTAGTATTATAAATACATTGTGTACAATGTAGTACAGGCTCTAGTGGGTTACCCCTCCCCGACCAATACCACCATCACCACCACGCCCCCTTTTTCTTTGTCTGTCGGTTGTGAGGAGTGCATTAGGCCAAAGATATACTCGTAGGAAGCGTCAAAGGAAGCCGGAAACCTCACGTTTAGAAAATAATTACGTATCCTGGCTGGGCAAATGTTGAACTCAAATGTGACACTGAAACTCAGTTTACAGAAACAATAAGGAATATATTCAAATCTTTGGCAAGAAAAACATTGAAATTTTTACTCAAGTTGGATGAATGCTGACAAAACAATTCACTACCAGCACTTTCTATTGAAACTTGAAAGTTTATCATAATCATTGGCAAATTGTTGGATTAAAATTTGCCATGACTTAAGCCCTGGAAAGATCTAGTGTTTGAATTAATGATCCCATAATCCAAAAAATACAGTGGATATTTTTGCAAGGGTGTGTAAATCTGCCCCATATGAAGTTCCTGATGCCTCAAGTACAGTTGTAATGAAGCATTAAGTTATTTGCAGTTCACGCATTCAAGTTCAGTGGAAAGGCAATCAAAGAAATTCTCTCCATGCAGAAAAGAAGGTTCAGTAAAACTCATGACGTTTGGGGTCCAACGTTATGTGAACTCTTCATGATGTCCGGATTTGCGATCATGAAAATGTTTATTTTCTCCTTCTAAAACGGCAAGGACTTTGGTCCAATACATTTACCGTGCAGACTCGGCAAAATTGAAGGGCAAAGTACCACAACGGTTTCACAACTTCCATTTAAATAAATCGCTGGGTTTTATTGTGAAGGTTTTCTTTTCAATTTCCAACTTCCAAATCCTAGTACTATTACTAAAGAAACTGCTGTGAACTCTACTTGAGGGATGTAAATATGCTTGCATAATTGAAGTGAAAAAATGAAAAAAGCTTGACATAAATGTGATGGAAACGACTAACTGGTTGCCATAGAGTGACTGGAGCAGTTGGTGTGTAAATATTCAGCCTTTTCATTGATGACTTATATCACGTTGAACATTGATCCCTAAAAAGATTCACAGACCATAGCTACAATCCCTGTACTGTAGCTCTATGCACAGACAAAGAAAGGCGTACCGGCGCACGCTATAGTCACATTATTTTTCCTGGGCAATCATCCATTGCAATTGTGTGGGTGTTTTGATTCTTCTTCTTTTGAACTCTAGAAACTTTGGAAATGTTTTTTCTTTGTTAATTTGTCAGTTAACCATGGAGCTACATGTATGATTTATAACTACAGAGTTTCGGGGACTACTTAAAATAGAATTCACGGTGGACTTCATTTTGTAAAAAGATGCCATGATCGAGTTTCCAAACCTGTAAAGTCAGGTACATTTAGTAAAGAAGAGTTCAAAGTACAAATTTGTTTTAAATATTTGTCAGACTTGTGTGCCTCAAGTACAAGTAAATGTCAAAACTTAATTCAAATTTTGTTCAGACCTTTTTAACCACCTAATTTTCAACACCTTCCCTTCTTCGGTCCTACCATAGAGAAAGGACTTACTATATGGTCCTACCCTTCCCGCTACGTTTGTTTTATCATATAGAGCTTCATGATTCAGCTCTTAAATCTGAGCAAAAATATTAGGCACAAATCTCTCCAAATCCTTGGCTTCAGCTGAAAAATCTCACACAACATTCACACAAAAACAGCATAAAAAGAAAGCACAGCATTAGAGAACATTTGCTGTAAATTTAGGACTTAATCATTTTTCCAACTCCTTATTATTTCTTTCTTATCTTAATATCTTTGATATTATATCAACACTGATTAAAAGTTATTTAGTTGGCGCTATCATGTGTTGTTTTGCAACCTCTTACTCTTGTTTAGCTTTTATTGCCCACAGTGGTGATAATACATCAGTGAGGGTGGTATTTCCCCTTGGTACAAGGTTGACAAAACATCACACCATCACCCCACACTGTATGCTGCAGTCAATCAACTGCATATGGGCAGTTCCATTTTGGTCGGTGGTGAAAATATCCTGCCGTTCCTTCAACCGAAAATGTGCTACACTCTTGAAAACACAGTTGAAATTCGGTTGACAAATTTGTCAGGGAAAACGAAGACCTAAGACATGCTTTGCAATCTTCTGTTTGCTTTTTGTTGTTGAACCAAGCAACAATATGCATTATTTCAATATCCATGAACATTTCACCTTCCCTTCATCCAATAATGGTAGACTCTGACAAGACTCAACTCTCTCCTGATTCATTCTATGAATATTCATGTCCTTCCTTTGCTCTCCATTAAGGTCACAGAACTTCTCTAAGGTGAACAAACTTTGCTGGACATTATCACCCCACTTTTTACCCCTCCCCTTTTTGATAATCAAATTGTGTTTGAAAGGATTGTAAGTTTTGTTGTTACAGCTTACTTTAAACATACGGTAAATGAAAGGAAATAAATGGAACGTTTGATTTGTCATTGTTAACAATTAATATTTTCCGCATATCTAATTGAGACATGAAAATGTAAATTGGCTGTGAGTTGATATGAAATGTAAACTATTTGATTTTTATTTAATGTTCGATTTTATTATAATAAAAATACTAATTTGTGTTTTTTCCATATCGTTAATTAATGCGCAGGCTAGAGAGTGAAGCATTTTTTTCATTTTAAGACCTAAACTTTGAAAGAAATTAAAAACTGCAGTAAAACTTTAAAGAATAGGCCTGTCTTGCACATTGAAATGGCAGTCATTGGACTCAGGGGTGAACAAACTTTAACACATGATCACGCCACATTCTTTTCTTCCTTTCATTATTATTCTTTCTCAAGGAAACGAAAGCCATGTAGTTGCAAGTTGGCTTACTTGTTTTCCATGGAAAGAAACAAAATGCTGCCTTTATTTTGTCTTCAAAATATAATGGATTTGATTTCTGCATATATTCCAGCTTTGATTTGCACAGTTTCTCTACTCAAAAGAAATGTTGTCATGTTGGTTAGAATTTGTGTCGGCCATTTTGTCTAAATTATGCTTTGCATAAATGCAGTTGTTAATTTTTTTGCCATTTTTTTTTCGAAGCAGTGTAGTTTACTACATATTTTAATTTTTTTAATTTCACAAATCTTACATTTATGTTATGTCCATTTCCTTAAAAAGTGTATTCATATCATTATTTTTGCACCATCTGCAGATAAAACGGAAGCTAATTTCTGTCGCTGAAAATACACAAGAGCGGTAATTGATTCAGGCGGGGATTAAATTCAAGAAATAGTAACACGGAGCATTAATTGGAGGGCTGCCATTGGTCAAGAACCAACGTTTCTTTTTCCCGAGACAAGAAATTGATAAGAATTTTATAGTTTTGCTTTTTAAATAAAAAGCTAAAATGTCAATTCTCATCGGTGGAAAATACTTTGAACAAAACGTATGATTTAAACAGTCATTTTTACCATCAGTAAGACTTCTAGGATTTGCAGGTATTTCTGTAATTTGCGTCACTTGAAAATGTCACAAACATCATTAAGGAAGCAACAACATGTCAGGGCTTCCTCTGTACGTCACTATTTTTCTAGTTCTGTGTTTTTCGTAAACAAGTCCTGAGCACTAATTGACACTGTCTCAAAATAGAAAACAAAATTATTCCTTGGACCTTCAGTCCAATTAGTCAACATATGTTTGTGGCTAGTATGCCTTTTCACTTTCGTTCATTTTCTGTCCATTGTTTTTATATACAGGATGAGATTGCGATCTGTAACTCAGTCCCATTCAAGCATGCACTGACTTGGCTCGTGCTGCTGCAAGAACTCATACAGAAACACCAGGTATGGACATTTGTTACTGGATAGTCACCAGTGACTACTAACTACATACAGGGCAAGGGGAATCGGCCGGGGTCTGGGGGGGGGGGGTTGTCCCTCTGAGGGGGTGGGGTTGGGACACCCCCCCCCCCCTCTCTCACGGTGTTGGGAAAATAAAATGTACTCAACGATGGTTAAACTGGCAATGATTTATTAATGGAATACAGCCCAAAGTTTTTTGGGGGTTTTGGTTGGGAGGGGGTGATTGACAATTCATTACATTGCTGGATTTCATCTCGGCTTGCTTGTGCTTTCTTTAGGTTCATACAGATCCTGGTTGCCAGGCAGTTGTGCAGGAATGGTTGAGAGAAAGAACCCAAGTCAGGTATGTCCACGCCTCATGATGTTTTCTTACTACCACCTGTCTCCGCCTCATACAAACTCATTTTCTTGGGCAAGATGCGGCCCTTCTAGTAAAATCCATCACAAATCCGTTCACAAGAAAATGACGAGCCTTTTCACAAGTCCGGTGACGAAAAACATGGCAGTGCTTTCATCAATTATCAGTTTTCTTTCCTCAATTATCAGTGAATAAAGTGTGAATTGGCTCGAGACAGGATTTCCACTGATTCCCTTTCAGGAACACAACCAAGTCGTTGTTCAACCCCCAGTTCGGCAGCGTCTTCCGGACCTTCCACAATCCGTCCTACTTCACCTCTAGGCTGTGTCGTTTTGCTGACATCTACATGTCCTGCCTGGGCAATCTCAACTCCTACTCCTTGACCCACACCTTCTACCCGCGCCGGTCGGCCCTGCCCCACGAGCTGAGCTACAGCAATGTCTTAGAACTGTAGGGTTAAATAAAGACAACTGGGAAACATTTCAAATCCGAGGTATTTTATCGGGTATAAGTTGCAGGATTCTGAACAACTTCTCAATCTTTCAGCAATGAAGTTATCAGTATTGGTGAGTCAAGCAGTTGCTGATGGACATTTCCTCGGAAGATGTCCCGGACAAATGCAGAGCTTCTTCCGGACAAAGTGAATGATTCTACTTGCAACTTGTCCGGGAACTCGTCCCAGATAAAAGTTGAGATGGGTCCAAAGCAGAAAATACAGCTCACAGTAAATGTTCTTGCTAAAAAAACAGAAATCGGTAGGGAACCAGTCACAATCAATGGCACATCACCTTTTCTTGTTGCTAAGGAAACTTTTGTGTGTTAAGCAAATTTGTGTGCTTAGCAGTTTCATATAATTAGCTGTGGTGTATGAATGGGCTCTGGGCATGCAATATGGAGAGTATTGGCCCTCATATGAGGGCCATATGAGGTTCATCTATGACACTACTTTTGAATATGAAGTAGGTTGCAATAAATGTGATGTCACATTTTGCATTTGCGCCAAATGTATGCCTACATGTACATCCCTTTTTTTTGACTGCGCTTCCAAGCAACATGATGTTACTATTAAAACAGTGATTGCGATGTCATGAAAATTCTATCCATAGTGAATATTGCCTCACCATATGTACATGAGATGCAGTGAATGCGACGAAATTTGTAATAAAATAATGTGCACAATGCATGGGTTGCTTGACAAAAGCCTAGCTCCCGTATGCAAACAGTAATGTCTGCATGCTTACCACTACCAGGCTTAGTCAGGCACAGAATTCAATGTCTGGCTGAAGTGAATAATCTTCTGTGGGGTTTCCTTGATATGAATAACAAATGTTACTGGTGCTAGCTAATAGAAAATTAAAGGTATTCAATTTTAAGTTTATATTTAACCCACCGTGTCTTTTATATAAACTGTCTCGAAAATGCTTCAATGTTGTACTTATTAGTGGTATATCCAAGCTTTTGAGCTGGGTAGAATTTTTTATCCACTAAAATTCTGAATTACTGAACCCCTTAAATTCCCACCTTTTTTCTGGGGGTGAAATGAATGCCCAGTACAGCGATCACAAAAGCTTATCAGGAAATGTATTTGAAAATCAATTCCTGAAGCATTTTGATTGAAATTAACAAAAAAAAAAGAGCCTCCTGCCAAACATATTGGATACTTCACTGAACTTATGTACTTCTATGGTGTTTGTAATGTATATATGGATAGATTAAAAATTTACTGTACATAATTGATCCCTTCTTAAAATCAATGCATGGTTTGATCTTTGAAGAATGTAGATATTCTTATGCAATGTACAAGTGTAGAACCTTGTTTAGCAATAATTTGTGGAACCTTTTTTAGCAATAATTTGTTATATTTTGGTAATTGTCCTGCATAAAAAAATGACCATTAGCTGCCCTGCCCACACAAATTGCAACATGCATGGATTTCTGTTGGTTGGTGTTGGAAGCTGGTGTTTTCCAAACTAAATATGTAATAATTCAATTATTCAAATATCCAAACTTGTCGGACTTGTGGTGACCCCTTTCTGATCATTTGTTACTCTTTTATTAATTTGCCCCAAGATTTATTCCTTTGACGCTTAGTGTCAAAACAGAATACAAAGAGGTATGGATACCGAGCAAGTAGCATTGTTTTGCATGATTAGTATCATACAAACAATTTGAATCAACTGTCTTGATTTCTTTGTTAATTTATGCAAGCTTTCATCCATTTCATAAACGTTGTATTCTACAAGTAAACCTTGTGCAATATATATTTTTAAATTTTATTTTTAACTCTGCTTTTAGTGAGTTACAGTTTTTAGATAAAAGCTGAAGTTCTAATGTAATGGAAAAAGTGTTGATTGTTGTTGAATATAAGTGCCCTGAAGAAAAAAAAAAAGGAAAACACAATTTATAAATCCTTTTTTTTTTATTCCCCTGCCTAGTTGGTTGTCGGGCCATACTGTGAACGAAGGCCATTCCCAGGTTTGTTTTAATCCCGGATGATTTCCATCACAGCTACCTCCCTCTTGAACCCCCCTCCTCCTCCAGACAGTGCAAGGACTTTCCACAAGAGACTTGTTTGCCATGTTTTGGAGAAAACTGCTGTCTGTATTGGCATAAATTATGGGCTCAAGGCTATGCGCCAACAGCACATGCAGGAGGCCCAGCGGGCTAGCCCTGCCACTTGAGCCTGGCGTTACATAACAGTGTCCTCCAGCTAGTATTGATCATGTCTGCAAAGCCAGATCGCCTGATGTGATGGCTACGGTTTTTTCCTTGAAGAAATTTAATTTTGAAATCGTTGGCATAATGAACAGGCAGCAAGATGATTTAAATACAATTAATAAAATATTGCATTGTTCTCTCCATTTTTTTTACCCACATGCTTTTTTAAAAATTGATGTAATTTTAAAGAGTTTGGGTTTTATCTGAAATTGACCGTGCAGCAATAAGAAAGGTTTCTACCGAATAACATCAAATTTGTTATTTTTTTTACTGCATTTTCAAACCTGGCTAGTATTACAAAACATAGGTATAAGTGAGATACAAAATAGCGGATTTTTTTCTAAAAGAATTTAACTTCTAGTGAGACAGGATTAAGGAGAACGTTTTTACTTCCATTTATAGTGCTTTTGGCTTCAAAATATTCATTCTGTCAAAGTCAATAATAGATATGTGTATAGTTGTTCATTATAATTATGTTGAATCAAATTCAGATTCGTACATTGCTCAAGTCGGGAAAAACCGTTATCACTTGACACTCGTCTGAATACATTTTTAAAAATACTTGCATACAAAATGCACTCGCTATTTTGTACCATTGAGTAAGGAATACATGTGTATAATGGAAGAGTATTGAAGAAAAAAACGACGTGCGGTGTTGACTTTTGGCACTTTGCACTTTTCTTGCAGGACATGATTTCACTCGGTGAGGTCTGGGATTTTCCCGGCTCTGACCAAATCCGGATCGTCACATTCCTAAGCACTGAAGTTTTGAGCCCTGCCAACACTCTGACCTGTGTTCTCACGCATGTTTTCAACTCGGTTTTAATTTAGGGGTGTGTGAATTCATCTTGAGATCCGGGAAACCCAGAACTTGTTCACAGCAGTTGTTTGCATCGTCCGTAACAGAACAAAAACTCGAGGACTGAAGGCGAAGTCCGCTGATAGCATTGTATTCGAAGTCCGTGTAGAAGCTGTCAATAACAAAGCCGGTATTTGGGTTTATTAAGAAATACGTCAGCTAAAAATTCCATAACAATTTTTATAGAGAGTACTTTATTAAAGCTGTTACAAATTTATTACAACACAAAAGGAATATGTTTATGTACGTTAATAAACCGGATAAAGAAAATAATCCTGTGTAAACCGCCGTCAGGAAACCGCAAACGCAATTGTGTCCGCTTGCACGCCCAAAACATCAAGGATGTACGTTAACTACGTTTTAAAGTTTATTTTCACATTTCGTTTCGATCGTGCGAAATTCATTGCGGTTGACCATCAGATGACGCCAGACTTATCCCGAGCCGTGATTGGACGAATCTTGACGGTGACCCTGGCCTCGCCAGACAATGACCATTTAATGCACATTATGCACGGACCTGTCGTCCCCCTTCAGCTGGCCCTACGCGAATACGTACGTACACAATTATTATGAACAAACAAGACTTCCGAGAAAGTAGGGGGCCAGCATGGAAAGGACCAATCAGTGTCTTCCAGTGTCTTAATCCTGAGGCCTCCATTCAGAGAAACAAGAAATCTTCGTTTATATTATATTAGTTGAAAATTCGGGAGCTTGGGAAAACACATGGTCTCCACATTGTATTTTTGCAACACATTAAAATCCCTCAAAAGTGCTTCTTATTAATGATTTCCCCCCATTTTATAACGTGTTGCAATGGGGGGAAAAAAACATTCATTGGATTGTAATTTGAATACAATACCGACAAAGTGGTCGGATGTCGCGCATCCCAATGCTACACCCAGTTCGTTCCATCCCACCACGCTTTGTCTAGTGTCATTTCAGCCCTTGAATATTATGAACAACCGCTTGCAATATATACCCAATCGATATTTCTTCTAAATTTGTTTCAAGTGACGTCATCTGAAGTATTCACCAACATATCGATTTGGTGTTTGACCGTTTGACTGCAGAAAACTTTCGACCAGGCCGAAGGTTTTACGCCCCAAATCGGGAGGCACATTTTCAGCAAACTTTAAGGGGGGATGTGAATACAATGTGTTTTTTACAAATCGTTTTATTGTACGTACATGTATACACTCATGAACAAACATATTCATTTCACTGTAGATTTTCTCAATTTTATTCTGTACAAAACAATGGGCAAAGTTCCCTGTACAATTTAAACAAAACACTAGAGGCCAATGAAGATTTTTTTTGTGCATTTTCACTATCACTTTCGATTACTTTTCCTTGAGATATATTTGAACAGTTCTGAAACAGTTCTACATGTAATTGGAGTCCTGTCCAATACATGTGTCATGCATTTTAGTCTCCAAAATATATCTCATGAAAAACATGTCACAATGTTTCATTTCCAACTGTTGAGTATCGTGAATACAACGAAAATTTGTACAAAAATACTTCAGTACCCATTTATTTTTGTGCGATTTAGTATGTAACACTTAACACAAATTAAGCAGGTGAATTTGGAAATATTTTTTTTATAAGTGGCTCAGCATTTGGAAACTGGTTTGCCATTTTGTGTCATATTATCGCATTGATATTTTCAAAATAATTTTCACCAATGTGCATGCTGGGATTTTGATTCAATATTAATAAATATAAACATTTGCAAACAAAAAATAAATATTCCATATAGATCTTACAAATTTTAAGTCGGCAATTTTAGCATGTTGACCGTCGGGCGTTAATAACAACGCAAGTTGTAACCATAAAAATTTACAAAAACTAACGTTTAGTCTAACACTGTAACAGATTTAGTTTCACAAAATTTGTAAAGTTCTGTATTCCCACTTCAAAGGCCGAAATGAGAAGTCCAACAAAAAAAAAGAGAGTTTGAGAAGTCCAACAAAAAATATACACGTATACAGTAGAAAACTCCTTTCAAAGTTTCATTGCACAGTTTTGCAAAGTTCTGCGGTATACAAAAAATCCAGTGTTTCACATCAAAAATGACGATGACGACTTGGGTTTAAAACACGACTGATAGTCGCCCAGTTCTTCTTGGTACTTGGTGGTCAGTTTCTTGCTGACGTTGGTGAGCTGTTGGAGTACTGAAAACAGCCCGATCAAATGTTCTCTGAAGGCCCGTGCGGTGGCCTCCTCCAGACTACGGTTGCTGTCGGCCCCGATGTTCTCCTTGTCCGCATCCTCTTCGGCTGCCAGCCGTTCCTCTTCGGAAATCGGTCCCCTGATCAGCTCCGACTTGACGGCTTTGAGCATGGCGTAGCAGGCGTGTAGGCTGACCGAGTCCTGGGCACAGTTGGCGGGGATGACGGCCAGGTCTGCCTTGGTGGTGGGGCTGGTATCTCCGGTGGTTTGTTGCAGGGCCAATGTGTTGGGCTCGACCTGCATGTCCATGAGTCGACTGGGGATCAGTACCGTCTCATCCATCTCGTTCACGGCGTCGATGAAGCCCTTCATCACGCCCAGGATCGAGTGATTCGAGTGGTTCGGCGACATTCTCTCGTTGTCTGCGAGGTTCAGCTCCATTTTCTTTACGAGTTGTGGTTTTATGAGTTCAGATGAGCTCTAGATATAGACAAAGTCAGCTGTAGGCCCAATGCAGCTTTATTCCGATGATTCCTCTCAAAACTTCGGCTCACCGTGTGAGCACGGCAATATAATGTATCTGTCCCAAACTACAAAAAATATTAAGATTGAAAGTAGAGTGGTTTTACAGTATACTGCTTCTGCTTATTGATGCTCTTAAGAATCAGCTCTCACCCGTACACCGTAGATGTTTGCAATATTATAACTCTGTCGCAGAATTTTGTCACTTTATACTAGGCGGAATTGCAGGGGCTTTTATTTTTCTTCGAAGGTCACTTACTCATCGTGCGTGCAACTGAATATCCCGGCGTTGTATGGGTCATCACACCACAGCGCATGTACACAAGCTACCACACCGCATGCTGGGAAAACCGGCTCGCCTGATCAGTGACGTCAGCAAAACAAAATGTAAATGAGCTGATCACGCCAGCTGATCGTGATCCGATTGGCCCGTACCGGAAAAGCACAATTTCGTTTTGCATTTTAAATGCATTAGCATACGAACACGCGCCCGGGCCCGTCGCGTCAAGTTGGCCTCGTGGATGCAACACAGGCATACAACGCAGGATTTTACCGGACCGAACCGGCCATGTGTGCAACTAAACCTGTAATATGTATGACCTTGCTCTATGATTTTACCCCCCCCCCCCCAAATGCAAATGAGGGTCTTCCCAGGTTCTTATTCCTCCATGGTCTTCCCAAACCGGCCCTGATTATTATTCAAATTCATTGTTATTTTTAAGCCCAATAAATAAGCAATTTTTGCCGTAAATAATGTTTACTTGATGAAACTTTTTTTGTTAATATGTGTACATTTGTACATACAGGAGTACATGTACATGTATACTATAGCTATACATGTAGTTAATGCAAATTTTTCGCCACCTTTCTATGGAATTTCCCCTTGCAAAATTGGAACAGAGACAGAGAGGGCTCCACGGGTCATATCCTCATACTCGGACAGACCACATCTTTCTCGCCTATTTTTTTTCCATGCAGAGATTTTTCTGTGCTTCCAGAAGAAGCTGCAAGAAGTAAAAAAAAAAATGTAGCGTTGTATGCATGACAGAAATCTACAACTTTTTGATCCAATCGTTTTCGTCATAGTACAAGCTGAGCTATAGCTTGCTGACCATTGAATCTATGTTGGAAGCAATAAGACACGACATAATATCGGGGCGGTATTGACCTGGTAAGGACAAGCGCTGACTTACAGTGCCCGTGTGACGCGTTCACAAAGCCTGGCAATAATATTTAGTGTCGACCTTGGGCAACTTATGATCACGAGCTCGGTAGCGAACCCTTGTTGGAGCATGCCAAGCTGGGAGGGGGGGGGTGTGGTACGTGGGATGACATCTTCAAACTATTGATAGATGTATATAAGTCTGAAATAGGTCTGAAAGTTTAAAATGGGTCAGCTAAGGCCAAAAAAAAGTCTCCGGTTTCTGGTATGCGCGAGCGTCGCCGTATATAGCCATGCGCGTCGGCAAAATGAAAAAGGGTTTTTTTTTCCAATGAAAGATGATGTCCCAAAACCTGCACAATTTTAACGTGTTTTTAGATGGGGTTATGATCGAGAATAAGCTTTATGTGGCCTCTCTGGACTCCCATATATTTGCACTTCGTTTAGTCGGGCACCATTTGCAGTCTTCAGCCGACATTTGAAGCAAGAAAATCTGGTACAAAAAAAGCCGCGTCGCCGCACCACTTTTTGGGCAAGCTCCATTACCATAAACCGGAGACTTTTTTGGCCTAAACATAAAATGGGTCGAACCCTAAACCCCAGTCGCCAAGCCCACCCTTTCTCCGACCCCACGTACCTAGCCCTCCACCTTTGGGAGCTGGACCCGCAATTCACAGCCTACATTGTGTTGTGATGACTCTTCAAGTTCAAAACGCAATACCTAATAAGTATAAAGTGAGGAATATTCCTCCATGCACACATAAAGCAGAGGGTGTCTGCCTCCTTGATCCGTCATAATAATGAAGAAAGTTTCTGACAAGTTACTTGCGATGCCGGACGTGCACCTGCCGATTGTGTACGCCGGTTTTCCCCGAACTTTCCCAGAGCCTTCGCACATCCGAGGTCCGGCCGGACGTGTTTTCTCGGGGCGTCTTTTTCTTGCTATAATAGTGCTAGAGTGTGAGGTTGAAGAGTGCAGTGGTCATTTACCCGTAGGCCTATATACGGGGTGTTGTGAGATTTCCTTATTTTTTTTGTTGTTCATGGCAACTTTGGTTACGGGTTTCACAAAATTAATTGTTATTTTTTTTGGTTAGTTTTTTTACGTAATGATAATCACCCATCTTAAGACACCATAGATTAAGGCCACTAAATGTGCGCGGGCTGCAAAGGAAAGTGAAGAGAAAACAAGTTACATAATAAAGAGAGCAGATTTATACTTCTATTCACATTACTTTTGAACAGGGATAGATTAAAAGTTGATGGAAAACAGCATTCAGGTAAGGAGGCCCAAAGTGCAGCAGTTTTTAATTCTGTACGAGAAAAAAAAACGCTAGAAGAATATCTCACAGTACTGGAACAAATGATGAGAGGAGATTGCATGACGTGTGTTGCGAGTGATCAAGGTGCGAAAGTTTTTCAGATTAAATTTGGGATTTCTTTTTCAAGCATGGAGCTGTAATAGCTCCCATCAGCCACCACACGTTTCTCAAACTTTGTTGGGAAAACTGAAACGTAGAGGGCGGCAGATAAAGTCAGCTGCAAATTTTTTTGTCGGCACGGTAGAACTACCATGCTTGGTGGCGCTATTCATGATCACCAAGTAAATTATAAACAGGCCTACAAAAATGCAGCTTCAAATTATTGCATGTATTGGGAATTCCCCAACATTCGTTGGGGTTTTGCGTATTTCGTCATGAGCCGAGCCTACACAGTCGGCTCGAGAAGCCACACGCAGACAGCTGGCAAAGGAGCAAAAGTAAATAATGCTCAAAAGAAACCAACTTCCACCAGATCTGACCTTGGAAATAGAACCAAAGTCAAAGAATTGAATTCTTTGCAAGGTGGTGCAAGTTCACCAAAGTCAAAATCTCCAGCGTCAAAATCTGGTGCATCAGCAACACCTCCCAATCCCCGGGTTGTGACTTTAGCAGACCTAAATTCAGGAAACAAGAAGTCAAATTCTTGTAGGGCCTCCACTGGGCCTCCTATTCCTAAGTCTAAACCCGGGGCCGACAGTGGCGGAGCTGTAACCGCAAGTTCCAGACAGTCCAGCATTGCAAAGAGTTGTCCAACTTCCCGAACTAAGTCAACTGGTAAAGACGCCAAAATGTGGGAAGATGAACTTCAGCCTCAGCGAGGTTACTCTGGGAACAAGAGTAGCAGTTTTAATTCGTCTGGGAGCAATCAGACAAATTTTGCAAGTAAAAATGCTCAATCTTCAGGTGATGGTGACAGACGAGAAACGTACCAATCGTAAGTTGAGTTCTGAGTCCATTAAATATTTTAGCTTTTGTACTTAATTCATCCAGTTATGATTTTTTGACATTTGAAAATTACAACAAAATGTCATTAGGACCTACAGGCCCACCTTGTCTTTCGGTCTACATTTTCATTAACAAACGTTTTGTAGAATTCTAACATTCGCTTTTGAAATGCGATAAATTTCCATTCAAACTTTCCTATAATTCTAGCCAAGGAGGTTACACCCGAGTTATGCCTGATCAAAAGAAACGGGACAAATTACAGAACCGTAAGTATCTCATTGATTAACTGTGTTCTGTGAAATAAACTATTATGTACTCGTTGCAGATACTCAGTGAAAACATGATGGTTCTTTTTATATTCATTCCATTATTTTCAATCAATTTGCAGAGCGTACTTCAGAATTGGAGAGATTTGAGGCTTATAAAGAGAAAAGAAAGCTGGGCCATGTCTCCATGACACCAAGCCGTGTGGGTGAGTAGCACCCCAGGAAACCACCTCCCCCACCCCCACCCCAACCCCAAGATCCCTAAAGTGACGTGATGGCTGACAAGTGACAAAGGATAGTGCATTGCTGAAGAGGTGTGAGATTTTGTCCTGACTTTATTTTTCTTTGTACTTAGGAGGAGCAAAGGTATCAGAAGAAGAAGCAAGAAAGCAACAGCAGAGAGAGCTGCAAGACAAGAAATATGAAATGATTGTGAGTGTAAAAATAGACGGCTCCCTTTGGAAAGTCTGGCCCTGGTTCATCTTCACATTCTTCCATATCAAATTTGTTTGGCCGTCCTAGACCGAATCCAATTTGACAACACCTCCATTGATACGAATGGGCCAGATTTTCATCATAAAATTCACTTTTTTTGAAAAAAAATTACCGCATGCACGAGGGACCAATTTGCCATTGAAGCATTACACCACACTGACCCGGGTCAATACATTTTTCTTGACGACGGATTACGCTTTACGCATAGCAACCAGATTTGCCATTTATGCTGAACAAACACATGCCAAAAACCCACAAACTCTCAAATATTGACCTCTGTTTTGTAGTTTTTGTTTTGCTGACTAGCTTGAATGGTGACAAGAAATTGTCCTGTTTTGCTGTCAAATCAAAAGATGATCTGATTTCAGGGCAATTTCACCAGCAACCGGCCGTGACCATGATTACGTCATTACTCTGATTGCGAATTTCACTTGTCCCGTTATTTTTTCATAAAGTAAAAAAAAATCTCCCATAACTGACTGGTGTGACCTGTATATACAAATCACAATACTTTCAGGACCTGACGTTTTGATCTCAGAAGAATCTTTCTCAAAGGGCCATCTAAGGAAAGATTTTGAAAAAAAATTAGTTGGTGTTTTTAGTCAAAGCACGGAGGAAGTGGCTTCATTAAGCATTGACGCATCCAAATTAACTTCACCCACTTTTCCTTTTGAATCATCAGAGCAAGAGAGGACTGTGGGCTAAAGAAAAGAGGGAAAGAGAAGAACAGGAATATGCCGAGAAAAAGGCCAGGGCTCGTCAGCAGGTTAGTATGTCAAAGGTCAAAGTGTGCAACAACGGCTTGATTTGATACCTGTACCAAACCACACTGCCTGTTACTCCCCATACTGTAGCAAACTGTGTCGTCACTGCATCGCCACTGCATGGATTCATCACAATGCAAGTGTTTATGGGTTAAAATGTTAAATTCTTTTGGAGAAATTATTTACAAAATTGATTTTCAGTGAAATGTGTTGCCAACACCACAATCTGACAATGATTTCCATCAAATTTTGTTATTAAGGTGCCGTTTGTTGAGTGCACTTTAGTGAAAATTGTGTGCTTTTTGTCTTAAAAAAGAAAATAGTACAACATTTTCTTTTTCAAGTTTGAGAGAAATTTTCTATAAAAACTTCAATTCTAGGACTCCTTCAGTCAGTCAATTCTAGGCCTCCTTCTGTTTACATTCTGGAATATTCTCATTCGTAAAACTCACAGACGGAGAAAAACAAGCAGAGGGAGCAGCAACGCCAGAGGGAACTGCAAACTAAGAGGCAGCATTGGATTGCCAGAGGGGGGCTGGAGAGGCTGGAAGGCAGTGGGGTGGGCGGAGCTAGTGAGACCTCGTACAATGAGGGGGCAGAAGAGTTTGAGATAGATGAAAGTGCTGTCAACAGTTTGAAGGAGCTATTTCCCTTTAAGGACCGCATAAAGTTGCGCAAAATGCTGGGGGCAGCCAAGGGTGATATAAACACAGTCATTGATTGGTTGTCTGACTAAGGGGGCAAACCCCCCCCCCCCCCCCATAAAGAGTTCCTCTCCCCCCCCCCCCCCCACCGAAAAATTGGCATTCGTAGAAAAGCACATCCATATGAGTTACCATGATAAGCTGGGAGAATATAAAGTCCATTTTTTCCGCAATTTTGTCTGTATTTTTTACCCAAAATCTTTACAAAAGTTTTATTGTAACGTCACTTAGAAAGTGAATAGCGATAGTTATTGTATTATGTAGCCAAGATATACATTTTGAACAGCGCCCCCATGGGAAGATGGTGTCCTCCAGCCCCCCCCCCCCCCCCCCCCCCCTATTTGCTTTGACAGAGGGCGGGTCTGTAATTTTTTTGACTGTATATACATGTAGTTCAGTGGATTGCACAGTCTCTGATTGGGTGTTTGCTTGACTGCGATAATACTGATTTGAAAACAGTCATAATGACTGGTTGGTTGACACGTTTCAGCCATAACTTGGTTTTTCTGAAATTTAAATACTGATTGGCTATCTGTCTACAATTTTAACACAAGATTAATCAAAGTTTATTAGATATCAAACAGCTGCTGTTGTGCTTATTTTTCTTATTTTAATGATCAGAACTAGTTTTTGTCAAAATATGTATTTTTATATTTGTGTAAACCCGAGTGAATTTTTTCCATGGTACTATAACTAAGAAATGAGCGGGGCTGGTGAAAGGGGGGGGGGGGGGGAGAAAACAATCGAAGAAAGACTTAAGTCTCTGAAACCAACGGTTGTAAAAAGGGGAACACATTCATTTATTTACACCCATCTTTGATATTCATTTCATATGACCTATTATGAAAATAAGTCGGGTGAAGAGTGGCTTATCAGTGGAATACTCGTTTCTTGTTTACGTTTCGTTATCACTTAGCTCAAATGTATCATTGCAACAGCATGGTGCGCTTGTCATCGCCATTCAGTACTAACTGTGCTAGCACATACATATACATAAACTCTAAACCCTGTGAGTGTAATGAAGCCATGTATAAGCCAAAATCCATTGCTTAGAGGAGTACAAAATGTTTTTTGTACACTTAAATTTTACACAGAATCTACAGTTAGCAAACATAATTGGTGTCTTTATGTAGGTATTCACCTGATGGCATGGTCAGAATTCAATTAGTTCATCTGTAATGTTTGCGTGACTCATAATTTTAATAAAACTACAGCAATATTATATTGTAAAAAGTCTTTTGCTGATTTGTCCTGTCGTGCATTATAAAAGGCATGTACATAAACATTGTACCCCTTCTGATAAACTATGAAATGGACACGATTAACAATTTTAAAAGTACCTATATGAAAAAACAACTGGTCTAAAAGCTAAGAAAGCATGGCATGCAAATATCTATTCGTTAAGAATTTAGGGAAATTTGGGAGGACAAATATATGCCAGTTCAAACTCTACACATTGATATAAAATAGAGAAGTGCATTTTATGTCAGAACAAATCTGTGGCAAAGTCTTCTGCAGTTAAAATGTGTTACGGTCATGTTAAAAGTAAGCATTTACGGGTAGTACGGGGAACCAGGTACCCTATTGAAGTAAAACACGGGCATCCAATCCCAAAATTCAAATCCCTCAACTATCTCCCATCATATTGAATGAGTTACAGAACCTTAATTTCTTTGTCAATAAAACTATTTACAGAAATGTCACAGTAAAAGACGATACAAGTTTTGAAGTAAAAACAGCCAAGCAAGTTGAAGCAACATCTTTTCATAATTGGGTAACTGTGGTATAAAAATTATTTTAAAAGGTCATAACTCTGAAGCAAAACAGCAGCAAAAATACACTGGTCACAAAAAATATTTACAATGTTTACAGTACGAAGTGATGAATGTTTGTTTAGCATTGGCATCTTAAAATGGCATTTCAGCATTCCTTGTTAACAAAAGTGGCCTGCTTTGATGGTATGCAGTATGCAAACTAAAAAAAATACTCTGATTTGACTAAAATACATCAATTAAAATCCGCATCAATGTCCCTACTCCATCTTAATAAAGGAGTTTAACAAAGAAAAGTTAATATATCACGAAAGGGGTTTTAAGTTTGTTAGAAGTTAAAGTACATTTAGCACAAATAAATAAAAGTGGCGGAACGAGCTACTTATCAGGTTGATTTATTTGCTTCATTATTGGAAAGGTAAGTCAATGTAGGACAGCAACTTTTCATTTACTACTCAATTAACTAAAAAACCTGGCAGAGTGATTCATAATTGTACTCTATTTTGTTACAAAAATATTTTGAAACATTTCAACTAGTCGCTGCAATGCACCATTTTTTAAAAGTCATGTACCCATTAATCTTGAACTTTTATTTTTAAATTAACATTTGAGGGCCTACAAGTATCCGTTATGAAATGATGAATAATGCAAATTGTGTCATGATGATGTGTGCTCTAAAACTAGAAATGTTCATTGTTTCTGAAAGGGTAATTTTCAATCTTCAAATTTTTTTATCAAAATGAGGGCATTCGCAAAAACTGGTTTCTTCATTCAACAGAATTCTTATAAAATTTAAAATGTATCATCCACAATATCATTGAGAAAAAAAATCAACAATTAATGAAATTTATTCTGTATAAAGTTGTTTAAAAATTCCAAAAATGTCAACGCCAACTATTTAAGAATGTCTTTATGTCATTTTATCGTGTCCGTGCATCAAGGTTGTATCTCCTAAAATTGCGTGTAACCTAATGTATGCGAAACACAAGTTTCCATGTCAAAAGTAGGTTGTATCTTGCTAAAAAATAACACGGATGTACACACAAAGTCAATGGACTTTGCGATTGTATCACGAGATACAACCTTGTTGCACGGAGCGTAATCGCGCGAGATACGACTTTATTGCAGAATCGAGTTACGACCTTGATGCACTGATGCGACGATTTTAACAAGTGGCAAGCTTGATAATTATACAATCTTGCAGACATGGACATACATTTTCTAGATTACATTGTTTAATATGGGGATAGGGGTGGGGTTACAAAGAGCAAACAACCCCCCCTCAAAAAAAAAAAAGAGACGCAAAATTCACAATCCTTTTTGGGTGATTCATTTAGTGGCCTGTTTAACTCTTAACTGTACGTCCTTAACAATCTTTGTTTTTACAAATGTTTCTCAGACAGTCAGGTTTTGTTTTCTTTAAAATACACACCGACCGAGAACACATACTCACAGCCTCCCAGTAGCGCCGGCTTGAGGATCTCGGTGAATTTGATTCGCCGACGTGAATGGGTCTTGAGGGCAATGGGCTTGATGGTGCCCAAGTGTTTCTTGGCAGTGAGGGTGGTGAAGGCCGTTTCTTGGTCCTCTGCCTCGTCTGTTGGCACGTACCCTGTAAGGATCACCAGTTCGTAGTTGCGGATCTGGTCCGGAGTGATCTTGTACTTGCAGGTGAAGTCATGAGAGACCAAGACCTTACTGATGACTTGGTCTTCGGATTCTATGTAGGTTTTGACTTCCCGCTTGTAGTTTATAATCCAGGTGTCTGGTTCCTGTGTGACCTTGCCGGACTTGACTGCCATGTCCATGACTGGGCAGCTGAAGTTGCCAATGTCGTACTCTGTGCTCAGGAAAGTATCGATGGGCTTGGTGTAGCCACTACCCCAGGGTGAATCCGTGTACAGGCGCAGCTGGACTGTGGGCCATACAAACTTGGCAGGCTTCTCAACTTCCATCTTTTCCCCCTCCGCATCCTTGTCCTTGTCTTTGTCCTTTTTCTTGGCTTTTTCCTTCTCTTTGTCCTTGACGGCCAGCTGGGCCCGGATCTTGTAGGCCTCAAACATGTGCTTCATGATGACGTCTGGGTATTTGACCCCGAGGTGTGAGCTCTCCACTGCGCCCAGCTGTTCGATGGTCATGTGCTCAAAGCGGATGAATGGCAACAGTTTGGTGAGGGCGCTCTTCTGGCTTGACTGGTGCCGTCGCTCCATGATCCACCCGGCCAAGAGCTTGAACAGCATGAGCTCGTTGCGGACCAGAATGTAGGGGCTGTCCACGATCTTCATCAGGAGGTCCAGGGTCAGGAGATTACGGGAGCTCTCTGAGGTCATCAGCTTGGTGTAGTCCAGCTGCAGCTTACTCAGGCATCGCTGCTCCAATTTGTCCCCTAGATTGACCATGTTGACCAGCCAGCCGACAAGGACGTCAATCTCATCATGGACAATGATCTGCTGGATGAAGCGATCGCACTCCCTGATGAGCTGGATATGCTGGTACTTATCGGCAAGTATTCTCACCTAATAGAGATACGATCCAAGCGTGATAAAACAGATTTAGATTATAAACAGGAATTCTTCAACACGTTTTAATGCTATACTTAACTGACTAGGGGACCTTGACACGATGATAATTGTATGCCATTCAATAACGACCGACAAGCAGAAAATTCCCTTTAAAACTTGGATGCAAGGTTTGGGTTTCTACAAGTTTGGGTTCATCACTCAGTGAAGACATCTTTACTGAAATACTGGAACCTTGGTTAAAACAGAATTAGTCATAACCCAAGGATCCGTTCTTTCACAACCTATGATTCTGCTTATTACAACCGTCCAGCAGAAGAATTATACATTTGGGAATGGGTTTTGAAGAGATTTATTGGCAGAGTTTTAGTTGGGTGATTTGTGATGGATCACAAGTATTGACTTCACAAGTAATCACAAGTAAGTCACAAGCAAATCACAAGGTATTTCACAATTCCAGTCACAAGTAACCAGGGATTCCACTTCATCTGAATAACTTGTGAGTTGACCTGGAAGTGGTTGATCTGTGATGGGCTTATGATGGACTTGTAGAATACTGATTTTTTTTAGTCTTACTGCAACAATGTTATCCGTGGTGAGGTGTATTCTCGCTGAGTAGAAGAACTGGAGGAAATCGTGGAACACTGCTTCGCACTCCCTAAGCTCCGTCAAGTCGATCTCTTCCTGGGTGGCCTCCAGCCACTGGGAGCCTTTGAACATGATCCGGAACATCTCGCTCTGATTGGCTAGGAGCATGCGGTGGGTGTAGAACGTCTTCTTCCCGACAACTAGCTTGACGTCACTGAAGTCTTGGTTGTTGAACTCCAGGGCTAGTCTGGCGCCCAGGCTGGCTGGGCAGTTGACATGCCTGTCACGAGTGGACATGATTGTCGCCTGGTTTAATTAGCCCTTGCTGGTGGAATAACGGTCCAATCAGTAGCTGATCACATTGGGTGGATTTTTAAGTGTTCTTCCTCAATGCTGTACTCCTGTAGATTTTAACAAAAAAATGAAAAATAGAAGACAAAACTTAACTGGAACTTAGAAGACAACTCACATGGATATAAACGTATGACTCTCGACATGCTCAACTTCTTGTTAAGATGACCTATCCCAGAAAGAATATCACTCCGCTAAAATATTGTCATGATTGTGTGAACTGTCAAACTGTGATTCATCGCTTTCCTGAAAAATTAATGGAAATCTGGAAATTTTTTACCCACACCTTTTTACCCCCAATTCCTGCATTAACTGAATGTAAGTCACAAGCATAACAGACCTAAGGATTGAATTTCCATAATTCTAAGCGAAAGCAGGCCTGATTAAATCATCTTGTTATTGATAGGTAGTTACAGCGCCCCCAGTGTCCATTACCCGCCATTTGGCTTTGAGTTTGAAGTTTGAGAAAGGCCACCACACCGTGATACGCTTTTTTTTGCCCATCTGCCAGAAAGTAGCATTTATTTAACAACCCCGCAACAAGTGGTACCTGAATAATGCTCCATTCCTTTATTTCGGCTGCTCAAAACTTACCATCGATCACCGTAAATCAAAAGAAAGGGCGATGCGTGTGTGTGTGGGAAATGTCGCGGAAACATCGCCGCACTACATTTGTCTTGTTCCCATACGAGAGCTCGATCATTGCCACGCTAAACGTTCCACCAGTATAGGGACCAGACTATGCAAGTGACGCCTGTGAGCTAAAAATAGAAACTATCCCACAACCAACGTGACGAATGTCGGACACTTCGCCCCATTTCCACGTCGCCCCATGTCACTTCGCCCCTAAGCACTTCGCCCCATCCCCACTTCGCCCCATTCCCACATCGCCCCATCCCCACTTCGCCCCATTCCCACCTCGCCCCATTCCCACTTCGCCCCATCCCCACTTCGCCCCATCCCCACTTCGCCCCAGCCGTTACATGTAAAAAAATATCTCATCTATTTTATTGGCTTAAAAAAAAACTTTTCAACAGATTCACTGATTGCTAACCAACGGAAAGAATTAGCCCATCACCAAATGAACAATTCATAACCAATCTCTCGAGCTAGGCTCTCCAGTCTCCCCTACCGAGAAAAAAGCTTGAAGTAAAAGATCCAACTTTGTTCCCAACCCGGCTATACCAACCGTCTCCCACTTATCTGAGAACAACAATACCTTTGACATCCTAATTTCACTCTTGGAGGAACCAGTCTCATCTAAATGAAGTTGTAAGTGTCACATATCAGCCAAATTTTGACGGAACATTTTCATCAAGGCAGTGAGTTCCTTTTAACTCACTGACCCATACCTACGGATTCTTTTGAATCCAGCTGCTGATGATTTTTAATCACAAGCCAATAGGAGAGGCGTCTCTGAATGGGATCCATCATTTCTCTCATCTGTGTCTCGAGCACCTCATCAGAGAGTTTTTATTTTTCCTAAGTTTCTAGAATTGGGAGCATTTATTATCTGGGGTCTTTGGCAGTTTATTTGGTCTGCACCCCTAGCCTTCACCTTTTTCATACTACATGGGGCGAAGTGGGGATGGGGCGAAGTGGGGATGGGGCGAAGCGGGGATGGGGCGAAGCGGGGATGGGGCGAAGCGGGGATGGGGCGAAGTGGTTAGGGGCGAAGTGACATGGGGCGACGTGGGAATGGGGCGAAGCGTCCGACACCCAACGTGACATCCGGGAAACTGAATACTTTCGTCGAGCTTGTTGCTAGCGCGCGCAGGTAGGCGATTTTAGTAATTTAGAGCATCTTTTTAGGTGGACCAGTGACTGAAATTACATATTTTGAGCGATTAAATTAACAAGGCTCATCGTAGTAATTCAGGAGGTAGTCAGATTACCGACCGAATTAAAAAATACCATTACTTTTTCCCGTGAAAATAATCGTTTTCTTTTCACCGTTGCGTGTAACGTTTAGAGTGTAACAAAATTTGGCCGTGTGGGGGCGGTTGTCAAACTATGTGGTTGTCCATGAAATATATAGTAGACTGATTGATAGTATTAGTAACAAACTGATATAACAGAAAACATAAAAACAAGTAACATGGTTTGTCACTGTGCTAATTGTGTTCACGGTTAATCTGTTATTTGTTAATGACTGAAGCATTTGCAAAATAAGTATGGAGTTCTAAAGTTAGTCAGTTACTGAGTTAGTATTTTATACTCCTACTCACTCGATCCAGCTGCCTCCACTGGCACTGTTTAGATTTATTCATTGTTTTTTGTACCTTTGTAGTGTAGTGTCATAAGTTGCATTCTTAAATCCTTAATCATATTTTTATTTTTTTTTCAGATCTACATCTGCAGCTGTGTGAATTGTGGCATTGTCACTGTCAGTTTGTGATCCATTTGATTAGTAGGCCAAGGCCTGTATATAAAGTTTGCACTTGTATTCAGTTATAAACGTGTTGTTTTTTTCAGGTAAAACAGTGATACCCTACTGCCAATAACCATGGAAACCATTTTCACGTCCAATGCAGTGCCCTGATGATGCCACATTTTCACCAGAAAACATTCCAATTCTTGTCCAAACGTACTTGGAAAATACTCTTTGTTCGCAACCAGCAAATTACTTTCCAAATCCTTAAATGCTGTAAATTTTGGTGTTGAAAAACATAATCATATTTGTTGCTTCATCCTCTGCAGGTGACGCAGAATAACCCAGATACCCCAAGATGAGCGAGCAACTCAAGTACATTGTGGAACATTTGAACAAGGAGCCGTTCAAGCGTTCCTACAACCTGATCAGCTTTGACTCCCTAGAGCCCATACAGCTCCTGCAAGTGGCCAACGATGTGCTGGCCCAGATTAATCCACAAGTTAGTCCTGACAAACGACGTTCTACTATAGTGGGGGTTGGGGGGGGGCTGTATTTTGAGGATTCTTTGTTATAAATTATGGATGTTTTGGACACGTGTGTTAGTAACGGTCTATCATGAGTTTTTATTTTTGACATTTTTTTCCAATCAGTTACCAAGTTTTCAAATGTTCTGTTACCTTTTCAAACTCTCAGCTAAAATTCTTATTTGCACTAAGTGACCTTTGACACTTGTAAATAACTAAGTATTACATTTCAGTTTTTCCCTGATGAATTCAAAAACTATACAGTACTGCTGCGGCAGTTTGGGGCGGTATATGGAGTAATATACAAATAGGCAGTGTGGTTTGGGGCAGTACAAGAAAAAGTTGTAAAAAGTG
Organism: Patiria miniata; assembly: GCF_015706575.1. Taxonomy (NCBI): domain Eukaryota; kingdom Metazoa; phylum Echinodermata; class Asteroidea; order Valvatida; family Asterinidae; genus Patiria; species Patiria miniata. The sequence continues at coordinate 2,152,426 of NW_024037055.1, forward strand.
TTAATGTTGTGAAAGGTCTTAGTTGTAATTCATAAATTTGTACCGATGTGTCGTTAGTCAACACCATTTTTGTTCTAATTTTAGCACAAGTTGGACATTCGTGAGGAGACCGCAGATGCAACAGCTATGCGTATGATGAATGAACTGAGGGTCTTGAAGTACAAGCCCAGCGAGGATGTGTAAGTTGATATACAAATCTTAAAGTTGTTCTCCCTGTTTCATTTTCGAGTTTCCTCCAAAAATTTGATTGTTTGAAATTGTTACTTTTCTACAAAAACCAAAGTTATTCATTTTAAATGAGACACGAAACAGAACAAAAAAAACTCGCCCATGTTTAATTTGGAATAATTACGTTACACATTTTAACTTATTTGCAGCCTGACAATAACTCTGGCTGATCTTTTTGTGTGTAAGAGGCGCAAAATCAACCCAAAATGAAAGTCTCTATTTCTTTTCCAGAGGGTTACAGAATACCCCCCAAAAAGTTGTTTTTGTCAAAATAAAACAAATTAAAAGTTTGTAGGGAGAAAAAAAAATCAACTTTTTTGCAAGCTCTCAGAAAACATTACACCGGTGAAGGCCAATTCTTATTTACACTGTGAAGCATCACCTAGAATAAAAAAAGTCTAATTTGATGAGTTTGTTATTTCCCCCCGCGTTTATGGTAAAAATAGGAGCACCTTCCGTCAGGGTTTGGTCTCCGGCTACAAGCCAGTCATCTACCCAATCCTGGTATGGCTCTTCCAGAAGATGCCGGAGCTCAAGAAGAGAGCCTACCTTGCTCGCTTCCTGGTCAAGATTGAGGTGCCCCCGGAGATTATGCAGGATGACCAAGTTGCTGATACATACGGTCAGGTTAGTTACAAAAAAGGAAAAAGAGGCCTAAAACTAGAATGTTATTATTGTTTATTGTAAGGTTTCCTCAAAAGCGCCCAATGCACTGTAGCTCGCAAGCCTGTAGTGAGAAGACAATGAGAAGAAATTACAGTTTTAGAGGTGGGAGGAAAACTCCCGAAGAATATTTGTGGGAAACCCACAGAATCAGGTAGAGACTGAAAACCATATCCACATGTGGACCGGAGCAGGAATCGAACCTGGGCCATAGAGGTGAAAGGCGAGGAAAGGAACCACAGCGCCAAGCAGACTCCCCAATACACTTTGTTCTAAAAATGTCATCACTATTTTTCCCCGAACTAACAATTTCTTTCTTTTGACTTCTTCCTTCCAGTACACTGAGATGGTTGGCCAGTTCAAGGAGCTTCACAAGGAGTCAGAGTCTTTGAAGACGTCTGGTTTCTCCACTGTCGAGATCCGACGGGACATCACCCAGATGGAGGAAGAAAAGGAACAGATTGTCAAGAGAATTGAACGCCTGAAAAAGAGGGTATGTGTATTTTTTTTTTAAATCCAAGAAACAAAAACTAAGGTGTTATCCATGAACACTGAATTAAATGGAAGCCTGTATTAATTCAACTAATCAGCTTTAACAAAATGTTATATAGGCTCTACAAGTCAACAAAATCAAACAATGTGATGTGCCAATGGGTCTTGCTATATTAGTTACGATCAGCATTATTGATTTGTTAATTAAAGTTGTTTTTGTCAACATTCAGGTTGAGACTGTCAAGAACTATGAAAGGATGCTGGAGATTGCCAGAAACTTCCGCAAGGAGCAGGATCGTGAGATGTCCCTGGCCCAGCAGAAACTAGACCAGAAGAATCAGGTATGTGCAAAAAAAACCCAATATGTTAAAAAAAAACTTGTACACAATCAAGTACAAAAATTTGGTATCAAAAGGACTGGATCGTCATCCATAAAGAGTTTTAAAAAATGCCATGAGAATACCCTCAAAATCTAAAAAAAACACCTGAAATTCTTGAATATCACATCACATATTGTTTTTCAAGAATAATGCTAAGCAGGAGGCTGTTACTCAAGCAAGTTGACCACCTTTTCCACCTATCTGCGACATAATTAAAGATGTTTCATTCTGCCTCATCCTACTTTGACTTGCAGCTGCATCATGCTGATCAGCGACTGCAGCGATTCTCCCAGCAGCTGAAGGATATCAAGCAGTCCACTGTTGGAGCGACGACTGAAGGTAATTTAAAAATTCAATATTGAGCTTTGCGCCTCACAGATGAAAGTTCATCAAGTGCTGTTTACACAGCGCTGTCTGAGGACTCAGGTGGAACTCCAACCCACAACCCCATGCTTACAAGTGCCGATGTCTTGCCACTCGACCTCCAAGCTCATCAGAGTTGGCTGGCTGGTGCAATCAGTCGCTGTTTTTTAACTTACGTCGGGAAAACCCAATATTGCTTTCAGATGTTAATAACAAATCTCATGGACACTTACCCTATCACAGGCCTGATCAAGAAACTTGACGAGGAGAACAAGATCAATGCCTACCTGTGCCAGGAGAAGTTACCCAAGGAGGTGGAGGCAAAACGCAAGGCGTGTCAGGATCTGGAGCGAGTCGTCAACGAGCCAGCTATGGGGCAGAGTGACTTGGACGAGATTCACACACAGGTTAGCAACATCTCCATGTTTCCTTGTCAATTTTGGAATGGCAAGCCAAATGGAACAAATTTCAAAATATTTCATATTTTGATGATCAAGCTCAATGTACAATTTACATTCATGGTTGATTTCTCATAGATAAAAGGGTTAACTTGACGTGAAAAAACTTAGTGTATTTCTGAAGAAAATTTTGACATTTGTTGAGATCAAGCTAACTGTACAATTTTATCTCTTCTCTTATCAGATCAAAACGGTGAACTCGGATGTGAACGCGCTGATCGAGAAGCGCATGATGAGCAACGACCCCATCGACGACAAGATGTCACTGTTCCGTCAGCAGGCTGCCATCATCGGCCGCAAGAAGGAGACTGCGGCCGAGACGTTACAAGACTCCAAGGATGAGCTGCACGCCTGCCAGCAGGAGGCTGCAGAGAAAAGGGAGAATGTCAGGGGGCTGCAGGGGGAGGAGGTGCTCAAAGGAGACGAGGTAGGCTGGCATTTTATCTATTTTTTTCCCTTTTTTTCTAATTTTTTCTAATTTTTCTTCTTTATTGTATAAAAGATGTACTGTCTGTGCTCTTCCACAGATTCAATATTTTGTTTTCTCCTAACGATTTAAGGTGAATTTTTTGTTTGTTTTATGTCTCATTGAAAAGGGAATAACTTTAATACTATTAGAAAAGTTGCTAGTTGAACATACAAACACATTTTGGGGGGTTGGAAATCAGAAATAGCATGGACAGTACATCTGAAATTTATTTCATCTCTTTTTGTTCATAATTGGGATGCATTTTTGGTGACTCAAAATAGCTTTCTTTAAATGAAAATAGTTTGTTACTTTAGAATTGTTTTCTTTTGGAAATTCCTCAAATTATTTTTCAAAAGAATGCACTAAGCTATGTGATCCATGATACATATCTTCTCTGTCAAAATATAAGTGAATGAATGTTCCACATGAATCTTTTATTTATTAAAAGTTGATATGTTTTTAAGTGTTGTTTCTTTTTCTTTTTGCAATTTGCCTGTGTAGTTCAAACGCTATGTAAACAAGCTGCGAGGCAAGAGCACCATCTACAAGAAGAAACGGCAGGAGCTGGCTGAGCTGAGAGCAGAGCACGGCGTGCTGTCCAGAACTGAGGAGATCCTCCGGCAAAGAGACGAGGTGCTACAGAAGACACTGGTGAGGAGGACTCAAAGAGGCTTACTTCAAACATGTGTCAAATGTTCAATCAGCATTTTATATGTTTAAACAGAGGTTTTTTTTACAAATGTTGTGATTTCCATCCACAGGCTAAACTGGAGGCCAAGAAGGGCGTGGCCGGTTACCATGACACCCAGGAAGAGCTGGAGAAGGTGTCGGCCATCAAGAGTGAGTTGGATGACATGAAAGGACGGACCCTGGAGGACATGTCAGAGATGGTAAGGACTCTAGCCTTGTAACGTTGTCGTCCCTCTCCTCCCCCCCCTCTCCCCCAATTATTCACCGCCACCCCACCCCACCCCACCCTATATGTTTTTGGAAATGGTGTTGTGCTTCGCCTAACAATTTATCGTAGTTGCATATCGGTTTTTATTACACACATTTACCTAAATCATCACAATATTCACGAAATTGGTCAAGTTCTCTGACTTTGCTTCAATGACCTTTGATTCCCTGCAGGTCAAGAAACTGAACATGACCATTTCTGCCAAGAAGGCGGACCTGGCGCCAGTCATCAAGGAGCTGAGACCGTTACGCCAACAAGCACAGGAGTTGGAGACTGTCTACAATGAGAAGAAATCATCGTATGATCAGCTGGCTGCCGGGCTGGAGAGCAACCGATCCAAGCTCGAACAGGTCGGTTCCATCATTGGTTGAGTTTCGGAAGATGCACCGGAACCAAAGTTTTGACTGTGTATTCCTAGAAAAGAGTAGGGCTAGAATGCCCAATGTCCAAACTTGTGTCATTTTTGGGAACCTAGTCTAGAGTAATTGTTAAAAACTTTGACTTGGACCACTTGGACTTAGATGTGGTTGAAAATATGTTGAAGATTATTTGTTTTATTTATTTCCCACCATAACAGGAGGTGCGGGCCTACCGTGAGGAATGCTCTCAAGAGGAGAGTCGCTACCACTACCTGAACTGCATGCGCCGCATCATCGCCATGCAACAGCAGCGAGTGTCGGACGAGATGAAGGCCTACACCTCCTCAGACCCTGCCGAGAAGAAGAAGGCATTCCGTGACCAGTACACACGGAAGATACAAGAGCAAGAAAATCTGGGGAAGGTAACAGATTAACGAGGCATTCGGAGCCTATGTATTTCTTGTCAGTTACAGTTTTATAGAGCGTGAGTAATAGAGCGTGTAAGTCTCGCCAGTCCACATTCACTTTTTCTGTGAACATCTTGGTACCAAACTCTGACTAGTCTGGTCACAGACTCCCGTGTTTTAATTTACCCACTTGTTATCTGCCTGGTCAATTGAACGAAAGTTGAAGTCAACATTGTTAATTTTATAGTAGTCATCAATTCGCAAGATTTTTAATATTGTTTAATGCTTTCTTTTCTTTCGAAATACCCATTTATTTCCCGTGATTGGATGGGCCCAGTCAGGACAAAGAAAGAAATGCTAAAAATAGGACATTACACACGTAGATCCTATATACGGTGGCTGGATGTGCTGTATTCTCGTAAAATCTCGCAGGTTTTTTTAAAGTCTACTTGCAGGCTGTATTCACTACGTATAATGTCACTCAAATATCTTTGTTTGGTATTAAACTCCCCAGAGTCTCCGTGATAAGCAGAAGTCGATCAAGGAAAGCCACGGCCCCAACATGAGGCAGATGAAGATGTGGAAGGACTTCCAGACACTGATGGAGTGCAAGCGAGATTGTCATCTGAACCGGGGCCAGGTGATGGACACTTCAAAGATGATCCGGGATGAGGTCAACCAGGAAGACAGGCTTATCCTGTGAAATGTTTCTTAGATTTGCTGATAGACAATGTTAGTTTCTCTGTGGTTGTGCAAGGAACAAAATGTGTATTTTGTGTTGCCTGTAGTACATAAATACGATTCTTGCATTTGAAAATAGATCCCCATGCAAGTAGTGTAGATGGTCGTATGTGTTCTGGTCAGGAGAATGTTGGATGACACACTGTGTGAGCACGTTACCAATTTTCAACTGCACAGTACCATACCGTTTGTGCTCTCCAGTATCACTGCATTTTCACCATTGAGGGAGAACTTGAGTACATACGTCAGGATATTAATATAATTTGGGATCCAGGGTATTAAAGTTGGGACAAGATTATAACCTTTCTGACACTGCAATATTCAAGTCCGAGTTTCAATTTTTTCTTTGGGTGGGGGGGGGGGGGGCAGCATGGGCCTAAAGCGAGGGGAACATCCCTCCCCAAATATTTGTAGTATTTCATTTGTGTTGATTCAGCATGGTAAGGAAAACAGGACGAAAAAAAAGTATCACTTTGTTCTTTATTCAAATGTTACTTCAAAATTCAGTGGATTTTTTGGGGGAAAAAGGTATGTATGAGGTCATATTTAAATAGATAAAGATCATTTTAAGTATCAACAGAATCTTATTGTTACAGTAAGTGCAGTTTGCTTGCAGGTCATTTGAATAAACAACCTGTCTAAGCAATTAAAGTATTTTCACTAAAGTTAAAATTGTAACTTGCAGTTGAAGTGTACGGATTGGTTGTGTTTTCAGAGTATATAATGTCCTGTAACCTACTAACACAAAACTGCACAACATCACCAATCAAATTTGGGGGAAATGGAAAACTTTTAACATTGTCCTCATTTGATCTACACTGATCTCATCAGCTCAGAACTTTTTTTGTTATAAATTCCTGTTGGCAGATTTGTGTGTATGTTAAAATAATTTAGTCTTGCTTTAAAACAATATTTACCTTGAAAGTAAAGTAGAGATACCAAACAATTAAAAAAAAATTGAATTCTTCAATTATTTAAATTTGTATATTTCTGCTGCAATATTGCAATCACCTTGTTTGTACAGAATAATTACATTAGAATGGTGTGTGTTGTGTGAATAAAATATACATTTACAGTTCAAATTATTAAGTGCCTATTATATGAAACATTTTTATTTATATGAAACAAGTACCCTTGCAAATTGGCTATTACTGGTGATGTTTCAACAACCAAAAAACGCGAATAAGGTTTTTCTCCATCCGAAGAGCAATATTGAATTATTTAGAACAGGAAGCAATTTTTACATTTTCTTCCTAAAAAAAAATTGGTTTTTTTTCCGGGGAGTTATCTTTGCAACCCTCTTCCAGACTTGAATGCAAATACAGTCAACTGTGTATCTTTATCTACCGAGTATGGCCTTACTGTTGAGGGTACACATAAACAGACTCTGTTGGAGAGTAGGCTAAATCGCAGCAAAGTTCATTTTGGATGGGCCGTACAGTCTTTCTAACGTCCCTTTGTGCTTTTAGACCTGAGCATGTCTGGTTGGTGTTCAAGCCTCGCTTGGTCCCCTGTACTTGTGCCACAGTTTCATGACTGGTTCCCGATTCTGCCAGATGTGCTTGTGGCCGTACGTCACATAGTAACTGCATCAAAAAATAAACCCACATTTAAAACCGTAAGAATTTAATGTAAATTGACATTACCTCTTTACTACCACCATACTTTTTTTCATGAAACAATTATTTTTTAATTACAAAGTGTGCTTACCATCCGGTTAGAAGACCCGCTAAATGAGCTGCATGGTCAAAGAACTGCCAGCCTAGCACGACACCTGCCGACTCTAAACCTATCAAGAATTTCAGAGCCTGCAACAAACAAACGAAATGCCAATAAGCTCAATATTCACAACTCCAAAATCAATTGATGAACTTTAATTCAACTTCAAATCAACTTTAATTGTACTTACTATCCCTGCTGAGAATGTGAAGAATGGTAGGAAGACGATAGCTAGCCTGGAGTCTGGGAACTGGGTGCACACTGCTCCCAACACAGCCATGATGGCACCAGACTGAAAACAACCAAGAGAAAAGATTATTCATTTAATACAAAATAATTCCTAAAATTCTGGCTCTTTAAGTGTAGGAAGCACTCCAAATGAAATCTGAATACTTACTGCTCCCAAGGACGGGTGGTATTTGCAGGTTGCTACTTTCAGCACATAGCTGGCAAATGATGCCCATACACCTAAGAAATAAAAACAATAATAATAACAAAGGGTGTTTGGCAAATGTATTTAACAAGAATTTTTGAAAAATCATTCCTGAATTTAGTCAACTTAATACAAAATTATACAAAATAAATTGCCAATGTTGAGGGGGGGGGGGGGAGGGGAACTGGGAGGGACCCTTGAAGCGCCACCTACTGTTCATCCACAGAGTCCAATGTCCTGGTTTCTGATTGGTCGCTTACCTGAGCTGAGGTACATGGCTATGAACTGTTCCTTGCCGAGTGTGATGCCTATACTTGGTGCAAAGCTCCACAGGACGTACATGTTGATAGCTAGATGCCAGAAGGAATACTGACTAAATGTGGACAGTACCATCGGTAAACATAAGGCACCTGTGGGCAAAAAAATAATATGGGAATCGTTCAATCGAATCAATCACAAGTCAATCAAAAAATTAGTAGCACATCAGGTCAAAAGTAAAAGAGATAAACCATGACAAACAGGTTAACTGAAGACTGAGACTGAACTTAAAGACTGACTTATGATAACTTCTCTTGAACTTTGCTATAAAAAAGCAAAAGATTGTGAACAAACTTGAGGCAGGGCTGGCGCTGAACCACTTGATCATGAAGAACTGCATGCTGGGTATCCTCCAGCAGGCAAAGACGGCAATGTTGGCGGCTATGATTCCTAGCGTCACCTTCTCTGTGCCTGATAAGCTCTGGAACCACTGGTTGATCTGTAGAGAAATAAAGCAATAAAGTGAAAGGCTTCACTGTTAAACTTTCTCATTCCAAAATGTCTCGTAGGGATTTTCCTTACGTCTTGAAACTTTCTCCACCTTTCTTACCAAAAGTCACAATCTGGTTGGTCAATGAGCCATGTTTGATTGGCAGGCAGAAAGCATCAATTGTGCAACATTCTCACCTGGACAGGCAGTTTTACACAATTTTAAGACGTTCCTAAAGATCTCAGTAAAGGCATGACGAAGGGGGAAGCTGTCAAACCACAAATGTACCAAAACACACTTCAGAAAAACACGGATAATACCTTTTGTCTGAATTCGCCAGCCTTAGCAGGGTACCTCTGATACCTTCCTATCTGACTGGTGAACTTCTCCAGGACCTTAGCCCGCATGCCTTCATACTGCCAGATGGCTGCCCCAGCAAAACTACAACCTGTGAACTGGACAAGAGAATGTCACATTTATATAAAACATAGTACATATTTAAAGTCAAAATTATATATTCTAACTGCTTGACAATGTATGCTTATGATTTCATTCATACATTACTGTTCAAGCACACTGCAGTTCTACATTCATGAAAAATTGAAAAGAAAACAGTAATACAGGGTCCCAGTCGCTGAAAGAAAAGATACAAATTATCATTTGTGGTTTACATCAAATTAATAAGTCACCATACAACACCTACCATGCAAGCAAAGGCAAATGGCTTAACGAGTGTCCTGTATGGCACTTTGACATCGTTGGAATCGTAGCGAACTTCAAACTTCTCCAAGCTTCCCTTCTCAAATTTGGCATCGACTATCTTCTTTGCTTTAGCTGGTTTTACGTTTTTAACCATTCTTGCCCCGTCGCCTGTATCCCTCTTGAAGTATCGACATGGCTGAACTTGAAAAGATCTGAAAATTGACACAAATTTGTTTATTTAAAATATGACCCTACTAAAACGTTAACACTGACACTACTCACTAGCTCCACGCAGAAATCAACACAAGTCTGTAGCCTAGGCTATGCGAATATTTTATGAATATGAATGTCAACATGGTCAATCAATGGCAATGCTATATTTATTTTACCCGCATTTTCCACAGCTTTTCCTCAGTAAAACCCTAAACATAGAAGATGTAGACATCATACTTGTGTTTCTGAATGCTCTGAAAATTGAATGTATCAGGGAAAAGGATGACGTTCGTTAATAAAAGAGAAAATCTTTAAAAGCTAGGATTAGGAATAGGATTTCATCAGCAACAGTTCGTGTCGTCTGCTTCAGTTTTTCAAGGGTGAACGAACTTTGTCGCGAATAAGTTTTCCTAAACTGAAAAAAATAAAATGTCGTTTACTATTTTATTGTTAAGTTTTCAAATATTCACTATAAATATTGACATAATATTATTTTTTTAATGGAATTAATACAAAAAAAAATCTGATTTTCAGCGTTTTACAGTTGGGTGATTTTTAACCAAATTGGCAGGATTTGGAACGAGGATGACATTTGCCAACATGGCTGACACGATGAGACTGTTTAGTGCGAAAATAATGCGAGAAAAACTAAGTGTTTGGGAGCAGAAGAATGACCCTAAAGCTCCCTTAAGTGACGTCCAAAAAGACAGCTTCATGGAGCTCACAACCAATGTTTCAAACAGGCCGTTGCCGATTGAGGTAGGTTTTTAAAATTGTAAAACATTAAACCTTTCCTCGCTAACGTAATTTCACGCTGTGTTATCGTACAGTGGAAGTAAGTAGTGGGCGGGGCAGAAACTATGGAAGGTGGGGGGGGGGGTTTACAAATATTAGTGAAGTTGAATTGATCGAAAGTAGACACGCTGTGTATTTTAAGACTTGTCTTAATAGCTGGCGATGTTGAAAAGTATGTTGTTTATAGAGCCTAGAGAGAGGGCAGATTTTTTTTATTTTGCCGGAATGATGACAATAAAACATAGCCTAGGCTACCGCAGTACCGGTACCAAAAAAATGAAAATAGCGCAAAGAATGTTGCAACCTGACGCTAATTCAGCGGTTGTGTAGTAAGTCAATAGAGAGTCAAGACATTTTTTTCCTAACAAAATTGGAAATGTTTCTCAGTCCCAGATTCATGTCTTATCAGCATTTTTGCATTGAAATATGACCTTCATTTAGATGATATATGAAAAAAAAGCAGCGTCAGGTTGCAACATTCTTTCCAAAATGACAAGAAGGCTGAACTTTGTTTTAAAGGTCTAATAGGCCTACTACTAGGCTGATAAATGTTGAATAAAAATTCCAACAGACGATTCATCTCTTTGAATCTAATTCTAGTCCCTCCATAATTTAGGCTACTTAAGATTTTATTCAATTACAAACAAATAAATACTAGCCTAGGGCCTGACAACTTACAAGTTCAATTACTTCCATAACCCAAATTTGCCCAATTACAATGTTTTACCTGCGCAGTTGCCCTTGGATGAGCCGGGAAGTTTTACCCAGCAGTTATCAGTGCCTACAACCCACATCCCAGCGGCCGGTGATGACATCTTGTCTAAAGGCTTTGAGACACTGGGGATGAAAGATGAAAAGATAGAGAATGCCCAGCAGGTAAGATGGAGTAACATTGATTAGTCACTGTAACCCAGTTAGGTTTTGGTGTCAGAAGTGGGATTGGATTTTGAGGTTTTTTAAATGAAGTTATCAAGGACTGATAATTAAAATAAATTTTGTGTTACAGGGATTTTACCACAGCTATGTGGAGATCATATCTATTGAGGGTTGTGTTTCCTGTTCTGTTTTCTTTTGTATAGTTTTTTGCCTGGTTTAACAATGTTGAGAGTCAGATGGATCACGATGAGGAGATATCATACCGGTAAGTAAAAAAATATGCTTTTTTGTAGTTTCATAAATGAGCTTAACCTTATGTCATGAGGCATTTTTTAAGTAGGAACTTACTGAATTTTCCAGCATCCACCACTGTGCAGGAACCCAGTGGCATGTTCTTGGTATTTACATTTGTTGATTTGTTTCCAGACGTTACTGTGACCAGCTGAAGGAGTACAGAGACCAGTGTGACTTGGTCCTGGATGAAGTGTCGGATGCACTGACGAACCTGGAAGACCTTCAGAGGCAGTACGTCCACGTGTCTACCAAGACCAATGCGCTGCATGAGGCATGTGAAGAGTCACTCCGGGACCAGGTAATGGTCAGGCCCAGTGTTGACTGTATTTAAAGGTCTGGGCCAAATTTTATAGCGCCTCGGCCAAATTTCGTTGTGTCTTTTTTCAAATTTTGTTGAACCATTTTCATACTTTAAAAATGTCTATTTCATAGTAGCCATGAAAACAAGCTGTATTTTTCTGGAAGCTAAGAGCAAGTAAAAACAAAGATTGGTATATTTCTCACTGAGTTACAAATTTTAAGCTTAAAATTCATCTGCAAAATTGATATTGGATAAAATATGTGAATGACAAGTTGGACAGTTTTTTTTTTTCTTTCTTATTTCCAGACAACACTTGTGAACAAAGCCGAAGCCATCAGTAGCAGGTTGTCGTATTTCAACGAACTGGAGAGAATCAATCAGGTAAAGATTATAAATTGGACAGAAATCACAGAGAGGCTGGAAAAAAATACTGAATACCACCATTGAAGTTGTTTTTTCTAAGCTCAGATATTTTTGCATTTTTCCTGGCCACATTTACAGAAACTCAGTTCTCCCACGTTCTCTGTGACGAGCGAGTCGTTTGTTCCCATGCTGACGAAGCTGGATGAGTGCATTGCTCACATCACCGTGAATGTGAGTAAAAGACTTCATGTTTATGTTGGAATAGGGTTTGACATTATCTTTTGAATGATTGACAACACTATGCAGATGTGAATGCTTTTTGCATTATTTCAATTATTTTTGTTTTGTTCTGTGGAAATACATTGACTGTTGCCATTTTGTTTTTTCTTGTTTTAGTATTTTGGAACTAGTTGTAATTTAGTAGTTTCGTAATTAGCAATATCAGCAAACGATTCGTGTAGAAATTAGTATTTATTTCCAACCATTAAGTGTCAAATATTAGCAATAAATTATAACCACATTCAAACATGCACAGAAGTCTGGAGACACAGATTCTGAGCACAGTGAAGAATATAAGGTGAGAGTCAAGTTGTCTGACTGATTGCCCACTGCATGCTTCCATCATTCAACGATATCCCATAATAATCACACTCATCAATATTCCATTTTGTGGGTTAATTGTAAATGCCATCTTTTTGTGTTTGGAGCATGTGTTTTGTGTATCTGTTTGTGGAGCGGTTAAAATGTTCATAAAATGTTTGGCACGGCTGATTTCCATGGCGTCTGGAAAGTAACGCAGAGATGCTTTTTTTTTGGCTGAGAGAAAAAAAAAGCTCAAGTGGTAGTAGATGTCGACAGCAGGAACAGTTAAAATAGCTTTTCAGACTTTGCATGTAAATCTTACTAACAGTGTCCAATAAACCATGCATGGGCCTGCTTTGTATGGAACGAGTAATTAAGTTGTAATGTGAATATGATTGTATTATTGAAACAAACTTTCTTCTTTTTTTTAAATTTTCTCTTGAAATTCTTCCCTTAAAGGAAATATTGCAATACCGAAGAAAACTGTCAGAAATTATTTATTTATATTCATTTAAATATTGGTATATTTATTAGCGCCTGTAATACATTGTATAACATTGTATTTAATATGTCCTGATTAATCCACAAAACTATACAGCCATGGATGGTTGAGGCGGTACAGGAAGTAACACCCATAGTTGTTGAAGTTGTTGAAGGACTGATGAGTTTCACAAATATACAACCAATTTTAATGCAAAGGTTTCTATTTTTCCCCCTTGAACAGCCCCAGTACAAGGAATCGGACGTGTACCAGGCCAAGTTTAAGCACTGCCTCACCAAGGCCCTGAGTGTAGTCAGGTCCTCGGTGTTCAACATCCTGCAGAACGCCACACAGCAGGTTCTACCAAAGAAGGTAGGGAACCATACCAAGCCAAATTATCCGTGCAAATAATTGGTCTCATGGCCTAGTGACAAGGGGTAATAATTGTGAAGTTTAAATAATAAGTTGTGTAGTATGAGTGTTTTTTGGAATCATCAAGTGTTTTTTTCTTCTCCTTCACCTTCCCAGGATGTAACTGCTGACTCATCAGAGAATGCCTTCACGTTGTTTTACGGCAAATTCCGGAGTCATGCGCCCAAGGTGAAGGGAATGATGGAACAGATAGAGCAACGATTGGATAAAAGTCCAGAGTAAGTAACAGAGCCGAGTTGATTCGAACATGTCAATAGCCCATATTTGTGAGTATCACATGATTCAGTGTCATTTTAATCTCCATCCCTACAGGTACCAGACCCTGCTGGACGACTGCCACCAATATTATCTCAACCAGCGTCAGCAACTCCTAGCTCCCAGCATCACGGCAGCCGTCAACGAGTTAGCCACGAAACACGTCAGGGACCACTGTGCCCTGGTAAGTTTCTCTGATTTGTTATTATTTATCAATACCTTTGTTATGTTATGGCTGGTAACAAACTGAGGATTCCTCATATACATGAGGTCAATTTTTCAAGGTTCATGAATTGATTCTCTCCTCTTTCAGGTCCGTAGTGGCTGTGCATTCATGGTGCATGTTTGTGAAGACGAATACCAACTTTTCTTTCATTTCTTCTCCAGGCAAACTGACAAACTCGAGTGAGTCCATTGTATTTTTCTTACTTACCCATTTATAGCGTGCAGCTTATATGTTGTACCTGATAAATAATAATATGACACAATAAATATCCTCAAAGAGTCGCTTAATAATTTTTAAAAAGGCCGCCATTAAAAAAAAATCACCATCCTGAATGAAACCACCATCCTGAATGATACTCCTGATGTGATTGTTTGTCGGATATAACTATGATTGACTATTTTTCGTACCGCGTTCTCAATTGTAGCACCATGTTAGAAGGTCTGAGCATGAGTCTGTACGACGTCTTGAGACCGTTGATCATTCACATCAACCATCTGGAGACACTCTCTGAGCTCTGCAGCATCCTCCACATAGAGATGCTACAAGACCACGTTCTGACCAATCGTAAGTAAAACATTTAAAGGTATCTCAATAATCCTAGAAAAGTTGTGGGGAACTTTCCTCCATAGACCGATTGCTTCTCAGGCAGCGATCAATGGGCACTGTGTTGCGTGAACAGTCCTACTCAATTCAAGCAGTGACTGATGAATTTATTTACAGCTGATGAGCTGAAAGCCTTTGAGATCGTGAATCGACAGATGTTGGAAGACGTGCAGATGAGGCTGGTCTACCGTGCCAGCATCTATGTGCAGACGGACATACTGAACTACAAGCCGGCACCGGGAGATCTGGCCTACCCCGAAAAGCTGGAAATGATGGAGGTAAGTACAGGCCCATCATTCATTTATCCACTAATGAACTGAGTTTATAACTCTTTTCATCTTTGCTATGAACCTTCCTGACTTTTCCGAAATCTACCTCTGTGCAGGAACCCACATGATCCTTTTTATTTTTAAAGGAGCATGGCCAGGCTGTACCTTCCTTGGTCCTGTAAACTCTTTCAAGAACCGCAGATGGATTTTGAAATATTTGGGACAGGCAAGGTGAAGGGTAAAGAAAAGTCACTGTTGTAAAGATGCTTATGATACCTGGAGCAATAGATGCTCTACGGTGACCGCCCCATGAAATTATTGCAAGCTTGCACTTTTAAGAAAACAGGGAATTAAAAAAAATCTGAAAATTTAGTTTTAAACAAATCTTTATAGATATTTTGAATTTTTTGTTATTGTAGGAACGAGCTCTAGGCCAAAATTGGACTCAAGCCCTGGCTTCAGCCTGACTTGACCATTTTATAATCTTAGATTCACATTCTGCAATGCCTGGCACATTCAGACTCTGTAGCTTTCAACTCAAGTGGACTTCAAGACTACATTTCTTCTCTACTGTTTTTGTTTCTGGCTGGGTTAGGGTCTTGCATCTCACTGATATTCCGTCCTCCTTCCTTTCCCGTTCAGAGCATCTCTGAGAGCCTCAAAGAGAAGGAGCGTGAGAAGGCCATGTCTAGGAGAAGCTCTGGTGATTCCCTGGCCTCCTCCACCAGCCAGGAGGTAGCTGCTCTCAGTGGAGTCACGCCGGAGAACGCCCAGCCAGACAGGAGTGGCACACCGCAAGGGGAGGGGGCGAATGGAACACTACCCCCAAAACCTATAGGTTAGTGTTATTTGTTAGCATCTGGCATTCAACCAGGACAGCCCATGAATGTCTTTCGATGTAATTTCAGGGCGGTCCGATGGTAGAAGGTGAATATGAAAATTACGGTGTCAGAGGTGGGATCATTTGTATTTAGCAGCACCATCAGAATTTTCTTTGGTTATTTGAAATCAGTAAGCACACACAATGTATACTCATGGCTATCCCTGGGGAATACAAGTTTTGTACCTCCAAAACGTCTTTCTTGCAAAGGGTCTATTGTGAGTCATTATGCAATTCACCAACTGATTTATTTGTTTTTATTTGTTGTTTGCAAAGGTCGTTCAATAAGTCAGCTAGCCCAGCCTTCCACCAACCTATCCCCGGCTGACCTCCATGGCATGTGGTACCCTACCGTCAGAAGAACCCTGGTCTGTCTCTCAAAACTCTACAGGTGCATTGATGTGAGTCTTCTAAACTTTCTGGGCTTAAATGTGATTTTTTTTTGTAGATTTTGTCCAGCCTCGGAGATAATGTTACGAGCACTCCATGATCAATTAGTCTGAGAGCGTGTGAAAAACAATTCCCTGATATATAATTGTTACTCTCTTATGTTGAAATGGCAAGTATTGCTGCTAACTTTTCGCCCAATTATTCCTTGTTGTATGTACGTATTTTAAGAGAACTGAACATTTGATTCTGGAATTATATATTCAACTTCGGTTAGGAAATTCTTTTGAGTTTGATTATCTTGACATTAGAAATTTGACCAGATTCTTGCGTGGACATCAAATTTAATACCGTCTTCGGTTGCTTATTACCAGTGGCCAAATTACTCATTTTTGAAGGAACAAAATATTTGAGATAACTCTTAGAATAATCTTCCTTTTTGTTTCCTCCAGAAAGCCATTTTCCAAGGTCTGTCCCAGGAAACCTTATTGTCTTGCATCCAGAGTCTGGTGGTTGCTGAACTGGGCATCGTCAAGCGTCAAGTAAGACCAACAACAACAAAAACCCAAAAAACTATACAACAAACCAAATCCAATAACAACAACCAAAAAACCCCAAAAACTAAATTAAATGTCAGTTTTGTGTATTGCCTTCACAAACTTGATTCAAAGGAGCTGTCCAAGGGTTTGCAAGGAAAAAGTTCGCGAGCTCATTCTGGTTTCTATTGGAGACAGCTGAATGTATAATAGAAGGGGATACTGCAATTAGTCATTATTATGTATTGGCTTTGCTTCCAATCTTATTGTTAGTCCCAAAAATGTTGGAGCAAATTTTACAACCTCAACAATCGTAGTTGTAATGTGATTACCTAGCTCTAAAATTTGGTGAAGTACAAACAGGGTTTTTTTACCAATAAAACCTCCATTACCCAGCACTCTGTAAACTTAAGAATAAAATCCCAATCCCTCTAAATCTTGCAAAATATCATCAAGATAGGGAGTCTTTTCCTTTACTTTTTCCATATGCTTTTTCCTGCAGACGGAATTAGACGGAATGCTTTTCCTAGTCAAACACCTGCTGATCCTTAGGGAGCAGATTGCACCGTTCCAGGTGGAATTCTCCATCAAGGAAACAGCGCTGGATTTCTCCACAATGAAAGGTAGGTAGATTGAACAAACGTAATGCCTCTCCACCCTCCCTCCCCCCCCCCCAAAGAAATGTTTTACTTTGTTAACCTTACTTACTTACTTTCCCTTCCGTTCTTTAGTTGCTGCTTACAGTCTATTGAGTAAGCGTTCCCGGATATTTGCGCTCGGCAGCAACAACGCCTTCCTGGAATTCCTCTTTGAGGTGAGTTATGATATATTGGCATGTTGATCAGGGGTAATAGAATATATCCAGTTTATATTACGAACAGATCAGAACATCTGCTGAAAACTTATTGAAAACTTTTTTTTCCATTCAAAAACAAATTATTTATTTTATTTTTCAATGTTTGTGTAAATTTTCATAGAATAGTCAAGTGCAGTTTTACATTAGTTTGATGGGATATGCAAAATTTCCCATCGTTATGTATTCTTTACCGAGTTGCAGGTGCTTTCAAATTGAAACTTGATTGTCTGTATTATTAACAATAATTTTTTGATTCAAAATCCATCTGCCAGGGTGCCCCAAACGTGACGGAGCATTTCCTGGACTCCAAGAAAGACGTGGACACACATCTGAAGAAGACTTGTGAAAGATTCATCAAGCATGTGACAGACACGCTAATATCTGAACTCAATTCCTTCTTGACAAAGGTCAGTGCTTACATTTCTTTTTGTTTTACTCTTTAACAAACAAATTATCACTTGTTTTATGTTAGTAAACCAATGTAAAGTTCAGCCGATGTGGAAAGGATCATCGTGCTATTTCCAATTTATTGACCTGTTGTATAAATAAATAAATTATACAACATTTTTTTTTTATAAAGTGGAATGAATATAGCTAGAATTTGAAAAATTGACTAAACCAAAGTAAAAGGATAGAAAATGTTGTCTCATCAACTGAATAAAAAAATGAAATTTAACAATTTTTTTTTTCAGGCAACTGTAATACTGGACATGCATAAGGAATCTGAAGCAGCGCAGGTGTCGCTGAGAAAACAGCCGTTTGCAACAGCAGGTAATGATGAATGATTGAGTTCCTTAATTTTGTAAAAAAAAATATTAATTTGCAGTTGGGTTCATAGCCCATGGCCCAGTGGTTTCAAAGAGTACTATGCGCAGGTGGTGGCTGTGCAGAAAACATTAAACTGTGTTTTCTTTGTTGCAGAGAAAGTGCATGAAGTGGTGAGCGCCACCTATAGGCAGGTCAAGTCCAGGCTGCCGGCCGTCTTCAGGAAGATGTCCCTGTATCTAGCCAATAAGGACACGGAGTATATACTCTTCCGTCCCGTCAAGGTTGGTTGGAATTTAAATACCATTCTTCCTCATGTTTAAAAAATTCCAGGTAGCTAATCAAAACTGAGCTTTCAGGCAAGCGTTAAACTCTGCAAAGGCTAGCCAATAAGGACATAAAGTGTATATATTTCTAATCAGGGAAAAACCAAAAATCCTATTAAAGTTATAATTTTTTTTCAAATTTTAGGGTAACGTGCAGCAGGCCTATCAGCAACTTGAAGTACTCGTCAAGGAGAACTACCCAGAAGAGGACCAGCAGATCATCGGCTGCCCGACCATGGAACAGGTAAGGAACCAGTCTGATATCTTATTGGCCGTGCGCATGATCGGTGAATTTCAATTTGTTTGTTTTGTTTTGACATGAAAAACTACTTTATTCCGATTTCGGCCATCTGCAACCCTCTGAAAAAGGACTTTCATTTTGCGCACAAGTGCACCCGCCCTGCGAGAGCTGAATTATTGTCTACAGCCAATTTTTCGAAATTTATGAAGAAATAGTTCAATAACTAAAACGTTGGTGGAGTGTTTTGTTCGGTGTCTCATTCAAAAGTGATGAACTATTATATTGCTAGGAAAATAGCATTTCAAACACAAATCTATTTTTCGAGGTGAAACTCGAAAATAGCATGGGAAACACATTTTGTAATGATCGTGAATGTAACAATACAAATCTCCACGCACATGTAACCGAATGCACATCCACTGTTTATTAACTTAGCCCCATGTTGTATAGTCCTTAGTTGCTACAACAAACACTATGTTGTTGAACAGACATTCGTGATGTCGTATCTGATAACATTGCCATACTATTACGAACCTCGGCTTGTATTTTGTGTGGGAGATTAATCAAATAATAAATCACATAAAGTCTCAAACCAATAACAAAATCTAAACAACCAAGTATTGATATAAATCAGAATTAGTACCTAGATTGTCTGGCTTTTCTGCATGACAAAGTTCAATGCTTGCCGTCACATGGACTCAAACGAGAAAAGCGAACGTAATTTGGTCTTCACGACAACCAAACAAAAGCAGAGGTAGATACGTTTGGGAAAAGGATGCCGCAAATCCATAACGTCTGTAGCCCGATCAGTATTATTGCCGACACGTTTACCTGTGTGTGCTTATCGCAATTCATCTTCATCATTATGCGAAGTGTTGTCGGGTGGCAACCAGCGAGAATGGTTGCCACAAAGATACAGCCGCTCACAGCCATAATAAAAGACACGAACTGGAGGCTATATTTTTAGTATTCTGAGCTGAAATTATGGTGGACATTGTAACATCGTGCCGTCCAACTTTAAGATTTAAATCATAAATTTTGTCGGCTTTCTTCTATTGCATTTGTCCGCTAATATGAAAACCTTCAAAATGTCATCACTGGGCTGGGACATGTTTATTTTAGCTATTGATTAAAAGCTATTTTTGGAGCACAGTTTGAAAAGTTAATTATCATTATTGTTTGCTTTGTTCCTGCCATGTAGGAATATTGCAAATAATTTATCATTCTTGTGTTTCCGTGCACATCAAGATATATTTAGACACACACAAAAATCACCTAAATGAGTGACACGTTATTTCTACTTATCACCTGCACTTTTATTGAATTATTCCTTTGAAATCAGAGATTCAAGAGTTTCAAAATGTGTAATTTTGAGATTGGAAGTACGGGTCAGTGTACACTTGTTCCCCCACTGCCCATCAGATTTCAATTAAATGTTTCTTTAGATTTAGGCCTGGTAGCCTCTCCAGACATATTTAGTAGCCACTCTCTGTTTGATCAGCTCTTCAGAGCACCTGTTCAGCCAGAGCGAAATACGCAATGCTCATATTTTTCGGCATTTTTTTTTTTGCCCTCGCTTGATGGGAACTCACGTTCGATGGCCACTTGCATTCCGAGGCTGTCAACTGTATGAGTTGGTACTCCACGCTCCCTTGCTGGATGGAGTGGCAATTTTATGCTGCCATAATCGTGGTGCCATGGCAGAACCTTTACGGTTCAAAAAAAGGGGGACGATGTTTAAAAGACACACAATCTTACGTACCAGATTCCAAGAACAATTATTGCAGCAGTACTGTCCACACTTACACTGGCACCTGAACAAGAGTTGGTCTTTAAATTTATACAGTGAAAATGTTCTGGCTAGTACAAACTTAAAGCCATCACATACTTATCAATTTATATGAGATTTTAATGACACAGATTAATTAAAGTGTCTTTGAATTATAATCTTTGGCAACATCTTGCTTTTTATAATGAATACTTTTCCAGTTTTTCACAGATAAAAACCTGTTTTAATGTTTCCTTATCCTCCTCCCGCCCCCAAAAGACTATTAATTTACTGAAGTTATCCTGACATTGTGGATCCACCATACCAAGACTAAAGTGTCGTTAATGCTTCTTTAGAATGCTTTGCCGACAACATTTTTCATTTGATTATTTTTTTTTATGTGTGAGCACAAGAGACTTCTGAAAACATAGAGTTGGCTTTCAAATGTATGAGAGTGCCGAGGCATTGTATCATGATTGTTTGTGCAATATGCAGCTTTTTCTGCATTTCCCTGCGTAAATTGAATCAATAAGGAGTAACATAAATTGAACAGAACAAAAAATCTGTCAATTTAAAGAATCTTTTCTTTCTTACGTAGCAGATTAAGATTCCACAATTTACAAGTTCATTGACGATGAAGGTCTTGTTACCGTAGGCAACGGAGACAGATTATGCGCTTATAACGATGGGTCTAGAGGTTGTTTTGTAACATGATTTAATTAGGAAAAACACAATCAAATTAGGCAGACAGTTCATTAGTAGACATGCAGCATTTCTTCTTGTTTTGTTCTACACTGATCGAGTGCATGGTCATTGCTATCCAAAGGTATTGAACCTCGAAGAACAACTGAATATGGTTGCTTCATTTGGTCTGTTACTTCAATCAAATTTTGTCTACCAGAAAAAATAAATAAAAAAATGTAGTATTGATGTTATTTTGTGACAGAATCTATGGAGGATTCAGTTAATCAGACACTGAATATTTTAAGGCATTTCTAAAGCATTTCTTTCATTTCTTCTGTTTCTTCCTTTGCTTTTGGGTTATTTTTTTTTCCACGGCGGTGTGAAACACCTTTTCTCGCCACCTATTGTTTTCATGCAACTTCAGTATTACAGCTTTGCTTTTGAAGATCGGTTTTGATAATTGCGTGTAATTTGCATATTAGATCACTCTCCATTCGTTTTCGTTTTCGGTACTCTCTACAGTTTCGGTACGGCCCGGGTGCATGGACGGTGTCGTAAGCCGTCTTTACGCGTTACTCGGCCGCCGTGGGTTGTACCTCTTGGTACTTGTTATTTTTGGGGGGGAGGGGGATGAAAAGTAATCTAGGGAAAAATTTGTTTAAAATAAACACACTGTAGGCACCTGTTTGGGTACATTTTAAAAAGAGTAAAAAGAAATGCTGTATATGTCAAGTTTATATTTGTTACAGATTGTATATGAATACATGTATACATGTAGATAGTCGTAAAGGTTGTGTGATTGGGTAGAATTCCTCAGTCTATATTTTGCCAGCTGTTTCATGTCGTCTGCAAAAGGAAATAGCTTCACACATGGTGTACGGCGATGTCATCGTGATGTCACTTCGGGCAGGAAATAGGTGCTTCAGTGGGTGGACGGCCGTCGGGCCGACCAAATCGATTGGATTTGTCTGTGGTCGAGACTGTGAATTATTAACTTGGTTTTGCGTGCAGGCCTTTGTTTGGATGTCTGTTTAGGGAAAATAAAATGACGACGCTGTTA
This sequence comes from Patiria miniata, assembly GCF_015706575.1. NCBI lineage: Eukaryota > Metazoa > Echinodermata > Asteroidea > Valvatida > Asterinidae > Patiria > Patiria miniata. The sequence continues at coordinate 2,174,739 of NW_024037055.1, forward strand.
TTGAAAGAATTGAGAAAACCTTTGATTTCAACCTCAAAATGACTTTTATTAAAATGCTTGTCAAAATATTTAGGATACAAACATGTGGACACCAAATTTGATGACAGATTCTTGAATTATTATAATTTTACCTTTACAATATTGGCTGATTAGTGGTCATAGTATTAGGAAAACAGAACAGAACAATTTTGTTTGAAAATCGTGGGTTTAATATCAAAAGGGTTAAACTCAGTATCAGTTATAAAAATAATTGTTCAATTTTTTGTTAATATTTTATTTTTTTCAGAGTTTAATTATCTTGTAAGGTCGCAATGTAAACTCACTGTTTTAAGTATAGCTGAAAGACATTACAAATATTCCAAAATATCCAAAATGTGCAGTAAATCTTCAAGATTGAAATCGTGTTTCTGAAATAATTTAAACAGAAGAAGATTCCCCCCCCCCTTTTTTGCCCTGAGGTAGTTTATTGTAACTACAATCACAGCAATCACAGTAATATTTGCATTTTGTTCATTGCGTAGTCTGTGCCGCAACTCAGAGCCGAGATGGATACAGCTGATAGTCCACAGACACTGACGTGTGTGATAAACCCAAGCTGTTATCCATTACCAGAATATTCAAATGAGCAGTGATTCAGCATCCAATCAGATCGCAGAGTCGCACATACAGTGCTGAACTGCTCACTGTAGAAAAAAAAATTCTGTTGCATATTAACTGGGGGAGAGAGTTGAGCGCAGTTTACAGCCAATAAGATTGGAGAAATCAGTGGGAGGATTCTACAGAGATTTCCAACGTTTTGGTTTTATGCAGAGCATTTAAATCAGCACATAGTGATTATACAGGATATCTAGATAGCATTTTTTCGAGAATTGAAACTTTGGTTACGGGAGGTTTTGACTGTAACGCCTCAAGACCATCCAGCAAACATTTGCTATCTCTGCCGATTTTCATCTTTTTTTGTTTAGATAGGAGCACTCTATGGAATGAACGCTTTTGTTTAAAAAAACCGAACTACATGTACATGTAGAGATATGTGTTTCATCTACATTGTGATATACAGCAACCTCCAAATTAGAACATGTATTTGATGACGCAGCAGTGACTTTTCTATGTCACTGGGCCACTGGGCGATTAGAAGCCGTGAATTATCTGTTCTAAAAAAAAAAAGAGAGAACGAAAAAAGGAGTGAATCAGTGGTTACTGAGGATTGTTACTGAGGATTTACTTCGAGGCATGACAAGAATTTGCGTTGCCGGATTGAACCCCTTGTAATTGATGGGCACTGGAGGCGGACAATTACAATAGTAAATCAGCGGGGAGAAGAAAAACCAGACTTGTCTCGACTGATGATTATGGCAACAACTGCTCCAATTCCCTGTGGATTCGCACACAGCTCCCCGGTACTGTAGCCAGTGCACAGATTACGCCTGGCTGACTTGATAGTGGCGGTGAACACGAAGCGCTTACGCGGGTAATTATTGGGACATATTCCCCGGACACCTGCATCATTTGATCAGCTTAATTTTGTTCCTCTCTCTCTCTCCGAAGTGGAGCGGGACAGATGATCTACAAAATCTCCACAAGGCACTAAATTGCAACACTCAGCGTCACAGACATCATCATCAAATGTTGATTGGGAGATGATTTAAGATCATTTCGATTAGAGTTAGGACAACTACTCGTGAAAACGTTTTTGCTGAGTGTCTTGGATAAACAGTTGTAGTCTCAACTAGGAGATAATCAGGATTTGACTGCAACATTTTTGTTCTATTTCGACAACCATTCAACTCGTGACCACATTTTGCCAACTTTTTCAGTTAACACCGTGGAAACAAATAGACATCATCAAAACTTTGCCATTTCTGTGAGTGACTTAAGAACTTCACAAACATTGGATAACTTCAAATGTTGAATTCTTGTTGTCGCTGCCTTTCTACCTAATGCATTCCTCCCTCGAAAATTGATTTACATAAATCAACGTGTGCCAGAAGAGAGGGAGTTACAAAAAAATATTGGCTTACTGAAGTCCTGTGACTTACAAGTAGTCACAGCATCTCAGGAGACTCTAACCTATTTTCTGATCACCTTGGAGGATCTTCATCTCATCAATATAAATTGGAATTAAGCCATTATGATTCAGTAAAAGCTAAGGTTTATGTCTCTCAGTGCCCGCCTCCTAGAAAGTCACGTGAAGGAATGATTCTGTCTCTTGAAAAGACTTGAAAACTTGAACAGTATGTTTTTTGGATATAAAGTCATTGCAATGCCAGAGAGTGCACAGTATTAAGGCCAGACCCGACCAGTCTGGTTTGAAGATACTTTTACTTACTGCACTGCTTACTGAACATCTGCTAAAACAGAGAACAAGTATCCATTCAAGGAAAACAGAGGATTGCAGGAAGATTTTCTTTCTAACTTTGCTGGTGATCTTTGCTCTCACAGATTAGTGAAAGTACGGTAGTTGGTGAGTTTTCGCAAAAACATTTAACTGCCAGTCATTGCTGTTTTGACTGTGATCAAAAAAGTTTTCATCTTCCGAGATTTAAATTTGTGGCAATGAGATGGCGGCACCCAACAACTCTGTCACAGTGCCACTGCCTATGGACCAATTTTTGGCAGGTATGCCTTGTGCAACGCAGAATCCCAGCTCGGACATCGGTAGTTTCGTCGTCTTTCTAATCCTGGGTGTCCTAATCATCATCGGGAATGTCATCGTGCTCGCTGTGATCCTCAAGAACGAGGTCCTCCTGCAGACTGGGTATTACTACATCATCAGCTTGACTGTCGCTGATTTGTTAGTTGGCATGAACTGCGTCATTGAAGCCGTCATGATGCGTGTCGTGGTCCCGGACCCCAGGTGGTGCTTGGTGCGCATTGCCTTCCTGATCCTCGCCTCCATGGCCAGCATCTTGAGTGTCTTTGGCATTGCTTACGACCGCTACATCGCCATCACCAACCCCATGGTCTACACACAGCGCGTGGGACAATTCCAATCCCGTGTCATTGTCGCAATCATCTGGATCATGGCTGTACTAATTGGATTTGCCCCCCTGATGGGCTGGAGTGACGTATCCGCCTACGTCGGCTGCTGCCAGGTCCTGAGTACCCTCATCGGTAGCTACATGCTGTTCCTGACGTTCGCTTGCTACCTACCACCCCTACTAGTCCAGCTCTACTTCTACGCCTGCATCCTCCAGATCTCCCGCAACCAGGCCCGGCGAATCGCGGACCTCCAACGCAACACGTGCGTAGTGCGCAACGTGCGCTCCTCACGGACGAACAAAGCCCTGAAGACCCTTACAGTGGTCATCGGCTGTTTTGTTATAACCTGGACTCCTTTTTTCGTTGTGCTTGCTGTCCACGCAATCTGTGCAGAATCCTGCAATCTTAAAACTATCGTCCAAGACTGCCTAGTGCCACTCGGTTTCACAAACTCCTTCCTGAACCCGTTCGTCTATGCCTTTTGGAGCCGGGACTTTCGGGAGAGCATGCTGGCGATAAACTGCTGTACAGAGAGGAACCGAGAACGAATAGTCCGGGTCTGGACTCTCCGGCGAACCACTCGGGTGACAGTTGTCTCACAGAAAGTAAGCAGTCATACTGATATGAACACCAACAGGCACATTGTGTACATGTGATCAAAAAGTTCTCATCTGTTCACCCTGCATAATGACAATAGAACTTGCCACTTCACTAACACAGCTTATAAACACTTATTAGAGTTTTAAATAGCCTGTAACTCTCTGGATTTTCTCATCAAACTTTCCGGATCCACCAAAATCCAACACTGTGGTGAGTATGGCCAACATGGCAAGGTCTTTGTGCTTGAACGCAACAAGGACATTGAGTCCCATGTTAAGTAACAGTGCCAGGCCCGACATTCAGAATTAAAGAATTAAGCAAAAACAAAAGTGTTGGATTTGTGGTGGAATTTAGAGAGTTAACTGTTAAAATATTCAAAGTTAATGAGAGTATTGTTGTAAAAATGGGTTTTCTCTGTTCGGTGCAATTATGTCGTGCCTAGGTTTTTCAAAAATAAGTGTGATTAATTTTGGTCAAGAGATATTGTTTGTACCGTTCCAAAAGGTAAAATTTGATTTAAAAACTATTTTTTCAAAATCTTTTTCCACTTCTATTTCTGGTGCACCCGTCCAACACTAAACAATACATTAGAATTTTAATAATGAAGCATATATTATTCATACAGTATTTATAAGTTATTTTATACATCGGTAATGCTTTCCTTATTTCTCGCCCCCTTTACTAGTGTTGATGAAAGTACATTGTAAGACCAATCAGTTAACTTGTTTCAATCGAAATCTCTACTAAAATTTGTTTTTAAGGGGGCTGTTGTAATATTTGCAAACCTAAGAACATTTATTATGAATGAAACTGAAAAAAATTGAAAGTGCCATTTTGTATTGAGGATGATTATTTACTTGACTTTCACTGACACTTTTTTAAACAAAAAGACATTAATGGAAAGTGCGAAATGTATTCTCAATATGTTTTTCAACTTGCAGTTGAGTTCATGAAATAGATCAAGATGCAATTGATTATTAATGAACAAAATATCAGATATTAATTAAATCTAGCTAATGATGTACAGTGTTTATGCTTCTGAAAGAAAATTTCTATGAACTGTAGTAAAGCGTTGATATTCTTCTAAAGTTAAACTTGAAGAAACTCACAGAATTGTGTGTCTTTTGAAACAATAACCTAAGGTGTTGTAAATACACAGTTTCTCAGTACTAAATGTATAGGAGAGTACTTGTAAAACAACTTCAGTTGTATGGGGACAAACGTGCAAGAATGATAGATATTTTAAAAAGTATGTGTTGGCATCCAACAATAAACAAAAAATCACTTTTTTTCCGTCCAGTTGAAGGAAAATCTGTAATTTATGGTGTGTGTGTCTTTCTTGCTCTTCTAAAAGCACCAACTCATTTACATTTTCATGACAATAACAGATTTGTTGCGTATTTTCATCAGTTTAATTTAATTGTAATTGGAAAATGATGCAACCACATTTGAAAAAACACTTTCGCCACACTGTTATGAGAGTTATTCTCACTATTTTTAAACCTTGGACATGTCTACATTTTCAGGAAAATAACAATTCGGTCTGAACCTCCTAAATTAACCTCATTAAAATGAATGAAGAGGATGTACAGTAATTTGACAGGAAACACAACTGTCTTTCTGCATGATGCCACAACTTGTCTTCTTTGGACCTGTTAATCTTCTCGTCCGGAGCGCGAGACTGCTGCCTGAATATTGTACAAGTGACATTTGGAACCCGTCTTTAGAAATAACTGTAATTTATTTTTAGATGCTTATTTTTACCCAAAGCCTCATGTTTTTATCTACTGAATCTGATACCAAGATAAATAGATCCTCTCGCCGAATATTCTTCCCAAGTTTAGCTTTAATTGACAAGATCGCCTACTCGTTTACCTTAGCATTTTCCAAGAAAAACATTTTTCCTAAATAAAACATGAAGAAAATTTAGTTTGTTGGTAATCGACACAAGGGAATGCAGGGATACCATTCAAATAACAGAGGGATGTCTTCAAGTTGGTTAAAACAAATGGAGACCACACACACCCATATAAGTAACACCAAATATTAGGTTAACCCAACCAGTCAATTTCAGTGCCCTTAGGACACGCCCGTCCAGCACCTCTTCTACGTCCAATGACATGCCCAAATCTTTCCCATGCCCAAATCTTTCCCATGCCCAAATCTTTCCCATGCCCAAATCTTTCCCATGCCCCGCCCATGCCCCTCCCATGCCCCGCCCATGTCCCTCCAATGCCCCTCCTATGTCCCTCCCATGTCCCTCCCATGCTCCTACCAAGAAAAGCTTCCATAATATTGCTTGTTGATGCACGGTTGAAAGAATTTCAATTTGAATGCAATTCATACAAAAAGTCCAAATGTCGCCTTGTATAAAAGCCAAGTTTGTCTAAATTCAAATCACCAGGCAGGTCTGCTAATGAATTTTTAAAAAGACACACAGGCTCGTAAACACCCAGCCTGCCGTCAAATTAAATTGGAAATTGCCCTGAATCGAATTTTCCCACAGACAGTAGAGTAGTTTGCTTGAAAAACACATCTGAATGGTTGAAAAAAAATCAAATTACAGATGCAGTGCGTGTTTGCCCTGTGATGTATTCAATTTAAGTGATTAACTCCATCAGCGATGGGTGAGATTTGACAAATTGCTTGAGACATTAATGGCTGACGTGTCTTGCTGCTTTGGCAGGCCAGGGATCGAGAGCACTTCATGATACGCTGTTGGTTACAGACATCAGTTTACAAATGCTTGGAAAATCTGGTGGCCAATTTGGAGATCTGGATGCCAGTTTGGAAATCAAGTTGCAAGTTTTTGAAATCGGGTGGCCAGTCTAGAAAATCTGGCGGAAAAATAGGATATTTTGGTAGCCAGACTTGGAAATCTGAGAAATCTGGTGGCCAGTTTTGAAATCTAGTGGCCACTCTGGAGAAAATGGTGGCCAGTCTTGGAAGTTTGGTAGCCAGTCTGGGAAATCTGGTGGCCAGTCTTGGAAATCCAGTAGCCAGTTTAGGATATTTGGTGGCCACTCTGGGGAAACTGGTGACCAGTCTTGGTAATTTAGTTACCAATTTGGTAAATTTGTGGCCAACTTGGAAATTTGTGACCAGTCTGGGAATCTGGTAGCCAGTGTGGAAAAGAATCTGGCCCCAAGTCAGGCAAATCTGGTGGCCAAAATAAGAATATCCGATTGCCTGAATATTGGGATTGCTAACGGTCCTGTTACTGCGTATCGTACCCAGCAGCCTAACAGTATTACCCCATCCGTCTTTTCCCAGCCAATTTGTTTCAAACCATCCATCAATATTGACAAACACTGTCGGTCACATCTCAACATCTATATTTTTTCGGCCAACCGTCTTTACGTGCTTCCCCGGCCTCTCAACTGTACAAATTGACACAGGCAAACTGTTTCCACTGGCCTGATCAAACAGAGAAACACAAACCCTCCGATGGTGTTTACAAGGATCCCTCGGACTGAACTCTTTGTGCTGGACCCAGTTTTGCCTTTCCCTGTAGCAAATGAGCCACAACATCCACTGTTGGCAACCGCATCTTATGTACACAGCCTGTCAGTCTATTTTTTTTAAACGAAGAATATGGCTAATAAAAAAATCAGCCTCTTGATATTCTCAGTGACTCAAGTTTACGGGCTGTGAAACCTTTTTCATAATTAAAGACCGGAAAATGAAGGGTTTGTTTATTCAGTGAAAAAAAATCAATATTTCCAAATAGAATCAAGTTATAGAATCATATCCACTATAACAACGAGGTCGGGGGGGGGGGGGTTCAATCCTAATGAACACCTGTACTTCTGACAGCTGTCTTACTGTCGAGTAACTTGTCAGGCCTTTCCCTTAATTTTCCTTCCTATAACTTCTTTAAATCTGTCCGTTTCGCCAGAAAGTTCAGCTGCACTGTGTTATTTTGCATAGAGCGTGCAGGATTCTCGGACACATTTTGTTCCTTCAGTTATTAACCATATTGCTGCGTCAAAAACAGCTACACACACAAAACACGGCAGATGCGTATTCAGATCCATGTGCCTCGTATCGATTCGTGTCTCCACATATTTCTTTTAACGCTAACCTCTCAAATGCTATTTGAAATATTTCGTTTTATTAAAAGTATCAAAGAATTGTAAATCCTACTTGTATCTAGATAGGGGTTCAAGTATTAACTGCGTAAAATAGGAAAACAATCCAACGTTTGCTTTTTGCACATTCACAATTTTCAGTTATTGACTTTGTGTTGCCTTGGATAAGAACAAAACTATGATGAAATGGGTATGCGAGAGCACGTGTCGTCTATCGATTACGGAGCTTGCAATCCCACAAGCCACATTGGTAGAGCGTTTTATTTACTCTAACTAGCTCTCGGAGTCTGGTTGAAATATAGACCATCTACATGTAAACAGTCACCACCTGCTAAACGATACGGCAAACAATGAAAATCCATTTTATTATAATTTCAGTTCTTTAGTTATTTAGTCAGGTGAGTAACTGGACAGCACAAAAGAATGCATAATTTTTAAATTTTTTTCTGGTGTCATAACTTTGTATGTAGAAAGGTTGTTTACAAGATTACAAGCTGTTGTCTTTTTCAAGTGTATTTTTTTTTTCAGTACGGGAATTTTCCAGTATTTTTTCCAATATGCAAAATCGTGACTAGCTCATCCCAATTATAAAAGTTAGGAAAAGAATTTTCCTTTTTTTTTTTTTTTTTAAATGAAACAATTGCACAAAACTTCCCCTATGGCTACGGTATGACTGGCTGCGACTGTTTATGTAACTTGAAACAGCTATGCTTTGACAGTAGGTGATTGATAAGCCAGCTGTGCCTACCACTTGCCTGCTTTTGTCTGTTGACTGAATTTGACTAGTCACAGTGCTTGCTTGAAATATGATCTGACTGTTGGTGACTATCCTGTGTAAAAGGCATGGCAGGGGAAGAGGGTTGGGTTTTTGACTGTCTGTGACTGTTCAGACAGCAGGAGGGTTAAATGACTGGGAATTTTCTAGTTTCCCCTCATTTCTTACAAATATGCTCCACTTTCTTAATTGTGCTCTGCTTTTCTTCTGCCCCATTTACCCTTTTGTCCTACTTGACAGATTCACATAATCAGTTTAGGGATTTGCTGCAGTGTGTAGGTTACCATAATTGATTTGGGCGACCCATTTCCGTAAAATATAAATCGTTCCACAAATTTAATAATCCAAGTGAAGCTGTGACTGTGAAATAATATGTAGGTGCAAAATTCGTCTTTCAGAGATCCACTCTCCACGCTACTTTTGTGTTTCACTCCAAAAGTCAAGTTTTGTTTTACATTGCTATTTTTTTCTAGCAATACAAAGTTTATTCACTTTTGAATGAAACCTGGAATAGATAAATTGGCTCAGGTTGATTTATGGAATAATTACAAAAAAATCCTAATTAATTACGACCCATCAATCACCGGTTCTTGCCTCCCATTTAGACTGATAATGTAGGGATCAGGAACCGGTCTATTGCATGGCATAAAAGCTTCTTCTTTTTTTGGAGGAGAAATGGAAAACATATTTTACAATAAATAATGCTTGCAGAGATTTCCTTTAAAAAAAAAAAGAGTTCCAATCAGTTGAAGAGCACAGACAACGTTTCTTTAAACAACTCCATTTCCCGAATGTCATGGCACTGATGAATTAAAAACATGTCACGTCATCTGAATGTCGAAAAAATAAAAGTGCAATTTCCTGCAGGCATTTAGAATAACCCACCAAGCATCTGCTCAGATTGAAAAAACGAGAATAGAATCTCAATGCAATGACAGTCCAAATCCATCAATGTTACCAGCTGTTTAACCGGTTCACCATCAATAGACGGTGTCCGTAAACCAATAGACACTGCCTCCCAGCCAGACCAGGTGTGTTTGTAGGAATATCAATGTCAAATCAAGCCCCCTAGCCTCAATCTTATCCCCCCCCCCCCTCCCCCCCCCCCCGAAATCTAAAAAAAAAAAAAAAAATTTCAGTGACATTTTTGTCTCAGGTTTGCATTGTAAGATTAGCGTATCCTGTGTCAACACCGTCCACTTTTCCTGTTGTCGAGATAGACCAATCAAGAGGGTCTTCATTCTCTTTTGTTGCCGTGGGAACTTGCCACCTGCCGTTTCCTCGTGGCTACCACTTGGCTAAGTGGTTGTCAGGTGTTTTGTGTTTTTTTCTCTTCTTTTTTTAAGCAACACAAAACACTCCAAGGCTTGATGTCCAGAAGGGTTTATATTGTCAGTCTGTTACGAAATGACAACCGTCTGGGCCTACTTGTTACGTCATCCCTCACTGAGCAAACGTCTTCTGTTTAGTGGTGTTTTTTTAATCATATTTTCTTAGATTTTACGCCAGTTATCACTCAACTGAAGGTGATTTCACTGCCTTTGTTCTACAAAAGCGGCCTCAGTTTGAGTGATTTGTAAAGACACGCTGCCATTGAAAGCGAATGTTTGATAGTAGATTAAAGAAGTTATTTTACAATATCGCATACTGCTTAATCAGTTGCTGAGGAAAACTCCCCTCCTGTCACCTTAGCTCATGATACTTTTGTCGTAATTTTTTTTGGGCGAAAATTTGCAGAAAGTACCTTTCCCTTCCCTTTAAAAGCAAGTTCGTCCAACCAACCCACCCTCCCCATAATTAAACTGATATGATTGACAAGTCAAGTTAAATTGTGAGATTAAAAAAACAAATTCTGTTAAGAAACAGAGCTTTGAAATGTTATTACTCAATGTTTCTTTGTACTTGTTTGATTTTGATACAATGATTTCATACAGCTTGCACCGTGTAGCATCTTTGACCCCCGAGTGCTGAAACTGGGTGAAGTCAACGTGACTGCAATGCACGTGGCTTGCTTGATTCAGACTCCTTCCTCTGATCCCGTCGACATATTCATATATTCAGCACCCACTCTTCCATTTTAATTTTTCATTATCTAAAGCACACATATGTATATTTGTTTAACTCGTAAAAGGCCTTACTGAAAACAAATTTGGTTTGTCATTCTCCAGTGTGCAATTTTCAGTAAACGGGGGAATTTTTGGAATTTCTTTTTTACTTAACCATTGCTGAGCTTAAAATGTTGAATTGGGATATATTGGTTTTGAAGTTAAGCGTCATGCATTAAAATAAGTCGTAGACGATACCTATCATCCTTTGGCACGATAAAGTTTTTCTTTGAACCATAACATGGTTTAGCCCTTAAAAAAATATACTTGCCTAGTTGAGCATGACTAAAAGTCCCACTTTTGGGGAGTCAGTCAGTCAGTCAGTCAGAGGCCAGGACGCTGACCCTCCAGGTCCGTGCAAAAAATGGTAACATGGCTTAGTTTTCACTACTTACAAACAAACAAAACACAATTTCACAACTTTTGGCAAAATCGGTAACCACCCCATTTATAGGTGAGGATTAATTGAACTTCCCACGCCGATCATATGTATTGACTTTGATAAGTTGTCCCTGGTCGTTCACCTAGGAAAATGTGGCAAGCAACATCTTAGGAGTTGAGATACAAATAACCACTTTGTGAATAAATTTGCAGTCATTATCTGTGAAGTCATACTTTTAATGCACATCATGTGTGTTTTTAGAATTAAGGCATGCAACTTTTCCTTGGATCTGCTGATTTCCTCGTTTTTAGCTTCTCATGAATGCCATTACAAATTGAAAAACACTGTACAAAGTCTTGTGTGGTTTGGAATTTCCCCTTTTTTTAAATTCCCAGTTGCATGCCTGTAGAATGTAAAGCTTAAAAGTGATTTGAATAACTCTTGTCCTGTATAATATTAATACATTTTCCTGTGTCCTTTTTTTTCCTTAATTTCCTTTGCATATATTTTTCGACGATTGTCCTCCAAAACGTTAATTAATAAGGAAACATAAATCCACGTGAAGACCGGTACACGTGGCTTGTATTTTTATGAAATCTCTCTGCTTGCTGATCTGATGGAGATATATTCATGGCCTAATTATTCAGTCTCCGGTCTGCCGTTTGTATCTGCATTTTTGTGTTTATATTACTTTCATCGCAATGAAGATTTTAATTCGCCCGTGGCTTTTTTTTATACATACTTCAAATATTTATATCTAATCCTTGATTTTATCACGAACATCTACATGCATTCTTGGAATATTTGTCAGTTTTGATGAGTTATTAAAATGTTTTTGTACATTTCAGTCCCCAGATGGCACATGTAATATCACTTCCATAATGCCCTCTAGCTCAAAAGATTATAGTTAAGATTCCCATCCAAGCTCTTCATATATTACAATTCAGTCTCGGGTAATTGTCTCGGTTTGATAAGAACTCTCTGATATCTTGTTTTGTTTATCATTTATTTTTATGGTGTAAACTGTCAGGCATATATATTTTTCTTTATTGCATTGCAGTTTCCTGATAATGGTTCGTAAATTTTTGCGATATTTGAGAGACTTGGAAAAGGAATGCACCGCAATGCTGACAAATACATCAGTTGTTTAAACAACTGTTTTTGTTTTCTTTCTTTTTTCTCCATTTCTTCAGGTGAATCTGCTACTCTCCGCTTCTTCCTGATGCATCTTCCATTCTGTGCAAATATGTCAACGAAAAAACATCTCTTCAAAGTTTTGCCTCGTTGGTGCCCCATAGTTCCCCACTCCAAGTGATCCAGCAAACTGAAATAATAAATCCACTGTTGTGATTGGGACAATGCATTACACACTGCACGGAGCAGTACGGACACCGGTTTGTATGACTACCAGGGACCAATTTCATGAAGTTGCTGAGCACAACAAAGGCATTTGCTAAGCGCGGAAAATATTGGATTAGCAAAAGCTGATTACCAACCAAGTATCATGTCATTTATATTGCTGTTAACTGGTACTCTGCCAATTTCTGCTTAGCCTGAAAGTCTACTATTTTCTGCTTATCACAGCTCACTTCAGTTAGGGTCAGAGGTCACAGTGACCCAGTGGCTAGCTCTGCAGTCACATGATATGACAGATTGATTTATTAGAATCGAGGGAGAAGCTGAATCATGTCTTTATGTTTTTCCTTCATGAGTCTGGACCTTAGGTTTTGCGGTTTAAGTTTGAAGAAAACAGTCTGAGCAATAACATTGGAGAATTAAGTTGTTTTTTTAAATAGTTTTAATTAGAAAAGCATTGCCATTTTTCATTTCTTGGGTATATTGGTCATATTTTAATCATAAATGGTTTAAAAGAGATTATTACATTATGTGTTTCATAATGTGGGAGGGATTATAATTGATAGAAAACTAGCAGAAATAAGTGAAATTTGATTTTTCCCTCACATATACGTATTCAGATTTGAGAGTATGATGCCTCTTGTAGGTCATGTTTGTAGCTTTCCTTCTCCAAATGTTAAATGTTAAGGCGACTAATCCCCCCCCCCCCCCCCAACACACATCTTTTTTTAGACCCTCTTTTTAGACCTGATCACAAAATGGAAATATTCACACTTCTGAGTTTTGAGATCAGGCGGTTTTGAAATTAAGGTTGTGTCCCTAGCTTCAGGCTCAGGAGATTTTAAATGATGCTGGAGCTAGTGATGAAGCCAGAGCTTTGAGACAATTCCAGTCAGAAGGCAGTCATAACCAGTCACATGTCCTGGAAGGAATAATCATTGACGCTTGACAAGTGCAGATTATCAAAACAGTCCAGGACGAATGAAAGGCTCGCAGGACTTGAGAAGAAACTAGATTGCATTGTTGGGTGAAGGTGATGGGACAGCGTGTTAAAGGGGCACTCTCCACAATCGTTTCTCTTTAATAACGTAAAAAGGGTAGAATGAGCACAAAAACAGCTTCATGTTGTAATACTCTTGGAATCATTTTCTGGCATTCGTCTGTAAATTAAGTTATATTTTTGTCAGTTATTTTACGTAATAGCCAGATTTATTTCGACTCCTTTTTACAAAAATTGTAGTCTTCTATAGAGAAAAGGCTGGATAAAAAAAAAACCAAATATATTTTATTACCAAGTGGTAATCAAAGTACAGTTATTTTTGACACTTGTTATTTTTTTTCTGTTTTAAAGGTGTGCATGAGTTTAGAAAAAAAAATGAAAATTTTCCTGTTTAATTTTTGGGTAATCTGAAAAAAGTATCAATCTAGAGAACGAATTCCTTTAATGCACCCAACTCCCCCTCTGTTTACTTTGTATTAGTCCGTCAGTTACTGTTGCCCGGGCAACGAGAAGCAATCAAGTTGGCCAAACGTGCTCCAGCCGAGAAATATGCCGCATTTATTTGGTTTGGTCGTTCCGATCCGCCGTTATTTTGAGTGCCCTGCTGTAAGGGTAATTACTGTTTGTGCAATACTTTGTCTCTGGTCGATGACCAACTCTAGCCGACTCTGTCTTCACAAAAAAAAATGGAAGGAAACAAAAAAAAGAATGCAAGCCTCATTTGATTCACCCAATGATTTGTTTTACCTGCTGTTGCACTTTGATGACATTTCTATTATTTTTTTTTCTTGTAAATAGCGTCTTTTTGTAGTTAGTCCTGTATCTTTTCATGGAAAAGATTGATAGAATATTCAGAACATTTCCAGTGATATATTTTTTATTAAGATCATTGTGAATGATAACTTGATAAGACACAATAAATATTGACACACAAAAAGTGAGCAGTCTTGCTGTTCAATTCATGATCCGTTTTTTTATTTCAAAATTGTGTATTAATTTTGTTTTAGGAAATTAATTTTGTTTATATTATATTTGCTGGTCCCAGAGGGCCAGCCTAGTGCTCTCGTGCCTATCTGGCTGACTGACTGACTGACTGGCAAAGAGGTCCGGGGCAGTGCTATTGTATAGGATTACCCTATAATGCCAATGAAAAGACTTCCAGTGAATAACCATTCTGAATCAATTGCATACAAATTTGTGCACTCTGGAACCAGCTTTACCGGGCTGGCCTCATTTTGTTCAAGATTTGTTGCATTTCTGTTTTTGATATATTCGGAAGCTCCATTTTAGCGCCCCAATAAAGCATGCCATCTACTGTTTCCCTGGCCTTTGTGCTTGGTGAAGTGGTGTGCTAGAGTACCCTAATCACGGGTCATTTAGACCCATTAAGGCAATCAGTGAACATGTGCAGCGGTTCCCTGCTGTTCAGTCTCCGTGTTGCTGCACACATGAGCCTCACTGTTGCACTATGTATCCGTCATAATTAATAACGAGTGTTTTCCATTAGGAAAAGGGTCGTTTTAGAACTCAGTCATGTTCAGAATGCATGCGACAATGATTTTATAGCTTTCACTGTTTTATTTTGTTTTATTTTGACTAGAGTGAGGAAAATGCTTTTAAAAGAAAATGTGACTTTTTTTTAATTTTAAGGCAGGAAAGAGTTAAATATACATGTAATGTTTCAAAATGTGTTGTTCAGGATAAAAGGCCAAATTAATATGATGACAAAATCTGGATTTTTCAAATATATTTGTTCATGGTTTACACAATGTCGACCTACATTGTCAAATGGTCAGGTAATTCCGAAATGAATCTAAAAATTGTTAATGGCCAGCTTTAAACAGCCGTATATTTCTTTGTCTTTTTTCCCAGCCAAATATAGATAAAAAATACTTGTCTTATAGCACTTTGTATTTCACTTGAGTGTTGAATAATGGATGAAAGCATGCTTTTTCTTGGGCAGTTGGGAAAAAACCCTGACATTCTTACTGTATAGTTTGAAACTAAGACATTTATAAATGTCCCTGTTACTTTTATTTAACAAGTTTCAGTCCAACATATTGAAGGAGACAACATGTAACACCATTTCATATTTCAGTTATGATACACTGACATCTTGGAAATCTCTTGAAAAGTTGTCCTTATTCTTTTAAATTTGTCAAATTTCTTTGATACCAACGGCTCTTACTAATGGGAAACCTTGGTCGCTGATGTGAGATGTCGTTCTCACCTGACAGCACAATTTTCAAATACATGCAGGATTTGTAAAGAGCAGCGAAAACGCTGATTAGATTATGCAACACAATTATGTTTTAGTCAAATGTGGCAAGAGCAATAAGGGCTTCAGCCATTAAAAAAAGGCAGTATTTTGACGGACAAAAACACTCTGGTAAAAATCTCATGGTCAATTTTGGTTTGATCTGAATGGGCCTGAATGTTGAAATACACTTGTCACCTACAAATTCCCAGTAGGGTGAGTATACACTAATTTGATATAGGATTCCCAGCAGCGCAGTGCTTTATAGGCAAAGTTCTTGTTCCATTAACAGAACTCGGACCATTTTGACATGAATGTACTTCCTCATGACATCAAATTTCTCATAAAGGTTCTTTTTGACCTTTGATCTTTGACCTGTGTGGTCAACATTAATAGGCGTCTAGAGAAAAGGCATGCAGATTTCCCTTTGGAGGCAATCAAGAAGAGAAACAGTTCACATTTGTGACTGATTTTTCGCCAATTTTTTTGCAAAATTTTGTTTTAAAATGCATATTTTTCCAGAATTCGAATGGAAATGTGTTCCTGGGTCCCTTGGGCATCTTTCCTGCAATTTTGGTGCAATTTCATTTTTTGACCAAAATTGAAAAAAATGCAAGGGTTTAGCTTTACATTTCTCATCAAATTTGGCCAAAACTTGACTTTTCTGCAAACAATGCAGAACTTCCCTTTGAGGTAAGAGGAGCATCAATCAACATTCAAAAGCCGAAGATTTGGGCAAAAATCAATTTTTTTTTTGAGAAAAAGAAATGAACATATTTGACTGATTTTACCCATACTTGCAGGAAAGATGCCTAAGGGACCAGAACACATTCCCATTTAGTTTGGGTGCTCCTCTTACCTCTAATGGAATTTCTGCATTGTTTAGAGAAAAGTCAATTTTTGGCCAAATTTCATCAAAAATGTAAGGCTAACCCCTTGTTTTTTTTTCAATTTTGGCCAAAAAATGAAATTGCTTTAAACTTGCAGGAAAAATACCTAAGGGACCCTAGAACACATTCCGATTTAATTCGGGTGCTCCTCTTACTTCTAATGGAATTTCTGCATTGTTTAGAGAAAAGTAAATTTTTGGCCAAATTTCATCAAAAATGTAAGGCTAACCCCTTACATTTTTGATAAAATTTGGTCAAAAATGGACTTTTCTCTAAACAATGCAGAAATTCTTTTAGAGGTAAGAGGAGCTCCCAAATTCAATGGGAATGTGTTCTAGGGTCCCTTAGGCATCTTTCCTGCTAGTATGAAGCAATTTCATTTTTTGGCTAAAATTGGGAAAAAAACAGGGGGTTAGCCTTACATTTTTGATGAAATTTGACAAAAAAATTGACTTTTCTCTAAACAATGCAGAAATTCCTTTAGAGGTAAGAGAAGCACCCGAATTTAATGGGAATGTGTTCTAGAGTCCCTTAGGCATCTTTCCTGCATGTTTAAAGCAATTTCATTTTTTGGCCAAAATTGAAAAAAAAACAAGGGGTTAGCCTTACATTTTTTATGAAATTTGGCCAAAAATGGACTTTTCTCTAAACAATGCAGAAATTCCTTTAGAGGTAAGAGAAGTACCCGAATTAAATGGGAATGTGTTCTAGGGTCCCTTAGGCATCTTTCATGCAAGTTTAAAGCAATTTCATTTTTTGGCCAAAATTGAAAAAAAAACAAGGGGTTAGCCTTACATTTTTGATGAAATTTGGCCAAAAATGGACTTTTCTCTACACAATGCAGAAATTCCTTTAGAGGTAAGAGAAGCACCCGAATTAAATGGGAATGTGTTCTAGGGTCCCTTTCCTGCAAGTTTTAAGCAATTTCATTTTTTGGTCAAAATTGAAAAAAAACCAAGGGGTTAGCCTTACATTTTTTATGAAATTTGGCCAAAAATTGAATTTTCTCTAAACAATGCAGAAATTCCTTTAGAGGTAAGAGAAGCACCCGAATTAAATGGGAATGTGTTCTAGGGTCCCTTAGGCATCTTTCCTGCAAGTTTAAAGCAATTTCATTTTTTGGCCAAAATTGAAAAAAAATCAAGGGGTTAGCCTTACATTTTTGATGAAATTTGGCCAAAAATTGACTTTTCTCTTAACAATGCAGAAATTCCTTTAGAGGTAAGAGAAGCACCCGAATTAAATGGGAATGTGTTCTAGGGTCCCTTAGGCATCTTTCCTGCAAGTTTAAAGCAATTTCATTTTTTGGCCAAAATTGAAAAAAAAACAAGGGGTTAGCCTTACATTTTTGATGAAATTTGGCCAAAAATGGACTTTTCTCTAAACAATGCAGAAATTCCTTTAGAGGTAAGAGAAGCACCCGAATTAAATGGGAATGTGTTCTAGGGTCCCTTAGGCATCTTTCCTGCAGGTTTTAAGCAATTTCATTTTTTGGCCAAAATTGAAAAAAAACCAAGAGGTTAGCCTTACATTTTTGATGAAATTTGGCCAAAAATTGACTTTTCTCTAAACAATGCAGAAATTCCTTTAGAGGTAAGAAGAGCACCAAAATTAAATGGGAACGTGTTCTAGAGTCCCTTAGGCATCTTTCCTGCAAGTTTAAAGCAATTTCATTTTTTGGCCAAAATTGAAAAAAAAACCAAGGGGTTAGCCTTACATTTTTGATGAAATTTGGCCAAAAATGGACTTTTCTCTAAACAATGCAGAAATTCCTTTAGAGGTAAGAGAAGCACCCGAATTAAATGGGAATGTGTTCTAGGGTCCCTTAGGCATCTTTCCTGCAAGTTTAAAGCAATTTCATTTTTTGGCCAAAATTGAAAAAAAAACAAGGGGTTAGCCTTACATTTTTGATGAAATTTGGCCAAAAATGGACTTTTCTCTAAACAATGCAGAAATTCCTTTAGAGGTAAGAGAAGCACCCGAATTAAATGGGAATGTGTTCTAGGGTCCCTTAGGCATCTTTCCTGCAAGTTTAAAGCAATTTCATTTTTTGGCCAAAATTGAAAAAAAAAACAAGGGGTTAGCCTTACATTTTTGATGAAATTTGGCCAAAAATTGACTTTTCTCTTAACAATGCAGAAATTCCTTTAGAGGTAAGAGAAGCACCCGAATTAAATGGGAATGTGTTCTAGGGTCCCTTAGGCATCTTTCCTGCAAGTTTAAAGCAATTTCATTTTTTGGCCAAAATTGAAAAAAAAAACAAGGGGTTAGCCTTACATTTTTGATGAAATTTGGCCAAAAATGGACTTTTCTCTAAACAATGCAGAAATTCCTTTAGAGGTAAGAGAAGCACCCGAATTAAATGGGAATGTGTTCTAGGGTCCCTTAGGCATCTTTCCTGCAAGTTTAAAGCAATTTCATTTTTTGGCCAAAATTGAAAAAAAAACAAGGGGTTAGCCTTACATTTTTGATGAAATTTGGCCAAAAATGGACTTTTCTCTAAACAATGCAGAAATTCCTTTAGAGGTAAGAGAAGCACCCGAATTAAATGGGAATGTGTTCTAGGGTCCCTTAGGCATCTTTCCTGCAAGTTTAAAGCAATTTCATTTTTTGGCCAAAATTGAAAAAAACCAAGGGGTTAGCCTTACATTTTTGATGAAATTTGGCCAAAAATGGACTTTTCTCTTAACAATGCAGAAATTCCTTTAGAGGTAAGAGAAGCACCCCAATTAAATGGGAATGTGTTCTAGGTTCCCTTAGGCATCTTTCCTGCAAGTTTAAAGCAATTTCATTTTTTGGCCAAAATTGAAAAAAAAACAAGGGGTTAGCCTTACATTTTTGATGAAATTTGGCCAAAAATTGACTTTCTCTTAACAATGCAGAAATTCCTTTAGAGGTAAGAGAAGCACCCGAATTAAATGGGAATGTGTTCTAGGGTCCCTTAGGCATCTTTCCTGCAAGTTTAAAGCAATTTCATTTTTTGGCCAAAATTGAAAAAAAAACCAAGGGGTTAGCCTTACATTTTTGATGAAATTTGGCCAAAAATGGACTTTTCTCTAAACAATGCAGAAATTCCTTTAGAGGTAAGAGAAGTACCCGAATTAAATGGGAATGTGTTCTAGGGTCCCTTAGGCATCTTTCATGCAAGTTTAAAGCAATTTCATTTTTTGGCAAAAATTGAAAAAAAAACATTTTTTGATGAAATTTGGCCAAAAATTGACTTTTCTCTAAACAATGCAGAAATTCCTTTAGAGGTAAGAGAAGCACCCGAATTAAATGGGAATGTGTTCTAGGGTCCCTTAGGCATCTTTCCTGCAAGTTTTAAGCAATTTCATTTTTTGGCCAAAATTGAAAAAAAACCAAGGGGTTAGCCTTACATTTTTGATGAAATTTGGCCAAAAATGGACTTTTCTCTAAACAATGCAGAAATTCCTTTAGAGGTAAGAAGAGCACCCAAATTAAATGGGAACGTGTTCTAGAGTCCCTTAGGCATCTTTCCTGCAAGTTTAAAGCAATTTCATTTTTTGGCCAAAATTGAAAAAAAAACAAGGGGTTAGCCTTACATTTTTGATGAAATTTGGCCAAAAATGGACTTTTCTCTAAACAATGCAGAAATTCCTTTAGAGGTAAGAGGAGCACCCAAATTAAATGGGAACGTGTTCTAGAGTCCCTTAGGCATCTTTCCTGCAAGTTTAAAGCAATTTCATTTTTTGGCCAAAATTGAAAAAAAAACAAGGGGTTAGCCTTACATTTTTGATGAAATTTGGCCAAAAATGGACTTTTCTCTAAACAATGCAGAAATTCCTTTAGAGGTAAGAGAAGCACCCGAATTAAATGGGAATGTGTTCTAGGGTCCCTTAGGCATCTTTCCTGCAAGTTTAAAGCAATTTCATTTTTTGGCCAAAATTGAAAAAAAAACCAAGGGGTTAGCCTTACATTTTTGATGAAATTTGGCCAAAAATGGACTTTTCTCTTAACAATGCAGAAATTCCTTTAGAGGTAAGAGAAGCACCCGAATTAAATGGGAATGTGTTCTAGAGTCCCTTAGGCATCTTTCCTGCAAGTTTAAAGCAATTTCTTTTTTTGGCCAAAATTGAAAAAAAAACAAGGGGTTAGCCTTACATTTTTGATGAAATTTGGCCAAAAATGGACTTTTCTCTAAACAATGCAGAAATTCCTTTAGAGGTAAGAGAAGCACCCGAATTAAATGGGAATGTGTTCTAGGGTCCCTTAGGCATCTTTCCTGCAAGTTTAAAGCAATTTCATTTTTTGGCCAAAATTGAAAAAAAACCAAGGGGTTAGCCTTACATTTTTGATGAAATTTGGCCAAAAATGGACTTTTCTCTTAACAATGCAGAAATTCCTTTAGAGGTAAGAGAAGCACCCGAATTAAATGGGAATGTGTTCTAGGGTCCCTTAGGCATCTTTCCTGCAAGTTTAAAGCAATTTCATTTTTTGGCCAAAATTGAAAAAAAAACAAGGGGTTAGCCTTACATTTTTGATGAAATTTGGCCAAAAATGGACTTTTCTCTAAACAATGCAGAAATTCCTTTAGAGGTAAGAGAAGCACCCGAATTAAATGGGAATGTGTTCTAGGGTCCCTTAGGCATCTTTCCTGCAAGTTTAAAGCAATTTCATTTTTTGGCCAAAATTGAAAAAAAAACCAAGGGGTTATCCTTACATTTTTGATGAAATTTGGCCAAAAATGGACTTTTCTCTAAACAATGCAGAAATTCCTTTAGAGGTAAGAGAAGCACCCGAATTAAATGGGAATGTGTTCTAGGGTCCCTTAGGCATCTTTCCTGCAAGTTTAAAGCAATTTCATTTTTTGGCCAAAATTGAAAAAAAAACAAGGGGTTAGCCTTACATTTTTGATGAAATTTGGCCAAAAATGGACTTTTCTCTAAACAATGCAGAAATTCCTTTAGAGGTAAGAGAAGCACCCGAAATTAAATGGGAATGTGTTCTAGGGTCCCTTAGGCATCTTTCCTGCAAGTTTAAAGCAATTTCATTTTTTGGCCAAAATTGAAAAAAAAACAAGGGGTTAGCCTTACATTTTTGATGAAATTTGGCCAAAAATGGACTTTTCTCTTAACAATGCAGAAATTCCTTTAGAGGTAAGAGAAGCACCCGAAATTAAATGGGAATGTGTTCTAGGGTCCCTTAGGCATCTTTCCTGCAAGTTTAAAGCAATTTCATTTTTTGGCCAAAATTGAAAAAAAAACAAGGGGTTAGCCTTACATTTTTGATGAAATTTGGCCAAAAATGGACTTTTCTCTTAACAATGCAGAAATTCCTTTAGAGGTAAGAGAAGCACCCCAATTAAATGGGAATGTGTTCTAGGGTCCCTTAGGCATCTTTCCTGCAAGTTTAAAGCAATTTCTTTTTTTGGCCAAAATTGAAAAAAAAACAAGGGGTTAGCCTTACATTTTTGATGAAATTTGGCCAAAAATTGACTTTCTCTTAACAATGCAGAAATTCCTTTAGAGGTAAGAGAAGCACTCGAATTAAATGGGAATGTGTTCTAGGGTCCCTTAGGCATCTTTCCTGCAAGTTTAAAGCAATTTCATTTTTTGGCCAAAATTGAAAAAAAAAACAAGGGGTTAGCCTTACATTTTTGATGAAATTTGGCCAAAAATGGACTTTTCTCTAAACAATGCAGAAATTCCTTTAGAGGTAAGAGAAGCATCCGAATTAAATGGGAACGTGTTCAAGAGTCCCTTAGGCATCTTTCCTGCAAGTTTAAAGCAATTTCTTTTTTTGGCCAAAATTGAAAAAAAAACAAGGGGTTAGCCTTACATTTTTGATGAAATTTGGCCAAAAATGGACTTTTCTCTAAACAATGCAGAAATTCCTTTAGAGGTAAGAGAAGCACCCGAATTAAATGGGAATGTGTTCTAGGGTCCCTTAGGCATCTTTCCTGCAAGTTTAAAGCAATTTCATTTTTTGGCCAAAATTGAAAAAAAACCAAGGGGTTAGCCTTACATTTTTGATGAAATTTGGCCAAAAATGGACTTTTCTCTTAACAATGCAGAAATTCCTTTAGAGGTAAGAGAAGCACCCGAATTAAATGGGAATGTGTTCTAGGGTCCCTTAGGCATCTTTCCTGCAAGTTTAAAGCAATTTCATTTTTTGGCCAAAATTGAAAAAAAAACAAGGGGTTAGCCTTACATTTTTGATGAAATTTGGCCAAAAATGGACTTTTCTCTAAACAATGCAGAAATTCCTTTAGAGGTAAGAGAAGCACCCGAATTAAATGGGAATGTGTTCTAGGGTCCCTTAGGCATCTTTCCTGCAAGTTTAAAGCAATTTCATTTTTTGGCCAAAATTGAAAAAAAAACCAAGGGGTTATCCTTACATTTTTGATGAAATTTGGCCAAAAATGGACTTTTCTCTTAACAATGCAGAAATTCCTTTAGAGGTAAGAGAAGCACCCGAAATTAAATGGGAATGTGTTCTAGGGTCCCTTAGGCATCTTTCCTGCAAGTTTAAAGCAATTTCATTTTTTGGCCAAAATTGAAAAAAAAACAAGGGGTTAGCCTTACATTTTTGATGAAATTTGGCCAAAAATTGACTTTCTCTTAACAATGCAGAAATTCCTTTAGAGGTAAGAGAAGCACTCGAATTAAATGGGAATGTGTTCTAGGGTCCCTTAGGCATCTTTCCTGCAAGTTTAAAGCAATTTCATTTTTTGGCCAAAATTGAAAAAAAAACAAGGGGTTAGCCTTACATTTTTGATGAAATTTGGCCAAAAATGGACTTTTCTCTAAACAATGCAGAAATTCCTTTAGAGGTAAGAGAAGCACCCGAATTAAATGGGAATGTGTTCTAGGGTCCCTTAGGCATCTTTCCTGCAAGTTTAAAGCAATTTCATTTTTTGGCCAAAATTGAAAAAAAAACCAAGGGGTTAGCCTTACATTTTTGATGAAATTTGGCCAAAAATGGACTTTTCTCTTAACAATGCAGAAATTCCTTTAGAGGTAAGAGAAGCACCCGAATTAAATGGGAATGTGTTCTAGAGTCCCTTAGGCATCTTTCCTGCAAGTTTAAAGCAATTTCTTTTTTTGGCCAAAATTGAAAAAAAAACAAGGGGTTAGCCTTACATTTTTGATGAAATTTGGCCAAAAATGGACTTTTCTCTAAACAATGCAGAAATTCCTTTAGAGGTAAGAGAAGCACCCGAATTAAATGGGAATGTGTTCTAGGGTCCCTTAGGCATCTTTCCTGCAAGTTTAAAGCAATTTCATTTTTTGGCCAAAATTGAAAAAAAAACCAAGGGGTTACCTTACATTTTTGATGAAATTTGGCCAAAAATGGACTTTTCTCTAAACAATGCAGAAATTCCTTTAGAGGTAAGAGAAGCACCCGAAATTAAATGGGAATGTGTTCTAGGGTCCCTTAGGCATCTTTCCTGCAAGTTTAAAGCAATTTCATTTTTTGGCCAAAATTGAAAAAAAAACAAGGGGTTAGCCTTACATTTTTGATGAAATTTGGCCAAAAATGGACTTTTCTCTTAACAATGCAGAAATTCCTTTAGAGGTAAGAGAAGCACCCGAAATTAAATGGGAATGTGTTCTAGGGTCCCTTAGGCATCTTTCCTGCAAGTTTAAAGCAATTTCATTTTTTGGCCAAAATTGAAAAAAAAACAAGGGGTTAGCCTTACATTTTTGATGAAATTTGGCCAAAAATTGACTTTCTCTTAACAATGCAGAAATTCCTTTAGAGGTAAGAGAAGCACCCGAAATTAAATGGGAATGTGTTCTAGGGTCCCTTAGGCATCTTTCCTGCAAGTTTAAAGCAATTTCATTTTTTGGCCAAAATTGAAAAAAATGCAAGGGGTTAGCCTTGCATTTTTCATCAAATTTGGCCAAAAATTGACTTTTCTCTAAACAATGCAGCAATTCTTTTAGAGGTAAGAGGAGCACCCAATTTAAATGGGAATGTGTTCTAGAGTCCCTTAGGCATCTTTCCTGCAAGTTTAAAACAATTTTATTTTTTGGCCAAAATTGAAAAAAATGCAAGGGTTTAGCTTTACATTTTTCATCAGATTTGGCCAAAAATTGACATTTCTGCAAACAATGCAGAACTTCCCTTTGCGGTAAGAGGAGCATCAATCAACATTCACAAGTCAAATATTTGGAAGATTTGGGCAAAAATCATTATTTTTTTTTGAGAATTTTTTGTACATTTTTGCCTGATTTTACCACCATTTTTTTTGTTAAAATTTTGTATGAAAATGCATATCTTTCCAGAAATCGAATGGAAATGTGTTCTAGGGTCCCTTGGGCATCTTTCCTGCAAGTTTGATGCAATTTCATTTTTTGACCAAAATTGAAAAAAATGAATTTTTCATCAAATTTGGCGAAAAATTGACTTTTCTGCAAATAATGCAGAACTTCCCTTTGAGGTAAGAGGAGCATCAATCAACATTCAAAAGTCGAATATTTGGGGGGGAAATGAGAAAAAAAATAATTACAATTGCCAAAACAATTAATTTTTTTACAGATTTTACCCTGAATAAAATATAAATTACAAAACATGGAACACTGGAAAAGCAAAGACAAACCCCCAGTCGAATGAGAGAATCAAATGACGAGAACAATTTATTGTAAACTGTTATATTTACAAAGCACAATCAATATACCATAATTAATTTTTGAATTTTAGACAAAGGGTATTTACAATTGTATATTCACAGTTTAAAAAACTGAACATAATTACAATAAGATCACTTGGTTCTTAAATGATTTATCAGGAAGCTTAATTCTCACAATTTTCCAAACCAATAACAATGAATTGAAAAAAAAAAAAAAAAAAAACCCAAAACTGATTCACACTTAAATCTGTTAACCAATTATTTTGTTCTGACCTAAATGTAAATGTTTAAATTCCTTTGTAAAATAATATTACAAAATATGTGTTGGAACAGGATGGGGGAAGACATCAACAAATGTCCAATTACTGCTTGCCTAAAGCCAGTCCGTAGACATTATCGCGCAGATAAGCCAGTCCAACTTCTGCAAGCTTAATGTAAATGGAGTCCCGGTCTACATGCACCATTCGAAATCTGCACTTAAACAACAAATGGACAAATATAAAAAAGTACTGATTTGTCCTGGCAATTTCGGGGATTTCCAAACGTCTTTTTATAAACTTGCAATTACTTGCAGGAAATACAAGACTTTGTATACCGGTTACAAAGCCTATAGCTCTAGGCTAGAAATACTAGAATGTCAAGAAATACTAGAATGCCAAGTTTATACAGCACAGTCTCCTATCAACATCTTGCACTGGTTACTTTTCCTTTTAAAATTCTACACAGGCTGTGTTCCCTAAAAACATGTTTACGGTACCAACTTTCGGGATGAAATCTAGACCGTAGATCCTGTTTTGAATTTGTAAGCTTTGTGAGCTGATTGCTATTTTTTTTTTAAAGCAAACTATTTAGTTAATAGGACCACAGTTGAAATTTAAACCTATGCATGATTTGAGATAAAAAACAACCATGTGAAAGATGACAATGCAAGAGATGTTGATAGAGGGCAGCAAACATGTTACGTTTGGTGTGTGCTTCACATCGATTCAACTGCCATGCTTATCTAAATGAACTTGACTAGCTCCAAAAAAAATTAAAAAAAACTTTTTCAATATGGATAACTGATTGGGTAAAATTGAAGTTTCATTTGCACAAACACTGATTGATAATTGGGGCTCTTTTTAAATTACCATTGAAATGGTGAATAGTGTGAAATCAAACTTGAAGTGCAGATATCTGATATTGCCTTTGATTATTAAACACTTGAAACCCCAGGCCTAACTATTCTAGCACTCATGTCCAAAAAAAAATGGGACACAAATTTGATAAAACTGATTTGGACATAAATGGAAGGTCATATTAGCTAAATGCCACAGCCAACTTGTTTCTCACATCCTATTTTGTTTGTTCTACAGCATAGTGCGTGTCAACAAATTAATTGAGCACAGCTGGAGCACCGACATGATTTTGTATTAATTGACTGTCACAACGGGCGCGTCTTTCCCACCGCTGGTGGTGACGTACTTCCTCCCCCGTCGGTTCTTGAGCTGCTCGTTGCGCACGATGTCGTGCTGAAGACGCAGCGACGGTCTCAGATTCTCCAGCTTGGGCGACTTGGAGAACTTTTGGATGTTGTGCATCTTGTCTAAGATCAGTCTGTGGTTAAGAGGGGAAAAAGGAAACATTTGGTTAAAATGATTTCTTCTTTTCTTAATGCCAGTCAGGTTAAACTGAAAACAATGGTCTGGCACCTAGAATCCTTTCTGCCATATTTGCCAGAGTTTCAATCAAGTTGTCACAAGTCAGTCACATGTCATCCAGTCTCAAGTCAAGTGAGAAGCTGTGCAATTTAACATTGATACAGGCATTTTTTGTTTGTGTCATTGTTCATCCTGTGATTTGACATGTGATTTGACATGTGAATGACATGTGATTGACATGTGAATGACATGTGATTTGACATGTGAATGACATGTGATTGACATGTGAATGACATGTGATTTGACATGTGAATGACATGTGATTGACATGTGAATGACATGTGATTGACATGTGATTGACATGTGATTGACATGTGATTGACATGTGATTGACATGTGAATGACATGTGATTGACATATAAGTGAATTGATAAACTTACTCCACATATGCCTTGACCTCTGACATGTACAGGGCATGGTCGTCAATGGGCTCTTCTGGGATCAACTGTGGTGCAACAAGCTGTTTAGGAAACAAATGATAATTTTAAGAAAGCTCTGATATTCTGCAGTTACCTTCATAGTACATGGAAGTCAAAAAAGCCAATCAATCAGTTCAATAGGTCAATACCATTTTCTGGATATTAGGCTTTTCTTTACCTTTAACTTGACCCCGACGTTGAAGCGAATGCTCTGCAGGCTGCAGTTGAAGGCCAGGTAGACTTGATCCTGAGCCATGCAGCGCACGCTGAAGACTTTATTGATGGCAAAGCAGATGGGTTGGAATGGCGGAGCGTGGACGTGGGTCACCTGGTCCTTCCATGACCACTTCTTCTTGACGGCACCCTTGCTGTCGGTGAAGACGCCACCGTACTGGTCCAGGCTCATCCTGATTGGTTGAGAGAAAGGTCAGGATTAGACTGGACAATGACATGACCTAATTAATCAAGCGAGGATCACGCAAAATTCTTGGGGCGGAATCGGGGCGAGGAATCGGTATTTTCCAAGCCTTGACTGCTGGGTCCCAGGCTCGAATCCCGCCTTGGCCAACGCGTGGATTGGATTTTTCAGTCCTGTATGTTTTTCCCTGGAATGTCAATTTCTTTTAATTCTCTGCATAAATAGCTCAAAGTTTTCAGTGGACTATCCCATGTGGGCTTAGTCCAACAGAAGTCCATCACAAGCCCTCTAGTCTTGGGTCAAGTCACAAGCTATTCAAATGAACTCTGATTATTGTATTCCTGTTACTTGAGACTGGACTTGCAGTTAAACTTGTGACTGGACTTGTGACTTGACTTGTGATTTACCTGGGACTGACTTGAATTGACTACAAGTTACAAAGCTGCCCAAGAGACAAGATGGCGCTGCCTACCTTATGTTGCCGTTGGAGTGGTAGCAAGTGGAACAGCCGTTAGGTTCAAACATGGCCAGGAGCGGGGCGTTGTTCTGTATGTCCTCGTAGACAAGGTATGCATACTGACCCTTCTCCACTGATGTTATCAAGATGGCTATGTTCCCTGAAGGGTAGCTGTGTAGATCAGGAATGGAAGCTAAGGAAATATCGGTAAAAACTGTTTAACGGAAATAGCATAATTGCAATTTGGGTGTTTTTTGTTTGATTTGTAAAGCTGAACAAATTAGAAAGGTTGATAAAATCCATCGACTGTTTACCAAACATTGTTTTTCAAATCGAAACTGAATTTGCAGTGATCAATGATCAATGATCAATGATCAAAAATATCAATGATCAATGCTGATATTGATATCTGAAGAAAAAGGAATGAAGTTTTTCTTCCACAAAGTAACAAACTTGAGATAATATAATTTGCTGATTGAAGGATACAAGACATTGCCAGTGCCGTCGGGAAACATAAGCATAAAGAGCTTGCCGTTGTCGTAGAACTTCTGGACGGTCTTAGGGTCCCGAATACCCTGCCTTGCCTGGGGAGGAAAAAAAATGTATATTAAAACAAAATATAGACATCAGCTCATAGAAAATCATAGACAATAGACCATTATCATGTTGCAGCCATCTCGATTTTTTTCCCATTCAAATAAACATAACCAAAGCGAGGCTGGAAGGAAAATTAGTCTGGTTCTTTTTGCACAAAAACCATTATCATTCAGTATTGTTATTGGATACAGGGAACATGACTGAAATAGTGGCAGCATGATAAAGGTCTATAGGCAATAATCAAACTAAGACAAACTAAGATTTGTTTGGGGGGGGGAGCCCAAAGTGTGACCCGACGAATCAAAGGGTGCGTCATACCTGGGACATGATAGGAGGAGGAATAACTGGTTCCGGTTGGAAGACTACCGGTGGACCACCATCATCATCCTTAGGGGTTGGAGGTCGGACTGTCCATCCCTCGTCCAGGCACTTCTGAGAGGACAGCTGGTAGTTGATGGTTTTCATCTGCCGTGCAACTAGAGTTTTTGGAGCAAAGTTTTGTACACATGTCAATGGACTATTTTCAAATTTTGTGTTTTGTAACGAGTTGTACGGGTCAAATATCTTCCAGTTTTTGGTTAATTGTGGGGAGTTTAAGTGGTGGGAGAGTTTTAGGTGGTGAGGGATGGGGGGGGGGTTTAACTCATCTGAAGCATTAATAGAAACAGCCCTCATGCTCTGTGGTAGTGGTTTAAGGTTGTCTTGGTTAATGGGGAACAAGGTTCTTGTGTTCTGGGCAAGACACATTACTATAATTGCCTTTCTATCCAGGGGAATAAATGGGTATCAATGAGGCTAAGAGCTCAAATTGCGCTGATCTCGGACTGCTGCAGAAAACTGGTCACATGGCCAGATTAACACGGGTAATATTATGAAGTGCTTCGAGAATTTAGTATAAAGCACTATGTAAGCACCATATTATTAGAATTTTTATTTTTAACGGTGAGGGATTTTTAGTTGGTGAGGGATTTTGGGGGAGGGTAAGGTGTAAGCATTAATAGATAAAAATCCCATGCACCTTAGTAGCAAGATGGTGTTGGTTGTGAAATATTTACATATCAAAATTTTACGAACAATCCACTGCCGTCAATCTCAATTTTTTCAATTTCTCTATTTCAGTGTAGTAATTCAAGATTTCAAGTTTTGTCTAACTTTCAGGTAGTGACCTCCAAAACAGGTTTTTATGGCAACCTGTGAATCAATTTTGGAAGAAATTAGAGTGGAAGAATCTGAAAATATTAAATTGGAATCCTTTAGACCTATTCTGTCATATATACACATATACATTCTCAAATCTCACACGCACATTTTGCAAATTCCAGCCTGGTCACAAACATGTCCTGCAAAACAAATGGCAACCACAAACACAAGAACTCTCACTCTTTTGCTTTGGTTGTGACTTGATAAAAACACGGCCAGTAAAACTGCTCAATATGCTAAATTTTAGATCATGTGAAAAACAAATCTCCCTGGTTGGAACTGATGTGAGCTAAGACTACTTATATGTAGATCAAATTTTAAACTTACTGAATTTTATACTTCAATGTTTTGTAAAATGGAAAAACGAATATTTGGTTTCACTTTCAGATACCATTTTGATTATTCCACTTTGTGTGCCTCAGAAGATCTGTATGTTTCCATTTTCCTCCTTTTTAAATTTTTCTTTTATCAAGATAAGAATACAAAAATTGTGTGTATGAAAAAAAACAAAGAAACCTGTACACAAATCTGGATGCAAAAGGCTCAAAATGATTTAAAATTCAAGCACAGAAAAGCCAAAAGCAGCTCCGAAGCAAAAAAAACATAACAATTAAAATTGCAAAGCAGATGATGGTAAAATAAACAAAAGCAAAAAACTTTCCACATGCTATTCTTGCTAAAATTAAAAAAAAAATGCTTTACAGATTCAAGAACTACAGGCAGGTAAAGGTTCCCAGAGAGAATATTGCGAAGAAACCCACAAGCCCAGCATCTTAAAGGTTATGAGCTTCATTACTCGAAGAAACACCGGTAGGACCCTCAATACAAACCAACAATGCATGTAGGATTTGACAAGGTTTCCTGCAGAAAAGGTAACCGCTACCATTGAAGCATCATGCCAACGCAGCCATGAACAATCTCTCCAAGACTTTCATCTTTTACACACACAAAACTATGTGCAACTGCACATGCGTTTAAACACTGACTGTGTGTTCTCGGGCAAGATATTTTACTACAATGACCTCTCTCCACCAAGGAGTATTCCGCTCATTTTGAGCTGCTGTAGAACACTGCTCTCATTGTGAGTTAAAGACAGCTATTATAAACTAGAGATATGAAGTTCCAAAGAAGTATCACCTTTTATTTTTGATTAAAAAATGGGTCAGAATTTACTACAGCATGTGCATGCATATGCAGCAATCAAACCAATACAGCGACACATCATATTTCTGCCATTGGAAAAAGCACTTTGGAATATAATTGCAAATAAAAAAAAAGCCAATAAAATGTAAGCACTGAATGCTATGCAATTTGTGAGCCTGTGAAGCACAAAACTCTGTGCATTGCGTGGAATTTGCGAGTGCAACTTGCCAGTGCACTATGATGCAACAGCAAAAGCTTGCAAATTAAAAAAGAGAAATTAAGCCAAATGCATGTATTTGCAGAGAAATCAGAGTACAAAACAAAATCAACCACGCTGTGATTTGGTGCGATTCATAGTTTCTAACCTCCATCCAGGATTTCTAAGCGATGGGCTGAACCAGGTCGTCGTAAAGATATAGAATGCAGAAGAAATACAATGATGGAAACAAATATATAAATCTGAAGTTAATATTATTTAAAGCTTTGTAAATATTTGCATGGTTTATAGTAAGCCTGGTTTAACAGAAATGAATGGGTCAACGTGGCAAACATGCATGAAGTTTGGGAATGAAAATAAAAACCTTGTTTTTACTTATGCAACCTTATGCATGTTTGCTGGATAAATAAAATGTCAATGGGTCATCCAAAAACAAGGTCGAAATTGCAAAGCTTGAAAAACCACCGTCTGACACAAATGCGTCGATAAACTTATTCCAGTAAATTGTTGTTTTTTTAATTGTAGATTTAATGCTCTTTCGTAAACAGTCAATCTGGTGATGAAATCTACCGTTTCCAGTTTTGCAATTTTGGCCTAAGTTTCTTCTGACCCGGCAACAAATGTGTAACCTTTTCAAAAGTACTTGCCAAAAGATTATCCCTGTTAGTCAAGTGATTCTGTATTCAAGATCTTTCTGTTATTTGTAATTCACAATTTCGTACCAAAGCTTTACTTTACCAACATAAAAACATTTTCAAAATTTGCTGGTATGCAAGTTGAGGGTTTAAACCTCTAAACTCTGTTTGGATGGAAAAAACAAAATGTAGATGTGAACTTTACATTTTATGGGTTAACTTTTTTTGGCAAGCGCTTTTGTAAAGTATCAATGTTTTGGCTGATCAGTAACACCTACCTTGCACTGTTTTGTTTTTGTTGATGTGCAATAGTTTCCAGAGGGTGGTGCATGCATTGTAGGAAAGTGAATCGCCAGAGGGAGTCAGCACAGTGCAGAGAATGGCAGCATCCGTGCATCAGCCAATAGTAAGCAGAGAATGTGAGGCGGTTATCATTAAATAAGCGGGGGTGGCATGTTGGTGGATGCAGGGAGGGGTATAAAATATACAAAAACAACAGTTAGTTATTCAATTTGAGTAAGTGCAGAACACTATTAGTTTCAAACACCGGTAATTTTAGCAAGTTTTTAAAAACACTGCAACCATAGGTTATTCCTGGGTTTTTTTGTCAAAAAAGTTAGTTGTAACAACATTTCGACCCTAACAGGATTTTTCTCCAAGACCTTTTTACATTTTTAAACATCTTGTTGGAGAATGAAAATTAAAAAAATGCGTTGGGAATTGATCAGTTTTTGAGTAATACGTTGAAAAGATACTTCTTTGTTTTGAAAAAAAAAGATGTTTCTCAATTTTTTTTAAGTACTTTGGTGACAACATTCGATAGCCAATATCGAATGAACCTTTTGTTGTGATCCAATGTTTTAAATAGAACAAAATCTGGTTGAATTAAAACACAACAAACTGAACAACTGTTAACTTGAAAGACATGCACAGCAAAATATGAAACTACATGGCTCATGCAGATGAATTTGAAAAATGAATGACAGTGAAAAAGCACTTAAGCGAAGCTACATGAATATAAACAAAAAACTGTATGGATTCTTATGAAAATTAAATCGTCCCTTTTTTTTAGTGATTGGAGTAGAGAAATGTTTGTTTTAGCTCCCATCAAAATAAAAACGTGATTACCTTGCAAAGTTTAACATTATGGGTTTGGTCAATGACACGACTATCTACACTGGACTAAATACCAAAGAAAACATATTGCTACAAAAATGCAAAAATGTTACAGCCCTTTATGATAAACGTTTGCAGAAATTGAAAGAAATGTTTGAAACATCAAACGTCTTTTCCTGAAATTGTAAATCTTTGAGAGATGACAATAGTCGCCTTCTAAAGTCTCTTGTGTATGACCTATAGATGGTTTTGTGCACAAGGTCAACCTATAACAAATTTACTGTAACATTTTGCATAGATATACCCACAACCATACCACACATACACAACGAGAGTTATAATAACATCATTAAAATCACAAGTCACATCCCAATGTCTAGTCTCAGGTCAACTGTAAAGCTAAATAAATGACCTGTAGCAGAGGCATTCCTTTGTTATTGTTCATCCCTTTTACATGTGAGATGATCCAAAATTCATGGAATTGCTTACTGCAAAAACTCACCATTCTGTGCTTACAGCACTATTAAATGTAGAAATTTTACGGTAAACCTGTAAGCACAGAATCCTTAGCTACAGGATAATCCTGTGTGCAAACTGCAAAATATCCCTCGCCAACCTGTGAAGTACGCTTGCCCGGCCTTGCCATCAGCACACAATTATCTGCTACAGTTAAAAGGGATTTTATACTATTGTAAAAAGAGCCATGAAAGTGGGACCTGACGTGTGATTTGACTTATAAATTACAACTCTCCACACAGCAAACAGCTTGACGCAAACCCCATACATACAGGCATAGAAGTTGGCCTGGTTTGCCCCCGCGGCCCTCTGTCTAGCCATCTCCCGGTCTCTCATGCGTGCGGCCGCACGTTCCTTGGCCGCCCTTCGCGCTTGTTTGCTGCCGTACGGGGCGTGGGGCTGGATGTCGATCAGTTCGTCCACGGGGTACTTGTCCTCAGGACTGTGTGTCAGGGTGAACTCTACTAGCTGCTGGTAGTCCTCGCAGCAGTAGATCTGGGAATTAGAAAAGTGTACCAATGAAAAAATGTATGGACTAGTCTTGTCAACTATTCAGAAGCAGCTTGCTATTAAGGTTAGTTGCATCGCTGATCACAATAGCTACGTATCACTATGCACAGTAGGTAGCCAGGACAAACAAGGTTCATGATGTTATGACCATTGATCGACCAGAGACATTCACATGTTGTTATAAGTGCACAGGCATAAGTTCAGTAAGGAATCAAACACTGGTTGACCAATGATCCTCAAGTGAACTTGCTCCTGGATGGGCTTTTCCAAACTTTGAAGTTTTATCATGAAAAGACTTTGGATAGGACTGACAAAAGTAACACATTTATTTTGGTGAACTCACTTCATCCGGTGTCATCGTCTGTGCCATTTCTGGCGTTGGGAAGCTCTTCAACTCCTGCTGGCAGAACTCGCAGACCCCGTTCAAGTCCTCCTCGTCCATCTCCGAGGAGTAACTGACTCTACTGCCACCGAAGCTATCAAACCGTGGGATTCTTTGCATTCCGGGCCCCGCGGATGTGTTGGTGCGATTGCTGGGGCTCTCTGGGTAAGCGGCGGCTTTGTCTGACTCGCGCTGGTACTGGATGATGCGTGGCGGGCCAATGCTTGGAATGAGGGTGTCGGTAGGCAAGGGGGCAACATCATCGTCGGAATACTGATAGCAAAAATATGACCATAAAAAGGTTAAACATTTCGCCTGAATGTATGCAATTATTTTTTTTTAATCGATTAATTATTCGTCTACAGTGTTCATCCCACAGCCTTTTGACAGAGTTTCATTTGTGACATTTAAAAGATCTTTTGACTTGAGGTTTTTTTTGGCAAATGCTCTTGTGATTTCTGAAGGATGCTTTACTTTTCACAAAATGATTGTTTACTCAAGTTGTGAGAACACAGGAAAGCAAAGTCGTTAACCAATAAAAACGGGTGGTTGGTTCGAATCCCACTGACAGCATATCCAGCAAAACTTAAAGAAGCTTTGTTCAGACAGATAAATTGCAAGCAAAGTTGAAATAACGCTCCACTGAATCAATAATTATATTTTTTTCCTACCTCTGACTCCGACTGGCTGTCCTCATTCTGGTCCTCCTCAAAGAAACTATCCGCCCGGGACTTGGACCCTCCGTTCTCGACATCAGATCCCTCGGAGTGGTAACCAACAGTGGACTGTGAACCCTTCCGATGCCTCCTCTTGCGTGGGAAGCCGCTGCTTGGGGGCGTCTTGGTCTGATCGGCTTCTTGTAGCTCAACTTCAGAGCAGAATAAGATGTGTTTCGGAAATTTTAGCTAACTGATGCAGTTTGATATTTGGGGGGGGGGGTTGGGGGATGAGGAACAAACCGATGATAATAGAGTTTTGTTGTGGATGGTCTTGTATACCTTGGATTTTGTATTATTAATTTTTATTTTTTTAATGATACTCCTTTAATACTGGTGAAAAACTGACCTTCCCCCTTTCCGGCCAGCGCAACACTCTCCAGCCAGCTCCATTCTGTCTCTGTCGCTATGGAGACGCCGATGCGCTCTGTGCCATCCGGATTCTTCCGTTTGACAACTTCCGTAATGGCTGGCGATTTGACAGAACTGCGGGTAGCCTTTTCCGGAGACTTTGTTTGGCTTCTTTGAAAAAGTAGAGATCAAGTGAACATTCATAAACTTTCAGGTGGAAAAAAACCTACCCAGCTAAGCCAGTCTTATGTTTTATGCTCATTTTTATGCTTATAAAGTTTATTCAGTTCTCTACCCCCCCCCCCTTAAAATTGAATGAGACATCAAACGAAAAAACATTCTACCCATGTTTAGATTTGGAGTTGTTTGCAGCCCGACGATAATTCAGGTGGATCTTTTGTGAGTTACAGGCTCAACAAACACAAAATAAATACTTTTTCAGAGGACTGCAAATGCCCAAAATACAAAACAAAAAAATCATTTCAGAAAAAAAAATTTTGGAAATTTTGTTTTGAGTCCTTATTGCCTATTAAAATTACATACTGTTTTAGCATACATAACGGAATCTTATCTGTTTTGTGAATAGCTTGAATTAGAAAGTGGTTAACATAAAGAAGACAAAATACCACTGGGATAAATGCAATTTGTGTGGGATCCAATAGCACAGAGTTTTGACATAGCAGGAGACCAAACCCACCTTGTGTCAGACTCGTCTTTGAAGGACACGGATCGCTCGGATCTTGTCACGCTCTCAGCTGTTTGGATGGTTCTGTCTGTGTCGTCATTGAGGCTGGTACGCTCTCGTCTGTAGCTCAGAATTCTTGGCTGGCCTGATGAGAAAAAAAATAAAGATTTATTCAGTTTAAATGGAAACAGTTTTTCAAAATACCGCAAGAGAAGAGCAACGTCAACCAAATATAATTAATCTGAACAGGTGCTTTACTTAATGCTAGGTATTCAACAAAAGTTTCTTACTTAATCTTGAGTTGGTCTCTGGCCTGTCGCCATTAGTGCTTATAGTTTTTCCATCGGTTGATGTTGAACTGCTCTTTGCATCCTGATCAACGTCCCCATCATTGTTAGCTTTCTCCCCTCCTATCGGTGGTAGAGGCTTACTGCTTCCAGTTCTTAAGGACTCTGCACTAATCCTTGGAGGGGTGTTCACTCGAGCCTGGCTGCTGGGTCGCGAGTCTGCCCTGACGGGAGAGGCCCGCCCAGTTTTGACTGGCCCAAGGGGCGAGGCAGTCCGCACCGAGTCCTGAACTGAGCGGAGAACAATGGGACTCCCAGCCGCGCTTCGCTCTGTCACTTCCTCAAAAAGACGGAGGTTTTCTACGGTGAGGCTTGAGCTGGATCGGGGGAGGGGGCTGGATGGATGTGGGATCTCTCCGATGTTGTTGCTGTCTCCGTCTTCATTGGAGCTGCCCTCGAGTTCCTGAGATGACATGGAATCTTGACAGATTATGCCATCCAGGGGAGTGTGTCCTCCACTCATTCTTCATTTGTTGGCTTAAATTAAAAAACAAAAGTTTTGAAATGTTTGTCTTAAACTAAATATTATTAAATAATAGGCCCAACAGGAAATAGGCCTAGAGTCACACTAAATTAAACACTGCACAAACAAATGCAAATTTCCAACTGGTAAAATCTGTATTTGTCTTAGATAGCAAGGCGGATGGTTTGGCGGTTTTCACTGATGGGTTGTTTATTGGTCTGTTTAATATTTCATGTATTTGCTACATTGTATCTGTGAAATTTAAAAAAAACAGAAACAAAACAAATTAAAATATTTTTAAAACAAACCAAAACTAAGTTAATTTAAATCCCCCCCCCCAAAAAAAAAACACACCTGAAATTGAAAACGGGATTGCACACTTGATCACATAATGCATGTTGAGCTCCTTGAGCAAAAGCTACCTACTTATTTTATCAAGGAAAAGATCGTCTTTGTAAACGATGAGTTTTCCACAGTGACAAAACAGTATGCAGTGCCAGTGGTGTGCATTGCATGCCACAGCACACGAATTTGTTCAATGAAAGTTTGAAACTTGAAAGTCTGAAAATTTCGGGACTCGACAAGCAAACCAAAAACTTCGCATAATGTAAGTGTGAAAGACGTCAACAACTGTACTCAAATACTCACCAATCACCCTTTGGAAGACTAAAATTGCAAAA
This sequence comes from Patiria miniata, assembly GCF_015706575.1. Classification (NCBI taxonomy): domain Eukaryota; kingdom Metazoa; phylum Echinodermata; class Asteroidea; order Valvatida; family Asterinidae; genus Patiria; species Patiria miniata. Next base: position 2,212,325 of record NW_024037055.1, read on the forward strand.
AAAATCACGAAATTTGCGGGACTCTTTACAGCTGGCTCATCCTTTCATAATTTCATTCCATTACGACTGCAGTTTATGATCCATGTCCGCCATTACTGTTTGTCCGGTGGTGATGGTGACGATCACATGACCCAACACCGTTACGTTGATTGGTTTCTTTTCCACTGCCGACTGTTCCATTACTACCAATAGGGGGAAATACACGCATCAGGGCGGAGTGGGCGGGCCCAGAAAGTTGTTGGGGGGGGGGGGGGTGCAAGCGTTGCAAGACTCCCAATCAGTTTGATATAGCAGAAATGTTTCTGAATGCGCTAGCCCTTTTTTCGAGACCATTTTTACAAAAAAAATATGATTGGAATAAATCTGAAGCAGGTTATTAAAAATATAAACTGTCGAAATTTCAGCTCAAGTAGCTCAGTAGAAATCATACTAGGCCTACTTCTTGGAAAACTGTGAAAATGCATTTTCATTTTTCCCGTTGAAAGCGCGATGGTTTGTTCCTAACCATTGCGATAATTATGGTAATTCCCTTTTTTCCCTCGAAAATGACAACAAACTAGGCGCAATGATTTCATATGATGTTTGATCCTATAATTTACTTACAATCAAGTAGAATAGTTTCACGATAGTTCGTTTTTTAATGTGTGGAAATCATGGTGTTAATTAACCTAATAACACCATGCATAACCAATCATCCACTTCATATTTTTTTCGGTGACGTCTTGTAATATATCTCATAGATGTATCTCTTTCGAACTCTGATACTCTGGAATTCATCACATGTCAGAGGTCCTGCTGACTGACACACATGAACTCACTGCATGACCCGAATTGCTCTCACGGTTTTGAGATATTTTCTTGCAACTCAAGCCCCTTTCTTGGCTCCGACCCAGACCAGATGATGATGCTGCTCTTTTTATTTATTTCAGCATCCACTTCCTACTCCGTCCCCGAACTGCCAAAATCGCAGCGCTCTTGTTGTAGGCATCATCAAATGTCCGGTGTATGTTTGAGTACAATCACTTAATCCACAATCAAACAGAGTGGCATTTAGGTGGCTCCGTAGCTTTTGCGACCGTGGGAAAAAGAGCTTTGTTGATGTTTGACTGCGGGATGTTTCTCGGGTTGTCTTAAGATTATGGCGTTCAAGATTTGATGATGCCTGCAAGAAGCCGGAGTTACTCATAAAACAGATGATTATTTTGAGCTGATGATCAAAATACGGCATCACCCTAGTTATTTTAATGATCTATGATCGATGATGACGTTTTAGTCATTTGTGCTCGTGACATACCCTCTGCAACTAACTTTACAAAGTTTACAGCACAGATATTCGATTTGTCTGGACTGGCTTACATGGGAGCACGGTAAAGGTATGTACATATACTTTTCTTTGTGCTTGACTATACCAATTGTTTTTGTTGTTTTTTTTGGCTAAAAATAAATTCGATGCAATGACGTCACCATTACGTCAAGATTTCATGCCAGGGTATTGGTTCATTTTTTCTCTGCACAAAATGTGTTCAGGTATTTATATATATATTCCTGAAACAAAACTTCGCGGGTTTAATAATAATTTGTTTGTTACTGTGTGCTGTTGTCTTCAAAAATGTCTATTGCAACACTGCTGATAGTGACCAAAAAAACTTGCTTCATCGCATGCTTGCTTCAATTTTTCTTCTGAGTAATACCAGTAGGCCTATTATAGTATAAAATGATCCCTTGGAAAAAAATCACAGTAAGAAATTCCCACTGTCAAACATGTAAAAATAAATGATCGAAATGAAAATGGTGAAAAATCAGATCAATAGAAACAAAGGAATAAATGTAAATCATGTCGACGATCAAACATACGGTAAAGTAACGGGAAAAAATGCCATAGCGTTAGGATACCGTCTCGAATTCAGCCTTTGGCACTTGAAGATGGTGAGATGTCTACGTGATGATGCGAGCTGTGCTCCGCGGTATGATAATCAACATCATATGCTCTAGCTGGCCGGCTACGTCATTGGAATTCAGTCTGGAATGCGTATGCAAGCACGTAGCTAGCCAGACCCTGGACATAAGACTTAATAGCAAACAGTCTATTGGGTGTTTTCGAAAGTTCGTCTCAGCTCCAGCTCACCTCAGCTCAGAAGCATCATGTAAAATATAAGCCAAATGTTGCCTTGATATACATGTAATATAATTATGCCTTCTAAATATGATTCTGGAGCCAGAGTTGAAACTGAACCGGATTCGAAGTCGAGAATTGGAAAATGGCGATCACAAGCCGCGCGTGACCGCCGACCTGTACTCTAATGATGATATTCACATGACTTGATTTTGGACAAATAAAAAGAAAAGAGTAACTGAATGCTATTTATATAGGGCAGGACAATGTTTGCAATCGACAAGATTTAATGTGAATCTTAAGTTTAAGACTTAAAGTTTAAGATTAAACATTTAACCTTTATTTCCATAAATTTTGATAGACACGTCGGTTGTTCTTGGCATTTGAAATAAACGGTACCAGTTGACATAAATATTGGAAAGACAAAATATTTATTTCCTTTAATTAGAATTTTCTTTGTGTGTTTTTTTTACAGGTCACAGCGTGATCCACTTTTAAACAGTCTGATTGTAAGATTTTTTAAAAAGATTTTATCACCATGGCAACATCTAATGTGGATTTTCACGAGGAAATCTTTCGGGATGATAAGATAAACAGTTCAGTTGAACGGGAAAATGAGGACGGACAATTTCATCAAGAAGATCGTACTGATTCCAGGGAGGATTGTTCAAGTTCTTTCTGGAGCTCCAGACCACGTTACGACAGGAGCAGCGTTCCGAGCATACTTGTTTCTGGGATCGAGGCGGATGATAACAATGCTAGGGATGAAGGTAATGCATCTAGAACGGATGAGCTAGTAGCAGATCAGGTCGCAAGGGATGACGGGAATGATGATTACGCCAACACCACTTGGACAGTTATTCACCATCCGCACATGGCTTCGGAGCTCCTAGCTGTGCTAAGTGCCATGCGAGATGCAGGGGACATGACTGATGTTCGTCTCAAAGCAGGCCACAAGACCTCCGGCCCGGCCCTCCCCTGCCATCTGGCCGTGGTCTGCGCGGGAAGTCCCCTCCTGCAGAAGAGTCTACTCGAAAACTACGGCGACAGACTCGCGAGTGCGGGAAGGAATCGGATCCTGGACGTGCCGAAGATGAAGCCAGAGATGCTGCAGCTCATTGTGGATTTCACTTACACCTCGAAGATGCAGATCACCAACCAGAACGCCCAGGAGTTGCTCCAGCTTTGCTTTAACAAGACACCCTTCCTTGGCAAGTCTGTGGAGTTCGCTTGCAGCGAGTTTCTGGTTGGCCAGTTCTCGACCGAGACGGAGAGTGAGACGTCATCGACAAGCGCCATTACGTCATCCGGTCTATCCACGGAGGACGAAACCCAATCTTGCCAGTCGTCTACTTTCTCGGCTGGACAGGAGACATTATTTCATGAGTACAACTACCCACTGGAAATCTTGCACATTCTGAACGAGCAGAGACACAAGAAAACCGAAATCACAGATCTTGTCTTGATGGTGGAGGGTAAGGCTTTCCCTTGTCACCGAGCTATCCTGGTGGCACTCAGCCCATACTTTCGTGCCATGTTCACCTCAGCCATGCGTGAATTTCGACAGAAGACCGTCACCCTGAGTGACATAAAATCGAGTATATTCTCTCGCCTTCTGGACTTCATCTACACCTGCAAGCTCCGGATTAATGAGGACACCGCCCAAGTGATGCTGGAGACAGCCTGCTTCCTGCAGCTCACGCCGGCTGTGAGCGCTTGCAGCCAGTTCCTCAAGGAGAACATGGTGACGGAGAACTGCCTGGGAATCCTCGGCTTCGCCAAGCTCTACACCTGCTCGCAGCTCTACGAGGACGCAATGACGCACGCCCTAGCGAATTTCAAAGAGGTTGTGACGTGCGACGAGTTCTTGGAGCTCCCAGCTGACATCTTGGCGACATACATCGCAGACGACAGGCTGAACGTGAAGACGGAGGAGACTGTCTTTGAAGCCGTGGTGAGATGGGCCAGTGCAGATACCAAACTGAGACCCTTTCAACTGTCTCGCGTCTTGGCACACGTCCGTCTGCCGCTAATCGACCCGGTCTATTTTTGTGACTTCGTGGAGACCGAGCCGCTGGTTTTGCAGTGCCAAGAGTGCCGAGAGCTGGTCAATACGGCCAAAAGACTGAGGGAACTTTCGGGCAGAGGCCAGCACATCAATGACCCCAATTTGAAGTTGCGTTTTTCCATGACTACCCAGGTAGGAAATATGCATGACTTTAAGGTGCAGTATTTGACATCGTAAGACTAATATTATTTTACACTGCTTTAACGAAGACAAGCACATAGATACTTCTGTCACATTAATGCTCTCCGTCCTAAGACCTGTCTCTTTCCTTCTTCTGTTCTTCTACAGGTGATCGTTATCGTGGGTGGTTACGATGACAACCAGCGATGGGTCCGTGACGTTTGGTGTTTCAACGCACGTGATGAGTCTTGGCACAGCCTCGCCCCGTTCCCAGGCCGCAACCAGCGCTTCGCCACCGTCGCCGTGGAGAACGACATCTACGTGATCGGAGGCCAGGCTGAGCATGGCGACAGCATGTCGGAGACGCTGTCCGATGTCTGGCGTTACGACTCTATCACCGACACCTGGAGCAAAGTGGCCGGCATGAACAAGCCACGACATGGTCATGGGGCAGCCGTGGTGGACGGCAAGATCTATGTGGTCGGCGGCAAGATGGGCTGGGCTAAGAAGTTCAACGACATCGAACGGTACGATCCAGCGTCCAACATGTGGGCTTGCGTGACGCGTGTTAAGGGAAGTTACTTAGAGAAGCCGGTAGCTACCTCGCATGGTGGGAAGCTGTATGTGAATGGGTACTTCTACCGCGATCCAGATATCGTGCATTGCTATGACCCGCACGATAGCTCCTGGACGCCCATGTATAGCTTCCAGCGCGCACAGGGTGATGCCATCGAGACGGCTGTGGTACTGGATGACTACATCTACTTCTTGGTGTATCGTGGGTATGACAACTACATCGTCATCTTCAATCCAGCCACGTGTGAGCGAGTGAAGGGAGGATGCAAGATGCCCGACGGGAAATACCTGTACTCCTACGGAGCCACCGTGATGGGAGACAAGATCTTCGTGGCCGGAGGGAGTAAGCTCGACGCAAGTATCAACGTGCCCTACATTCAGTGCTACGACCCGGCACTTGATATGTGGGGCGTGGTCGGGACAATGCCACACCCACTTTGTGAACATGGGTGTGTCACAATCGAGAAATACATGCCACCCTCAAATTCTTGAAAGATACAAGAAAATCCTGAAATAGCAAATTGCATGGCAAGCACATTACATGTCATTTTGTGGAACTGAATCCAGCTGCATGCATGCGCATTTTTACAGATGAATTCATACATGCATGTTCGCGCTATTTTTTTTAAAGAAGAAACATGAAGTAGGCCTATAGTTAAGAAAATAACAGCATTTTTCAAAGAGCAAAATGTGCAGTATGGGGCGCGCTCCAGTAAGACGAATCAAATTGTCCAATGTCGTTATAAGGAGAGTTTTGAGTTACTCAGAACGGCTGTTCAAACATTTACACAATCATGTACATGACTTTATACTTGATCCTTGCACTTGATCCTCGCATGAAGTATGTGCATGAACCACTACTTGGATTAACGATAAGTGATACTTATGTCAAAAGAGATTCTGTGCTTTTGATGTTCTTAGTTAATAGCTGAGTTGTATAGAAAACAAATCCCCGCCAACTATAACACGTAAAATTAAATATTAATTTTATTCAGCAGTATGATTATATAAGGACTTGCTGGTATGTCGCAGCAGTGTTATGATGCACATGTTACAAGATAGGCCCTATATTATTCATAATGTACGAATAATTCAGAGAATAAAAATACTGTGCATGAACAGTCTTTCTGGTGCAATCGCTCATTACGTGTGAAACCTGTATGAAAACCTACCCTACCAACGATTTTAGAAAAACTTAGGCATGCGCACATTCATTCAGCAGCCGACGTCTACGACTAGACTCTATTATGTCTCGTTCATTGCCAAAGGTTTGCATTCTAGTTTTCTGCAATATAAATTCAACTTTTAACAGTCGCTTGGGTCATGAATGATTTTATGGAAGTTATGGATGGGCAAGCAAGCTAAATCTAGTCTCTCCTGTACTGTTAGAGGTCAATGCCGTTTCATGGGTACACATTATACCGGTCGCATTGAAAGCAGGGAAGTTCTGATAACCAACAATGACGTGTTTACAAATCATACCTGCTTATGATAAACGAAGCAGTATTCCTTTTAGGGAACGGTGACTTTACATGTATGTGCGTCGTTGCATAGGGTTATGCTAAGGCATCAGCATTTTGAGCCAGGAAAGCCGCGCTAAGGTAGGCAAAGATTTAGAGTGCTGGATTTCGTTTTAAAACGAACCCAAATATGATGCTAAGCAAATTTAAGACCTCTTGAAAAATGTAAGCGTGTACTGGCGTCGTCACTTATAATTTATTTATCGACAACTGGAAGTGTTAGTGAAGTTTATTTCAGATCAAAACGTAAACGACCTAGGCGTTATCTGTTGAAGTGTGTTTTGATAGATTGTTGAACACGACCTTTAAAATGTAAACAATTGGGTGAATGGGCCCTTTCAAGTCCAGAAGGTGATTTCCCACAAATCTTATTCCAGTATAATAACCAAATGCAAACCATTTTCGTAATATATTCCAAACTGATATTTTCATCTCAATCCATAATGTGATGCAGCGATACAGACTTCGTATCCTTCGTATGCGTTTCTGCGATAGTGAAATTTAGTAGGTTGAATACGCAGCCACCAAACTTGAAGTCAAATATTTCTCGTTCAGTTGTTGGCACAAAATTTGTGAATCTGAAAGCATCCCATCCGGAGTTTGTGTCAAGGTATATTTTCCTGCAAGATGACGAAGGCAGGCGTAGTTTTTGTCGTGCTCATTGTTGCAATCACCGTGAAGTTCAGAGTGAGCGCCGAATTTACCGGCCCGCCGGGGACGGACCGCGACCTGGAGGCCATATTCAAAGGGAGATGCGCCGAGTATCGGACCGGGAGAGTTAACCCACACGTCCAGGCTGCTGAGCTGAAGTAAGTTTCCGGTAACTCCTTGATATGAGCAATTTTCAGTCAGAAAATCTACCGTGAAAATTGAGAAACGTTTGTTCCAACTAATGGGTGTATAAAAAGTCACAGCCCAACATGTTTTCACCACTTATAGTAAATTATACATGTACATAGTATAGTTCTGCACTGAAAAATTGCCTGGGTTAATTTTACCCAAGAAGGGGTGAAAACTGCAACTACCCCAAATTGGGTTGTTTGTTGGGGTTATAGAATTTCTGTTAGATTCAACCAAATGTTGTAGTCATACAATACCAAATGAAATTTGGTCTTGTATGGTCACAAGTTTTGGTTGAATTTAACAGAAATTCCTAACCAAAACATTTGGTTATAGAACAACCCAATTTTTGGTTGTTGCAGTTTTCACCCTTTCTTGGCCAAAATTAACCCAGGCAATTTTTCAGTGTGCCATGCTGAACGCGAAGGAAAAGTCTCCTATCTCCCGCTTCCGTTTGATTGCAAGTCTTATCGTGAGTTTCCATTGTATACAGAACGAAAAACTGCACTTTGCTGTGGGAGCTGTTCTACAATGCTTTCGTGTATCGTGATGCGTGTAATGTCACCATGGAAGATTACAAAGAGTTCGTCGAGGAAGCGGCGGTGGAGATTCCCGCCAACAGGGTTTGTTTCTCTTCCCTATCTCTCAATACATAGGGCCTACACATGGTTAATAGTATACTTCTATTTTTCTCTCAATTTTTTTGTCACCTATAATTCGGCCCACCTCTATCAGTGATTGACATGCCCAAGGAAAAACGTTCTCCAAAGTATGTTTTCCAACTTGCCAAAAATTCGCCTTTCGGCCGAAATATATACATGTAGTTATTTCACTTTTTAATTTGATTCTGGTAATGGAACCAAGGGCTTTTATCACGTGAAAGAGGAAAGAACCGCTGATATCCTATAGTTTGAATTGGACCATGCTGCAGGCTGTGTACTGGGATGGATGGGACGTGTATCCCGTGGCGAGATCCTACGCTAACGAAGCCAGGCGAGCCAGCACGTTGGAGTTCATGATGATGGGCTACATGATCAACGGGTTGGTCTTTTGCGGACAGACCGAAGACCCTGGCATCAACTACGAGGTTTGCCCCGGTACCGACGAGTGTGACTTCGCGAAGGGCTCGGTGGATGCTTTCTGGGCCGCTGCCTCGATATACGTACGTATAATATAACCCAACTCGGCGCTTGTGCTCGCAAAATTAAATTGTATCCTGGCCGAAAGTTTTGTACTTGATTCTAACATAACATTTTTTTTTAGATTTCTGACTCGATACCAAATGCCATCTTGTGGAAGTTCCCCGCGCGCGATACCAAACTAATGACGCCACAAAGATAAAACACGGTAAAGTGTCTTGCCCAAGGACAATAAAAGAGCTGGAATGGCTCAAATATGTTATCAAGTTCACAATGGCTTACTATAATAATACCATGGAGCTATAGCTCCATGATAATACTAAACCCATCCAGTTGCCATATCTCACCCAAACCGAAATAATCTCAACCATTGGCGCAATGGGTTTTTTTTTCTCTCATAGTTCGGAAGTAACGGGAATGGGAACGTAAAGTTCATGGTCAACAGTAACCGACCGGGCGGAGCGTTTCAACTTGAAAACAGGTATATATGAAAAACAAACAAACGAACAAGCAAAGACAAACAAACAAATACACACAAAAATACAAAGAACAAACGAAAGCAATGCATTTGCAAAATGAATGACGGTTATAAGCGATTGGCTTCAATTTTGTTCACTCTTAAATTCAGAATGTATAAGGGCCTAAACCATTACCGTCCATGTCGTTTTAAAGTTATTTTGCAGAGTTCGAGCTTAAAAATATGAATTCATCGAAAGTCAGCAGGGTGGATATTTACATTGTCACCTTGATCGGCGAGGAACCAGGGTAAACAATTCTATTTTTGAATTAATTATTTCATTTTGGAATTCCACTTTGGAATTCATTTGATATCGTTTTAATTTCTGCAGCCTTTCAGCCACGCACCAAAATTATGTGAAGTGGGTAAGATTGTCAGCTGAGCAGTGTTTGGTTTTCTGGAAAAATAATTCTCAGACTGGAACTAAACAATAAAAACGTCGTTATTTGTTGCAGTGACAATTGTGATTCTCAATCAATCAAGACTCTGAAATCTAAGCTCACCGAGAGAGGCATCAACTATCGGTGTGTGGATCAGCCCGAGTAAGTAAAACTTACCTTAAAAATCATACTTTCCCTTTAACAAAAATCAGATTGCATCAACTTGTGAGATATCATCATCATGTAAAATTCTTTTAAATGTTTTTTTTCCCCAGCGAGGTGCTCCATATTCTTTGTGCAGACAACCCGACGACCGATGCATGCGCGTTCTCATCATCTGCAGTTCGACTCCACCCCAGCAACAAGATTCAACTGGCAGCGTTACCTTTCATTTATGCCGCCATGTTCAAATCATTCCAAGTTTGACTCAATATGACAATAACCGTCATTGTCAACGGTGTTCAATTTTATAAAAAGTGGCGGGAATTTAAAGAGGGTGTTGTAAGCTTAATCAAAGTGACGACAAATCATAACGTCTTGTAAATGTAACCAATACAAAAACTGATTCCTTTGAAGGAGATAGTTATGCCATGGGGATACTTTTGGATGTATACAAAGTTTTGGACTTCGTATGGTTTATGGTATTGTACAAATTAGATTGTGATGATATCTTGAAGCTTTTTATATTAATTTAAAATTAATTAGTAAACATATCCAGTTTATGGTAAATTGTGAATCGCGAATAACCAATGTCAACAAGTGTGTTTAAAGGTTTAGGCCCAAGACAAAACATTATCAGTGAAAGTGGCTGATTAATTAACAACGATGGTACTGGGATGCAGTTTTGTGAAAAAAGAATTTTGAAAATCTGTTTGTAAAACAAAAGGTTACTGAGGTGCAACTTTCATCGAATTGGTGTCAAAATGTGCCTTGCTTTTCTTACCTGCTATACTCATTTTCAATCAATTGCTCACTTCGTGTCATGTCAGCAAATAAAATGAAATAACATGATACCGCAACCCTACACATCTTGGTATTAAAGAGTCCAAAACTGTCTTTTTTGTACAGAGATATTTTTTCCAAAGCTATCATAAAATTATAAATGTAAGTAGGCGCCGGCGGAAAAAGAAGCGAGAAGTAAAGCCTACTCACCCGCATGACAAGGGCGGATCCATGGTGAGGGGAAAATGGGGGCCATGTCCCCCCCCCCCCCCCCAATAAAGTGACTTCGCAAAAAAGGGATTCCACTGCGTACTCCACCATGCACCAATGTCATGAAGAGTCCTAGTGCGCCTCCTTGCTTTTCAAATTAAATTTGGGGCGGAACATTTTTGGAAAAAAATGTTCTGGATCCGGTTTGCTGCATGCTATGTTGAAAAAGACGGAAAGACACTCCTTGACCTTCAACCTCTAGGCCTGTGCAACTTTTAACCAATCACAGGCTGTCTACAGCACGGCTCAAGTTCTCGAACAATCACGACATGCGTTAGCAACAAGCGTTTTGGAAATAATACAAGTAGTTCGTGCGGTAGTGTACTCAGAGAGACTTAAGCGATTAGAAATCACCCAATCTGCACGTTCAGTCTGTGCCAAAGTAGACGACATGATACGTTCATTGTCTTCTTTTCAGTGGGAAAAGTTATCATTCTTTCCGCCCAATTATTCGGAAAACGTGGTCGTGATTGTGCTGGTGTATAGTCCACAAGAGTCTTGGGAACTAGACGACAAATTTGGATGAGGATTTTTTTTTTCAAGTGCATCGAATTCCAACACATTAATTAAAACAGCAACTGACACCTCCAGCCTGGACACTGATGAAACAGATGGGTGATGTTGAGGGTCCCATGGATTCAGAACAAACGTCCAGTTCTACTGTTGATACTGTTACTAGTGTTAGTGTTACCGCCAAAGGTAGGCCATGGTTATTCATGACTACTGACTCAGTGACTGTATGACCGAGACTGACAGAGTAGGAACTTAGGATTAAATTCAGTGGTGAACCGGGGGGGGGGGGGGGGGGTGCAAATCAGGGTGCCACGGTTGCCACCCCCTCTCTAGTCTTACACTTCAACACATTGAATAATTTTACAATTACAGCCATGACAGCCGCTGGTGCTGACTAATATTAGGCCAAAAAAAAAAAAGTCTCCGGTTTCTGGTATGCGCGCGCGTCGCCGTAGCCATGAGCGTCGACAAAATGAAAAAGTTTTTATTTCAATGAAAGATGATGTCTCAAAACCGCCAAACTTACTGGTTTGACTGGAATTCTGCTGCTGCGCAATTTCAACGTGTTTTTCGATGGGGTTATGATCGAGAATAAGCTTTATGTGGCCTCTCTGGACTCCCATATATTGCACTAAGTTTAGTCGGGCACCATTTGCAGTCATCAGCCGACATTTGAAGCAAAAAAGTCGGGTAAAAAAAAAAAAAAAGCCGCGTCCCCGCACCACTTTTTGGGCAAGCTCCATACCAGAAACCGGAGACTTTTTTTTTTTGGCCTTAATGACATGAGTCATTTTTTGTCTTTAGTTTATATTATAATAAAATGGGGCAAAAATAATAAATGGAATGCTAAATTTCCATTTTGGCAAATTGCCATAGCAGGATTAATCATTGTAGATTTCAAAATTGTGCAGGGGCATACCCCAGACCCCCTAGCACTTTAACAGGACATGCCTTCGGCATACGGCATCCACATGCCTTCACTCAACCTCAATAATATCAACCCCCCCCCCCTTCGATTTGCCCCTAAAATTGTGATACATAAAGTATCCCATTTGTCAACTTCCACATTCATCATTGTTTGCCTAACCAGTACCAAGTAACCTAAGGCTAAGCTATAAGTATAAACACTTAACAGTTAGATCTAGGTTTCCATAATGTAAGAGTAACGTTACACTTTAAACCCCAAATGCTAGCAACCCATTTCAGTGTATGAGAAGAACAAAATTTAATATTACTAAAGTTTCATAAAAATTCCTAAATGTAGCCAAATAACAATCTTCATATCAAAAACTCATGAATACTTTGTGAAAATTTGTCTCCAGCCTCAACAGCTGAAAGTGTCTCGTCCTCTCATCAGAAAGACTACGTAGTTGTTGATCTAGAATCCCAAGATACGACCCACAGATTACAAACTATTCTCACACTCCAGTGGTAAGCTTGTGAAATTTTTCCCTTTTGAAACCCCCAATTGTGAAATTTAGTTAAGTTTTCAAAATTCTTTATCTATTTTTTTTTTTAAATCCATTTTCTAATCAATCCAAACAGTAAGCATAACTTAGTGGACTTTTCATAATTACCGCTTGCTTGGGAGTCTGACAGAGGACATTGACTTAACCGATGCATCCTTGAACTTCTGATCTGTGTTTTATCTCAGGCTTTCTCAGCATTACGAAGCAGTTGAAGGGGTTTCATTGCCTCGCTGTTTGATCTACAAGCACTACTCAGAATACTGCCAGAAACACCAGTTCTGTCCCATCAACGCAGCCAGCTTTGGAAAGGTACATCTCAATATTTTTGATGACATAAATTTGTAAGTTACTTCAGAGGACATTATAAACTACCCATAAAAATCCCCACTGCTAGATGCTTTTTACATTTGAAAAAAAAAATGATAGAAAATGAAATATTAATACAACTGATGATTAAGAAACTATAATAGAGAGTTTGAAGAAAGTGAACATTCATACCTCTCTTATCCATGCAGGTTATCAGACAGGTTTTTCCTGAGCTGCGTACCCGCCGTCTGGGAACACGCGGACAGTCAAAGTACCACTACTACGGTATCCGTGTCAAGGAATCCTCCCCTTACTTCGGAGTGTTCCTGGACTCTCAGCGTGTCTCGGCCCCTGCTCTGTACAGACACGCCAGTTTCCCCCTCCTGTCATCCACAGCCCAGTGGCAATCTTCTCTGGTAAACAGTGACTGGCCATAGGTGGTGGAAGTGGTGGGGGATGGTAGAGAACCCCCTCTCCCCAGTGGTGGGGAAGGGTAGAAAACCCCCTTACCCCATCCTTACCCAGTTTGTTTGGGGGTTGTTTTGGGTGGGGGATCATGAATTTGGATCCCCTTGACAAATTTTAGTTATAGAAATTGATAGAATGTACAACACATGCCTGTGAACTCAGTGGTGTTTTAGTCAGTCAAACCATTTGTGTCATCTCCTTTTCAGCTCCAGTCTCGGACTGACAACCTGCCATCACAGATGACCTCCATCTTGACGCTGCTGCCCGAGTTTCCAACGGCTGCGCAGACTCAACCATGGGACGGCATAGAGTTTCAGCAGGTGTGATCTAGGTTTCTCATTTGGCGAACCCCTTTGTTTGGGCCGCCTTTGTATAAATGCAAGCTATTTTTCAAATGATCAAACAAGTACACTGTTGGTATTCCGAGGCGGTGTGAGGTATGTTGAGTAGAGTGCCCTGCCCAAGGACACAGCTGCACAGGACGGATAACAGTAGTAAAGATTTCTCTTTTTTAGAGTAATTTCGCATAATATATCTACAAACTTCTAAGTTATAAACTCTACCACATCACATTTTACAAATTGATTTTCAATATTGTCAGGTTGATGGAGTCATTTCCCAGTACAGATGCCACTGCCAGCAGGTCATTGAGGACATCCTGCGAGGAAAACTGGAAGAGGTATCGGTCATAACTCTTTCAGAAATTAAAGATAAGGACCAACAAACAAACTCTAAAGGAATAAGCTGACCATTAAAAGCTAGACTAAAACTCCTCACTTGTTTAATCTAAAATCCTTACTATATTGTTTATTTATAAAGCATCTTGGAGACTTCTTCAGAAGCTGTAAGAAATAATTTGCATTTTGTGGATGTGTTTTAACATAGGTGCCAGCAGCAGTGCAGCGGTTTTGGCAGAGTCTGCCCGAGGCAATGATACAGGTCTTACAGAGTGGCTCATCATCAGACAAACTAGCTGACATGGTTGCACTCTGTGACAATATCCTGTACCAGACCATGATCAACATTCTCATCCCTGGAACTGTACAACAATTGCCTCCAAGGTATTAAACAGACGTCAATGAGAGGATCAAGTCGGTATTAAAATTAAAAAATTAACTTTCTTTTTGGTAACTAATGAAAAAAAACACTGAATTTGTTTCGGCATGTGCAACTCTGTGCAATGAAGAAAGGCTATTATTTTGGTGGCTTTTAAACTTTTTTAATGCACAACAAGATCTGCCAGAATTACTGTCCAGCCGCAAATTAATTCCAAAGTCTGTTACTTGATATAATTCCTGTTGTTATCATTTACTCAGTCTGCTCCATGCTATCCGCAATTTCTCCTGTGGATTCCAGAAAGTCGTAGAGGAATCTCTCCCTGGGCTGACGGAGTACTTCCATCTCAAGCGAGTCGAAAGTGAGTAAACCAAATTGAAAAGAAAATAAATAAATGAATGATTGCAGGCATTATTGTCTGATACTAACTTGTGTTTCTAAGATAACTCGAATTCCATTAAAATTAAGAAAAATGGTGATGCATGCTTTTACACCAAGGCTTCTGTATTTGTAATCAGTGCATATATTTAACAAAGCGAACTTAGTCTCTCTTGATGGTTCAACCAGAACTTCATGATTGACAGGAATATCAACTATCCAGATAAATCTGCAAACGTCATAAATATTTTAATTTCAGCTGTTAAGCGATTTTGTCAGCTGTTGAAGAGGAAGACTTCACTGTCTCATCTTGCCCAGGTGAGAAATTTACCCCCCTCCCCCCCCCCCAAAAAAAAAACTTTCTTTAAAAAAAGAATCCTTTTGATCTATGGTTAAATGACATTGAGCACCATTTTTACAGTATCTGTTGAGGAACACATTTATTTGCTACATCCAGTGGTTATTTCAAGCCATAATTGAATATTGGAGAATAATATCTCTGCTAGGCCACACGAGCCGTTCTGAAGACCAAAGTGACCGTCACCCAAATGAGCCACGACTGGCGGAAACGGACTGAGCAGAACACCGTGTGCTCCCAGCTCATGTGGACAGCTCCGGGAAACTCAGCAAACATCAAAACAGTGGTCAAGAAATGTGAGTCATAAAGCTCTCAAATGTTATTTCCCTGTGTATGTAAGGAAAAAGTAATTTACACTATATGCCCATATCGAGTCTGACTTGAGTCACAGTTTTGCTGATCAATCCCAATGAGATAGAGCCAAATTAGTGCCTCAGACACTTTCCTCTGCTTTTGGACCAAGATTTTTTTTAAAAGGCCTAGTTATTCCGTGAATACATGCTAGAGATAACTAAGAGAAATTCAAATGTGCAGTTAGTATACTGAATCATTTTTTCTCCAGGTTTTTCGGAATTTTCTCGGCTTCTGGAGAAGCATGCAAGTGTTGAGGAGCACATCAAATGGCTTGACGCTGTCCGCAGCAAATGCCTGAAAAATGTAAGTGGGATCTGTGTACCAAACCTTCAAATGTGGTAACATTGTAGAAATGCTGAAAACAGCAGTAGAATCAAATTGTGTTTAAGGCCTCGTCCGAATTACTATGGCTATTGCTTGCAGTTACACATGTGCCAATGGAAGCTACTTCCAAAAGATGCACTTTACTGCCAGCTGTAAGCCCATAGCTAAGTAATTCAAGTTCGGCCTTGTTTTAGAAACCCCAAAATGGTAATTATGATTTCATTGTTCTTTTTTTTGCCTTTCAGAGTGGAGATGGCGACCGTGAGAAGACAGAAGAGGTGGAGCGAGACTTCTTGCTGCAGTGGTCCTACGTCTGCAATTTGCTCATTCGAGATCAGACACTGAGAAGTGCAACAAGTTTTGGCAAGTTGTAGGATACAAAAATCCATAATATAGCAGAAATCATGGGAGTAAAGAAGGGTGGTGGACAAGATAAGCAAACCCATAATTCGGAAGGTGCGATTAGATATAGTCAGACAAAATTGACTTATCACAAGCAATTTTGAGAGGTCACATGTACTGACGATACAATTTTTCTCAGACAGACATGATAAATGATCGCTAAATGTCAAATGTACACTTGTGATTTCACCCTCTGTAATTTGATCATGCAGCAGTTCAAAAACATCTAAAGTTCCATCTCTACTACTTATTAAAATCAACTTCGACTTAAAATGATACGACTTCAATTCGGCAGGTTCATTCCACTTGTTGCATCTGCTGTACGAGGAGTATCTCTTGTTTATGGTGGATGTGCAGCTAAACCAGAAACAGGAGAGAGCCATGTGGAGGAGATTGTTCGATACGGACAAAGATGGTATGCTGATTTATTTATTTACTTTTTTTTTTCTTTTTCTTTTTTAAATAACTTATTGCATTCTTTTAATATTTTACTGATCCAAACGACTAATTGGAATTGATAAAGTGGGAACCAATGTGCTTTTGAATTTATGAGTTGTGTCCTCTTGATCCAAAGAAAATTTATATTAACATATTGGAACTATCCAGTAATTTTTTACTGACTGATTATAAACATGATTTATAACCTGTTCCCCATGTACTGACATAAGTCATTTGAAAATTAACAATTTTATCTTGTAAAATAACTTGAGCATTTTATCCAGTTAACATCAGTTTTCTTTGAAGTAACCATGTTGACCGTTACAGAGTTGAGTTTCAAGCTACCATGTTGTCTGGTGCTGATTCACATCCTCAATGTAGTAGTAAGTTTGTTTTTAAAAACCTTTTTATTTACAAAGGATCTCCTGACTGGCTAGAAGTCAAATATAAAGCAATTTCATAACAGCAAACTTATACTATTTAAATAATATTATTTTTTGTTCGAAAAGGGTTGTGCTTCGCAATGTTTCATCTCTCAGTTTAAACATGTTGCAGTGTCAATGTTGGCACAGTTTACAAAAATATTACAAAAGATACTGCCAAAAGAAAGAAATAACATGTGTGGATTCCACTGATTCTTACCTCCTAATAGTTCCCAGCTACTTCCTGACCTCAGCCGATTCCTGCGAGTTTGATTCAGCAAGACGCCTCTCCAACGCACCCTTTGTTAAGACGGAATACCTTCATCGGTTG
This sequence comes from Patiria miniata, assembly GCF_015706575.1. NCBI lineage: Eukaryota > Metazoa > Echinodermata > Asteroidea > Valvatida > Asterinidae > Patiria > Patiria miniata. The sequence continues at coordinate 2,229,629 of NW_024037055.1, forward strand.
CCTGCACAAATCGCCACCAGCCACTCAGCCAGATATCCCTCCAATATGACGTCTGGGCTGGACACCAGTGAAGGCCAGTACCTCTTCCAACCGTATGCCGCACCTACAGGTAGGATCTTTGCCAAGCCGTTGGTTGCAGCCGCAGCAGCTGCTGCAGGATGCCCTAATCAGGCAGTTACTCTTGGCAGCTTGACGGACAAGTCCGCCAGGAATGCAACCCACTCTGCCAACTCCTGTACACCCTCCAAAAGTCATGGGTACCTCAGCGGGAAGGCCCCATCTTCACCTGTTACGCCAACCCAAATGCTGACCAGCTCGCCACATGTCAAGAAAGAGAAAGATACCTCCCAGCTCACATTTGGCAGGAGCCCCAATGTTCTGACCATACCTCTGGGTGGGACCATTGCGTTCCTCCAGACGTCGCCTTCTAGAAGTGGCTCTAGTGGGGCGGTCACTGTCCTGCCGAGTGGCTACAGGATGCCAACATCCCCTGTTGCATTTGCAGTTCCACAAGTGTCTACGCAGCAGCAGCAGCAGCAGCAGCAGATCGCAGCAGCGAATCTCACCCAGGTCCACGTGCAGACTGGTACAAACAGAGAGCCACCACCTCTCCAACCGATCACCCAAAGACATCAGGGGGCCCCTGGAAGCCTGAACCAAACAAGCCTGCCACAAGAAACCCAGAAACCACAGCAGAAAGTGCTGGCTACAAAGATAATCAAGGTATGCATATGCCCTTCCGTTCCTTATCCAGGTTTTTGAACGGAGTAGGCAAATCAGTAACATTCTGAACCAAACATTTCTGAAAATAAATTCTGCAAACATTTCTGAAAGTAAATTCTGCCTAAAAAAAAGGCCAAGTCGGCCCTGTATTTGTTTCTTTTGTCTCAACTTGTCTCACTTGCCTGACATCAGTACTGATATCATTGCAATCCCTTGCAATGTATTTAGATATTGGTGCCCAAAGTTCTACTCGGACAACTAATGTATTAGACCAATTCTCTTTGTGTTGCCTCTGTCTCCTCTATCAAACTGAATTCAATTAAATCTTGTTAATTTACTAACATCCTAGTATCAACTCTCAGTTATGTGTTTGATGTTAATGAATGCGATGTCATTTTCATTCTTTTACAAAAGGCTGTCCCAGTGTCGAGTGAGTCTAAACAAAAGCCAGTTTCGTTCCAGTTTTCCATTACCACGAACCAGAAATTAAATCTCTCCAAAGGGCAGGTATGTACATACAAAAACAGGCTAGTTCCTCAGTGCAAAAATTTGTTATTTGAAATTTTGGAAGATAGCTGTTCATCAGATAGTGATAAATTCTGGCTTTGCATCAAGTATTGAAAAACTAAGGCTGAAATCACATGTTTTTACATTTCCCGCCAGATTTTAACCACCACGAATGGGGAACGGTATGTCATCAATGAAGTACAAAGTTCTACACAAACTGAAAATGTGCAGTAAAGCTAGATGAAGTAACATAGTAAGTGATACATGGAGTTTATGCGAGATTGTCTTTTTATTGTGCATTGTGAAATTATGGGTGGTTGCCCTGAGAGTTTCGGGATGAAATTTGGGTAATAGTCCCTGAGAAGTGGCTAGCACACCCGTCTTGACAGTTATCTGTCATGTTGTCAGTTGTCAGATACATGCATTAGATTGTCTTGGTCCATATAGTCTTCTGTTGTTACAATTTCAAGTTGTATTTTCGTCCAACATAACTAGTTTATACTCTTTGTACTTTTTAAATTTTGTTTTAAACAATTGTAAGAATTTTGATGAACTGCTTTGCTTTGTTGTTATTGGGAAATGTACGGTTCAGCATGTTCAAATGTATTGTATTGATAACATTAATTGCAGCTTTGTTTGTTTGATTGCCAGAATGTATTGATATGGTGGATGGATACAATTTTTCATGATTACACAGTTTGAAATTTTCCACATTCTTAAATACACAATATCTTGATGATTCCCAACACATACGAAAAATTGTACATGTATTAAAAGACGAGTTAAAAGTTATTCTTTTTTCCCCAATAATATGGGGATTTCTAGAATTTATTTTAGTTTACAAGTACCATTGTAAAAAAAAAGAAAAAAGAAAATAGATAAGGCACAGTTTGCAGCAGGATCGAAATCATAATGCTTTGTAGCTGAAAACCTTAACTTTGTAACCTCCATTCTAGTATTTCCTGAGGTGGATGTTTCTTTTTCCCAGAATTGTTGATAAATAGTAAAAATACATTGTGCATTTTGTTCAGCAGCAATTTCAAATAATAAATGGAGTTCTAAACATCGGTTTAACTGTCACATTTTTTTTAAAATTTAAAATAGCACTATCTAAATACTTTGCATATTCTAACTGTATGTACTAGCACTAAACCTGCCATCTAACATTTACCCTGCCTTTCAGACGAATCTGTCCAATGTTTAAACTTTCAAAAAGGTAGCACAGCATTTTGCATAGCAAATGAAAAGATAAATAATTAGCTGTACATATAAACTGCCTTTCAGACTTTGTGAAAAATTTTGTAAAAATCAGACAGTTGCGGTCAACCCCCCCCCCCCCCAAAGGAGATTGTGGCCTGCAAATCCAGATGAGTTTGCTAGGCATCCTCCAGAATACCTTCGTCCAGATTGTCTTCCTTGTCAGAAGTCCTTAAAGAGTCTTCCGATCCACCGATAAACCCAATAGGAGTATGGACGTCAACGATGGTCTGCAGTTGATTCACTCTTGGAGTGACCACTTTGTGTCTCAAGGAGTTAGGGCGTGGTTTCAGGATGAGTTCTCCTTCCACCTCTGGGTCATCTTCCTCGATGCACGTGAGCACAGTTCCTGAACGAAAACAGCCAGGAAATTGTATGCAAATTGTCAATGTCAGGAATTACATTGATTCTTGTGAATTTGCTTTGTAGTGCTACATGCGTATCATTAAAAAAAAACACCCAAAAAACACCAGTCTTCTAAAAGTAGACAAAATGTTTTTAACTGTCCTTCTTATTTCATACACGGGAAGTTTAAAAAAAAGGAACCAAAAGCCAAAGAAATATATTTCATATTTAAGAGCAATTAAAATAATTTTCTCACTTAAAAGTACTTTAATAAATGGGCTTCCAAGTCACAAATAATTTGGGTGCTACTGCTACACGTTTTTTTTTTTTTATCATCAGGGTGCGGTCATCCAGTGACTGTTGGATGAAGCCCTCCTCGAGCAGTTTCCATTCTCATCTGTCACTTGTCAGTCTACTTTATTTTACCATTTTCATAAATATGGCGATTTCATCTCTCCTTTTTGTCGACTTATAAAGTTTTCTTTTTATGAAATATATTTGTTTTGGGGTTCAGCTTGTTTGACTCGCCCTGTACTTGACAAAGGAAGACAGAACAGTGACTTCAATTACAGCAAAGGCTGTTTTTTTTTTAACACTGTCTCAATTAAAATCGTGTGACATAGACCTGACCAGGACTAGCTCGAGCAACAAAAAAAACCAAATATGTAATGCAGGATTCATCATCCTATGATGAAAGGTTTTGACCCGAACCTAACATGGCTACTCTTTTGAAAGTGTATGAAAATGAATGAATAAATCCCCTCACTAAACACCCCCCCCCCAAAAAAAATCGTTACCAAGATGAAAAATCCCCCAGTATCAACATGTACATGTAGTTGCTTGACCCTTACCATCTCCCTTTTATTTTATTTTTCCCTTTTAAAGTTTAGACATAAGCCACAATCATAAAAAAAATTATGTTTATGAAAGAAACCCCACCCTTTGACAAATGTACTCAAAGTATTGAAATAAAATAAAACAGACACGAAATTCTATCTCTTTTTTGAAGTTGTGGTGGCTCTGAAAAGAGCCGGTTGGTTTTTGTTGAGCTGAGGATTCAGCGTTTATTTGGCAGCCTTGGCGGTCTTCTTGGGCAGCAGAACGGCCTGGATGTTGGGCAGTACACCACCCTGGGCGATGGTGACACCGCTGAGAAGCTTGTTCAACTCTTCGTCGTTGCGGATGGCCAACTGCAAGTGACGGGGGTTGATTCTTGTCTTCTTGTTGTCGCGGGCAGCGTTGCCGGCCAACTCGAGGATCTCAGCGGCCAAGTACTCCATGACGGCGGCCAGGTAGACCGGGGCACCGGCTCCCACACGGGCAGCATAGTTGCCCTTGCGCAGGAAACGGTGAACACGGCCCACTGGGAACTGCAGACCAGCTCTGGATGATCGACTCTTGCCCTTGGCGCGCGCCTTTCCTCCCTTTCCACGTCCAGACATATTGATAGTTTACGTGCGGTTAGTTTGTAACAACAGAACGAATGCCAACTACAAGCCGGTTTCACCTATTTATACAGTTTGGAGGGATCCACGCATCAACCAATCAATTTGTCCGTTGCGCAAGTGCGCCTTCCGTTCACCTGTTGCTGTGTGCGCCTGCCTTTGTTGGTGCCGTGCAGGGCCGTGTGCAAAACAGGTTGCTGATAGCCAATCAACGTCCACGGAAAGAGGAGGGAAAATTAAGCCTGATGGAGGAAGGGATCTCGATCGGGATCCCTAATTTACATACTGGAGGCTATAAAATACACCGAACTCCAAGTGGGGGTCATTCTGCTGATTTTGCGAACCAAACGAAATCATCATGCCTCCCAAGCCAAGTGGAAAAGGACAGAAGAAGGCCGGCAAAGCCAAGGGTGCGCCAAGCACCAACAAGAAGAGAAAGCGCAAGAGAAAGGAGAGCTATGGCATCTACATCTACAAGGTCATGAAGCAGGTGCACCCCGACACCGGCATCTCAAGCAAGGCCATGAGCATCATGAACAGCTTCGTCAATGACATCTTCGAGCGTATTGCCGCCGAGGCTTCCCGCCTGGCCCACTACAACAAGAAGTCCACCATCACCAGCCGTGAGGTGCAGACCGCCGTCCGTCTCCTCCTGCCCGGTGAGCTGGCCAAGCACGCTGTCAGCGAAGGCACCAAGGCCGTCACCAAGTACACCACCTCCAAATAGACGGTGTACTGAACGACAATCAAACCAACCGGCTCTTTTCAGAGCCACCACAACTTCAAAAAAGAGATTAGAATCATGTCTGTTCTTATTTACGTTAATTTAATTTCACTATATTTGTTGTCCCAAGTTTTAATTTGACAAATACCCCAAAGTAATACTCGCACCCCACAAGAAACTAGTACTAGTGAACTAGTACTCACTGTACTTAAAACTAAAAGACTCGGAACCCCAACCCACTTACCCCAGAAAAGAAATTGTAAAAATTATTTGTGCACAAATCCTGATCGTTTGTATTTTGCCTTTTAAAAATATTTTGATTTATTGATCCAGTTTCGTTCAAACTGTTGATCGACAATGCTAAATATTACTAGTGATGTATGAAATACAATCCAAACTTTTTCATATACTTAGGAAATGCATGATCATCCTCTCTTTATACACAAGACAAGATTGAATGTTCACAAACTACTTTACGTAAATCTATTCCTATAAACCTCACATAAAGCTACAAAATACTACTGTCTAGTTATAAGCTTGTGCATTTCTTTTCATACAAGTATGCACAAAACTAGTTTTGTAGTATTCTGTAGTACATGTGTTTGGTACTTGACCCCCAAGGAGCCCTAGCAGGTTACGGGTATTATACATGTATAGCACGATACCATTCTCAATCAACTTTAAACCAAAGAAAGTAACCCGTACTGTATTAAGTGCAAAATGATTCAGGAGAGAATACATGTATTAAAATGCTGTACCGCATTGTTGGTACGGTATGGGAGTGATTGAATGATAGTTTCATGTTCATCATATAAATTTAAAAACACAAGAGAAGTACATGTATTAGCATTTTAATACAGAACTCCCGAAGCATATACTGACAGTCAAATACCGGTACCGTACAAGTTAAATAGCGCCCTCATTTTGAAGTGGGACCACCAACCTCGTTTCGCGCGATCTTCGCTTATCGAATCACATCGAGACTTATATTTTATACTACATGTACTATAGGTTATTTCTTGAAATACCCCCAAAGTTTTAAAAATTTAATTTAAAATAAATACAGAAACTGGGGGAATAAAGTACATTTATAGCAGCCGATTGAATTTTATTTACACAATCATTTTAATTACATTTTCTTCCTCCATGATGATGACACGACCGTTTATAGTTACATTTCACTTCCTGAAATTAACTCGGGTGCGGGTGCATGTAAATAAATCGACATGTCGATGACCAAACATATTTTGTTCGTGAACATAAACATTGTGGGCATGATTGAAATCGAAAGTGCGTCAACTCAAGAAATGTGTTCCCGGGAAAATATATATATGTGACATGAATTTGGGCACATTGTTGGATTTATGGCATGTTGTTTTAACCCCCCAAAACCCCACATTTTCGTGCAAAGACCAGTCAAATTCATCCTCACTTTAAAGGGAAAATACAACATTTGCAAACATCAAAAAATAAAACTACCAAATCATTTTGAAATACCTTGCTGGACTGTTAGTGAATGACAGTATAAAGCAGCCTGTAAAATCATGGCACCTGGTATACTGTCATTTTCAAGAAAAGTGGTATTTTTGTATCAATTTCCAACGCTGATCGGCCGATCAGCGTTGGAAACAACTGGCTTTTTTTCAAATACTGGCCCCAATTGACCATCGCACTTGTTTGCAATCGATTACAAACCTATGAACGGGTACGAGCCAGCTAGACTGGTTCCCTGACCTTACAATTCCCCAATGTATGTAAACTGCTCTGTTTCTTCTTATGTGGAGTCAGGGAACCAGACTACAGGAAAATGATCGTTTTTCTTGGTTTTTATAGCATTTTCGAACCCAAAACCTCAAAAAAGTCAGTGTAACTATATTTGCTATATATTTCCAACCCCCCAATTCCATCCATTTCTGAAAATTACAGCAAAAGCAAATGATGTATATTCCCTTTAAGAATAGAGCAAGGCTTAATGTCATAATGAATGAGGAGCATCCAAAACCGCACACAATGAAAAGCAAGATTGACAGCAAATATCGCATCCCCTACACCAGCTTCATGAGATGGATGGGCGCGTTTTTGGAGGTACACATACTGGCGATCAATATTGCTTTGTCAATGTGGCCGCGTCTCTAAAAATGTTTCGTTAATGCGTAGGCCGCATAACGACAAAGAAATTAAAACTAGGGGTATTTTTTATTATTATGCTTTGACGTTTGAGGGATAATTCCCCAATAGCCATGATAGGTTCTTCGACTTCCTTGTGTTTTGTTAGAATTCGTTATGCAAAATCGTGCAACTGAATGTTCAATAACAAATTCTTTCATAAATATTCCTAGCTTGAACATTTCCAGCGTGGTTCTAGCCATAACGTATTTGAAAGTTTTAATTTTAATACTTTGGATAAAAATGGAGAGTAGCTTATGTATGTGTGGAACGAATAAAAAAACCCCAGAAATACACGTGTGCAGAATGATTTTTGAAGAAATCTTGTATAGGAACATCTATGGATAAAAATCTGTCCGCCAAAAATTGATTTTAAAAATATAGGCCTAATCAACGGACAGCCAACATCATTTTGTTCTTGCCACATTACGTTAATAGTAAATACATGTGTTTATTTACTCATTCTGCGATTGCTTCAAAAGCCCAAAAGCCGGCCCGGACATGCTGCAGCACCCCCCCCCCCCAAAAACCCACCCAATTTGTGCATAGAAACTCAAGGGCGGCGAGTTTTTTTCTCAAAAATATCACTTAATTAATATAGTACTAGCCTTCGGCTCTTCTCACTTTACAAGTACCAAAAATGTTCTATCTTTAAATAATTAATGGTTTAATAGGCCTAAGCTAACGTCATGAATCCTTGAACTTGGTTGAAAACGGAAAGAGATTTGAGAATGAGAGGGCTAGCGGAGTGTGGCGCATCGTGGGTCGGGGGAGGTCTACCCGAGAGTGAGACTTGGTCCCTGGGAGTGGGAGCGGAAATTAATTTTCAATTTGGAAAGATCGGCGACAAAATTTTAACATGAACCCTTTTTATCTAAACAGTAGGCCTAGTCCACACTGCATTGTAGCATAGATTGATAGACTTATTGGCTTACAGATTATTTGTAATAATTTTGTGATAGGCTACGGGTCAAGGAAGTGGAATCTATAACTTAACTAGCGTTCGATCGACTCGACAAATTAGGCAAAAAAATAACACAGACACGATTCTAATCTCTTTTTTGAAATTGTAGTGGCTCTGAAAAGAGCCGGTTGGTTTGATTGTCGTTCAGTATACACCGTTTATTTGGAGGTGGTGTACTTGGTGACGGCCTTGGTGCCTTCGCTGACGGCGTGCTTGGCCAGCTCACCGGGCAGGAGGAGACGGACGGCGGTCTGCACCTCACGGCTGGTGATGGTGGACTTCTTGTTGTAGTGGGCCAGGCGGGAAGCCTCGGCGGCAATACGCTCGAAGATGTCATTGACGAAGCTGTTCATGATGCTCATGGCCTTGCTTGAGATGCCGGTGTCGGGGTGCACCTGCTTCATGACCTTATAGATGTAGATGCCATAGCTCTCCTTTCTCTTGCGCTTTCTCTTCTTGTTGGTGCTTGGCGCACCCTTGGCTTTGCCGGCCTTCTTCTGTCCTTTTCCACTTGGCTTGGGAGGCATGATGATTTAGTTTGGTTCGCAAAATGCAGAATGACGCTACTCACAAATCCTGCTGTTTTTATACACACTGCTATGTAAATGAGGGATCCTGTAACAGATTCTGGTACGGATCCTACGCGCTCCCGCTGAAGAATGTCAAACGGGATTGGCTAGGCTTCACAATGTAGCGCTAGCTGATCGTGCACAGTTTGTATGGCCATCGTGTCGTGTGCAAAAGGTTGGGCGGGATTTCAACGTGCAGCGCCATTTCATTGGACGGTGCTTGGATCCTTCGCGAGACTATAAATAGGCTGACGGCCACTATTTTTTATTCATTCTAATTTGTGTTGAACGTATAAAAAATACCAAACTATCAACATGTCTGGACGTGGTAAAGGAGGAAAGGCACGCGCTAAGGCCAAGAGCCGATCTTCCAGGGCTGGTCTGCAGTTCCCCGTGGGCCGTGTTCACCGTTTCCTGCGCAAGGGCAACTATGCCGAGCGTGTGGGAGCCGGTGCCCCGGTCTACCTGGCCGCCGTCATGGAGTACTTGGCCGCTGAGATCCTCGAGTTGGCCGGCAACGCTGCCCGCGACAACAAGAAGACAAGAATCAACCCCCGTCACTTGCAGTTGGCCATCCGCAACGACGAAGAGTTGAACAAGCTTCTCAGCGGTGTCACCATCGCCCAGGGTGGTGTACTGCCCAACATCCAGGCCGTTCTGCTGCCCAAGAAGACCGCCAAGGCTGCCAAATAAACGCTGAATCCTCAGCTCAACAAAAACCAACCGGCTCGTTTCAGAGCCACCACAACTTCAAAAAAGAGATGGAATTTCGTGTCTGTCAATAAATTCTCATGTCTGTGTAGGCCTAGGCCTTTTTATTTTCAATAGTTAATAAACGTTTAATTTCGGTCGCTTGATATTCAGGTTAAAAGCCTAGGCCTATAGGCCTACATGATAAAAGGATGGGTGTCTTTAAATTTTAATAAACATAAATGTACTAAATATTGTTAGGCCCTTGGGTTGAAACTCGGCAGGGGGTGGGTTTAGGCATGCAGTTCTAAATCAGAAAATGAAATATTGAAAAGGGTTGGGGAGTTGTCTGAATTTATCACACTTGATTTTCAAATGTATTTTCATTTTTCAAAAACATGATGTAAACAAAAATCATGTTTATTCCTACTATTTCCTAGCAGCTAGTTACAACCTATATGTTGTATTCTGTGCAAAGATGAAAATGCACATGATCTCTATTTATTTGGATTGTGTCAAGTTCTGTAACTGCTACATGTACATGTACATTTTGTACACGACTAGATTGAAACAGGAATAGGGCTAGATATAGAGTCACTAGAGCTGGGAAGGGGGGGGGGAGCTATGAGGCACAAATGAACATTTCTACAAAGTACAAGAGGGGGGGGGGGGGGAAACAAAACATCTCTATATTGGGGGTTTGAAAGTAATCACGGAAAGGAAAACAACAATAAAAGGGTGGTGGCAAATGGGCCCCTTCAGCCCCCCCCCCCCTTTTCTGCAGTGTGCACTCAGTACAAGCTGGTATAAATACTCAGTCACTACAATACTAATTACTGGTGAATACAAAACAATAACATTAATCACAATAATCATTTTTCAATGATGAAAGTAAAAATGTCTGAAAGTAATCACGGAAAGGAAAACAACAATAAAAGGGTGGTGGCAAATGGGCCCCTTCAGCCCCCCCCCCCCTTTTCTGCAGTGTGCACTCAGTACAAGCTTGTATAAATACTCAGTCACTACAATACTAATTACTGGTGAACACAAAACAATAATAACGTAAATTTATTAACGTAAAGGTATCATCACGACAGTTAATATTTGCACTTGGAATTGTCAAAGTTGAACATCTTATAATCATCTCATAATTTAAGCCAAATAAATTTGATTGTTTTCAACAAATCACTTGACATTTGCATTTGCGTATTAAAAAACCAGCCTTGATTCAGTATATATGAAGTTGACATGTACTGGTCTGGTGCCATATGAAAATCCGACTTCTACAAAAATCTGACTCCTTTTCCCTATTATTGGTTATTCCCTCGCATGTGACAAGTCACTCTCCTATTCAGTGTTCTAGCCAGGGTGAAATTATAGCGTAGGGGTAATTTTGTTTCGGAATGCGAGCGCGGAGCGCGAAGCCCTTACGGCGTGGGGTCCGGGGCCCGCTTAAGGGCCCCGAAAAATTTTGGACTCTAGATGCTCTGTGGTGCAATCTGAGGCGATTCCCTGCCACTTTCCCCTGATTTTTTTTAGCAGAAGTGTTTAAAATTATAAGAAATGTTGTTTTATTTGTTTCAATGATTAATACTCTTGCTCCTGTAAAGTTTCTTCTGTTTTCAAATTTTAGATTACGTTTACAATGTATAACTAGTTGTTCCAAGATCGATGCTTTTTGATGTTTAACCATTTTTAGTAGTTCCTCAATGTTTTATAAAAAATTGGGATTTACTTTGTCAAATAAGTGTGAGAACAAATCGCATGACCATTTCATATTTCAAGAAGCCTTGTGTTGTGTAGCGCTGCCGTAGTAGCAGTAGTTCCGATTTTAAAACCATCCGATCGGCAGGGAGAGAAATTGTAAAACCATGGAGGTCTCACTCTCAGACATAAAAAGTCGTCGGCGATTGCAATTTCAATATGCTACAACACAATGTGAAGGAGAAATCTCATTTTTGTTATGTTAAAAAATATAATTGTAGATAATGACGATGAGAAATAATCACCGGGAATTGCTTCCTATCCCGGCCGCGGCCGGCACCGGCCGGCCCGGCGTGCGGGCGCGGCGCGGGCCAGCCCACACCGGCTAAGCCGGCGAACTACGCGACCAAACTTCCCTCAGCATTTGAGAAAGCTACGCATTCGTGGAGCGCTAAAAAACTTGTTTTGTTGCAATACTTGCTGATTGGTTTTGTCCTAACAACAAACAGATCCGTTTTTACTACCAAACTTATTGAACTGTTATTATCAGCAACGAGTAGTGTAGTCAGAAATCCAATTTTTCGACAGCGGCATTCTTTGAGAAGAATTCTTCACGTGCGGCCATCTTTTGGGACGGATCCATTGATATCGTAGGGGCGCTTAACCTTTCTTTGGACATCGTTTCTCGAATAAATCCTTTACGAAAATTATGTTCCGACGTTGAAGGACTTATTTTCAAACAGTTATATGTTTCGGACTTGATAAAAAGTATTATTTATTATTTTAAAACAGTTAAAATGCTTGTAAATATTGACCTTAGGAAAGCACACCCGATAGCGCAAAATGGTGTGGTCCACGTCCGTCCGTACGGAGCGCTGTATCTACGCAGCACAAAACAGCACGTGCTTATTGCTATCATAGCGAATGCGTGTGGCGCAGCATCACGGTAGGGGTATCGTACGGGGTACGTGCGGTGGGATCGTTGTTTATTTTTCGCTGTGTCGTACGGCCAGTGCGCAATGCTCAAAGTCGCTGCGCTTGTATACGAACAAACGGCAGATATTTTTTTTTTCGCAACCAAAATTTATAGCGTAGCGGTAGCGTAGCGGCGCGATTTAAGCGTAGCGCTTATTTCCGAAAGCGTAGCGGGTGCTAGCGCTATTTGATGCCTGGCTAGAACACTGCTCCTATTATATTATCCCATAAATAGCATATTATCATACTAACACATGCGCAATGCTACCAGTGAGTCCATATTTCATGCAGTTGGATATTCACGCTACACCAGACCAGACCATCCCGAACATGGTTATTGGCAAGTAGGGGGTTGGTGGGGCTGGGGGGGGGGGGGGGGGGGGGGGGGGGGGTACTAGGACTGGGTAGGGTTGGGTGGAGGGAGCTTAGCGGGCAGAGATTTGCAAATAGAGGGCAGTCACAGAAGGGAATTGGAGCAGTTGAACATGTACAAATGTACAATATTTCATATTCTACAGAACAATAAAATCAACTCTCACTCACCTGAGTCATTGCTTGAGCTCTGAGTACCAGCTGCACCCATCGCACCGAGCACGTTAGCCTTGCTTTGGAGTGAAGCTGCATAACTGAGGTCCGTTATACTCCCACTGATGCTGACGGCACGTGACTCCTTCCTTGCCACAAACAGCAAAGGTTGCTCATCATCCAGCCAACGTCCCCTTGCGCAAAACCACGACAGGAGCTCCCGTCGTATACTGCGATTCCAGACAGCATATACGCAGGGATGCATGATAAAGCCCGCATACCACAGTAACGTCACCAAGCTCAGCACCCAAACAGGAACAGCGTGTGACCCATTGAAAGCCTCGTAGAGCAACTCCGCAGTCACGGGCCCCCATATAACTAAAAAAGCACCCACTGTAATCGCAACTGTCCGTAATGCTTTAGTCGGTGAACTCATGCGTATATTGACCAGTAAGGAAGTCCGACGAGACCGTCGCCTGTTCCTGAGGTTTCCTGTCACGACGACATTACCGTTACTGACCCTTCTCCGTGTCACATGGGCTACTTGTATAATCTTCAAATAGCACCCAGATATGATGAGGAATGGGACGAGCACACATGAAACCGTGAAGAAGATTGCATATGATGGATGCTTACTCCAATTAATGAAGCAGCTGGATCTGAATATGCTATACTGATACTGCGACCAGCCAAAGACTGGAGGTAGACTACACACTACGGCAAGAATCCAGGCTAAAATGATCAGCTCAACTGTCCGCATACTTGTTATCTTTGTGGGATACATCATGGGCTGCGATATTGCAAAATACCTGTACAGAAACAAAGTTGATTTGTTTAAAAGTACACATAGTTTAAATATAATGAGGTTACTGTCACCTACTTGTAAACTGAGAGAGATAGGGGGAAGGGGACATTTTTCCTCAAATTGATACTCATGAATTTTGCCCTAAATTTTGGTCCCCCAATGAATAAATGTACTTGGAGAGAATGACGGTAATAATTGTGTATATCCCTTAACCGTAACTCCCTAGGGGGTGTGCAAAATCATATTGAAATTGGAGGATTCAGGACTGTTAGGGAAATACCCACCCACCCACCCCCCCCCCCCCCCCCCCCCACTTGCTGGCACTGGCCTATTTGATGTACGAGGAGCAAACAGAAACATGCATTTACATCACTTTATATTGAGTCCCTTTACAACATGATCAGTCCAAAATCTGAGCAACAGTGCAACCTGCAAAATACTTTCTATAATTTCCATAAAATTATCCATTTTTGGAAATCAGATCTTCAAAAATTGATTTCTGTCCCTATCTACCATTGGCCTCAACTACAACTGTTACGAAAAGGTAACAAAGAGAAATAATATGCCAATAAGAAATATCCCAAGACACAAACTCCAAAAAGGAGAACATTTTATAAAAACCTCCTCTACCATCTTACCTGTCAATAGTAATAATGGTCAAAGTGAACAGGCTGCCAGTGGTGATAGACACCGTGACAAACCCCGTCAGATTGCACCACATGACCCCAAAGATCCACTCCCTCCAGAGGCAGCTCATGATGTTGAAGGGCAGCACCACCGCCCCGACGACGAAGTTGGACAGAGCCAGGCTGAAGACGAAACGGTTGCTGGATGTGACCAGGTAGGCCTTTTTGTGAAAGGTGAAAGCGACGAGAAAGTTCAGGAAGCACACGATCAGAAAGATCAGTCCCAGAGACGTGGCATGGATGGCCGTTGTGGCGATGTCCGGGACATCTGAGTTGGCGTTGGGCCTGGATGCCACTGGCATCGGGCTGGATGAGTTGAGTGATTCTTCATCACTGGACGCCATATTGGGGGTCAGATACTACTTATATGTAAATGAGGTGGCTGTGCATGCTGTGCTCCCTTGCATCAGGGAAGAGAACCGTTTTGGGAAGGTTGCAACTTTGCCGGTTTCTTTTGTCACTGTCACTGCATTTTCTTCACAAGTTCCATTCTCAAAAATGAGACGCATGTGTTGGTGGCATCATCAGTTCTGAAAATTAGAAAGAAAAGAGAGAAAAAAATGTTATCATAACTTGTGTTCATTTTGTTTTGGTACAGGATGCTCAATATAGCACAGTTTCTTGATACATGTACATGTACATGTAACATCAAACATCCAATTATGAAAATCAATAAGTCACTCACGATCAAATGCAGCAGCAGATTAAACAAAGGCAGGACCCCGCCCAAGATTATCTCAATTTCATTATTCTTTAAGAATAATTCAGCGAACTTGAGTGGTGTTTTCTATTTTAGGTGCTACATGTATCTAAAAATGCCCTCAATTTATTTTGTTACTAGCCTTATCCACTTTGTTTTGCAGAGCAAAAATACAGATTTAGCCATGTTAAGTACATGCACATTGTGTAGATACATGTAAATGATGAATGTAAATGATGAATGTTACAAAAGGGCAATCCAAATGTCTGGGCAATCCAAATGTCTTGACATTATCTACTTATCCCAGTGGCTTTTTGTTTAAATCTTATTTCAAATGTACCTAAAAATCAAACAGTTGTACGATGCTTTTTTGTGGCTATGAAGTATGAAGAGCAAGTTGTAAGGGGGGGGGGGCTGACGATGTTGAAAGCCCCCCTTACTTTTTTTCAAATTGAATGGATTCCAGACAGAGCACAGACAGTCAAGAGAGGGCTCACTTTCATTGGAGGAGACCACGGAGGCCGAGGATGGGTTTATGTTTCATAATTTTTGTAAGCAAAACTTGGCTTGTTTATCGAAATACACGTGTACATGTACATTTATGTACATTAAAAACAATTTTTGACTATAAAATAGAGTAACACTAACAGCTTCAGATAAGCAGGAAGAAAATCAAGTGCAGTTTTATCACTGTCACAAAAACAGTTTGCAATTCCACAGAACATGCTGAATGTGTAAGAGATGTGGATCGGATAAGGGGAAAATGGACAGAGGACTGAGAGGAGTTGGATAGATTGTACTTTTTTTGTAGGGTCATACAGCTAGTACGATGCATTGCCGTAGGAAGCATTTATTTACAAGTTCTATGTACATTGTACGTGTAGAAAATACAGGCCTATTTTCGTAGTATTTGGGTTTTATTCATGGTTTGTACTACATTGTATAAATTGTAGGCTTGTGTAGGCTACCTAATTTTTTTTTTATAGATATTTGAGAAATGGCATGGCCATGGGGAAAAGCAAGGCCTGGCCCAAGTTATAACGTTTTATTTTCATGGGGTTTAAAGGACGAAATCGTGAAAAACAGACATTAAATTCAAATCTCTTTTTTGAATTTGTGTGGCTCTGAAAAGAGCCGATTGGTTTTATTTTGGGAGGTGAAGTCACTTCTTAAGCACGTTCACCACGGATGCGGCGGGCCAGCTGGATGTCCTTGGGCATGATGGTCACACGCTTGGCGTGGATGGCGCACAGGTTGGTGTCCTCGAAGAGGCCGACCAGGTAAGCTTCGCTGGCCTCTTGCAGGGCCATGACGGCAGAGCTCTGGAAACGCAGCTCGGTCTTGAAGTCCTGAGCGATCTCACGGACCAGACGCTGGAAGGGCAGCTTGCGGATCAGAAGCTCGGTGCTCTTCTGGTAGCGACGGATCTCACGGAGAGCCACGGTACCGGGCCTGTAACGATGAGGCTTCTTGACTCCGCCAGTGGCTGGGGCGCTCTTGCGGGCTGCCTTGGTGGCCAGCTGCTTGCGGGGAGCCTTTCCTCCGGTAGACTTACGGGCGGTTTGCTTGGTACGAGCCATTGTTGATGATCACTGCTTCAGTTTTTCTGCAACAGATAGAATGCTCAACCGAATTTCGCGCTCGCTATTTATAGGAGTTTCGGGATTCGCCCGCACCGGCGATCCGTGCTTCTTATTGGTCCATCCACGAACGGTCCTGATTGGACAGCGTAACGCGTTGCTATTGGTCCGTTCTGTGACGGCAGCGATTGGCTGCCTGGCTGGTGCTAGAATCTCCCGCCTTTCTCAACGTGTGCATATACGTGTACGTAAAATGTTATGTGTGTACATGTATAATGTACACAGAAAAAAAGTATGAAAAAAAGTATGATCTAAATTCAGTTGATTGAAAAAAAAAATAACCATCAAACCTAATGGTTGACAATGACACTGAATGAGTAATTGCTGGTGTTTATTGAAGACAAGTGTAACTTTTCCGAGCAAGTAGAAATCACCATGAGACCAATACCAAATGAAATCATGTAGCCTACAATTTGTCTATGTATTTTAATCATCTGGCCTAGCAAAGTATTAATTTTGTGACGGCCAAGAAAATCAATGCGATATCAGTGTTCATTCGAATTCCTAAATATTCCGACGTTCTTTCCAATTTCTTTTTGTCACATTTTAGTCGCATTTCTTATTCTCATTTTCATTCAAATTTCTCATTCCCATGTTGATTCCATTTCTTTTTCCCAAGGCCATATATTCCCTCAATTTCCATACTGTAATTGTAAGTTAACATTTTCCATTTTCTTATTCCAACCCTAGTTCCAATTTCTTTTTCCATTGCTCGTTCACATTCTTAATACATATTATACTAAAAAGTAAAATGACTATGTTCGTTCAAAAGTTCCCGTGTTCGTTCCATTCAAAAGTCTCGTTCGCATTTTCTTTCCTGATTCCCATGTTCCTTCCAACTTCCAAGGGATTTCTTTAGTAGGGCCTATCCTGTGTGCAATCATTATTCAATTTCATTCTTACCCTACGTTCACTAGTATGTGTTTTTAATAGCTCCATGGTAGTATCCATGTCATTCCCATTTTTTTAAATCTGTTTTCCCATAGGTTATATCTCCGTCCAAATTATTCCCAAGTTGGTTCCATAACACTCCTCAAGTCCTATTCTAATTAAATAACCCAAATCCACGATTTTCCACACAGCACAGGCCTTTCATTTCCTAATTTTAATTAGACCTAGGCCTATTCAGCATTGAAAAAAAGCTTGAATGTACATGTACCGGTATGGGTAGTGCCATTGAAATACATGTACATGTAGTAACTAGTAAAAGGACCCTTCCCCATGTTCCCCGACCACTTAGGCTATTGCCATAATTATAATAAATAATATTCACCTATGGAAATTAAGGGGGCTACGGACGGTCATCCAAATAATTTATATAGGCCTAGTATGATTATATGATTTAGACATTGTTAAAATTTAAATTAAATAAAGAAACACGGAGACATTCACAGCATGATTTCTTTCTCTTTTTTGAATATGTGGTGGCTCTGAAAAGAGCCGGTTGTTTTATATGAAAAGCTTCGCAGCTTAACCGCCGAATCCGTACAGGGTACGGCCCTGGCGTTTCAGAGCGTAGACCACATCCATGGCGGTGACGGTCTTTCTCTTGGCGTGCTCGCAGTAGGTGACGGCATCACGGATGACGTTCTCGAGGAAAACCTTGAGGACACCACGGGTCTCTTCGTAGATCAGACCGGAGATACGCTTGACACCACCACGGCGGGCCAGACGGCGGATAGCGGGCTTGGTAATACCCTGGATGTTGTCACGCAAAACCTTGCGATGACGCTTGGCGCCTCCCTTTCCGAGTCCCTTTCCTCCCTTGCCACGTCCAGACATGTTTGATAGATTTCTTGTTCGTTGTCGAAACTGAATCGAATGACCTTTACATTTTCGCTCAGAATTTATATTACAGCAATACGGACGTGAGAGAACCATTTGAACAGTGGGCGGGACTTCATGCATGTCGCGTACGTGTCACAATAGTGCCGTGTGCAACACACCGCTCGACGATTTACATACAGGCGCCGCGCCAAACCGACAACACATTGAAATCGGATTAGGCATTGTGCTCTGCCGACCTTCGAAAAAAGCGGCAATTCTTTGAATAAACACAACCCCTTCCCTAAAAAGTCGCGGTTTCGAAAACAAAATTTAAACAAACAAGCTACAAATTTCATTACTTTTTACAAAAAATAAATAAATAAACAGTTACAAGACCTATTTAAAGTTGATTCCACATATGTACTGTACACAGCATTTTACACAACAAAATCGAATCTCGCATCGCGCACAACGAAATTATACCCCCAGAATTTTAAGATGAGAAAAGGCACAGGCTATACATAATGAGCACATTGTATCAAATTTGTATTACATCAAGGGCTACTGGTATTACGCAAATTGATTACTTAGTACAAGTTCAATTGCTACTGGTATTACGCTAAAACAGATGTCTGTCCGCCTTTAACCTTTCCTGGAATATTAATTGATTCAACTTATATGCTGCTGTTTCCTTCACTTATAATATAGCAATTATACCTGTGTTTACAAGCCAAGATTTTCGAGTTTTCATAGGGAGAGGCTCCATGGGGAGACAAATCCACACCAGGGATCACTCAACTCTTTAAATTTAAGCGCAAGATTCTTTATTTTAACATTTCTCTTTGATTTGAGCATTGTACAATAAAATGACTAAACAGAGTTGCCCTGACTTTGCTGGCAGTCAATGTGACCCATAAAATGTCAATTTCCTCCAACACTAAAATCACAATACATACTTCAATCAGTTTTTTCCATACTCTGTACATGTATTTAGAAACATGGTTTGGCAGGCTTACATATACAGCACATTTTTTAATTAGAAAACTTAATTCATGATGGACTTTCTTGATGCATGCACCTTTGTGCTTCAATTTTTACATTTGACATCAAAGGCACTCAAAACACGTGCAGCGGAGAATGTAAATGCACCATTTGAGATCCTTCTTCCATGTATTAAATACGATTCTGGAAATTTGAAGATTTTTTTTGCCCTTGAAGAAGTCCTTGCTTAAGGAAGAAATATCACGCCACTCTATTTTTTTTACTTGAAAGAAACTTTGATAGAAGTAGGCCCACAGGTGGGGTAAAAATGTGTCTTTTGGGCATCTTTCTTAGGAAGAAACTTTACACCATTATAACCTGGTAAGTATTTTGAATAAGATCCTTCCCAAAGAGTCACCACAAACCAACAATCCACTTGCCAAGCGTGCATGCCAAGTCAGAGCTATGATCAAAGTGGACCATGCACAATCACTCAAACAAGGGATGTATAGTGTAGGTCTACTGTTGACAAGCTTGCCAGCCAGAGGACAAAAAAAAGCCAATTTTCAACACTAACCCTTCAACATTGAGCAAAGAGGAATAATACAACTATTTCAATTTGGACTTTTGGGGGTGGGGTCGAGGGTTTGTGTGTTTTTACTATACTTTTAGCTGAAAGATTTACATTTGAAATGCATAACACCTTCCCACATAACCCCAGAAGATATACATGTATCTTAAAGACAAGTCAGCCAACACAGTTATGGCAACTATCACTAACAACGAAGTCGCTCAGAATACATGCGCTAGAATCCCCTTTATATCCCCCTCACTGCACTCAAAACACAATCCCTCCAGACAATTCACAATCCGCTCCTATAAGGTATCTGCATAATCCGTGCATCTGAAAAGGTGCACGGCTGAATCATGAGCTCAATGGTTCAATCCTTTTGCATGTACTCTACTGACCGCACATTCAATACAATGTAGACTTGTAGTCGGATGTTAAGCAGTTCGGCGAATCTCTAAAATAGCCATGATGATGAGATGTACAGACTGTATAGCAACTGTAACCATGAAGCTGTGGCTAGTGAAACCACAGCAATGCATCCCAAGAGTCTAATGCAGCAGAAAACAGAAGATGATAACCATTTATGGTGTTGTTGACCAAAGCATAGAGCAAGGACATGGCACAATTGACAAAAAAGTCTTTGTACTTGACTTGACTTTATTTCCATCCAAGATAGGTACATATCTACAATAATTAGCCACTTTTTATACTACAAAACTATGACAAAGTAAACCAATTTTCGTGGTGTTAAGAAATATAAAGCAGGGATGGGGGGGGGGGGGGGGGACCCGCAAGAAGCAAGGCTTGTCGAGTGCGAGTCCCCTGTAAAACATTTGAGGAATTAAATTGTAAATGAATATATTACAACAAATACAAGGACAAGACAAACATTGTATTACTAAATGTACATGTACATGTGCATGTGTCATTAGAAGATGATCATCATTTATGGTGTTGTTGACCAAGCAACATGGCACAATAATTGACAAAAAAAATGTCTTTGTATTCCTTCCTGTACATCATATGCACATGTACATTGTACACAAGATAGAGACACCCTGGTGGTGATGTCCAGGGTTTGGAACCAAGTGAAGCAACTTTTCTTGATAGAAATTTTTATAAATTTCAATAAATATGCGATGAGCTATTTTTCTGCATCTTTATTTTGAAACAATAGAAATACACTACGCACACAACGGAAGAGTCAACATTTAAATCCACTTTAATTCTTCAAAAATCTGAGAGGAGTAGTGTTAATTGTATTTTCCCTCCCCTCCATAAAGTTTGCAAATCTTGCAAATAGGGTCAACAGTTAAGTAAACAAAACTGTGTCAAGGTACATACGTGTCATTTTAAAACATCTTTTTATCAGTGACTCCACAAAAACAAACAGGATTCCACATCACACCAACAAATACAGGGTGAGTCAAAAAGACAGTAACCGAGTTAGGAAAAAAATATTTTAAAATATGTGGCTCGCTCCAAAAAGTACCAGCATCATTTCACAAAAACACTTGATTTATTCCTCATCTATACAAATCACAAAACCCGACTGTGTTTTTGGTTCGAAATAGTCCTGGCAATGCCTGGGCAAAAACATTTTGAAAAACTTCTTTTTTTTCTTTCCAAGAAAAAAATCTCTAGAATAATGATTTGTGGACTGTTTCTTCAAAATCACTATTTTTTAATTTTTTATTTTATTATGTAACACGTTTATAATAAAATGAGAAAATATATGTTTCTTGTTGGAAAAAGTTCAAATGATATTAAAGACTACACAGATTTTTTTTTAAGCAATCAATGTGGTGATTGTGAGAAAAAAATCCAACCCATTCTGAGGTTTAAAAAATATTTTATATGTCACCCTATGTCATGTATGTGTATAGAATTTGTCGCAGCTTGGATGCATCAAATGAATAACATTTTCTAGCATGTTGTCTACTTTCTGTTGTTGTCTAATTTTTATAATTTCAGTATAGCAAAATACAATTCATTTCCTACGCGTGGTGAAACATGCCTTATGTTCCTGCATTTTGTTACTATATAATATTTGTATACGTGTACAAATTTCTTTAAATAAGGAATTAAAAAGGGAAATGCTCACCCCTCATGCCCCTACTAATCAGCGCGGCGGGACGTCCTAGGAGTATATTCCACAAAACAAAAGCTCCGTCCATAAATATCCTTGCGAATTCTTCGAGTCTCGAAATCTATATTACTGAATCCGATCAGTCACGGTAAATTTCGATCATCCACTGAATAAGAAAGACAAATGTTATGTTTAAACCAAACAAAACATTCTCAACATGGCGACATCTTGAAGTTGAACCCAAACGTCTGCGTTCCAATGATATTTTTTTTACTCCCTTTAACTCCACGTGGGTGGTCCAAAAATAGCAACTTTCACCACCCTCGCCCAAAAATAATCAGATATTTAACATGTTTTACCAGCATTTTCACACGAATCTCCCACTTTTCATTTCTGTGTAATTTTATTGAACATTTTTGCATAATTAAATGGGATATTTATTTAAAATGTTTATGAATTTATTGAAATACGTGGCAAAGAAATCTGAACTTCCAATCTTGTTTTGAAAGACCACCCAATAAGTTTTCACTGGTACTCGGCAACCCATTTTTGCCGGTGAGCAACTCATGCGTGTTGACACCAGTGAAAATCACTTTCGCTGATTTTTGTCACAAGAGGGCGCTATTTAGTTTTAACGGTAGTCGAGTGGAATGAAAGGGGCGTGGCGAAGGTCAAAATGGGATGGAACAAAATAATATAATGCAGAACCAGAGAACACATACTTCAGTCAATAAAGTCGATAATTTTTACCTTTATATCAGGTCATATGTACAGTAATGGATTCCTTAGATTTAATTAGTTTGATTTGCAATTTTCCACCGGAGGGCCTTTATCGTGCATGTGAAATATAAATATCTCCTTTTGCTTGAAAGGAACTTTTGTAAAATTAACATTTGCATGTTTCGTGAATGCAACAAAAGGCAATAGTGTCAACGCATCGGTTTCTTAGTAAAAAAAAAACCCAATAAAGTATTTAAAGCTTACTACAGATGAAGTGAAACTGAAGAAAATACACTTACAAGAAGTTTGCTCTGCAATAATCATGGCTCAGGTTTAATCTTAGTTCTTTGGATCATTGGGAAAATATTGTAATATTGCAAATAAAATGCAGCACAGGGTAAAAGGATTTTTGAGAGACACAATATCTTAATACTTGACATTTTATTGTCACAAAGGTAGCCTTACAAAATTGGAGCAAATTATAAGGTATTTAGTAGAAGTCTTGAAGAGTCATTGTGTATTCACAAATAAGTCAGTAGTTAACAGTAAATGGTGTCTGACTCTGAATTGGTCAACTCTTCTCCTTTGGCTTCAGTCTGGACAGCAAGACAAGTGTGAGCACAAACACATAAAAAAACCGGTCACTGATTTGCAAACAGTCACTGATTCCAAATTGGTCAACTCTGCTCCTTCAGCTTCAGTCTGGAGAGTAAGTCAAGTGTGAGCACAAACTCGTAAAAAGCAGTCACTAATTTGTAAATGGTCACTGATTCCAAATTGGTCAACTCTGCTCCTTCGGCTTCAGTCTGGAGAACAGTACACCTGGATCCCTCCCAAGTGGTCTGCTCTTGCACGTCCCCGCAAAACATTCCAAATTGGCCACTGTCCTGTCACTGGCATCCACTCCGAGTCTACTTAACAATCTATCGGCCGTGTCAGGAACGACAGGCTGGAGAAGTATCCCACAAATCTTCAGTGTTTCCATGGCAACATGGAGGACCGTCTCCAACCAGGGCTGGTCATCCTTGCTTTTGATGAGGTTCCATGGTTCGTGTCGTTGGACAAATGCGTTGGCCTGTCGAAGGCACGACATGATCTCATCTAGCGCCTTGTACGCTTCAAAGTTGTTGTAGTGGACATCAACAGATTCTAAAAGTAACAATCAAACGATAGAGAAATATATTCCCAGCATGATAAAAGTTGACTGAAGTGAGCAACCTCAAACCAACACAATCTCTGAACTTTAGTTTTAATTAGGCTATAAAATAGTAATGGACCACTCATAAACTTGAGTTTTAAAATCAGACCAAGCAACATGTGGGGTACATTTATATCGACAACCAGGCAGATTATCCTGTCTTGTTGTCCTGAAAATTCATTGTCCTGATTCACAGACGACTCTTTTGCCGACTGGTTTCAAAAATCTCTTAGCATTGTCAAAATATTGGTTTAAAAATCCCAAACGGGACAGGCTTTGGACCAATCAAAATGGTTAAATTACCTTTACATATACTATATTAAAATGGAGAACAGATTTTTGCATCATACCTGGTAACCTACACAAGGCTGATACAAGAGCATAATCCTCTGAAGAGGCCCTCCCAGACGTAGTGGTATATGTCTGCGGCCACGGGAAAAGTTCAGCATGGAATTGTGGGAAGACCTGGGCTGGGTTGAGTGCTTTGCCCGTCACCCTGGACAACAGGTTGCCCAAGTTGTCGGCCAGCTCAACGTTCAGGAGCTTGAGGACTTTCTCATCAGTGTAATCTGAAGAAAAAAAATTAATAAATATATTTTCACAAGTTTGGGTTCGGTGACAAGATGGCACTCAAAATCAGAGTTGAGCATCGAGTTACCTGTTCATGGTCAACAAATTTACAAAAGACTTTCTTAGATGGCCAGAGTGGTTAACACTTAAAGGCTTCTTTAGATGGAAAGAGTTGCATTTGCTATATTTGAACACAGTCTAAGGCTGCCTCAGTCTATGGCTAGCAGCAACACACGTCTTATGGAAGCTGCATATCCACTTTCCATGGACACATATGTTACTGCTAGCCACAGCCAAATCATCTGAATGCAGTCCTAGCTTTGGTACCTCCATCAGAATGAAGGACGCCCTCTCTCAGCAGGAAGTAGCGTAAGCCATCTGGAGTGTAGGTCCTCAGCCTGTCAAAGGGGTCCACTACGTTACCCCTGCTCTTAGACATCTGAGAAATGAGAAGAAGAAAAAAGAAAAATATTTCACTAGGCCAAACCAAATAGTATTCAGAGCAACACAGGGCAATCCAAATAGATTTTGTTTCAGTCAGGCGAACATTTCCTTTTTTAAATTTCTATTGCCTAGACTTGACTCTCGAGTCATTCTTAATGACTGTAACAGTGGATTTTTATTAAAATTTCCGAATAATTTGGTTGGCGCAACTCCTGAACGCCAGTCTGAACATTCTGAAAAAGATGAAACAGAAACAGATGGTTATAATTGTGGACATAATGTTTGAATGGAGCAGATTTTTTGTATACTGAATACCTTGAAATTGTCCATGGTCCAATGAGAATGGCAAACTATGGACCGCGGCGGCGGCAACCCAGCAGCCAATAGAAATGCCGGCCAGTAGATTGCATGGAACCTGATAAAGAAGTTATTGTTGAGAGTAGAGATGAAATATTAGACAAAACTCGCTGGTCAGAAATGTGTCTGCTCATACAGCGATCAACAAACTGTTCTTGGGTGTCCTTTGGACAGATAAGTGCGCGGTATAAATGTTTAATGATTATTATTATTATTATTCTTATTATTCTTATTTAAGGATACTGATGAGTGCATGCTAGAGCTCCTTACAAAGTTAGAAATACTTGCATTATGGAAATCAGATTTTAGATTTGACTCACTTGAGGATGTCTTTTCCAACGATGTGAGTAGCCGGCCATAGGTTGGTCTGTCCAGGGAAGCCACAGACTGTTAAATAGTTGACTAAAGCATCCAGCCAGACGTAGATCTGAAGATTGCATTTGATTGAAAACATGAAAATATTAAAACCATTTTAAAGCAATATGGACTGCATGCATGAATAATACGAGATGCTTCAAGTCACAAGGAAATCACAAGTCCAGTCACAATTAACAATGGATGAACAATAACAAAGGAATGCATTTGTCCACAGTTCACTTGAAAGCTTGTGAGTTGACTTAAGCCTGGACTGGACGACCTGTGAGTGACAAGACTTATGATGGAGTCTTCCACACTGTGGGCACATTTGAATGCTTATTACCGTTTGTGACGAATCGCCGGGAACAGGGATGCCCCACTGTAGCCTGTCCCGTTGCCTGGATACAGACAGGTCTTGTAGACCGTCTTCCAGCCACTGACGCACCATGGTGTGAAACTTGGCTGGATACACCGCTGGACAAAGCAGAAAAGCACCATGAAATAATTCAAGAAAATTAGTGGGTGCAATGAAGAAACATCATGGAGCTGGAAACTGCAAACCAGATATTTATTGCTCAGCAGATTTATGTGCCAAGCAAAAATCAGCCGACAACCAGTCAGAAGCAATATGCATCACATGACTGTTTGGCTGGTAACCTGCTTTTTGCTCATCAAATATTTTCTGTGCTTAGTAAATTTCTGTATCCAGAAGCTCAATAAAATGGTTTCCCAGCTCTAACTGGGTGCACAGACAAAATGTCCTGAAAATTCTAACTAATTTAGTCTAAAATAGTTTCAAAATAATTAATTGTAGCTTAACCAAACTCTTGTACACTACTTACCTCTAGGGTTATTATCTAGCCACTCTAGGAGTCTAGGAGGAAACTCACTCAGTCTGAACATGTAGTTGGTCTCTGTCGTCCATTCCACAGGATTCCCTGTCTCTGTACAGACCTGACAAAAATATAGTTATCTTGGGATGACATTGATGAATTGATAACTGACTTAAATGCAAGGTTCTAAAGTAAGCATCGCAAATGAAGCGTTGTAGATCGGTCCATCAGAAGGACAATCACAAGTTGATCACAAGTCAATCACAAGCCAGATCACAACTAAGAGGGGATGAACAATAACAAAGGAATGCTTCTGGTGCGGTTCCCTTGAATAACTTGTCACTCAGAGGACTTGTGATCAGTGTTACAGTCAAGGTACATGTGATGTGTCACACATACAACACAGTCATGTCACAAAGTACATCAAAAGTCAACTGTCAAGTCCAGTGACAAGTAACAGGGAGTAAACAATAACAAAGGAATGCCTTTGCTTTGCCACTGTTTATTTGAATAGCTTGCGACTTAGCTTGAGATGGACTTGTGATGACAACAACTCTGACTCGGTAGAAACCTGTCAGAGCAACCCGGTAGTTTGCACTGTATCGACAATGAGAAATACCAACCTTCACTCCATTTTGAGCGTTGCTGTCGCGTACCTGCTGAGTGCTCAGAAAAGTCTCATCTGATGTTGAGTACCAACCTTCATATTTGCCCTTGTAGATGTGGCCTCGTTCCTGCAGTATAGTCTTGAGAAAAAATTAATTAAAATTTTTTTTTAATTTAAATTATTTTGCAGATGCCCTAATGTTAGCTCCCAGTTCTGAAGACTGAAGAAAGCAAATGTTTTATACTAAGTGGCACTGGTAAGAATCAGATCCAGGTCATAGAAAGGTGGATGACGGGAAAACAAAATGTTTATTACTGAATGGAAAACTTGAATTTATTTGATGACACAAAATCATCCCGTCTACAACTTACCCAGAAGTGATTGACTGCTTCTTGGTGTCTCACTTCAGTGGTGCGTATGAAGTCCGTGCACTTGACATTACTTTCTGTGAAGAGTCTCTGAAATGAAAAAGTACCCCAAGAAGAAAAACCATAAGACAACAAAATGAAAAAAAAACTTTGCCAATGTCAGAACAAGACTGAAATTCATCAATGACCGATACCCAATAACCATCTGTGTTTCAGGTACACATTTTCTCCAGGTTGGGGAGAAGCAATTATTGACAATTGTGACAAAGTGTCTTGCCCAAGGACACACGCACCACAAGCCCAAACGTTGGAATCAAAACCCACACTCAGCAGGACTATCCACCGATATTGGATGCTCAAGATGGACAAGGCGGCCACAGCACTCCACAAAAGTTTAAATTCTCTTTTTGATCAGAGGTGGGATTTAAAGCTGCCTCAGTTTACTAACTCGAAATTCCCGCGAGACCCGGTCGCAGTATTCCTGTGGCTTCATCTTGGCTGACGACGCTGCTTGCTGCACCTTCAATCCATGCTCATCGGTACCCGTCGCGAAGATGGTCTCCTTGGCACCCGTATTCTGCTGCCACCGGTGAGCGCAGTCAGCGATCAGAGCCGAGTACAAATGACCAATGTGCGGGACTGGATATACAAATAGAAAGACCAGGGACCAATTTCATGGCACTGCTAAGCACAAAAAGTTGTTCAAAAATAAGCTTAAAACTTTTTGCTAAGCTGAAACAGCCAGTTATCGCCTATTCATAATCTCATTGTACAATAAAATTTTGTCACACAGCCAAATCTCATTTCTAATTCTATGATTTTAAAGTTTGACAAGGATGTACACAGATAGCTTTTGGGCCAAAAAAAGGCAAGCAAAGCCAACTTTCTCTCACCTGCATTAACATAGAAAATTGGCGTTGTCAGGAACGCATTACCGGAAGAACCAGCTGATCCAATTGCTCTTACTTGCACCCTGGATATGCCAAGATTGGCAACATGTGCCTTGTAAAACTGTCCTAGGAAACAGCGCACACCCATTCTTCTTCCAAACACGCTCCTAACAACTTGATATCAGCATCCTGTTCTTGCCAGGGCTGTCCGAAAGCATCATTCTTTCCTGCTAATAATTGAAAAAAGATACATTCTTTAAAGTGTGTTTGTATCCAGTAATCTTGGTAATTCGGGGAATTAGTTCATTGTGTTTGATGAAGTAAGCCTTTACACAACTACTTCTGAAATCAGAAGGCTTAATTCTCTCCGTTGAGAAGCCTTCTGATTTCAGAAGTATTACACGACTTATTATACTAACTTAAACATTACTATACAAGCATTAAAATCTGTCATGGTCTGAAATTGTTGTCATGTGATTTGGCGTAGTGGCATAGCCAGCAAGGGAGGGGGGGGGCGCTGGCTACGCCTATGGTATATGCATGCTCTATGCAATTCCTATTAGTATTAATACCTCCAAGGCTCCATCATCCATGCACTAATTACCCCCCCCCCCCCAATAATTTGTAAGCAGTGCCCTTTTTTTAAAAAGAAATTGTTCTGAACAAGTGCCTTTTTTTACAAAGTGGTGCCCTTTTTGTGCCATCGGCCGTTCCGGGTGCCTTTTTGTTAATTTCACGTATTTATTGGCCCCGAAAAAGAAGCATAATGTCCGTTAGTACAGTGATACATAATCGTTGGTTTGGAATAGCGCCCCCATCGACAGATGGTAACAGCCCCCCCCCCCCCCCCCCCTCCGCATGAGTGCCCTTAATAATTAGGTATAATTATCACCCATTTCAAGAAATGTTGACCCCCCCCCCCCCTCCCAATAAAAATGACCGTGCTAAGTCGCCCCTGCATACATAAAAGGAACAGAACTAGAACTATTCGCTTTCGGTAATCATCACGTGTAAAGCTGGTGACGTCAGCGTCGTCTGCAAAAAAGTCTTCGTCCTTGGCCTTTTTACATGTTTTATCTTCTCATTTTTTTTATTGACAAATAAGCCTCGTTGTAAAATTTACAGTTTTTGGCTAATCCAATATAATATTTCATAAATATATCTGAATATATAGCATTATACATAAACACTTTCACTGTTATAATTATTTTAAAAGATTAAAATTGTATTATCAATAAAATTAATTTGTGTTTATATCAAACAATAAATTAAGTTTGTATTAAATAATGATTACGCGGTTTCTTTTTATAGAACTACGCAAGCGCAGTGAAAAATAGTGGTCACGGGATCTTACGCGTCGTTACGTTCGATCAATCCGTTGATCTCTGTACGTACGTACGTACGTACGTACGTACACACGCAGCTGAAACTCGCAGCTAGTTAGTTAACATTTTTGCGAACGACTAGATTTCGGAAGGAAGTAACCTGGCTGAATTATCTTCGAAATAACTTGCTTTAATCGCAGAGAAAAAAAATAAAGGTACGATTACTATTTTACGTAGCATATAGACGTCAATGTCATCCTTTTGGGGCAAGATATTGCAGCGTTCATGGCGTTTGTCGATGTAATTCATGTCGTAACGTTGATGTGGTTCTGTGACTGTGTTTACGTTGCCATTTTAATAAAGGGGGCGGGGCCGGGCGGGGGGAGGGTGGAGGGCGTACCGACGTGCTAGCGGTGTGGGCCGGGCACCATGGAGCTATAAATATAAATGGTGACACCATCCATTTTCCTAAACAGGTAGGCCTACTGGCCTAGTGTAAATTTTGATGCAAAAAATGGGGAAAAAATTGCAACCTGACGCCACTTCCGCGATTGTGTACAAAGTCTATGGAGAGTCAAGACAATTTTTATTTCCTAACAAAATTGGAAATGTTTCTCAGTCCCAGATGCATGTCTTATCGGTTTTGCAATGAATGACCTTCATTGAGATGATATATGAAGAAAAAAGTGGTGTCAGGTTGCAACATTTTTTCCCCAAAAATGAACATCATCCAAAAAGACACACTGGATGTTTTGTTTTTGGTAGGGCCTACATGTATTGTTGAAGGGCAATATTAAAAACAAAAGTTTGGAAAGATTCCCAATTTCCCATATCTGGCCATCACTTGTCACCCTGTGCACAAACCCTATGAGACTGGTCTGAAAATTTTTAAGTGTTTTCTCAGTAAATACTTCAGTATTTTCCCTGCTAGATTTGGTTTTTTTAGGACAATTAATCACTTTCTTATGGCTGATAGGTCACTGAAGTGAAGGGAAAAATTAGCAATGGCCAGATATGGGAATCTTTCCAAATTGTTCTTGGGTAGGACTAGGACTAGTAAGAGATTCCACAGTCTGTTGTTTCGGTTGGGCATGAAAAAGAACGTGATGTGCTTGTGAAAATGGAACTCGTTTTCGCAGAACTCCTACGAGTTCCGTTCAACAAGCAAGTCCGTACATGCTTTTGTATCTACGCCTTCTTTTTTTAGCCTAGAACGCAAGTTACATGTAAGTGGGGCCCCATAGAAGATATATCATCACGAACAATGCACTAGTGTAACCACATCAATACAGTACAGAAAACAACACATTCGATAGGTCTGCAGTGCTAGAAAACTGCTGTACATTTTGCCCCTAAACTCCATCCGGTTCGTTAGTAAAAACGTTATACACGCGCGCACACCCCTGATTACTAGCGCCCATTGGCTGCAAACGCTCGGGCTGCGTTAACTTCCGGTTCCAATCGTGCAGAAAGTGCTGGAGGTGACGTCACACTAACGAACCGGATAGCCAACTGAGTTGCGGTTCTCTGTTCTAGTATTATGTATGTGCGTGCACCAATTTTCTAATGTATTTTGCATCTTTGTCAACTCAGTTTTGTAATCGGTACTTTTGTTATTCAGGTTTTGAGTAAAATTTGAGGAACAAATGGCAAGCTTGGAAGCCGCCAGGTCGCACGGAGTAGCTAAGGCCTCATGGATGCTACGGCAGAGTAAGTTATCAGAAGAATTTAAAAAAAAAAAAAAAATCTTTGAATTGAGGCAATCTCAATCTTTGAATCTTTGAATTGAGTTGCTTAAGCATTCACTTGTTTGCTATTGATTGCCTCATCCCCGTTTGGATGTGGATAAGTTCAATTGTTTTTCTGTCCTTAGGTGAAATCCTTTGCAGATGGAAGAACTGCTTCTGTGTCCTGTACAGAAACGGGAACTTCACCTACTACAAGGATGAGAATCGTCAAGAGGAACAAGGCAGCGTCAACATAACCAAGAGCTGCTATGCTGTCAACGTAAGTCAGAGACCAAGCTACAACATTTAGGATGCTATGCAGTAATGTAGTCCAGGCCATCACAAGTGCATCACAAAGCCAGTCAGAAGTAAATCACAAGTCCTTTCACAAGTCAAACGGAGATGACAACGAAATGTTTTGTCACAATGCATTGGAATAACTTACGACTTGACTTGGAATTGGACGATTTGTAATATATCTCATGCAAGATTTTTTTTTTTGGCCATGTAGAGATCAGGGACACCTTTATTTTTATTTTGTTAAAATAAATAAATAATAACAGGAACTTATATAGCACTTTTAACTAACATCAAAGCGCTTTACATTATTATTACCCCTGATCATTGGGTCAATGAACATTCCAAATACCAACTCAGCTCCCTGGGGAGTATACAGCTCGATGCAGCCATTTCGGCGCAAGGCAGATAGAACCAATCACAATAACATCTCTGCCGTATAAACATAGTTATTTATATATTTGTTTTTGTTATTTGATTTGATTTTTTGTTTGTTTACATTTTAGTGTGGGGAAGAGATCAGTGTAGGGTGTCCTCCGCCTGGCAAAGTGAAGAGCTGCCTTCTTGAGCTGCGGACTCACCAGGTCAACATGATGTTCTGCACTGACTCCTTGGACGATAGCCAGACCTGGAAGTCCGCACTCATTGAGGTCAAAAATGCAAATGTGAGTCTTGTTACATGTACCATAGGCTGCGATCGATTTACTTGGCTATGGCTACTGCTTCCATTGTTGCATGTGTAATTACTGGCCGTAGCCAAGTCATTTAGACGTGGCCTTTAAGATTGTTTAGTAATAATAATAATAATGTGGTGCTTATAGAGCGCTTTATGTCAAAGGTCTCAAAGCGCTTCACAAGTATTATCCCTGTTCATCAGGCCATGAGATCAGTTTTTGCAGCAGCTCAAGATTAGTGCATTCTAGTCTCTACCTTCACAGGTACCCATTTATATTCCTGGGTGGAGAGAGGCAATTGTAATAAAGTGTCTTGCCCAAGAACACAAGCACCAGGTTCCCTGTCAGGGTTCAAACCCATGTACCATGGCACGCGAGTTGAACACTGTGACCATTTGACCACAGCGCTCCATGCTTGTTGGTTGCAGCATTTTGCAAAAATGTCTTTTTCCTAATTGAATTGCTAGATTTTAGCTGTTGATGTGATTTTCAGTGGGACATCACATATAACAAATCACACCATAATGAGTAACAGATTAATCAAAGTTTTTGTGTTTCTGTCTTTTTGCATGCCACAATAGCGAACAATTGTTTCATCTGAAGGTCACAAAATTGTAATATCTGGAATATTTTATTACGTTGATTTAATATTTAACTTACTTTTTCCCCAGAGTCAACCAGCCCGCCCCCCAGCAGCCCGCCCCCCAGCTGCAGCCCCTGCCCCCATCATGGCTCCACCCCCTTATGCCCCACAACCTCAACCTTCTGTGGCCATGGCCCCGCCCCCTTACACTGTCACTCAAGTGGCCCCTGTCAACCAGTGGGGCCGTACCACCACCTACACGAGCTATCAGGTCCCCAGCAACCAGTACGTCATCCCTCCGGCCAATCAGACGCTGATCTTGAACGGACGTACCGTGGTGCAGCGGGGCTACCCGGTCCAGAACACTGTGTACTCTTACCCAGGCCAGACGTGCATGTATACATGCCAACGTAAGTAATCACCTTACTATTTCATCGATGGCCAAGTCCGAAATTCTTGCCCATGACGGGAAGCAACACATTTATTTATGGGAAGTGGATTCAGCTGTTTACTTAGGACCATCCATACGTTGGATGTGTTGGGGGGGGGGGGGGGGGACATCCTGAAGATAATTAGAACTTAAGGGAAAGCCATTGTCGAATCTCTTGTAAAGCCATTTTTCATATAGTAACAAATTCCTGGTGTGATTTTCCCACGACAGCATCGCATTGCTGCTATGACTAATGATGGGTCGCCAGTAAGTGAACTCGTCTTTTCAAGAGAAAACAGTTCTTCATTTCACCAACACCAACTCAATTGATTGTTACATAGCTGTGAAGCATTTTTCGATTCAGTACCTTGAAATATAGTCATTAATGCAATACATGTCCAGAACTCATGCTGCATTGAGCTCATAGAAATTAAGATCATTTTCGGCTTTGTTGCTTTATTAAATATGTACAATGTTTTCCCCCTCATTACATTAACAAGAAGACATGCTTTAACCACGTGTCATTTCCAACACAATCTTTTACATTCCAAATTTTGTAATCTTGAAATAATCACTAATTGCAGTTTACATGTCAACACTTTAAAAATGATTTCATCATGAACATACATTTTTTACAGAGATGTAAGGCAAAGTTAATTTAAAGTGAAATTAAAAAAAAAAATCATAAAACATTTTAAAAACAGGAACTGTTTTTACAGGTTTCGCCCTGCCTTTGAAATTCAACAGTGTGCCCAGAAAGTTCATTATAATGAAGGGTGTTTTAGAACTTTGCAAAAGTGTTTTAGAACTTTGCAAAAGTGGCCTTTTAATATCCATTCAGTGCCAACGAAATCTTCAAAAAGGGAAAAACTTGTACAGTTTGGAACTTTAACGTTATTTTTCTGACTACCCAGTCAAATCTCTGTTCATAGTAAAACTATATTGGTCTGTTTCTCATTTGAAACCCTGCAGAGATCCACATTGGAATCCACGTTGTCTCCATTAGCATTTCAGTCATTGCTTTGGCTTCAATAAACATATAAGCCTTATGCAGTTGCATATGCCGCAGAGTTTAGTTTTCGTGAAAATGTCTACAAAATTGTTTGGATCTGAATAATTAATAATGTTGTGATTTTGGTTCTTTTTATTTCAGCTTCGCAGAGTACAACCATTCTGTACCGTTGATGACTGACACACTTTTGGATCGGCAACAAATGATTCGAGCTTCATAGTCTATCTTATGCGAATGGACATATTACATGCCCAAGATGTCTATATTTCAAACTTAAGCCTTAGCATGCTCTGTAATACTTGCTGAATATTTAGCAAAAGCTGATACACATACTTTGTTTATGAAGTAAAATACTCGTACATGTAATGGCAATGCTTTTGTTTTACAATTATCCAGAAAAATTAAGTCCTTTGTATGTTACATTTCATGAAGCAGTTTGTCTGAGAATGCTTCTAGCATAATATGAGAAAATGTTCTTAAATGACTTATAAGGGTTCAGTTATTTTCCTAAGTATCTTTAGTACTATGTTCTTTCGCAAGTGGTATGTTGGTGGGGACTATTGTAAAATTATGTGAATTGCAGTAAATTGGGGTAATCGTAATGTTTGTTGCATAGACCATGTGACCTATAACGTCATGCCGGCAGGCAACTACAGGGCAATCCCAAACATTTAAAGTATTTTTGCATAATTATTCATAAGACGGAATTTGTGTCGGGGTGATGTAAATTCAATATTGGATCTTTTGCATGTTATTTGGCCCACGTTATATGTCAATCAGACTCAACATTTTTAAGCCGTTCGTATTTCAAGAAATATACATACAGTGCTGAAGAAATCCATTGCTAAAAGTCGGCATCATTCGACCACAACATGTTTTTTACATTCAATGCCTTTGATCAGCTGGTTTAGAAATGTGAAAAAAAGTCAAACATATATCTTGGCCCTCTTGCCTAGAGGTGAAATGAGACTGAAAAACTACTTTGTGATTTTATAAGTGGAACTTAAGTAATTAATTTTGTGGTTTTCTTTAATTTCTGTCTTTATGGTTATTATTTGCATAATTAATGTCAAAGTGGAAAGGGCGGTTTGGAATATTTTGAGCAAATGTCAAAAAAGCTGTATATAATAAGTGTAGAACCTGTCTTGACATCAGTTTGATCAAATGCAAAACTATAAACTGTGTTAAAAAATGTCAACGTTTGTGCAACTGCAGGTTTGGAAAGATGGAATCATGTACAGAAGATAGGATCAAATCCTACAATTGAGATAAAAGTGTATATATTTAGATCTGTGGATTGTTATCTTGAATTCTTTGAACATCATTGGTAGTTTCTGTCTGGATTTTGGTACACAGTACAAAGTGCATAGCGATAGAGATTAATACAGCTGATTATGTACACAAACAAGTTGTTTATTCAATTTCATCCCCACATCAGAATTGAATGAGGTACATGTACTTGTAAAATACGCATGTATTTTTTTCTGCATGTGAAGGAAACAAAAACTTTTGTATGTATTTTTTTATAACAACCTCCAGAAAAAAATAATAAAGAACAATACTTCATTGCATGCATGAGATTATTCAAAGTTACCAATCATGTTCATTAGAATTTCGCCAAAAAAAACTATATTTATATTCTGTTGCCAAGCAAAGCTTTTATAAGCTGTATTAATTATATTGCTTCAGTACTGCAATTTGTTGATGGGTTAATGATTAAGTAGCTCTGCGGTAATCGGTGACTGAGCAATAGTGAAAGGTTAAATAAAGCAAATTGAAAAGAAAAGTGTGTTTGAGATTCATTGTTTTAATGAAAATTACTCCTACATTGCTGCTTTTTCGTGCAAAGACAAGGGGACCAAATATATTAAAAGAAGATAGGTAAAATCAATATTCCTAAGTAACCCCTAAAGCTAACGGGGAAATTAATTTGCAGCCAGAATTTTTTTTATCGATAAATAATTGTTATCACAAGTTCACATTCCTCCAAGAAAGTTCGTTCACCTAATTTTTAAAACAATGCATTATTCACGAAAGAATGTAAATAAGTCCAACCGCGCTTGCGCATTACGCGCTGGCGCTTGACTATTGTTACTTTTGACCAATCGGGTACCGTGTTCTTCGGTTAACGTTTCGTTAACAACCTCGGCGGTGATGACGTGACGTGCGCGTGAGGTGTTTGTTTACATTTTGCTCATCAGACCCTACTTCGAGTTGTACACGAGTGTTGCACCAGACTTTCTCTCGCGTATTTGAAGTAATTTGAGCCTATTATTCGCTGAAATATAGCCACAAAAAACAACATAAACTTGTCTTAGACAAGCTGTACTTTGATAGAGACGACCTATTGAAGTGAATCGTCATGATTACTTGCTTGGTCGTAGTTACGATCGAGATACTGCACATCGCTACACCATGGCTGAAGGAGAAACTGGCTGGCTCCCCAGAGTAAGACTTTTAGAACTCATTTGGAGTTGATGACATTCTTGGATCATATCCACTTGTTCCGTTACGAAATATTTTAGATATATTGCCCTTTCAAAACAGTTTTCATCAAGCAAATCCTGCTGTAAAGTGTCATTTTGAAATAACTCTCGGCTTGAAAAAATGAAACCGACGAGGTGACTGAATCAGTATTCATACCAAAAGTGGGTATGCTGTGTGGATGGGGTGAGGTTAGGTAGTGGGGAATGGGGTTGGTGAGGGGGTGGGGTGGAGGGTGTTGGTTAGATGCAGGGGTGGGGTTGGATGGGGTGGGGTGGTGGGGATGGTTGGGATGGTTGGGGTAGTTGGGGTAGTTGGGATGGGGTGGGTGGTGAGTGGGAGGGTTTGTTGTTGGGTGGATGGTTGGACAGGATGGGGTTGGGGCGTGGGTGAGGGGAGGGTGGGTGAGTGGGCGGTTGTACTGACAGCCTGTCCTGAACTGACTGACTGACTGATCTACTGACCAACTAACTGACTAATTGACAGACTGACTGACATACTGAAAGAATGCTGAATGACTGCATGACTTGCCTGAATGACTGACAGCCTGCCTGACTGTTAAATTGACTGATCGCATGGCTGACCGAATGTTTGACTGCCTGACCAACTGGCTAACTGACGTTTGACAAAGTTAATGATATCAATGCAACACTCATGTACAGTATGTGACAATTTTTTTCAATTACAGACCTACAGCTGAGCACACTGAGCCTGAGCCAAAGCCAACTGCACCGAAAGTCGGAAAGCTCCGACTGACCAATCACCATCACCTCCTCCTGGATACACAAATATGCCGCCATCAGATCAACCAATCGGTGCGCACCACAGAGAAGACCATGGTATATGCATCGGCCGTCGAGGCAGAGTCGGCCGAGATCGAGCGCCAATTGGCCAAAGAGCGACGTCAAGTCGCCAAAGAGAAAGGCGACCTAGAAGCCGGGATGAATAAGGAAAAAGCAGCCGTGGTGACCAAGATAGACGCAGCTCAAGGATACATTAACGAGAACCTGGCACCACAGCATAGCCGACTTCAGGCTCAATTCCGGCAGATCCAGAATGAGAATTCGCTCCAAGTAGATGAGTACGATGGCCTTAAGCAGAGCATCGAGAACAGTAAAGTTCTGGAGGATGGATACAGAAAGCAAATCGCTGGTATGGAGAAGATGTTTAAGGCCAAATCTGCCCATCAGGTTTCAGAAAAAGCTGCGATCAACAAAGAGCAGAAGGTAAGGGAAAGATAAAAAATTTGAAGTTTCAAATTCATCAGCAGATTGAAATGGCATTTAGTTTTGGCATCTGAAACATGTTCTTGATATGACACACTTGATACTACACTATACTTGGATGTGTTTGACTTGTTTGCTTTCAGGATCTCACCACAGAAATCAATAAACTGGAGAAACAGATATCCTCTTTGACTTCATTTCGCCTGCAAGCTCTCAAGCTGGAAGAGCTGAACATGAACAATGAGACAGCAGAACTCAAGAGGGCAGCACACAACTACAAAGTCAACGGGGTGCCTAGAGGTCAACTCAT
Source organism: Patiria miniata (assembly GCF_015706575.1). Classification (NCBI taxonomy): domain Eukaryota; kingdom Metazoa; phylum Echinodermata; class Asteroidea; order Valvatida; family Asterinidae; genus Patiria; species Patiria miniata. Next base: position 2,267,874 of record NW_024037055.1, read on the forward strand.
TGCCGCTGTGTGTCTTTATTATGGAGCACAGCTGACCGCCTTTGTTTTTGCCGCTATCATGCTAGTCTTCAACATTGCAATTGTTAGTGCTGCTTTTAAATTGGACTTGTTGGATCAACTCATTGCAAACATCATCTAAATGAACACGATGAAAAAAGACTACTGGGGAAGGTTTGCAATTGCAGTAACACCACAGAAGGAGTCTCTTTTTATTGTGGTTTGAGAGTAAGTTGGAGAGAATCAGATGGTGAATACTTGATGTTTTGGTCAGTCTCCTCTGGTTGTGTTCAGAGGAGGTGTTGGATTTGGGTGGATACTGGTTGAGTAGAAAACCGAGTGCTATACCGAGGCGTGAAGAAGAGGAGGTCTGCACATGGTCTTGTGAAATGGGAGAGAGGAGACTGTGCTCACTGAACTTAGTCAGCAGAAGACAGGCCCTGCTGTTGGTGGGTGGTAGGGAGAACAGGGCAACAGATGTCACTCAGCTGGAAACTGGTGTCTTGAGGTATGGTGCGAAACTTGAAGATCTTGATGGCGTCTCAGATACGTCTTGGGTTCCATTTTTGGAAGGGGTGAGATGAGTTCTGCCCTCTAGCTGCCATTTGATAAAGTCATCTGATCACTGTGATTGTCCGACAGTGGCTGACTTGAGGAACTCTTCCATGGGCTAAGTTGTTCTTTGAGTCTAGTGTCGAGGTCGTGCCCAGTTTCTCTGATTTGCCACACTGACAAGGGATGTGCCGGGGCGTATACTCCAGGGAAGTTCTTGGGACCCAGTTTGTCTATGTGAGTGCAGAGTAGGCCTTGAAGTTTATCAGACAGGGGTTGTGGAACACACTTTGATGCCTGCTTGATGTAGGGCACCTCAGAGTCTTTGCAAAAGTGACCTAGGTACTGGAGGCAAATTCAGCACCTGCTGTGGTCTGTTGGGGCCCAGTCTACAGCAGGCCAAAGTCGATCTTCCAACTACTCAATTTGCCTCCCTTACCTACACTCCCCTTTGTACAGACTCTGACACAACAATCAAGCAGACATCAAGGTGTACAAATCAGTTCCTCTCTAACTCCAAGGCCTCCTCCCCACCCTCACACCCAACCTGGATCCTAACAACCGCCCTCAAGTATTTGACATCCTTCGTCATTGTGTCTACATCAAGGAAACGGGTTGCAACCTGGAGGAGCACAAAGCCCATGGAAGCTGGGGGCCAGTTTGATTAGTCAGTCATTTTCAGCCTTTCCAAGCAATCTGATGACTTCACCAACTTGCAGGAAGCAGAACTCAACACCCTCATCCATATAAAGGAACACAAGATGCATCTGAGGAGCTATCAAGATCTTCAAGCATCACACCGTACCACAAGACATCAGTTTCCAGCTCAGAGATATCTGACACCCCGTTCTCCCTACTTCTCTCCACCACCAGTGCTCGTCTCCTACTGACACAGTTCAGTGAGCCCACTCTTCTCTGCCTCAATTCACGAGATCTTGTGCCAGCTTTCTCATCTTTACGCCTTGCTGAGCCCTCGGTTTCCTATGAGCAGTATCTACCAGATTCCATCACCTCTCCTGAACATGGTCGGAGCAAATTGGTCGAAATATTGGGTGTTTACACTGGTTCTTCTCAGAGGCATTTTCTTTTTACACAATTCTTCTGAGGACCGTTCACCAGCTTCAAATCGTGTTAGGAATGGATAGTGATATTAGACTTGTTATGACGTCGATTGCCAGTTTTTCAATCATTAGTTAATTAATTCATTGCAGTTAGAAATGTCTATAATTTGATGAAGTTATTTTCACTATGGTAAAAATTTCACTCACTATATATTTTATGCACTGAATTGCCTATTTATATAATATTTATATGAAGGAAAATCAAAATATTGTTATTAAAATCATGAATATCTCTTCGAAGTATCATGAACCTTAAACAATTTTAATAAATATTTTTTATGTATTAAATAGTGCCAACTAGGAATTGCTTATTTACATATCATATTTATAAAACTGAAAATCAAATATTATTATTAAATTCATAAATATCTCTTCGAATACTCATGGACCTCAAACAATTCTTAGAAAAGTTTTGTATATCAAGATCATTGCCAATTAGGAAGGATTTATTTTTAAAATTTTCACCAAACTCTTTCAATTTTCCTCTGTTGTTTAACTCTACTGAGGTTAAACAAGAAATTATTTCAAATGTTTAAATCCAAACCATTTTTATAAAAAAAAGAAAAATCCAAAAGAAAAGAAAATATCAAAGGCAAAAAAAAGTTTAAAATATGAAATGCAAAAACCAAATATTAAAAAAAAAGATTAAAGTAATAAAAACTTACAAAGTGAAAGTAGAAATTAAAAATTAAACACTTTCTCATTGTGTCTCATTTTTGTTGTGTCGTTTCACTTTTAAAACATATTTGCCAGTTATTAGGACAATGCACTTTTTCATTTCTTCCAGTTTCATGTGGAGGGGACGCATGTAAAAGTAAAAAGAACATCATAAGGCCACGTTAACCTCTCTCCCTCCCTAAAAAGCGCCAAATCTGAAAATTAGATAAAAATCTAGCAACTGTCTTTTGTGTCCATGCAGCTGGTGGCGCTAGATACCCTGCAATTATATCTTTTAGCGGGGGGGGGGGGGGGGGGGGCTGCAATTTGTCATACTGATGGCCAATTTGCTTGAGTGCTGAGCTTCAGTTTAGAACTTTATATTAATATTCATGAGCCGAACACGCAATCAGCTCGGATCATTCGCAGACACTTTTGGACACACGCCCTCGTGACTCAAGCTGCCCAGAACTGGCAGCAATTCCTTCAAGACGCCACGTAGAGCCCTGGCTGCGGAAATGCGTTTCCTACTGACCCTGGTTGTAACTGGCAATGCTTAACTCCGCTGACTTTCCCCGTCGACATTGCAGCCCAAGTGGAAGGTTCGAGCTGAGCTGATCTGAGCTGACTTTTTACCAGTCAGCAGCAACGGCAGTGCCGGTGTAGCACGGCCTGGGCAGACTGAAGTTACGGTGAATTGAACTTGCCCCTTGCGAACTCGACTCGGGTAAGGGAGAAAAATGGCCTTCTTCAAGCGAACCTTCGCCAAGCGGTTCGACATGCTGTTTCGTCGCAGGAGACGGGGAAAGTTTGTGGAGTGTGTCCATAAGGTGATCGAAGCTCGGCGCAGCGGATGTATAGACGAGGATGGCAACATCCTCAAGCCGCTGACGGAGATGTTAGCGGCACATGAGAAGCTTAACAAGGGAGCTGGGTCTAACGGCGCGGCCGAATCGGTCAGTGAGGAGGCCCTGAAGGCGGAGCCGCGTACGCGCAACACGCACCGGCCCCTGGCGCGGCAACAGGTGGTCTCCATACGAGACTCCTACCCACTCCCCGAAGAAGATGACGGCTCGGAGGGCTACGCGTCCGCTGGAGAGACTGACGACTCGTTTAATCCCACAGCCTTCCTGGAGCGGAATCGCCGTACCAGCAGCCGGCGATTCTCCAACAACAGCGAAGAGGGTGGCCACAGCAACCGGCGGGTTCGCTTCTCGGACGAGGTGCAGCAATTCGGCGGGCTTGACAGCGAAGACGTCCAGGAGGAACCGACCGTCCCTCCCCCAGCCGAACCCGAGGAACCACCTGAGGAACCGGACCTGAGCTCGCTGCCCCTGGTACGCAAGATCGAGTACTTTGAGGAGGTCATGACCCGTCTGAAGAAGGAACGATTGCGGATCAAGAAACTGGACGGTACTCTGGATCAGCCGCCCAGCCCCTGCCCTGGCTCTCCGGAGATTCGGCACCGGGTCAAGCTCTTCGAGGACATTTCGAAGGGGATACATATCGAACCGCCTCCTCCCAAGCCGCGCCGGGCCGTGCAGTCTTGCCAGTACACGCAGACAAAATCCAAAATTAACTTCTTTGAACAGTTGTCCCACGAGTGCTGAGTGGTCGCCATTTCGTCTGGAGATGATTCCGAGAATTTCTTCAGCGGATCTTGTTTTCGGCGGATTTTAAAAAATATATTTTAATGAGCTTAATTCTTGTTAACCTTTTGCAGAAAGCCCCAAACTGCATTCCGTTTTTGTATTTTGATCTTCATCTTGTAAAACAAAGACAAAAAAAACGACGCCACACAGTATTGACTTGTCAATGATGTCTAAGCTAATTGAGCCAGCATGCATTATTTTCACTCGAACATGTGGAAAATGACATCAATTGTCCTCGAAGAGCAACCTATTATACATTAATTTGGATGTAGCCGTTCATAAACCTTGATCAACTTCAGAACAAGGACTAAATTTGCCCAAAATGCCGATAGAACAATCTATTGAGTATACTCCCAAGGAAGGAAACGCACAACACCATTTAGAAGAGGAAGGTTTCGAAGATGAAAAACTATGTTTCGCACAGAATTGCTAATTGGAATCGGTTTCTTATGAAATCACAATTAACTCAAATTCGATCGTCTTCAACTCCTCCGACAGCAGATCCTTGACCGCATCAGGCTGACAATGAGTCACGTACACTGCGGGGATTTTTTTTCGGGAGTTTGTGGGTCACGTCATGTTATTACCTTGAAGACTGGCACCTGGACATGGACACCTCGGGGTGTCTGTATGACCGATAATCGATATCCGGATGAGAGCGGGATCGCGTCAATATTAGACGCCTTCAAAATCGGTTTAACGAACTTAAAGGCTCGAGTATCGATTCCGTTTACTCGCATTGGTATCGAAATATTATAGATCTCTCTGAATCCTACCATCCGATTTGGATGAATTGGGTTTCATAATATTTCAAGATTGACAGTGTCACTCAAAATTCATCCAACTTTGAGTCGGTTCATAGTTCATATACTTCACGCAAAAGCAAAGCGAATTTCACGACGTCAAGTCATTGACGGTTCGCCTTTTAATTCGCTTGGCTCTGCAACTATGAACCGTGATTAACGATAATCCATTGGTAATGAAAATAGCGAACGTGTGATACGGAAAACTTTCGTGCGAAAAAAATTAACACGATCTTTTTAAACGTGGCATTTTTACTCTTCGACGTCATCCTTCTCCATGCGCTAGAGAGCTAGAGCAACGCAAGCGGAGTTTTTTTGACGGTGCGGTTTCTTGGCATCGGGCGCCGGGCGATGAAATTATGAATTTGTGGTAAAACCTGTGTACAATTACAAACTAGTTAAACTTTCCTACAGGAAGCCGCGGCAAACATGACTAAGTTTCTCGCCCTTTTGTGTGAGGATTAATCACTGGTCCTTTTGACAAAGACTGCGTGTAATAAGGGAATAAGCAAACGATAAACCCAGTGTTTGTTTTTAAATTAATCATTGGTAAAATGGAATTGTGGGTGCAAAACAATATGTCCGCTAGTGAGTTTAACTAGACCACTTTAACCGTGAGCATTCAGACTCATCGGTGGGAACACGACATTAAACGAAACGTCTGAGTTTGCGTATTTACCATCGGATTTAAATTGGTATATTAGTATTTTTCGAACCACAAACTTTACGTGTGTGTTTTGAATCATTCTGAAGTGTATCCAAATGGAATGCTCACAAGCTTTTGACGGTTTTAATAACAAACTTTGGCAAGGTGCGGCAATAATGCTTCATGACCAGCAGTGCCAGTCTGTGTGCGTGTCACCCATCAAAAGTTAGACCTCGGGATTTTGCACGTACAAGTGCCGCTATCTCATTAAACCCATGACTGTGTCGACCAAAAATAGAAAGTTCCATCGAAAATGGCCGAGCCCACTAACGAATACTTCCTGCGCCTACAACGGCTGATACGCTCAGTCTTCGCTTGACTCAGACTCGGCTTGCAAAGTACCGGCTTGGACGTAGATTTACCCATACAGCAAGGGACAGATTTTTACCGATGATTATTCTTCTTTCTAATTAATATCTCTTTTGCAGCAATGAACCTTTTCCGGGTTAAATGGCGTCGGCTTTTACAAATTAATTACTTCTCAATTAATCACGTAAAGTTTCAGTTGAGAAACTGCTAAAAATAATCGGGCCTTAATCAAAAGGGCAACTTTGTCCTCCAATAAACATTGTACAGTGTTCTTAATTGTACATGTAATTTGTATAAAAAGAAAAGCCATTCATAAGTACATCAAGGGGCTCTAAACTTTCACTTGTTCTGTCATAAATTCATGTTAAAATCAATGTTAAATTGGCAAGTTTTGCAGGGCCTTAGTAATATCCTTGTCACAGTTTAATCATCATCAGTGACCCGTCTCTTGTGGCGTCCATCATCCGTAGGCGAATTTGCAAACTTGGAGTTTCGTTGTTTCAAAAGAGAGGTTCAAAGGTTTAATCAATTCCCATCAGCCATCGGTATGACTAAAATTATTTTTTTTAATCCTTTCTCCACCGAACACGAACTGCATGAGTGCTTTATTGGGTGAAGTAAATATATATTCCTGATAAAATAATGTGCGAACAGAAGAAACACCCCATAACTTGCAACTTATTTGTCATATGTTAACATAATTTTCAATCGTGAGAAAACTAAAGCTTAACGAGAAATCGGTATGCAATGTCTTCCCTTGCTCTGATGGACGCCAGAACACATTCGCAATCTAGATCTTTGTTTTCGTTTACTTCTCCAATTTTGACTAATGTTTTGTTCGTCAAATTCCAAAAAAAAAATTGAGCGAATACCTTCCAATGATTTGGAATAAATTTTGTAATAAATGTTTTACAGTTTTATTTCAAATTTCTACTTTATCTTGTAAAATATCTTCAATACAAATTATAAGTTCACCTGTTATATACTTTCTGTTTTGTAATTTTGTAAAAAAAAAGTTAAGATATTGAACTTTAAAGGGTGTATCCAGGACGGGACAATGCGGCACATTCTATTCAATAAGACAGAGTACAAGACAATTTTTGTTGTTTTAAAATGAAAAGCGGCAAATATTTATCTCCTGCCCTGGATCCACCCTATTATTTTGAACTGAATACTTATCGTTTGTAATCGGATAGTATACAATTCATTAACAATTCAACCTTGGTTAAAGAGCTTGAGTTTTTGAGAAATTAAAAAAATGAAGACATTTGTGAAAACAAATTGTCCTATTTTTCTTGCTGGTATGTGACTGAAATAAAACAAAACATTGTTGATGTAAATATATACGCTTTGTTGCTGTGCTCCTTTTTTAATTTTTTTTTTAATATTCTCCAGTCGAGTCAAACTTAGAGCACCCATGCAGTAAAAAAACGAAAACTATCACGTGGCCCATCCAAAACGTCCCTCGCTAAGTGCCCACTTCATCCAACAATGTACCAGTGGGGACAAACCTTTAATTTAGTTTTGTTGAATATCGTACGACGAAAACGTATCGTCTGCTATGGGTCTTGGTCTTGGCAGCCCTATATTCGGGTTAAGCTTCACTGTTATGACGTCACGGGGAAAAAAAGAATGACGTCACGAATCGAAGCTTAGAATGTCAGGATGCCTGCTGATTTTTTATTTTTTCAGAATCTTAATAGGTCAACGGTGTCGCCTTTTTGGTTCACTCCAGTCCATAGCCATTCATGATGCAAACGATTTTTTTAAGCTCAAGAATGTGTTTCTCCGTGAACCAGATTAGGACCATGCAGGGCTGCGCCTTTCAAGCACAAAACATAAGTCATTTTAAATTGAAGGGAGTCTCGATGTACGTACGTCAACCTCGGATGTCGGTTTTATAATGATAGCTGCATCAATTGTAATTACCTTCTGTGCAACAAGAAGTGCGTCTTTCCAGCATCGGGAAGCGTTGATAATTGACACTTTCCTTCACGAGACGAGTGTGAGGTGGTGTTTTACTGGAAGGCAGAGCCAGGCCCCGCCCACATTATCGTCAGAACCTGGCCTTTTGGAGCTGTGCCCAAAGTGAGCCTAGCTATAGAGAAAAACTTGCAGGGTAGAAGTGCGAACATTGGGCCGTGTGAGGGGTGGATCTTTAGATCAAGGGGGGGGGGGGGGGGGTAGCTTCCAACAAGGGGTTTAGCAGGCATGCATTTGCTGTGTTTTTATCCACAATTTGTCCTATTTTTGCGGCCAAAGAGGGGAAGGGGGGAGCCCCGTAGAGCCACCACATTGTCTAATAGTATCATGCTGCCACCATTTCAGTCATGTTACCTATATCCGATAATGTGTTTGTGCAAAAAGGAACCAGGCTATTTTTTTCCGTCCAGCCTTGTTTTGGTAGTGATTTGAATGGGAACAAATCAAAATGGCTGCAACATGATAAGGCAAAAAAAAAAGTCTCCGGTTTCTGGTATGGAGCTTGCCCAAAAAGTGGTGCGGCGACGCGGCTTTTTTTTTTTACCTGACTTTTTTGCTTCAAATGTCGGCTGATGACCGCAAATGGTGCCCGACTAAACTTAGTGCAAATACAATGTATATGGGAGTCCGGAGAGGCCACATAAAGCTTATTCTCGATCATAACCCCATCTAAAAACACGTTAAAATTGTGCAGCAGCAGGATTCCAGTCAAACCAGTGAGTTTGGCGGTTTTTAGACATCATCTTTTATTGAAAAAAAAACGTTTTCATTTTGCCGACGCGCATGGCTACGGCGACGCGCGCGCATACCAGAAACCGGAGACGTTTTTTTTTGTGGCCTAATGGTCTACTATTGCCTCGGTTGTCCAACATCTTGGCCTTTGTAATGCCAACATTTTCCCGCCCCACTATTAATATTTCAGCTAGACTTTAGATAAAATATGAACACTATTTTTGAACAGTGTGAATAATATGGTTCAATTTGCACGGAGGTGCTCGAAAGCCTATTTTCTGGAATTGGAACTCTTTTCGATATAATGAATGGCGGACACCAAATAGGAGGGCGGTAATTGGTTCGGGTAAATATGGGTAGGCCTAAGTATACTGAGGCTGACGGGCTTAAAAAAAGAAGTTTTTTTCACCTCTAAAACCTGAGGGGAAAGGAATTAAGGTACATGCCTTATGTAAGTCTTACAGTCATGCCATTGAAAGTCAAGAATAATGCCTATAAAGTAAGATTCCAGCTACATGGCATCGAAAGTGTTAACATCTCTCATCAACATCACAATTGTCAGATCGCATTACAGTAATTCAAAAACACTTTCATGGTCTGAAACATCTGGAATAAGTGAAGTTACTAAGTCCATGAGTAGTCGTCTCCCCCCTCCCCCACCACGGTTCGGAGACCTTTTCTATCACGACACTGCAGATACATCTTGCGTGAGTGAGTAATAAGCGCGCGCGTTTGTGGACACCATCAATATTTCCCACAAGGGTCAAAATCAAAAGTATAATATTTGACTTAAAACCACTAAGATATCGTCCCATTGGGTAATGGAAGATAAAAAAAGGGAGGGGGTCATGATAGAAGTTGGTTTTCCACAGTTGTCACCAATTGTAGGGACCCTGGTCGTCACGCGGTTTATTTGCCGCAGGGGTACAACATAAATCCGTCTAATTGTGCTCACCAAAGTACAGGAAACAGCCGTCAAATCAATCAATCAATCAATCAATATATTTATTGTCCACGTTAAAAAACATAGAAATTTGACATCCACTGGCCAAATACAGGTACACACAGTCAATATAAAAACTATATAAATTACAAAATTAGACAAGTTTGAAATACAAAGCAACAAAAGACCCGCACACTAAAAAAATGCACCAGCCAAAACAACGCCAACCGGTCACATGGTACAACATCATAGACAACATCAGGCTGGAAGGATACAGAGAGAAAAGAACACCCAGCCTTCCTACCCCGTAGCCCCCCGTGACCAATCAACGCTGCCCCGACCAATCCATTCCAAGAGTGCGAAAAATACATTACGAGACCATGGTAAAAAATGCTAACAACCCTTAGTTAGACCCTGCTTGCATTGTCGGTGAACATGTAAATAGCATTAGGAACAAATGATCGTCTGGTGCGACATAGTGAAGTCCTAGGAACAGAAAGACGAATACCCGACCTATTGAACTTCATTTCTTAGAAATTTGACATCAAAGTAAAAAAAAACACCGAATTTTATTACAATATTTAAATCCAACTTTAACGTCATCATGCTCCATTTTCAAAGACATTTTTTAAAGCATAGGCCTACACTGGTAACGAAATTATACGTACAATCTACGACTGGTTCATCATAAGGATCGTATTTAGATTTGAAGAAACTACCTGCTAACTAAAAGCATTTCGTGAAATAAAACTTGAGGGAAATCAGTACGTTTTGTTTTTGAAGTTATCTTCTTTAAAACAATCGTTTTCCGTGGTTATCAATTATCATTGACTTGGTCAACCCGCCTAATCACCGGAAACCCAATGTTGTCTTCTCACGCAACAATCTAATACATGATGACTGATAACTTTGAAGCAGCCAACTATTCTTAAAATATCTTGATTCATCAACAAAAAGACGACTAACGAATTTTATGAAATGTCATGTGTTACTATAATTGGAAACGGTGCGTAGAGGACTGCATACGCACGCATGCCGCACCCGTCTCTGGACCGGCCGTGTTCAAGTTGGCCCGGCGCCATCGCACGGGATCATGGAGTGGACTTTCCTTACCTTACCACGGTACCACAGATGTCAAAATGGGGCTCACTGTATTGTGTTGATTGTCAGAACGGTCTTTTTGAAAGGAAAACCGAATTTATTAGTTACTATAGCCAACAGTAAAACACACACTGACCATTACTGGCGAAGATGAATACCAATCACTAGGCCTAAGTTCTGGGGTTTTTTTTTTAGTGGATGGGGGTGCAAAATGGGGAAAGCCGCGCGTTGCTTCCGTTAGTTCCTATACCAATCAGATGGCCATACCGCTAATAAGATACTAGCATGCTGCATCGCATAATTCATCAAAATGGACGTAAATATAAACCATAGACAAATAATTATTGACACCTCCGGCCCCCACCGTACCGGCCGATTGCGACTCGAAGTGAACCGCACTAGCAAACTGCAGACACTGCATGCACTGCAACAATGAAGTAGTACAGACGCCAACATGTCTATCCATAGGGTCTATCTAGTTTCCAGTACATTTTAGATGATGACGCACCCTCAAATTTTAACCCCCACCCACTCGCGACCGGTCCTTATCCCCAGTCCAATACATGGTCTGTTTTTTGGGGGCCTATACTTTTTTCAAGTTCAGGTCGCCGATCATCTTTTTTCGATGCTACTTTGCGCTTAACGTGCGCCCTCTATGCAATCAATTAGGTGAGTTTCTTGTCACGTGATCTGCATCCTTCTCTGAATACTGTAGATATCCCTCCGCACATTTCTAAATAAACATAGTCATTGTTTTTACATATTTTCTTTCCATATATTAACGCAGTAAATCAGTCGTTTAATTATTTTGATTAACCAGTTTATATTATAATGATAATGTACGATACAATTGCGAATTTAACGAAATTTAAAATGTAGTTCGCCAACGATTCTGAACGCAAAGGCGTACTCCGTCCGTGGCGCCATCTTGGTTCAGCTTTTCGAAATTCTGATGTATTATGCGTCTAAAAATCGCTTGAAAATTCGTCAAAACGGCGAAAAGTGCGACCGGTATACCTCGTTAATCGATGGAGTATATATCCAAGATGTTATTGGTATAAAAATTGTCTTGATTGGATCTTTCTTGGGACGGTTCATCGAGTTATAATTCAACGTTAGCCCAAGCAGATCGGAAATTATTACGCTGTCGGACCCAAAAAGGTAAGAACGTTCGCGCGATGCATGAATACCGTGTGCATGGTGTGTGCCTATGCTATGCACGTACTGTACATGTACATGTACATAACCATGTACACTGTACATGTAGCGGGTGTTTATATCACGCGTCGTTGGGAATGGGTGAAATGGGTTGGCCAAATGTTTGGAATGAATGTTATTGTCGAATATTGAAATCATTGTGCTTGTCTTGTGTAGGCCTAGGGCCCTAGGCCTGTGTCTGTTTAAGTTTTATGATAAAAATTAGGCAGACATTATTTATAAATTAGCTACAATCATGACAATTTTACAACATAATTATAAATTCTTGTGGTCGGACATCCAGGAACCTCGATTATCTTCGCATAGTTTATGCAGTTGCCGCGAAGGGGAACATTTGAGGTTTAATGCATGTTGCTATCGAGACTGCGAGAGGCTTACCCCTTCGTGACTTCATTCCAACTGCAAGAATGCAGCATTTGAACATGTTCATAATTTATTCATTAGATGGAATTTTGTTCATGAGTTATAATCCATGAATTGATCCATGAAAGGCATGAATTGATCTCGTGAGTTGTGTGTCAAGTCAGCACGTCGCCCCCATGTGACCTGGCAAATGCCTGGATATGTGAGAAGACGTTAGTCTCACCAAGGTGCTCGAAATGTGACCGCATTGCCCTGTAAAAAAAATCTGCACATAGACCTAAATAAATACCCTGCAACATGGCAACCCAGCATGGCAGCATTTTGTCACTTTTCCTGTTGTTAAATAAAGGTCACAAATGGTCAAAGTTTCCTTCCACTTCCCCAGTATACTTTTCAAACCAAAGGGTCACTTGACCAATGTTGACCCAGGTAACAGCATGGGGGGGGGGGCTACTTATGGATAACCTAAACGTTAAGCGTCAGAAAACATTTGTAGCCTATTTCTTTTCATTATTCATTACGAGGAACATATTTTTCATGTGACTTTTTACTGCTCACATTGAATGACGGTTAATACCTAAAGCCTAAGGTCCTTGTGGTGCAGGTGCTGGAAAGAATGAAGCACTATCAAGACTCCACTTCAGTCTACGAGATTATGGAGAGTCAAGAATGTTTTCTAAGTAGGCCTATTTCCTAACAAAATTGGAAATGTTTCTCAGTCCCAGATTCATGTCTTTTCAACATTTAAAAAAAAACACTTTAGAGCTGTAATCTTTCAAAATGGGTAGGAACTCTCTGGTCAGACAAATGGGCAGGCTAGTCATGAACCGAGGAGATGGTGACCGCTGGCTGGTATAAATATGCAAATTACAATCGGAGATCAAGGAGCAAATTGGGGGATGTTCCTGTTGTTTTCTTTAGCTTGTGTCACAAAAAAGGAAGGCCTAATTTTTTTTAAGGTTGGTTTGAATTTTTGAATATCCGGTTTCCAAAAATCCAAACCAAATAGCGGAATTCAAAACGAAGTAAAAAAAAATCTGGATTTTAGTCCCACCACTAAACTTTTTACATACATGTTCCTTTATTGATGAGTTATTCACATTAAAAAAAAATATATATATGCATGTTTTTGTTGATATGCACAGGTGCCCATGTTGATGAGTTGATCTCCATTGCTTGATGTTTCCCCGGCCACCATGAGCATCAGTAGTGATGAAGTCAACTTCTTGGTGTATAGGTATCTCCAAGAATCAGGTAAATATAGGGATCTCACTGTCACCGAAAAATCCTGGAAAATATAAGCTATCATGGAAAGTCATGGAAAAGTCGTGGAATTTTGTTGTTTACAAGGAGACACTGAAAGTTGATGTTCCAAAAAGAAATTGTCATGGAAAGCTTCACTTTTGTCATGGAAATGGAATTACAGTTTAAGGGAACCTTGTAAATAAATGCAATAGTTTGAATTCCAAAGATCATTATGATGTCTAATTTCACTGCAAAATGAATTGCAATAAATAGAACTCGTCTGAATTAAATGAGCTAACAATTTTACAAACATAATGTTGGGTTTTGCCTTTCACCAACGTATGAAGACCACATTAAATGCTCGTCTTCAAATGCTATTGAATTTTTTAAAATTATAATAAATTTGAGGTTTGTGTTTGTTTTTGGGGGTTGCAAATTGGCTACTGTATAGACAGTGTGCAGTGTGGAAACGTCATGCTGAATATAAAATATTAAATATATATAAAAAGTTTGAAACTTTTTTATTGCAATGTTGAGTTATTTTTCTCACTGGCAATTGTAGTTTTCGTCCTATATAATTTTTTTTTTGATGTTTTGTGCCAATTTTGAGTGAATTTTCATCATTCATGTACCCCATTTTTGTAACCATGCAGGTTTTTCCCACTCGGCGTTCACTTTTGGCATAGAGAGCCACATCAGTCAGTCCAACATCAATGGGGCCTTGGTGCCCCCAGCAGCACTCATCTCCATCATACAGAAGGGCCTCCAGTATGTGGAGGCAGAAATCAGCATCAACGAGGTACGTAAGGAACTTAGGTTTGTTTGAAAAATATTTGTTTCCCATTTCAGAAAATTATAAATTCCATTTCGTCCATAAAACTGTGTTAGAAAATCTGTTTTTTGCTTCATCATGGTGTCATGGAGTGAGTGATCATTGAAACCAGAGGAAAAAATATCTGTCATTAATTTTGCCACAATATTGAACCTATTCAGAGTTGTACTACATTGTGATACCCTGTATTTATTTCCTGATGAATTCATAAAAGCAAACATTGCTTGGGGCGGTTTGGGGCAGTACAGGGAGTAAAAGGCAGGGTGTTTTGGGTGGTTTTGAGGTTAGTTGGTTAAATAAACAAAACTGCCCAAAGCTGTGTGCTGGAAATTGAAAAAAGGTTTCAGATATGTTATTTACCTCTTTGTGCACACATTACAGGGTTTTTGTCCAACAATACTGAACTCTGTTCAAAACATGAATTCTGCAACAATTCAGAGCCAAACAACCCAAAACCTGTGGCCCTTTTTGTTGCTACATTCATACCTAAGGGTTGTGGTGTTCCAAAATTCAGACAAAGAAATCAGGCCATGCTTTCGCTGTCTGGAACAGAAGTTACGACATCTAGTGTGCACGCGATGTGTAGGAAATCTGCCGAGACATACCCACCCCTTGGAAAAAAAAAACTTTAATTTTTTTTTCTTTCTTGAAAAAGGAAATTGACTCAGTGTGGATTCATTCTTGTGATTGGTCTGGACTCCAACATGAGTCAAAGTGCCAGGGAGCATGAATCACACATTAAAATGAAAATGGATTTTCAGTTCCTGGTTTTTTCCCAGGGATGCCAGAATTTGTTCTTTTTTGTCCCACATATTCTTTATTACGCAGGAAAAAATATTCCTGACAAGTGTTACATTGTATTTGTCAGGAAATTGATTTGGAGGTTTCACTTTGTTCTTTTGAACTTGTGATATAATAGCAAGAACAGTGACCAATTTTCCTTTGATTTACATGGAAAAATGCAGAGCTATTTGAAGTCTTTGTTATGAAAATGCCACAGATGACTGTACAAAAAGTTGTGTCCACTGTATGAAATAAAAATGCATACAAGCTACATGTAGCCCAACAAACTTTGCAATACACCCATTACTGAAATCCATACATCTAATTCCATAAAATTTTATAAAATCATGCCATCTATCAACTTTTTTTTTGCAGAGCAAAAACCTTGGTTTGGGGGCATGCAGTTTTTATATTTCTTTGTTAAAAATTGTAAAATCATTTCAGAATTTCTTTTGAATTAAAAATCAGACGGTTGGGAACACAAAGGTCAAGAGAGGCTTTTGTCATAACAGGCTAGTTTACCCTCCATTCATGCGCTGGCTAGTCATAGATCACCTGATTATTATGCGACCTTCAATTTTCTGGTGAATGGGAGTGTTTGCTTATAAATTTACTCAATAGTAAATCTTGTTCATACTTTTTAGTATAACAAGACCAAAGCCTGAAAAAAAATAGGCAAAGCCAGCACAAATGTAAAATTTCAAAATGCAAAGAATTATCAGTAGAAAAGCTGTGCTAATTGCTCGTTTCTTTCAACAGACAATATAAAACTGAATGTTGACAGATATTCTTGTGTTATCCTCATTAACCAGAGCCTTTCCAGTTCCTCCTACAAAAATTACCTAATATTTTCTGAAGGAGTTTTCCAAGATCAGCCTGTATTTATGTACATGGGGATTGAGGCCCCTTAACCCTAACCACCCTGAATCCTCCAAAATCCTTTTTGCAAATTGGAGGAATTTGCAGGATTGAGGTTACATGGCAAAAGTGCATTGCTGATTTCGGAGTACGCACTGTGTCAAGGTCTTGGGCCGGACCTTGTGTTGTTTATGCTCAGCCGTGCATAAATTTAGTCCTTGATTATACTTGAAATCCTCCGCACTGCTCCAGGATGTCACTGCCTCTGCCTCAGCCTATTGACCGTTATAGCCGGAGGATTTTGCAGGATTCAGGCAGTAGTCACCCCTCCATGGACCATATTCAAGAAAAACGGAGGAATTTGCAGGATTGAGGCTACATGCTATTTTTCCATGAGGCCAATTGGAGGATTTTGCAGGATTGAGGCTACATCCTAGCAAAAATGCCTAGGGAGTTAGGGTTAATTAAATGTCAATTGTGCCATTTGGTTTCTGCAAAGTGGAGGATTTTGGAGGATTTAAGAATGTTTCATCAGCAAATAACCTTGGAAGGTTTAGGGCTAGTTCTTTCAATTTTATTCTTGTTATGAGATCAAGGTCTTGTAATCTCGTATGCCTTAAGCGTTTCCCTATAAACCTTGATATCCTGGGATCTTAAGGCTTATGGCACAACCAGGGATTTCCTGGGTACCAAGAGCGTCGGAGAGTCTTAACTAGGTCAGAATGTTCTGTCAGTCAACAACATCGTGTCATGATCATCACAATCCTCGTTAAACTCTTGATTCTCTCCAGGATGGCTCGGTCTTGGACAACGGCTTTGACTCGTTATCGCTGATTGACGCCGTCATGCCAGATGTCATCTCGTCGCGGAAGAGCGAGCTGACGAGGCAAGCAGCGGCTAACACCAACAACACCAGCAAGGTGGACGGGGCCAATGCGAACGGGGACGATGTCGCACTCAACTCATTACAAGGTGGGTAGTGAGTAGACTAGAAAGACCAGGAGCTAATTTTATGCCTCTACTTAGCAAAAAATATAGCTCAGCAAATGTTTGTGCTTAGAAAAAAATTAGTCAACAGCAGCATATATGGCATGAGATTTTGGCCGGTTACCTGTTTTTTCTTAGCCAATATTTTCCGTGCAAAAGCATGCATTTGTGGGACCTTTTTGATTTCAGGAGAGGAAGGAAAAGTCTCGTTTTAAAAAGTCGCAGTGATCCTGTTGGGCATAGTGGGGAAAATGTTGGCGCGTCTTTACGGTTGAGGCACCCAAACAGATCAAGCTAATTCTGCCATATTCCTTTATTGTCTGCACCGAAACTTTCACCTTGTCTGAGGCAAGGCCTGGTCTTTATTACGTCTTATACTCTATGCACCTCCCTATGTGCATCTGACTAAGTCTCACAGCCAGGGATGTGGGAAAAGTCCAGGGGTCGATTTTATGGAGTTGCTGAGAACCCAGAAAAGTTTGGTTTAGGCTGGTTTGTACCGGCCAAAAGGTCATGCAGTTTATTTTGTCGTGACTGGTTCTAAACTATATTTGTCTGGCACATGGGTTTGTGGAGAAATGTTTTGTGCTCTTCACTTTAATTCTATTTGTCCTGAGTCCTATTTTATGGCGCTGCTAAGCACACGATTTCTGTTAACAGAGCCTCCTTCATTTTCATGGAGACCATGAGCAGTAAGCGCTGCAAAAGGCACGGGTACTTCAGAGAAAAAGCTGCTTAAATCCATGCCTGTTGAACTGTTAACGCATCCATGCCATGAAATAGCACTTAAGATAGATTAACACATTTTTTTGCTACAGTTAGCACAACTTTTGTGCTAACTGTTAAGCAGCACCACTTAATTGTCCCTTGATTTTTTTTACTGCTCTTGTCTAGTCTGGCTCCAAATCCGGGGCCAAATTTCATGCTTACCCTGAAATTCTGTGCTTATGGTCACCAGTCTGTGCTTACAGTGCTAGCCCAGAAATTCTATCCAGTATGCAAACCCTGTTAGCAGGGATTCTTGGCTCATGGGAAGCGAAGCCATGAAATTGGGCCCTGATCTGCAGGTGCTCTGTGTGACCCTGCTTGCCTGTGGCTTTAATGTGGTCATGTGGTACCATACCTTGACCTAATTGCAATACCATTCAACCCAGCATGGTTCCCCTGAAGGCAAAAACCACACACCTGCAAAGAGTGACTCACCGTCCTCGTTGCATGCCTTGTAATGTTGAATGACAATATGGACATGTAGACTTTGAACTCTGTTTGACAAATCCCTCAGAAACCTTAAATTTTCAGTAGATTGCATATGAGCCCTTAAATTGTTGAGTGGAACCGTGGTATTAACTTATGAAACCCTAAAATTGTTATAAAATTTTGCAAAAAAGGTCTGCACTTGGCAACACTTTGTTGTTTTAAAGTCTGACTCTTGAATGAGGAGCCTTCATTTGAGGTGATGAATTTTCATGAGTGGTCATCAAAATTCATTTGATTGCAAGATTTGACCTTTGAAAAGTCTTTGTGAATTCATGAAATCTTCTCTAGGGGAAAAACCTCACACTGAAAAAATATTTGATTGCTGGAGACAGTATAATTGTATTGATGGAAGGGTTGTCATTGCATAGAAAGTGTTTCAAAATGATGAAACGGTAAAAATATATTGGACAGAGCAACTCCAACTATTATATTTTACAAGTAATGTATGCCTTGTTATTTACCTCTGTCATGTGAAAGGTGTCAAAATTACTTGCAAGAAATCAAATAGAAATTTACACTCTAAACTTGACAGTACATCAATTCTGTCTTAAAAACTCAGGGCAAAACTTTGGGTAAATAAATATTTGTATTTAATTAAAACAAAAATTGAAATATTTTCTGCGTTAGGAGAATTTTGTCTTATACACAATTATAATCTTGTGCTGCTGACAGATAACCTTAATATTGTCGGTCTTTTGATTCTTATCTTGATTTTGTTTCATTCGCCTTTACAGCTAATCACACAGAAACGATGGAACTGGACGGGGGCGTGGAGATCCCCGCCAGCAAAGCCACCGTACTCAGGGGTCATGAGTCAGAGGTCTTTATCTGTGCCTGGAATCCATGTAACGACCTCTTAGCATCAGGGTGAGTCAAGCACCCCAAGACACTGGCCATCTCTCAAACTCGACTCTGACTTTGTATCCATGGGGACCTGTAGCCGTTTCCAGGCTTCTAAATGTCAAAATGAAATGCTGATGGAATCCATGTAGCAATATTTTAGCGTCTGGTTGAGACACTGGTCATTTCTTAAACCTCGACCTTGTTCAGACTTTGGCTTCATTTCAGGCCCTGGAACCTTTCCAGGCCTGAATCGGCCAATTTTAGTACAATTCTTCACACCTGTAGAGAGTTAGGGTTACTGCACAGTCTCAGATGTTTGACAATTCAGCCAAATTCTAACAGAAATGCACAGCAGGCCAGGGTTGATATTCTTGGCTAATTCAATTTCCAAGAGAAGCAGTGAAAGATCTTGAATTGGATCTCGTGGTTAACCACAACAGCCAACAAGTTGATGTTCTTGGATGGCAATAGTACACATGACAAAAAGTTATGAATGTTCTGGGTTATTTCAGCGTGTTTTGCCTTAAAAAAATATATATGGACTATATTGGCTGTATCTCTTTTCCCGATAGTTAGAAAAGGAAAAAAAATGAAGTGGAGCCATCAGTAATACAAGCTGAAGGCTTGAATTCATATCAAATGCACATATCCGATGGATATTGGTTGTTTCCTTGGGCTGAACAAAATTGCCAAATCAGTAAACAAGCCCTGGGCCTGGGATGAAGTACTCGGGGCTGAGTCCTTGGGGGTTAGATGTTTTCTTGAAGTCAGCTCCATCCACAGGAAGGATTTGGGGATTAGCAAGAAACTGTCAAAATGAGAAACAAGTGTCTTACAGTGCGTGTTATTCCGATCTTTTGCAAGTGAGGGTGGTTACATTAAACCTTTTGACCTGATTTCCATGTCATTGCCAAAACATCAAAACAGGAACTGGCTTATCAATTTTGTCAATAAAAAACATAAAACATGGGAATAATTTTAAAAAAACCCAGTGAAATGGAGGGCTCCACAATTAGAAAAGGAAAGGAAATCTTAAACTGTAATGGTAGAAAGAACTGAAAGTGAAAGATTGATGTTATCGTGATTGATCCCGAGTTGAATTGTTTAGTGTGAAAACATTGGTGAGTCAGGCCCTTTTTTGACGACAATATTAAAAAGTGCTTTGACCTTGATGTTTATTTTGAGGTATTACGGTGTACACCAAACCCTAACACAGATTTGTAAAGAAAACTCCAATTTATTTTGGCATATCATGATGATGTCAGGCATACATGTACTACTTGTGTATTTGAAATGTCTTGATGTGCATTACAGTAGGTTTACTATGTTCTGTATTAAGCCCGGTTCATACTTCACGCGAAAGCAAGTGCGAAGTGAAATTCATGTCGGCAACAATGGTTGACGTGCCTCGAACGTATTGTTGACGTCACGAATTTCGCTTCGCTTTCGTTTTTCGCGTGGAGTATGAACCGGGCTTTATACAATCATTCTAGTTTTATGAGTCATCATGTTCCAAAAGGAACAACAGATGCTTTGTACTTGTGTATCTATACTGAAATCAAGAATAAAGTGCACTGCAATACTACAAAGTAATGTCAGGCCTGAAAAAAAAATCAACTAACTAGACTAATTCATATCTCATGTCAAATTATGGTCTTGAAAAATGTAGCGATTTGCTTGTCAAATTTAATTGAAATTTAATGTTGTTGTTTCTTTTCCCTTCCGTTTACAGTTCTGGAGACTCGACAGCGAGGATATGGAACCTGAGTGAGAACAATAATAGTCCACATCAATTAGTACTACGACATTGTATTCGAGAAGGCGGCCAAGACGTGCCTAGTAACAAAGACGTCACCTCATTAGACTGGAATGTAAGTCTTAGGATCTTCCTAACTGCCTTGCCCCCTCCACCCAAAGGTCAAGTTAATGCGTCTTCTTACTTTTCCAAGATCTTGGCCAAAGACCGGAATTTGAAATTGACCTTTTAACACAGAATGTGTCTATGCCTTGTGAAACAAATTGGTTCTTTGTCAGCCTGTATGTGTTATGACTGATGCCTATGAGACAATTAAAAAAAAAAATTTTTCAAGAAATGTCGCCATTTAGATTTCATCACTTTCAAAAAAGAAACTGTTAACTATTTAAAAAATTACCTAGCGATATTTGTACTGCCTAGATCAGCAGAGAACAGTCACATTCAGTATTTTGCATGAAATAGCTGCTGATAACTTTTTTTTTTGCTAAGTAGTATTTTCCGTGCTAAGTAGTTAGCCTGGCAAAGCAACTCCATAAATGCCTCCAATTTGCTATTGTAACAGTGCGATGGTACCTTATTAGCGACGGGTTCCTACGACGGCTACGCCAGAATATGGTCGACAGACGGCCGGTTAGTCAGTACGTTAGGGCAGCACAAGGGACCCATCTTTGCACTGAAATGGAACAAGAAGGGCAACTACATCCTGAGTGCTGGTGTGGACAAGACAACGATCATCTGGGACGCGCAGTCGGGAGAGTGTAAACAGCAGTTCCCCTTCCATTCAGGTTTGTGTGACTAGGAGCATGTGTGGGTGAGGAGCAGTAGTCGACCAGTGGTCAATTCATCATGTAACTTAAGCCTGCGTACTATAAATGCCTCTAGTCAAACACTGGTAAAAATGCCATCAACAAGTTCGTGATCGTGTTAAGCATTATGATGGGCACGGCCTTTGGTAACAAGCAATGCAACCGGTTCCAAGTAGCTGACTAGACTAGCCCAACTATCCATTGCTCGAGCCAAGTTAGTCGAACTATGGTCAACTATAGTTCGCTCCCAAGCTTGCTCTTAAAAACCCATTAGAGACTAATATTTGGAAGTAACGCTGAACCCAAAAGTATGAGGAGCGACTGTAGTTGACGCAAACGGATTTTGGTTTCAGACAGGCAAACTTCCTGGTATTAATTTTAGAATTGACTAGACTGGTGTCGTTCTGAACGAATGCAACAGTCGATCTTTTGATGATTTGCATGTGCGCTAGCTCCTCACAGTTTTAGTCAGGACAAATTCTTTTGGCATGACTCTGAAGGGCAATTGTAAACACATGAAAACCTCTTTAGATCTTTCTAAAATCTTATGAAGTCCCTGCAAACTTGTAAAATTTATATTTCACTTCTGATTTCAATAATTGCATTGAATGATTGATCCTCAGTACATGCACAGAACCCCCAGCCCCTTTTCCTAATTGCTGCAAAAAAAACAAGGAATCCTTCTCGGTGTAAGCCGACAAGTTCTAATTCTCTGGTGGTTGAGCCCAACCCAAACATTGACATCTTCAGTTGGTGCCGGAGGTGTTGTGCTTGATCAGAGACCAGACAGGAAACCTGGGTCCACATTTCGCCGTCTGCTGTCTGCCTGGAAAAAAAAATCGGCTTCATCTCACAGAGGAAACCACCCACCGGTGGATCTAGAATGTAATTTTTGGGAAGTGGGGGAGAGGGGTTGGCAAAAATTAAAAGAGGTTCAACTCCAAGGTCTGCCGGATGTGGTCCATTTGAAAAGGAGACAGGCATAGGGGCTACACCTCATTTGACACTAAGGGCATTCCCCCCCCCCCTCTCCCTGGCCCCCATCCCAACCTCCCATCCCTCCTTCCAAAAATCCACCTGCCATGGACTCGGCACACAACTTTGAGAAACCTCTAAGTTGCATTTAACACACTCTAATTGGGCATGTACATTCGGGGCTTTCTACGAGATTTAAATGTCATGTGCAAGTAATACCTCAGTGCCGTGCCAAGACCTTGAATCGAGGATGCAATCTAGCTTCCCGTTCTTAATAAACCTCCTTCACTTTCCTCCAAGAACTTGGCTAGCATCCAGTCTAGGTGTGTTTGTCCGCTGAGTGATTACATTTCTCATATTTAGGGGGATTAGGTTTCAGGGGCAGTCTTATCTGTCGTTAAGACTTCCCCTCATAGCTGTGAAGGAGGGTTTCATACGCATTATCCTACCATCCGAGGTATTTTTGGGGTTTTGGGGAGTGATGTGTCTTCAGGCTCCTGTCTGGTTTCATCTCGTCCCACTTCTTTGATCGAGCACAAGAAAAGGTCACTTTGGCTGTTCAGCCATTCCTCTTCTGTATTAACTGATAGAGGAAAAAAATGCAGACTTACCCTTTTAAAACTTACCGTCCAAGATCCTTTAATATCTTCCTGGAGTTTGAAGGATTTTGTTGGATTGAGGAAGGTAGAGCCCAGAGGAAGGTAGAGCCCACTTGAACAATCCAGCCAGGGTTTGGCAAAAATCAGCAAAGAATGTGAAAAAAGTGAGCAATTGCAGTGACAAATTTCATGGAGGTGCTCACCAAGGAAATATGCTAAACGCAGAATATACTAGCTCAGCAAAACTAGGTTACCAGCCAAAATTGCATACTATGTATATCAGTTGTGAGTGGTTCCCCGCTGCTGTTTGCTTAGCAAGAAAATATGCCTAGCAGAATTTTCTGCTAAACCTGTTCATGAATTCTGCCCTAGCCCTTTAAAGATACATTTAGTTGCACCTTGCCAGACGCCCACGTGCTTCCCTTTACGTCTTTCCTCGTAACTTTACCGGCGAGATGTGATACGTCTGCACAAACAGCCGCTTGTTTGACTGGGGCTCACGTTTATAATTGAGTCCACCTGTGATCACAGAATCTCCCGGGAGATATCAAAATTGAGATAAGGATTGGGAGCTTGATGTAACATTTTTTTGGGCGGTGTAGTTTTGGTCTTCCTCCGATGTGATGACAGTGGACTTTATTGCTGGGTTTATGTCTGGTTTTTCATGGCATTTTGCGCACCACTAACCTGTCCCACTGAATCTAGCTGTTTGGGTCTGGGTAGACCATTAAATGGGACATTTGTAGTATCCCAGTCCTTTAGGCTTTTCTTGTCTATTTGAAGGAAAATCATGTCAGACAAAAGAACCACAAAAAATAGAAGGAAAAAAGAAAGAAAAACACAGCATGACTTTGTTCAAACTTCATGTAAATTACTTCATATCAATTTTGGGTGTTCCTGTTTTAATAAAGTTCTGAAGATGCATTAAAACATAATATTGAACTTGGACTGCAGATTTGAGCACATTCTAAATCGAGTTCAAATATCTTTAAATGCTCATGTAGTCATTAGATTAACCCAAAATACCCAATACGTCTGATGTGTCTCTTCCTTTCACTTTCACATCCAGATAGACTGAAAAAAAACACCAGTTTGTTTATACCAAAAGTTCCTCAATGAATTTATTAAATGTGGTCATCAAACACAGTTATTTCTTTGTTCCTCACAGCTCCAGCGTTGGACGTAGACTGGTGTTCCAATGTATGCTTTGCGTCCTGTTCAACAGACCAATGCATCCACGTGTGTAAGCTGGGCAGCGACAGACCTATCAAGACATTCCAAGGCCACACAGTAAGTTACCTCCGAAATACTGCTTAGAATATTTACATGCTTAGCAATTATGAGCAAGTACCAGTCGTAGCAATGTACGTCACATGACATTTTCATTGGTAACCTGCATTTGCGAAGCAAATCTATTTTATGCTGAGCACAATTCTGTCAGTGGCTCATCAAAATTTGCCACAGCAATCTATGAACTCAGTGCATCGGCAGCAGGTACAATGAGAGAATATTAGACCAATCATATCATGGCTTTTGGACAGGTGACCATTGGTCAAACTTGGTCACATGCAAAAGCTAAAAACATAGCACATATGTAATGGGCCCTGCACATCTAGCTCTTACAAGATCACAAAGCGCCATATAATTTTCATGCCTGGAGTTCATGAGACACTTTGTACAGATAGTCACTATATACTCCCCGGCTACCGCAGTTTTGGCTGCAGCATTATGGACACCAGGTCAAAAGAAGCTGTCTCGTCCTTGGCTTTTGATGGCCGTTTGCCGTGTAATCATTTAACACCCCTGAGACACTGCAATTTATGCCACAACATAGTGGCAGTTCTTCACAATAACAAAAAAAAATACTGTCATTCTCCTGCTCCTTTGAGATGGTTCAACCAGTTTAAGGAACCCGGCTATTTCCTCTTTGTTCAAGTTTGAGCGATGAAAATCTTCCTGTTACTTACAACTAATTTCTTGTGTATTCTAAGAATAGCTGAAGGGGCGGTGTATTTTTGTACTCCCATCCGCATGCGATGTATTGATAACACTGTGCGTAATGAAAGGCATCCGAGACGTTTATTGCACAGGAGGAACGGAACTTGGGAAAATGGTGCATTTGGTTCTATTTTGTTTTGCATGGTGTGGGATAGGCAGTGTCTGAATTACTTGACTACGGCTAGCAGTGGCACACGCGTCTATAGGGAGTGGATTTAGCCACTTACATATGTTTATGCATTGTTGCTAGCCGTAGCCGTGTGATTAAGAAACAGCCATAATGACACATTCTGTCTCATGAGGGTGCTCTTTGTTGATACGCCAGGGATGTGCACATGGAAAAGCTCTGGTTGCAAACATGATAAAACAATTCCCCATGGTAAAACTGACTAGACATTACTGGATTAGTCATCACAGGGTTTGCGTGGTGCATCTTCTAAATAAACCACACAAAAAAAACAGAAATAGGCCAGCCGTCAGTGATGATTGTGCTGAAATCTGCACATTTTACAGGGTGGCTTCACAGTGATTCGTATCAGCTTGCATAGACTCTAATGCATAAGTCAGACACTTGCAAATAGTTGGCCACTGACATTACTCATAAATTCACTTGCCACTGAGCAATCGTTTCAAAATACATTGAATTAGAACATAATTGTATTGTTGTGGCCAGAAATCAAATTCATAAGTTTACACTTTTTGACTCAAACCCTCTCAGTATCTTCAAAATCCACTTGGGGATTGTGCAGGGTTAGGGAAAGTAGAACCCAGCCACTGTAACTGCACATTGGGAGCTTGAGGCCTATTGAAAGTTCACTACAGAGAATGTGTCGCTGAGTTCCTGCACTTTGATGATTTTAGAAGATTCAAGATGTTTTCTCAGCTGAAAAGCATGGAGTTTACGTTAATGTAGTCCCAGAACCCCACCTCAGCTTGCCCTACCTGGAATTGTGACTGTGTCCCATTATAGCCGCACCTGCTTCTAATCATCCCAAATAAAGCTTCACAAGCAACAGGTTGACGACCTTGCCAGTGATTTGAACTTTCGTCTTTTGTTTCTCCCTATTCCCCCTTCGACCAGCGCAGCAAAGAAACACCTGTTTCTAGTTAATGCTGATCCGCGATCGGCCACATTTCCCATTGGCTCGCTGCGTTAAATTTGACCCTACTCAGCGCGATTTTCTAGTGACTCAACAAGGCGATTTCTTGCAGTGGTTTTGTTTTATCAAGACTGTATTGGACCACACCAGTTGATAGTCAATAGGTTATTGATCATAGCAACGAAGATTGGTAAAACACTGATGTTGTTGCTTATCTTAGTATGCAGGCAGTGCCAACTGTGTGACTAGGCAGAGCACAGCCTGAAAATCTTTCACGGTGAATTTAGAGTCTGTTTTGCCTATTGACCTTTGACATTTGGACAAGCTTAATTTTGTTATCCACATCTGTCTCTGTTTTTCATTAGTCAAAGAGGTACTTCACTATCATTTCAGTATATCAAACATGTCACTGATAAATATGTACGTACCCCTTGTCATCGATATGTCCATTACTCATACTAAAGTTCAGGTCAGGTCATGGTGGTGATGTCATATCCTTCCACCACTGTGACCTGTTGATGACAGAGACTTCCTTGAAATTAATCATGAATTGTATATTATAAGCTGGCTTAACTTATTCTCTTGGTCATGGCCATCCTAAAATTAATTTGACTGAAGAAATTGTTTGAGTGATCTCACTGAGTTTTGATCTTAATTGCATTGCATTGTTGTTGACCATATTTCTTTCATTTTTTCCCCAAATTGGGCTATTTTTGTTTTTGAAAAAAATTTCAGAGAGTGGTCACTTTTTAGTTGTGGAATCGCCGCTTTCTTATAATTTTCCTGCATTGAAGTGATAAACTTCTCTTTAAAAATGATCATGTCTGTCTTTTTTCCCCTCAGAATGAGGTTAACGCCATCAAGTGGGACCCAACGGGAACAATGCTGGCGTCGTGTTCAGATGACATGACGCTAAAGGTAAGATAATCAGCAAAGTCCTCCTCACACCTCTAACCACCGAAAAAGTCTCTAGTCTTTTACAACTTTTTCCTTGCATGTTCTGGCCTCTTTTTTGGTGGACTTTGGGAATTTTTACTCTTTGAGTGTTAATTTTCTTTTGTTGATTTAATAAAAAAAGTTCTTTAGAAGGTGATTAAATGCCAGTTGAAAGGCAAACATTATTTTTCAGCTAACTTCAAGCAGCAGCCAGGGCTTGGGGCTGGTTTTGTCCCAAATCTAAACTGTGTGGAGCTCAAATGACAGTCATCCTCAGTATCTTTTTAAAATCTGAAGTGCACTTTTTTTTGAGTGAGCTGCTGTCTTGCCAGTCTTTTGCCTTTGAAGCAATAATTGAAACACCATGGATTTCAGTTGACAAGGACGGTAGATTAACAGCCTTGAACTGCAGCTTAAGAACTCAGACGCGGGATGATACCGGCAAAAGACGACTGAATCGCATTGCGTGAGGTTGCAGATATACACAGGAGATATGGCTCTTTAAGTCTCTTCAGAATTTCCTCCCTTCATGAGGATGATGCTATCCGGCCGTGCCCTTGGTAAACACGGCATGGATCTTACAGCGCGAGCGTCTTGTAATGCAATTAAACCCCGCTCTTCTCTCTGAGATTTCCTGGGTGAGTTTGACTGGCTTTTAGAAGGAAACAGGAAGTGCTATTTATAAGGCAGAGTAAGCTGAGTTTGTAGACCCTGGTCAATTTTCTTCTGAGATATGTATGAACTCTGTTTAAGAAATCCATGTAGAGTGTTGTGCGAGGTTCGTCAAGTTTATTAGAAATTTGGTGAAAATTGGCAAATGGTTGTCCACTTTCCTTTGTATGTTACGATTAAATCAATTCATTTTGGATGTGCAAGTTCACTGGCTCATCAAAATTTTGACTATACCCTCAGCCGCATGTTAGAAAGTGCAGCACATTAAAACCCTGACGAAATGGCATATGTCAGATTATCTGGTATAGGTCAAGCTTTAAACTTCTCATAGACCAACACCTGCAATTTCTCACCTCGAATCAAAAGTGCCACATCTGAAATGTTCCAGTTTGCCCTTCATAAATGCTCCACTTAAAAAATAAAATCTTGTAACGATAAAATCTTGTAAACTGTGATTTAAAGTACACTCTCCCTTCGTCAATTTCCTACTTGGATTTTGCTGCTGTGATCACTGTTCCGTTGCCTATGACAGACACTCAGCAAACCCCCTACAGGCTGACCATATTAGGAGAGATGGGTAACTCTCCCGGTATCACCGAGTCACACTGGTCGTGTGAAATCCACAGTTGCTGTTGACAGTTGAACCGGGGCCCCTCGAGGGTACATGCGTCATATTCATGTATCATGTTCCTGCGCTACTGGTCTGCATTAAACTATCTCTGTACATTCCTTAATGACGCCAGTGAGTCCCGATTGTAAATGTTCAAACATGTGGAAAAGATTTATCAGCAGACGTGGTAATAACTCCCGTTCCCGATAAAGTCCAACAAAGTTCAACTTTTCTGATTTCCAAAACTCTGCAGATTAAGTTTGAGTCCTTAGGCGAATTCTTTGACATTTTCAGCACGCTTTTTGGCTGAATTCTCTCCCAACTTTTCAAACCATTCTGTCTAGTAGTAGTTTCTCAATTTTAATTCCCAATGCACCAGGCTCACATTTTAGTTTACTTCTTTGACTCAGAAAAGGACTTGACTAAACACAGCCTCACTATCCTCAAGGAGACATGCATCACTTACCACCTTGATCACCGTATCCCCCAAAAATGATCTAACAGAGCCTGCGAAACTCCATTGAGGTTAAAGCATCTTTTTCCAAGATCCCAATTCCCTTTCCGACTGAATCTTGTGGGCTCTGACCCCTCCCCAGGGTACAGAACCGAACGCCCAATCAGGCCTTCCTGTATCAGGATATGCCATGGACGCGCCTGAGTAGACATGACAGGCTATCTGTCATCCATAATCACACCGCGTATCAGAAACACCCCTTGATGTAACGCAGTCTGCTCGGAGACAATCTGCCGTTTATTTCACTCTTCCCATCTTCGTTGTCATGACTGTGGACCCAAGCAAATGACCCGTGCTGCCTTGCTGAAGGCGATCCAACTTCAAACACGCACATGGGGATGTAATAATATTTTCGCTGAGGTCTGGTTTGGGACTTTCTGTGTTTGGAATGGTTCAGCCAGTTGGGATTTAGGTCAAGCTATTAAAGTTTACAAACTTCACTGACAATGTTGAAGACTTTATCAAAATCAAATGTATATGTTCTTGGCAGTTGCACTTGAATCGTGGTACCCTAGACATCTCCCATCTTCATTGTCGTGACTTTTTCCTTCAAAATCATGAACTCACTGTGCATATTTTACGTGTCTTCCTTTTTTGTCATTGATTTCTGAATTTCAGAACTGCAACTTTTTTTCCTTAAAAATCATAAAAATTGGAAACTTTAGTCATCGTGCACATGTGTGCTGACTGCTGATGGTATACACCTGGATGAAGTATTATATTCATACCTGTCGCCATGATGTAAATAGGTGTAAAGCTTACCACTTCCAGTCTAGCACATTCTGGACTCGGCTTCTGACTAATTACATGCTCCTGAACCTTCAGTATGTGTGCACTCCTTAGAGCAGATGAGACGCTAGGAACATGTCATCCACCAGATGCTAAGAACCAGCCCATAGAACCGTTTCTGATTGATATTTCCTTAGTTAGTGGAGCCTTGGTCCGTCATCACCTTAAGTCACTCACTCAACCCCCCCCCCTCCAAACATGAGTATATCGTGCATTCGATATTCTTTACCTTGCCCTAATCTAGCCCTTGAGGTTTAACCACTTGGTGAGTTTCCAGTTACCTCTAGCATTCTTTCTTTTGGTGCCAACACTTGAGAGGGCAACAATCCCAATCTAAGACGCTGAGAAGTTCAAGAAGTGCCCATTGTACCAGGTTTTGATGTAACTCCTTTGTAGCATGATAATGGCCGTGGTTTGACCAAATCAAGCCTTTATGGTAGCTTTCAATCTTTCAAATTAGGCACCATTTTGAGTCTTTGAATAGGATCCATAAAGCAATTTCTCTTTTGCAATACTTGTAATAGTGTTTCCCCATCAGGCATGTTTCAATATTTTTTTGTCAAAACAAGCCAAGGTTTGCAGGAGAAAACCTGTATGACAGACTTCTTGTCTGGCCAGAAGTCTGTCCAGAAGAATGTCTCCTTTCTTTCAGTTCTGTCCCCCAGTCCTGAATTCCCGAATGTCTAACCTACCCTTGCCTCCCTCTTTACCCCTGAAGGAGGCCCACTGTCCCTGGCGGACCATTTTTCCTTTCCATAACATCCCCCAAAGATTTTGTCCGATCAGCCCTGGGCTAAAGAGGATTGGTCTCATCCTGTTATAGACTAAATCCCCAGATTAGAATCAACATTGACCAGGCAAAGGAAATCTAGGTTATCTGCCCCTAAAATGACAGGGATTTGTCTGGGAAATAGTCTGGGAACATGACAAGAAAAGTCAGGTGATCACTGGATGGTTGAAGCTTGGAACTATAAAGCAAAAGCAAAGACAATTTTGAGTTAGAATTTGAGAGATTGGCTCTCCTAATCTGGTACGTTGCTACAGAGACTTACAAGAATGTGTGTTCATCTAATATTAAAAATCTTGTGCTGTTTAAAAGGTCACAAATGGTCAAAGTTTCCTTCCACTTCCCCTGGTATACTTTTAACAAACCAATGGGTCTTTACCAATATTGACCTAACTAACAGCATGGCTCAGAATGCACGTTTCCATAGGAGAGTTTTAATAGGGGAAAACATAAAGACGTGATTGTTCATGGTCCACTATCAAGAAGTAATGTTGTGACGTTTTTATCAGTCAAAATTGAAGAGCTTGGTGTATCAAACGTATCAACTATTGTGTACATAAATGCTGTCTGTGAGTGGGAGCTTGGATTCTGTGCACATTGAGGTTGTTAGTCCTGTAAAGTCTAAAAGTTACATACGATGCATCTGATGCATCTGATTTGAAGTTGTACTCGCACATGTAGGCATTGCTTATACACGTATGTGTACACACTGTAAGAAACATGTACATAGAATTCTCATAACGCCATATCAAATCAATTTAACATCAGAAGTTTTGACAGGTTGCTTGTCAGTTCTCTGGTCTAACATTGCGATTGTCAAGTGGTTTTCACCGATTGCTTTGTTCCTCGTCTATAAATATAACCCCAGATTTCACCATGCAAGGGAAGCGCCAGCCAGATCGTATCAAACACGTCCAATGCAGGCCAATTAAGAAACTTCCTATGACTACCGATTTTGATGCAGATTGAAACGATTGAATACTGGTGTTGAATGGCAGTGCCGGAAAAACAAGGACAATTGGTGCACATAGTCAGGAAACTGATATCGAAGTGATGTAAACCTCAAACATCCAATACATTCTCATGTATTTACGGGCAATTTCCGGCACAGTAATCCAGGGTTAGTTTAATGCCAAACCCGGATCACCAGACTTTTTCGTGCTTGCGTTCCCATAAAACAAAAGCAACAACTTTGACATTTCTTTGTCAAGATCATTTTGCTTTTCAGCTGCTCATGGTTTTTTAAGTGATCCATTTTGTCTTGTTTTCCTTGACTGAACCTGGAAATCTGCTGTTTCCTCTCGCTGAATCCTAATAATTTTTTTTAAGATTCAGGAAATGAAGTAACCCCGTGACATTCTCAAGAACTAAAAATTGACTTCTCACTTCAACGTGGATCTAATAATAAAAGGCTCATACAGGAAGGCAAGAAATGTTCGGCGTCACAGCTAACAAGAAGTTGCTGAGTTGTGACCCTGAAATGCCCAGTTTCCTCAACAGATCTCTAGGCTTTGCTCAGACTCAAAGTAAACTTTTAAAAATGTAGTTAATTTTTTTATATTGCCAATTTTTATAGTCTGTGATAAAAAAAATTGAACTGGCTTTCTTTTTGGGGGGAAAAGTCTGTGTCTTAGGGCCAAAATATGTGAACTGTAAAGCAGACACCCTTAGGAGTGACATTGGAATGTAACAAGTTGAAGGTCACCTCAAGTGTAGGCCTTGTCTCACTCTGGTAGGGAAAGGTCAAAGGTTGTAAGGGGGAGGCAGAGGTCTCTCAATCTACAAGGTGCACACTGCGTCCGGTCATTCCATGAAGGATATGAGTCCTTCTCAGTGCTTCCCACAATCATGACAAGTTGCTGCATGACTCACTCTGTCGGCAGTACCTGTTCACCTTGCCATGTTTCTGAGTTCACAGCTGTTCCAATACTGGACCCAATCTCATTTACCTGCTGAGTAGAAAATGGTTTATTGCTAAGTAAAATATGGCTGGCTGCATAGCCGCTGCAGCCACTTCCATAGGCACACGTGTAATTTCCAGTCATAGCCAAGTAATTTCAACACGGCTTAGGCTGAGAACCTGCTATAAACAATGTATACTTCATGCCAGTTTGGTCGGTACTTTCTTTTGGCTAAGCAAACATTTGTTGTGCTTAGCACCTCTCATGAACTTGGCCTCTGGCCTACTCATAGTGGATGCTCTTGTCTTCCTTACAACAAGAGGAAGGGTAATTCTCGGTACTCCACTTTTAGCTTTTTTTTTTAACCCTGGCCTTTTTGTCGGCCTTGGTGGAGATATTTTTGTCCTCCGATTAAATCTCCCGGTTTCCTGTCTCAGAGTATTTCCACATCGTGAATGTCACATCTGTCTGAGCAACCTTTAGGCAATTTCAATGTTTAGGAAACCCTCCATCAAAATATGGGACCCGCCCTCTCCCCCCCCCCCCCCCCCCCACCTACCCATCTGATTAGACAGACATGTATTCGCCTCACTCACTGCCATATTTTAAGAGCTAAAAGGACTAGTCTTCGACCCTTACTCTCCTAGGTCCTGCAAAATTCATTATGAGCTTTGGAAGATTTTGCAGGATTACTTACATACATGAGGCTTGATGCTCTAGAAAAATTAATAATGTGCATATGTCATCAGTTTGATGCACAGTGGTGGGCTTTTGAGGATCCTGAAAGACTTCCAGAAAAAAAGTGATAATGACAAGCCTTTTACAAGCCTAGTGACCTTGGGCCGGCCTTTTTAGTGGGTGTTCCTATTGACCACTTCCAAGCCTCTAACCATGATATTGCACAGTTTGCCGTGGAATACATGATAGGGATCAGACAGTGATTACACACAGGAAAAAAAGGTAATGGATTGTGATCAGTTGAAGTCAAGGTACTTGACCGAACGTCACGCTGATGTGGTTGTGAGGTCATCAGCTTTTGGCAAGTGCTTATCAGGAAGAACCACTCTTCTTGATTACGTTAACACAGGCTTAGGTTTTACGTTGGCTGAATTCAGGGAAACACCCTCGTATCACAGTCACTGCAGTTTGTAAAATGGTAGGTCCGTGCACACTGCAGAAGAACTCCCTAAGCACCCAGATTACAGAACATATCCATCACATGTTCATCACATGCCCATCACATGTCCATCACATGCCCATCACATGTCCATCACTTGTCCGTCACATGCCCATCACATGCCCATCACACATGTCCATCATAAGTCCATGTTACTTGTGACCAGATTTTTCATCTGACTGGTGATGAACATGTGACTCGACTTGCGATGGACTCGAATACAACACTGCTACTGAGTACCCCCCCCCCTTCCTCTACCCCTTTGTACATGCACAGTTGCCTGCTAATGTTTCCTGTGTCTCAGGATTGCAGTAGAAAGCACTTTGAAGCCAGTCATTTGTTCAATTGCCCTGCCTAGTGGCAGACATTATCCACCCTTGTTTAATTCTCAAGAAGTGACTGACAGACACAATTGGTCCTGGTGGTTGCTTATAAGTCGAAGCAGCACACTTCTTTTAAAGCTTTATTGCTTCATACCGGTAGCTATTCAATTTCTTTTAATCTTCTTAAGATTTTGTAGCTTCTATTAAGAAACTATCAACTGCACAATGTCAGTATTCATATCCCGTTACTTTGTGATCAGACTTGTGATTCAACTTGTGACTTGAGTTGTAATTGACTTGTGATTTGACTTTGGATTGGCCTGACTACGAGCCCAAAGATTTTCAAAATATTTTTTTGTAACTTTATCCCATTTACCTTAGATAAAGATGAAAAAAACCCAGACCCTTCCGGCCTATCAATAAAACAGAGCATTGACAAATTACAATGTACATGTACATGTAGATCACAACTTTTTGTTCAGGTGACCATGGTGTACATGTAGCCCCATGTAGAATAGAAGTGTCACCCCAATTTAATGGCACATGACTGACAGGGTACACTACTAGGGATTAGGAATTCAGGCCTCCCTTGTTCAAACCCTAAGCTAACCCGAGGCTATCTCAGTATCTCAGGAGAGCAGACCTTGTCTTTTCTGTAGGACCTTCTCCTTGGCCAGGTGGCTTTCCTTCCTTCAACTCAGACCTTGAAAATCATCCGGCCGGAGATGGGAAATATTTGTACGTCAAGACTTGTGAACCTTATGGCATTGTACCTGCAACCTTGTCGTATCCTTAGACTTTTGTTGTAGATACAAAAAGTACTAAAAGGGGGTGGAGACATTTCTGTCAGTCAAAACAGTATTTTCAGTCTGTCTTTTCAAAGCTGGTTATAAAAATTCTTGTAAGGCAAGATCTACACTTAGATTAACAAATAGAAACAATTAGGCTCTTAAGTTCAAACTCTAAAAGTGAACTGTGCAGAATTACTTGGAAGTTAAATCCTAGATTTGCTTGACATGAGCTAAATACCAGCATCCTCAAGACGCCTTAGCATCCCACAAGCTGATCATGTGGAATACCACAAGTCGACTAAGTTCACAACCACAGCATGAAGGATTTAATTCAGTCTGACGTCTCCGAATCCAAGGGCCCCACCACGAAAAGTCAAGGCCGGGAAGTTGATGTCTCCTCCCCCTGACCTCATTCAGTCCCGCCCACTTTTAAGCATTGCCGATAGCAGCTGTCAACAAAAGTCTTTTCATAATCCCCTCTTCAAATGTTGTGTGCTAATTTTTAAATGTTCAAACAGGTGCCAGGATGCTACGTATGCTACACATCGAAAAGACATTTTCTTCTTCGGTGACTTTCTATTACTCACCACCTATTTGTGAAAGATATCACGATTCTTAGTTTACATGATATCAACGTTTTTAAGCCAATATTTCTCTTCAAACATGCCAGATCTAAGCAGCATAAGACACCCATAATCCTTCCTTAATGTTCAGTGACAGGTGGGTTCCAGTTTAATTTTTTTTCTTCCCAAATTCCAACTTTGAAGAAAGTCCAAGTTTTTAGCGGAAGAATTGTACTGGACACAGGCCAGATCTGATTGTCCTGCTGGCCTCCATCCCACAGTAAAAATACAGGTTCCTGTTTAAAAGGTCAAGCCAAAAAAGGGGGGGGGGGGGTGGAGAAGAAAAAAATTGAGCATCCCATTCGAGTATTAAATCAATTAATTTATTTCTTAATCTGCAAAGTCATGTATGGAAAAACTCTTCCCTTTAACATTTTCAGATGTGAGTCTATTTCTGCCGCTTGCCGCTCGCCATTCAACAAAGCTTCCTTGGAAGGAGACGCAATTTAAATGAAATTAAAACGGGAAATTGTTTCAATTGGAAGTTGTGTTCCATTGCAGTATTCAGTGGGACCTTCCTTCCCTTTTCTCCAAGCCCGGCATCTTCAGTAAAAAAAAATTTTCCTTCAAGTTCAAGTGAAAGGTTATCGTGTTAAAAATATGCATACTACCCACGTTCATGTGTTTCAGATTCCACGGCGCAAGAACGTCTTATCTTGGCTCTGCACAATTTGGAAAATAGCCAATTTGTAAGGTTCACTAGTGATGCTTCTGGATACATTTGCAAGTACATGTAGCTGAAAGCATATTCTTGTTTCTGCAAGGCCCAAATTGGATTATATTTTAGGAATAATTTATTTATCGATTTCTTGACCCCACAGTGGATTATGTTTGATGTTACATGTACTTGTATCAAATTGCATGGGTAAAAGTTGCTAGAGTTCCTTACATATTTCCAGGCATTGTGAAATTGGGATTTCTTTCTAGGGGTTATCCCAAAGTTGCGGTTTTTCCCTTGGGAAAAAAAATCGGGACTCTACAAGAGTAATCTTGTGGAGATGACTTTTCCAAGCCACAAACCCACCAATCCTATGGGAGACTGGTTTACCCTAGATTGTCTGGTCAAAGGAAGCAAACTAAGTATTCCAGCGGAGAGGGATTTTTCGTCAGATATTTTTATCGATCATGATTTACCATCGTTGTATTTTCCCCTGTCTTTGTGTGAAGACTTTCGACCTGTTCATTTACTGTAGATTTTAGTATCAGGATCCTGCGCCTTTCTCAAATAATTTCAGTTTCCCCCGACTGTCAGTCGTTCTATTTTTAGCAACGCCACCGTTGCTGGGTTTTCTCAACCATCCATGAATTTGTGTCAAAGTGGTTGGGTGAGCTGCTATGATTCAGTGCCTGGTCGTTAGTTGCCTCTTGGTGGCGGTATTGCATTTCTCCAGTGGCAGTGGAGAAAGTAAAATATCTGTCCGCAAAGTTTAGCAATGTCCAAATCCAAAGAGATGAAATTTGTTTCAATTGTAAACCCTATAAATTTTTTCATTTCAGATTTGGTCTATGAAGCAAGAATGTTGCGTGCACGACCTACAAGCCCATAATAAAGAAATCTATACCATCAAATGGAGCCCACACAACCCTAACACACCACTCATGCTAGCCAGGTAAGGCAGTCTTCACAGCTAGAAATATAACGTTACTTTCCGCAAAGTGCAATTCACAGCATTCAGAAGATACCCTAAAAACTGTCACATGTAGTTTATAAACTGTCTCATGTAGTTTATTTCCTGTAATACACAAATACAACACGGTAATTTCGCATTTATGGGAAAAAATGAACCACGATGTATTGTTTTGACATTTGTTGCACTTCACAAAATGTTTAGCTTCATTATTCAAAGTCAACAAACTTTTGTGGGAAATCGCCCCCGGAATGTGCATAATAATTCGTCTGTTGTGAATATTTTAGTATGGTATCACCATCAACCACACATGTGATCCCTACTGCTACACAGTTTGGAGTCTAGGAGCCGATTTTAGGGCACTTTCTTTGTAATACCAACAGCTTTGGCGATAGTAAGTGCGTCATTTAGGCAAGATGCCTACTTTCAGTTCCCTAACATATTGGAGCATCGGCCAATGAAAGTAGTGCCTTTGGCTCATAAATATGTATGAGGTGTAATAATAGAAACTGTTGATTTTTCTGTCCCCCTCAGTGCGTCCTTCGACTCGACAGTGCGGTTGTGGGACGTCGACAGGGGTATCTGCATTCATACACTCACCAAACACCAAGAACCAGTCTACAGTGTAGCGTTCAGTCCAGACGGCAAATACCTTGCCAGCGGGTCCTTTGATAAATGCGTCCACATATGGTCCACGCAGGTAAATACACATGTATTCATGTATTTCACCATTTCAGACATCTTCCCAAGAGCTGTAAAAAATTGTGCATTGAACAACAAATCCTCAATTCATCAGACAAACAATATTGATGCTTCATCTGCTATATGCCAAGTACTAGTTAAGTCAATCACATTTCAAATCCCAATTCACAAGTCTAATCACAGTTAATAGGGTATAAACAGTGACAAAGGAAGCCTTTTGTCAGCTCATTTGAATAGCTTGTGACTTGACTTGAGACTGGGTGATTTTAAGTGACTTGTAACTGACGGCATTACAAGTTTGTTTATGCCTATTTTAACATTTATCGCACTCAAAAATACTGTCTGAAGCAAGTGGTCATTTTGAGTTTAACTGAGCCCTGAAAGTCCAAAGAAAAGTCTGTTTGCCTTTTTTAGGGGGGTAGCCCTTTGCTTCTTGCATTCAAGATACTTAAATATTTCTGTGATTAATTGATATTTTTTGTCTCCTTGTTTTGCAGACGGGCACGCTTGTACATAGTTATAGAGGGACGGGGGGAATCTTTGAAGTTTGTTGGAACTCGAGAGGGGACAAAGTAGGAGCGAGTGCATCAGACGGTTCAGTAAGTCTTCACTTTCAGGTTTTTTCTTCGGTTCACGGTGGGGTGGGGGTATGCAGGCTTTTCCAGTTCTGTTTCCAGAGTCAAAGTATCCTCCAAGGCACATCAGCTGGAG
Organism: Patiria miniata; assembly: GCF_015706575.1. NCBI lineage: Eukaryota > Metazoa > Echinodermata > Asteroidea > Valvatida > Asterinidae > Patiria > Patiria miniata. The sequence goes on from NW_024037055.1 coordinate 2,306,214, forward strand.
TGCATTGGTATTTCCAACATGCATGCGCTGAATTATACCAAAAGAGCAAGGGTATTAAAGGACCAATGAGGACAGCATGGTTCCAGTCACGATTATGTTTGCATTGCATTGAATTGAACCAGTTTTCAACACCTTAACACATCAACCATGAGTCATATCCTCTCAACGCACATGCTTCCTGTAATCTGTTGACTAATACATTCTATGTTCCTTTTTCTTCCGTTTCACTAGGTGTGTGTTTTGGATCTGCGGAAATGATGCAAACTTCTGCCGACCAAACAAAAAAAGGGGGCAAATTTTTGTACCAGGATTGTGTAAAAAATAAAAAGAGCCAAAAAAAAGTTCATAGAAATTTTTGATCAGGATTAATGAAAAGCTGAATTATTGAGAGAGGGAAAGTACAAAAATGAACACCGCTAAAGTCGACAGACTGAGCAGAAATCCAGCGTGCGACAGGCAGGTTGGGGCTGGCTGAGAGAATTACTTCCAGCTTCGCTGAGGTCGAGTTGTTGGAGATTCAGCACAGAAGTATGGAGGCACCACTGCCCTTGGGAAATCTATTACCTGCTGTCTGTAATCCGTTAGACCAACCATCCCAAGAAGTCTTGTCAAACCCTGTGACAAACCCTGTGACAAACCCTGTGACAAACGCTGTGGGGCAGATAAGCACAACTGCCCCCTAGGTGTTGCTGCTGGCCTGTAAGCCAGTTGCCAACCGTCTTAAGACCTTGTCGAACCCTGTGACCAATGGTGGGGGGGGGGGGGGGGAAGATATGCACACTTGCCCCTAGGTGTTGCTTGCTAGCCAGTAAGCTAGTTGCCAAGCATCCCAAGACCTTGACAAACCCTGTGATAGACTCCCTGGGGCAGAAAGGCTAAACATCTTGTCACCGAGGCCTCCACCGTTTTGATCTATGCTGGCTACCATCTACATCATTTCCAGCAACCAAGGATGTTAAGTGAACTACCGATTGCTGTCATTAGAGACATCAGAATTATCTGTGGTCCTTTGCTTATTGCGCAAGGATCCATTGCAAGAAATTTCTAACAGCCGTTTTCAGACTGGCGAACCAGAGCTGCATCGACCCAAATTACACTGAAGACTTGAATTGTGTACATGAAAAGTTCAATGTTTGAACAGTTTGGAGTGACTTTGTAAAAACATCAACTGTTGTAGTCGTTGAGACCGACTCCAGGGTCTGGCCAATGGAAAATTAATACAAAAGTTAATCTGTCTGAACCAAAATTAATTTGGGTCAACCTGAGTCACGCCTAATACTATTTGGTTTATTGCAACTCAGGAATGCTAGTCCAATGGCACTGTTGCTATTCAAGCACTGCCGAGTTTTGTGAATGGTGCTTGCAGCTCCTCTATCGCACATTGTCTCCTCACCCACACCAAAACAACCCCAAGAACTTGCTCCATGGGCTCCTAACGTCTTCAAGCAGTTTGGCCACAAAAGCTCTCAGTGATGTAAATGGCTTGGGTTTGTTTCAATTCGCACCGGTGCGGCTGTCGCCCTCATTGGGTCATGCGCAAAGGGAATGGGATAGGTCAGGTCATGCTGGGTCAGGTCATGTCGGAAACTAGCCATTGATGGGCTTAAGGACGGACAGTTCAATTGTTGTTGCTGAGTCAAGGAGGGGGGGGGGGGATTGCTAAAACCTGAGTAGGGGCGTTGGGTTGTACAGTTGTCTATGGTGACTCAGGGATTTTTTTCTACTGCAAAACACAAAACTCACTCCGGTGACCTTCAAAGCCAGCTGTAAAGGGAGGGTTTGTTTTTTTCAATCAGATACAAATTTGTGTTTATTATGCCCCTCTTCTGGTCAAGTATTATGCTAGTTTTTTTTTTTATAATGGGGGGGGGGGGGGGGGTTAAAATATAATTGTTGTGTGTAACGGCCAGTTTTATGAGTTGAAAACTGCTGAAATGACACACTGTTTGTGGCAAATGGCAGAGTTCAATTTAGTTTTTCTTTTCAATCAGTCAGTTTTGGACTGAATCTAAAAACAACCTAAAAATATGCAAGGGAAATTTGTCACCAGTATATATACGATTTTGCCAGCTTTATGTCATGTACTTCAGTAAAACTGTACGATATGGGTGTGTAAGACATACAAATTCCTTTCTCATGTCAAACTTAGGGAAAACAAGACCACAAAAGCGAGAATATGGGGGGAAAACAGGTGCAGGACTAAGAAAAAGAAGAACCCCAACTCCAGAATCCTACTCCTCTTAGATGACGGTCTGGAAGAAAATGGATCAGAAAAAGTCATCACAAACCCTCACTTAACAGAGAAATCAGATTTGCTGCATTTTTTTTTACAAACTATATTAGCTGTAATGAAATAGAGTCCCACTAAATTGATGTTTTGTTGTTCATGTATTCAGTAGTACTTGGGGCCAGTGTTTAAAGGCGTTTTCCAAATCGAGGCTTTGTCTCTGGTTCCAATTCGCGTTCTGGTTCACGATTTTAAAATTTAGGCCCCTGACTTCAGAAACTGTGGCTCAAGAAATGTCAACTTGTATCCGGGGGCCAACATTTAGACAATTTCAACATGGTACATGTATAATGTTAAAGGCTTATTGATTCTAGAACTGACAATAAAGCCCAAGCTGGTGACAAAGCCAAAGTTTGGGAAACGGACAAAGTATTCTGTGAATACTGACTTCTTCAGCAGAGACTACTGCATTCTGGTTAATTCTGTTGATCTGTTGTCTCACAATCGTAGGCAGATCCTGCACCAAACTGATGAACATCGCCGAACCAATCAGATGCGTTGTTAATAAAGCTCGGGCATTATTAACACACTAGCAATCAAAGTAACGGTTAATTTGATCGGTTCCCACAATTGCATGGCCTTGTCACAGTAGCTACAATATAACCGCCCTCGCTTTACTATGTAATTAAAATTGTCAGACTGGCTAGTGAGACTGCTTTATTGCTGTTACGCACCAACCGTTTGTTGCCTTACATTTTCCGTCTTTTTGTACAGTTTGTATTTTTTCGTTGTACATTGTTTGCTTGCACCTGAAAACGCCCCTTGTGAAATGCGAAGACAACTTGTCGCGTTCTTTTGTGATATTGTTCACTTGAAATGTTGGCACTCAGCACTGCGATTTTGACCGATCCCAAGGATGGCCGTGGGCTTGTTTCGATATCCCCACTTCCCCAGATGGTATGTCATCCAGGCTACCTCTCAGTATCAACTCGCACAGGCCTTTCCTGAATGACATCCAAACTACCCTGGAAACCAGATCACATGTGGATTTTCTGTGGTAGACTACTACAGTGTGTAGTTTTCCCTCTCAAGTAAAAAAAAATCAGGAAAAAAAGTAGGCCTGATGATGACCTTAAACCTTGTGCATACGAGTCACAAAAGTGTAAGCCCAGTATGTATATTTTGGTTCCGTGGTTTACTATTTGTGAATGTTTCTTATTCATGTTGTACATCATACTTCACACAAACATGTGGCCAGATATGGAGTCTCGCACATTTTTAAATTGTTAATGACAATCAAGTTCTGAATTTGTTATGCATGTTTTTCTTATTTTGCCCCAGATTTAAGTACATATTATCCCTTTAAAAATAGAGCTGTGTTTGACTTTCGTTTGACAATTATGTGGTGTTACACCAGAAATATGTTGACTCTTTTTTTTAATGTGCCGTTTCTTGAGTAAACTTGGGCCAAACTTTGAGCTCTTCAGCAGATCTTTAATACTGCTGATGCCCAGCTATTAAAATTAAGGGAAAACTTGAACTGTTGGAGCCAAACACATTTCTGCTTTCAAATTGGCTCTGCCCCCCCCCAATTGTCTCATCCTAATTGAAGTTACTCAACAACCTGTAAAATGAAAAGGTAACAGAAAAAAACAAAAAATACCTTGGTTCCAAATTGTTCCTGTGATTCGCCATTTTATATAATATACATGTACCCTTCAAAAAAAAGGTGATATTATATGTCTACTGAGTAACAGTCCTTTCAATGATGTCATTTTTCAGCCATGTGTATAATGCATGGGTTCTTCGAGATATGTGGGGAAATACTGTACTCTTGTATTGCTTGAGTCTTAATTTTTCAAGTGTGCTAAGTTTATATTGAAGGCTATGTCCAAATTGGTTGGCTACACTGGCAGTACCACTCGTCTATGCGAAGTGGCTTCAGCTCTTCCCATAGATGCATGTTGGTTTGAGCCACAGCCGTGCAATTTGGATGCAGCCTCAATGTGCTTCTCCAGTGTGTCATGAAATAGACCTTCATCTTTTTGCTGAAAACCAAGTATGCTGGTGTTAATATGCTTAGGATGATACCCATGACCTTGGATCCATTGTATGCCCAAATTAGACATGCCTTGCCTAGGGAACCAGACTTTCAGAACTACTACACATATGGTCGCAAGCCCTGAACTGATTTCTGTTAAGCATTTTAGTTGATTGAGATTCCTACTAGTCATGGTAACGTACAAAATGACCCCTCCACCCCCCCCCCAAGCATTGGTCGATTGAATCGTTAACGGGAAACCTTTGAGAATCATTGTGAATTGGTCATTTGTCACAAACACACACACACACTGGTGATGTTTCTATACTACAGTTTGTATAAAATCTTGTCCGGTGCCACTCACTATTGTGTAGTGCTGACTTTTAAGAGAGAAAAAAATTAAAATATTGGGTGGGACCTGTGTTTTATGAATCTTGTCCGACTCAACTTATTTTGTTGTTAAGTATTAAATGAATTTTAAACGTGTCAACGTTTCCCCAACACAGAAACATTACACTAAACATGCTGACTGTTTTCTTACTGAACTACCAGAGCATTTACTTGTTGGAAATTTATTTATTAACAATTTGATTTATATGCAACAAAACATTTCATCTAATATTCTTTACAGGTTTGTTATGGGAAACATTTTGGCTAAGCTATTTTTTTATACACATTATCGCTAGCAGTGTCCTTCAGTTTATGGAAGTGTTATCAACTTTGTTGAGGGGTTGGGTGGGGAATTATTTGATTTTGAACATCATTTTGACAAAATTTCAGAATTTATGGATTTTTTTAATGGACATTTTAGAGCAAGTCAGGGTTTATTGCTGGTACATCTTTGGAGAGGAAATGTGGCCACACATATTTACATAGCTCAACTTTCTCAAGGTCAACAGAGGGCGCAAGTGATTCAAATTACTCAACCTTGGACACTCCTAGCCTTAACCCAGTAGATGAACTTGACAAATTCATTGATTTAAAAACCATTCAATTCACATCTTGAAGCAAGTTCACATGCAGCAACTGCAAATATCAATATGTTCTACGATAAAGAACGATAATTTAAAAAGAAAATTAAGTCCAGTCTGGTTTAAACACAGCGGTCTGTATTACTGAATGTTTGTCAACAAACATCACAAGCATGGGGATGACCTGCTCAACTTTGGATGGTCAGCCCTTCAATATGTCGTCAAGGTTACACTGCTGTAATCCAAATTACTCTTGAAGACAATCAGGGCATCTATTGTCTTGATCGTTTGCGTGTGTTCATGGTGTACTTCAGAAAGGTTCTCATGTAACAAAGATCAACACGTCCAGCGCTGGCCGATTCCTCCACCGGTGAGCTCATCCAATCCTATTTTCCTATTCTCTGCACCATCCATTCTTGCTGGCACAGCGGACATCTGTTGTTCTGTTTGACCCAGAGTGACATGCAGCAGTTGTGGAACGAGTGGTTGCATTCACCCCAGACAACTGGAAAAAAAAAAACAAGGTAACATTAACTTTCATTTAGTACATTTGTAAATATTTATGAGTTTCTCCGATTAAAAATACAATTTGAGAAAGATTTTTGGGTCACATCCATTTTCTAAAGAATTGGTGTTGAACAAAATCAATGAATTAAATGAATAGTCAAGATTGATAGTTCTTTAGTTCAACACTTAGTTTGTGCAGCACCAGCACCCAAACAAAACTTCATCATTCATGACATCTATATATTCTTCCTTACCAACACATTCTTCTTGTTTGTTTTCTGTCTGGCAGCGTAAACAAGCATCTGAAAAGTAAAACAATTTCGTGTTTGTCAATACCCAAAAATAACAATTTTCATTAATTTCAAGTTCTGTTCTGGAATTGGAAAGAATCAACCAAGAATTACAATTCAATTGAACATCCATAATCGCATAAACTTAAAAAATACTTGAATTTCTTACCCATCACTTGCACCCTGCATATTGCACAGGTATCACAGTCTACATCCCAACTCCACATTGCCACAATGTTCCATTTCTTCAGCGTGAACGGTTTAACTTCCGCATCTTGTTTTGTAGATTCCATTGATCCAGATTTGCCGTTCGCTGTTGAGCATGTTTCGTCTTTCATTATCACCTGAGAATCAGACATTTCAGTCCAGACGGAAAACTACCTGTAGACCAACGAGATTTTCGATATAAACGCCACCTTTGATATCACAATTTCAGTGTAAAGACTGTTTTTCTTTCGACCTTGCAATATATTTTCGTCACAAAACATAACAAGTCATTGTTTAGTTGAAGTAGCTAGGTACCTATCAACGATAATGCTATAATAATATTGTAGACGTCTGGGTCTGATGGAAACATACATATGCATGACCTTGAGTAACCTTGCGGAAAGGTCACGCACGTATTAAAGGAAATAAATTTAAAAAACGTGTCAATAATTCTTATACGCGAAAAATCGGTCAATTTCGGAATAAATTGGTTTCAAGTAGAAGCTGAGTATCAAATGCACAGGAAGTTTAATATTACACTGTCCATGCTTTTATTTCTTGTCCTCAACCAATACTGAAAAGGTCTTTTTATTTTGTTCATATTTGTACGGATGATTCACAGTGAAATTTGTGCATAGTCAAATAACAGAGCGGGAAAGTACCCTTTTTGTTTATCTGCTTAATACATTTTCTCGTGTAGGAGCCTAACACAATAATGCAGTAATATTTTTAAATTACACTACCCCTTTAAAAAGATGTTGGCACTTTTTTCATGTTTTCACTTGAGGGCGCTCTCATTTTGGATGGAAAAGTTGTTATTTTATTTTTTAGTTGTGAATTTCTAAATATACTTTTCTTAATTTTAAATTTAGTCTTAACATCATCTTTAAAAAAAAAATAATTACTTAAATAAAATATTTTAAAAGAAACTACTTTGATACATGCGATAAAAAAGTCACATAGTAAAAGGCCTCGCAACTTGGCAGTTGCTAAAAATAAATAACTGAACAAAAAGAAGTTGCTTGACAACCAGCGCGAAGCGCAAGCTAGCGGAGGTGAAAACTATCGACTTCTACTTTTTGTCATTATTATTAAGTTTAGTATAGTCCTCCTTTTTGTATACTTTTGAATCGTTAAACACATTTCGTGTAAAATGGTAAGTTTGTACGGAGGTATTTTAACTGACCACATTTTCATTGTTAAACGTTACACCGTTTGCATTGGTAAGCGCATTCTTGGTCTTTTGACTTTTTTCAATGACTTTGCCGTGGCACGCGTTGGCCTACGCGTGCACTCATCCATGACCATGTCATCTGGGCTCGGGAAAAGTCATTGCATTGACGTTACGTACGTGGCGGCCCTACCCCATCCACCCGAACTATACACTACCACATCAATACAATAGTAGTAGGCCTATAATATATTAAAATAAAAACAAAACATCACAAAATTCACATTCGATTTTTTTTGCAGTGCTGAAAATACCGTGGTCCTTTTTTGGGCTTTTATTAGTTTTAAAAAAGTAAACATAATTATCTCTGTCTGGTATGCCGCTAGTTTTGACTAAAATGACGAGAATATGTTTTGACGCACTCGCATTCAATTTGTGCTGGACAACGCGCGTGCGTTGCAAGCGTTACCTGCGTCATTTATGGTGACTCGAGGATACTTCTTGACAAAAGGGGCTACCCTACTCAAATTCCCAATGTGGAAACAACATGGGTCAAATCGGTTCCGATGGTGCAAAAAAAAAAAAGATGAAAACAAAAATCCCCTAATTAAATTAGTCAAAAAAGTTTATCAACATTACACCAGTAGGGCCTACATGGATAATTTCATGATCAAAGATTAAAAAAAAATTTCATCATCTGAAATTTATGAGATTATTTTGCGTTCATGTTTCAGTCTCTACCTGAGAGGTATGCCTTCATTGCTGAGTGGTATGATCAGAATGCCGCCATCATACGATCCTACCAGCTACTCTTCTATGCTTCAGATAATACAGTGGAAATGGTAACAAAAAAATAAACAATTGTTGTGAGGGTTATCATGAGATGTACAACAGATCTACTCAAATATGTTTGGTTGAGAAACTTTAGTAAACTAAAATTTTGCTTTATAAATTCTTAATTCTCTTATGATTGGTAAAGTTGCTTGTCATAGTTACGTTCCGAAATGTTACCTTGAAACAATGCCATGATGGAATTAAAAGTGTCTTATCATATTGTTTGATTCTTTACCAAAAGCTTTCATTAATTTCTAAAGCTGTCTCAGCCAGGCTGAGGTTAGCCAGATGTAGATTCATATGCATGTAAAGGACAATAATTTGAAAATCAAACATTTTGCAGTTGGTGATATTGTGTACACTTTGCATTTATTTATTCTACAGTATGACATTAAAAACAGACGGATATTCCTGAAGCGTTCCAAGATTGACAACGTGAGGTTTGAAGACTTGTACATCGGAGGGACAATCAACGTTCACTCCAGGCAACTGAATCTGGTCGAGTACGCAGACGAGTTCACTAAGAAACAGCTCAGCTCAAAGAAGGAAAAGTGAGTCGGTGTTTCTTTTATGTAACAAATGTTTTGTTGTGAAATGTTGTAGGGTCATGAGTTGTAATAGAGTCAATCACAAGGCAGGTCAGCATTACTTTGGGATGACCGTTACATATTCCTTTTTACCTTTCATCTGTCGTTTACAAAGTTTGTTGCATGAATTGATGCTGAATAACTTTTGAATGACTCGTGATGATTTTTGATGGCTTCAATACAACTTTGATAGGGTCTCGAAGATAAAGTGCTAACAAATTTGGAGATTTTTGTGACAGGAAGAGCACTAGAACTTTACTGGTGAAGAACAAATTTTTTTCTTTGTTTTTTTACTCATCAGAACTCTTGCTATGATCAAACCTGATGCCGTCTCCAAGTTTGGTAAGTATGTATCAATTATAACTCTCTACATTTCATTTTCTGGAGTTTAGAATGGTCCCTGTGGTAGTTATGTTTAAATTGATTGTTGTACGATTTTATGAAATTATTATTTGTACATGATGCTATGCTATGGCAAGCCTTACATTTCCTTAGCTTTTCAATGAGCTGACGGGGCCGTTCTGAAGCATCATCGTGTTATCATGCCCTCAATGTTTCCAACAAGAGCAAATTAAGTGTGGTAAAAAAAGTGGAAGTAAGTTTTATCCTTGACAATGTGGACGTAGCAGCGATGACTTTAATAGTGGGTTTGTCTGGTTGTCTGTTTGTCTGTAGGTGCAATCATTGACATGATCTACGGAGGCGGGTTTCTCATCGCCAACGCCAAGATGATTCAGATAACGAGGAAGGATGCGGAGGAGTTCTACCAGGAGCATGTGCAGAGACCGTTCTTTGAGTGAGTACAGACAATCTAAGACTCGATGCCCAGTCTTGTGGATGAGACTAACCATAAGTCTCAAGCTATATTGACAGTGATGTTGGTTCCCGGGAGTAGTCTTACTCTCAAGCCCACTGTGTGCCAATCTTGGTGTAGATCTCTTTATACACTCCTTTTAGGTCCCAATCTTGACTAGGTCTTGGACAGAAGAGATATCAAACTTTGCATTTAAAAAAAAAATCAAGATTACTATTTTCAAAACTGTTCTGTTCCGAAACTTAGACCCTTGCCACCCACTTCAAATCAAACTCATTCCTCTAACTTCTTTATATATTGTTTTGTCTTTTTTTTAAATAGCAAACTGGTCCGTTTTATGGCCAGCGGCTCGATCGTTGTCATGGAGCTCATGGGGAACAGTGCAGTCACAGAGTGGCGCAAACTACTAGGTCCGACGGACAGCAGCAAGGCACGCAGCGAAGCTCCAAGCAGCGTCCGGGCAAAGTTTGGCACAGGTACTGTCAACTAGAATAAATGTCAACTAGAATAAATTCTAGAATAAATTGCAGTACAAAGTTCTGATCAACACCCCCCCCCCAAAAAAAAAGGAAAAAAAGAAAGAAAGAAAATAAAATTTAAGCCAATAAATAATAAACCCCTCCCAAAAACCACAAAAATTGTTTATCGTTATCACTGCTTCCAAAAGTCAGATTTTGGCTGTTCAGTGTCCAGAGTGCAAATTAATGACAATGAAAAAATCATAGTTGGGTTGTGTAGCAGTAAGGGTTTACACCTGGGTTTCTAACTGCAATGTCAATTTTGTTCTTTCTCATTTCAGATCAGACCATGAATGCCTGCCACGGGTCCGACGCCACCGAGACCGGTCAGAGAGAAACAAATTTCTTTTTCGGACCTGAGAAAAAGTGGAAAAACACTGCCAAGCTCTCTGGAAGCACGTGTTGCGTGATCAAGCCTAGCGCCATCTTGGAAGGTAAGCCATTGGATCATAGGCTTCGGCCAAATTACTTGGCTATGGCAGCTAAGTCAACATTCCAAAATTGCGTCATACTGCCGGCAATGGTTAAAATACCTTAGATTTAAATTATTATAGGCATACAACTCTACAAATGGAGATCAAGAAACCAAAGGCTGTCATAGCATAGGACCCCAAGTTTCCTGGATGAAAAGTCGGTCACAGGCATGCAATATCAAAAGGGTACCCAACAGATTGAAGTTAAAGTCTTGTTCTGCCCAAACTGGCCTATTAATTTCCTTCTTTGATTTTGTAGGTAAGGCGGGTAAGATCATGATGGCCATTGTGGAGGCAGGCTTTGAAGTCTCCGCCCTCCAGATGTTCCACTTGGAGAAGGCCAATGCAGAGGAGTTCTTTGAGGTCTACAAGGGCGTGGTGAACGAGTACAGTGTAAGTGTCCATCCATTGTATGCATGCATTGTCTGTAGAGGGCACTGCCATAGATTTTTAATGGGTGTTTATGAAATCTAGGCTTTATTTTCTGGCTTCAGCTTGTCCCCAACCCAAGATTCATTGCAATCCTGCTGTATTCAAACCCAGTGCAAACACACCGACCATTTGCCTTGTGTGCGGATTTGCATGGTTTGTAGCAGAAAATGGACCAATATTGTTCTGGAGTCTGTCAAGCCAGGGGATTAAAATCAAGAAGCTTTAGTCTGAAGCCAAACCAAAGCCAAGATTACGTAAACGCCATTGACTCAAGAGAAAAAAAGGTCAGGAAGTAGTGGGTGATCTCTTTCAAGTTTTCACCTGTGGATTGAAAAAGCACTCTTCTAAGGCCAGAAAACGAGTCTTTACCTGGATCTAATTTCATGATGATTGCAAGCACAGATATGTGCTAAGCGGAGAAAGTAATTGCTTTGCAAAAAAAAAGGTTACCGGTCAAAAATGGCATGCAATTTCGAGCTTCTCGCAGGTTTTCAGCTGAATCACGCTTAACATATTTTTGTTAGCAGCACTTTCGGCTAAGCAGCACCATGAGATTTTTGTGGATTGGCCAACATTTTCATTTTGAGAACTAGTAAATTATATGACGTGTGTATTATTGTTATTCAGGAGATGGTTCAGGAGCTGTGTTCCGGTCCCTGCTTTGCCCTCGAGATCACCGGCAAAGGCGAGCGAACCGCAGAGGACTTCCGTGAATTTGTGGGCCCAGCCGATCCCGAGATTGCCCGTAACCTCCGGCCAAAGACGCTGCGTGCTATCTTCGGCCGCGACAAGATCAAGAACGCAGTGCACTGCACGGACCTTCCCGAAGACTGTCCTCTAGAGGTGGCATATTTCTTCCAGATTTTGGCCGACTAATAAGAGATTTTGATTAAATTTAGTATTTCTTTTTGAATGGCCTGTAAAGACTGGGTTGTGTGGTCACAACACATTATATGTGGAGTTACGTCAACATGAGAGTACCCATACCCAAAGTATTGGAGTAACTGGGAAGAGTATATGAATACTTTGTGTAAATGTGACTTGATCCTACCAAATGAGTCTTAAGGACATTTAAACAAAGTAAAGAGAGCATCATATTTTGCTCCTCATTTTGATGTATTTTCAGTTTGCATCTTAAAACATTTGTATCAGGAAAATGCGTTCACTCTTCCTATCTATTTCCTGAAAGGCCTGGTTGCTCAAAAATTGCCCCAGTGACTGTTGAGTTGGTCACAAATGTTTGTTACCTTTTGAAGTCATTTATTGCATTACAAAATTACAAATCTTGCAGAGATATTGTGGCTGTTCTTTTCATCCAATTTTTTTCCCGAGACTCGCACAAGAACTCTCTGTTTTCTATTTTGCAACATCGTTGTTTAAACAGAGGAAGGGTTAAACAGATCATATGGTCAGTGTTTTTGTTTTGTTTTGAGATTGGTAAAAATTTTGTGGTTTTTTTTCTTGTGAGAAAAGAAATCTGTGTTGGCGCATTCAAAAACTTCCATGAGTTTGCATATTAGCCATTTTCAATACGCAGACCTATATGTGTATTCTTGTATATAATAGAGTTAAACATCTACGCTTGTAAGCCCTAAACTGCTTTAGATTGTACACTAACATTTTTTATCTTCGCCTGAAAACTTTGACTTGAGAGATGTATAAATTATAATACATGCATGTATAGAAAATGTCCTGATGTTTATAGACTTTTGACAATTTTGCACATATTTGTTGTATATTTCCTTGATTTCAATTATATAGTTTTGAATGCCATGTTCACTCCCCCTCCTCCTCCCCCCCCCCCCCCCCCCCAAAATACTGTTTTCAATACTCCACCTGTTTTCAAAAATATTTTCTGGTATTAATTTTCACATTGCATTGTACTGAAGAGGCCCCCAAAAGATTCCCGAATGCATTTGAAATCATTGCAATAGTCAAGATTCATATATTATTTTGAAACGTTTGTAGTTTTTTATTTTTTGCATGAATTGTTCTTTGTTCTTGTGGTAGAGAGGTCAACGATTGTTCTGCCCCCAGTGTCCAATGAAATAAATGAAAAGTTAATTGTGAATTAATTCTTGTGTATTCAATTTGTCTACGTGTATTGAGTTAAGACCTTCCGCCTAGAGGGCGACAGAGTGAATGATTCACATTGAATTGGTCAAAAGTTTCCGCTAGAGGGCGACAGAGCGTATGATAAACTTTGAGTTGGCCAAATGTTTCAACTAGAGGGCGACAGAGTGAATCACATTAAATTAGCCAAAAGTTTCCGCTAGAGGGCGACAGAGCGAATTTTAAATATGGAGTTGGCCAAATATTGCCGCTAGAGGGCGACAGAGCGAAGGATCCACAATAAGTTGGCCATTTATTACCGCTAGAGGGCGACAGAGCGAAAAAAATATTATTAAGTTGGCCAAACGTTTCCGCTAGAGGGCGACAGAGCGAAAAATAAATATTGAGTTGGCCAAACGTTTCCGCTAGAGGGCGACAGAGCGAATGAAAATATTGAGTTGGCCAATAACTGCCGCTAGAGGGAGACATAACATTGGCCAAACATTTCCGCTTGAGGGCAGCATTCATTACGAAATCTGGCATTGCATTAGTTTTGTTGTGAATTCCCTTCTAAAAATGTCTTGGAATAACGTGTTTTTCATCACCAAAGCAGTTTTTATTACGTCTATGCACTGAACATGTCCTTGTTCTTCGAATGAAATGGAAATCTACTTGTAAGTTTTTAATGGGATGGGATTTTATGTATGCGGAAAGAGTTCCAACCTTTCGCTCGGTTCCGATCGCCCAGTCCCCCGCCCTGCATCATGCAAACTGCTGGGATCGGAAGGACAAGGGATGATGAGCTCTATAGAATCTTGTGATCTGAGGAAGTGGGGATGGCATTGAGCAAGTAACGGGAATTGAAATGTTGGAGTTATTGCAGAATACCCCGCCACTCGGAAATACACCCCTAAAATCACTGGCTACGACTGAGGTTGGAATCACTGCAAACCAAAAGAAACAATTCAAGTCCATTGCCAGCTACGCAGATACTGAGTGGGGGTCCATTATTTGAGAACGAAGCAACACAAAATGAATGGGAGTTGCTGAAAAAATTCTAAGTCCAAACCAACCACCCTGTTGGCGGCTACAAGGCTACGGAGTGGGAGTCCCCTTGAATATGCTTGAGAATGAAGCAACACAAAATGAATGGGAGTTGCTGAAAAAATTCCAAGTCCAAACCAACCACCCTGTTGGCGGCTACGAGGCTACGGAGTGGGAGTCCCCTTGAATATGCTTGAGAACGAAGCAACACAAAATGAATGGGAGTTGCTGAAAAAATTTTAAGTCCAAACCAACTACATGTACCCTGTTGGCGGCTACGCGGTCACGAAGTGGGAGTGCAATGGAGCATGACGCATAGTACATACAAGTAGCGCTAAGAATGTTTATTGAGGTCAATCAACCGTGACCTCGTAGCCGGCTACGAGGTGGATAGATTGAGTGGCGGGGTATTCTGCAATTGTGCCGAAATGTTACAACACAGTTCAGTTTTGATGGAATGTGAAGGTGCTAAACTGAAAGTGGTATCTTTTGTGAGCCAAGTAATTAGCAGGAAAAGACACTTTTGCCAAGTAGGCCCTATAAACATCATAACATGTCAACTTTTTATTTAATCATTTTTTGTATTTTCACAGAATGCATATGCATACGTGACTTTGCATGGACTCGGATAACATGAGTTATGGCACTGAAGAATTCCTGGAGTTGAAACCACTCTGACTGAAGTACTCAGCTGGAGCTTTCGTAGCAGTCGATTCAAGCTTTGTCTAGTCTGTGAAAATGGCAAACTACTACGTCATTGGCTTGTCTGCAGTAGTAATGCTGACTATTGTGTCACTCGTGTATGACTCGTTTGACATGGATATGTACCAGTGCAGAGACACAAAACAGCAGTCTGATTCGTCCACAAAGATCACCAGATTGTTAACGTCAGCAAATTCGTCCTGGGAGTTTAACATCACAGGGAATGATGTTTTGGTCTGCCTGCATATTCAGAAGACTGGGGGGTCCTCGTTTGGCCGACACCTGGTGCACGATCTGGACTTGAGCAGCCCATGCCAATGCAAGAAAGGCTTGAAGGCGTGCCAGTGCTTTAGGCCGGGCAGCAAGAATGAGGTTTGGCTGTTCAGCGAGTTTTCCATGGGTTGGTCGTGCGGCTTACATGCCGACTGGACAGAACTGACCAACTGTGTGCCCAGTATGCTGGATAAGTTTGAAGGAACTAAGCATAAACGGAGGTACGTCACATGACTTTTTGTTATGGCCGTAATAATTTGTCGGTCGCACCACTAAGTGACATATCATGTGCACAAAGTCCATGAATGATCCGTCATTTCATGTTGTTGCAAAAGTTTTTATTTGTCACTGTGTGGCGCACCGAATGAATTGAAACGTTGTAAGGCTTTGATCCTCATAACTGTTTGTTGGAAGATGAACCCATACAAATTTTACCTTATTTGTACTTTGAAGATAAAAAAGCTTTCAATGCAATGTGAAAACCGCAAAAGCAAGACGTGTGTATTGATTTATGTATTGCCTTGCCAATTATCAGTGCCATAAAAATCCCGAAAGGGTACCCAGTAATTAGAAAGTATTTAGGCTTGAATCTATATCAATGTAACACTCCCAGCAAATGTTGGTCCCACTGTGACCTAAACCCATGCCCCACCCTCCTCATTTGACTCATTTATTTTCTGAAAATCTTTTCTCGTCGTTCTGGTGTTGGTTGTGATCGCTGGACCCAAAAGAGCAAGCCTTATGCCCTGTGACTGACGGACAGACAGACTAATTGACTAACTGACTGACTGACGGACTGACTGAGTCACTGAGTATTGGTAATGTCCTAAACATAGTACTTTCAGGTCAAACAGGTCAGCCTAGTCTTGTTCCTACATTCAACTTTTTCCATTTCTCTCACTCTCTGCCAGGTATTTCTACCAGACCATCCTGCGGGAGCCCCAGGCTCGTTACCTCAGCGAGTGGCGTCACGTTCAGCGAGGTGCCACCTGGAAAACCGCAGTGCACATGTGCAACGGCAAAATCCCTACCTCTGAAGAGCTTCCCCGATGCTACGAGGGGATCGACTGGACGGGCGTTTCCTTGGAAGAGTTCATGGACTGCCAGTACAACCTGGCAAACAACCGACAAACGCGGATGCTTGCGGATCTCTCGGAAGTGGGCTGCTACAACCTCTCAAAACTCTCGAATGCAGAGCGCCGGGCGAGAATGCTTGAGAGCGCAAAGAGGAACTTAAGACGCCTTGCTTTCTTTGGCATGTTGGAGTACCAGAAGGAGACTCAGCAGCTCTTTGAGAGCACCTTCGGATTAAAATTCTTGAAGGATTTTGTCCAGTTTGACGCCACGAAGGGCACAGCTGCCAAGACTGTCCTAACTGGCCAGCAGAAACTGAAAGTCCAGGAAGCCAACACGGAGGATTTCCTTCTGTACGATTACGCAAAGAAGTTGTTTTTGGAGCGTGTTGCAGCATTGAGACAAAAACGCAGAAAGAGAGCCCCGCTAACTAGACTCTCTTAAAAACTCAACTTTCAGGAAATTTAGAGAATCAACTGCCAAAACTTTCCCCGCCTTCCACCATTGTGACCCGGGTTCGAATCCCGCCTCAGCCAATATGTGGATTGGTTTTCAGTCCCTGCCTGATTCCATGGGTTTTACCTAGAATATCATTCTGGGTTTTTCCTCCCGCCATAAAAACTGTAATTTCCTTCCACATCTTCTACCAAGGGACCTCACTGGAAATAAATGGAGAGACTTTTGTGGGCTGTCCCTGCCAGTTGCTGAATAAAACCAGATAGTGGGCTATTCCTTAAGAATAATGGGCACCTCAAGTTGGACATACATGTGTAAAATACAGCCACTCAATTTACATATATGCATGTATTTAATTCAGACGCACTCAAACTAATTGTCTGTCTTTTTATGCTCATGTTCCAAAACAATGTCTTACATGTATATGATCAAAAATTTATGGAAAGCTGCCGTTGTAGATGAGTTCTATAATCATTGTCTTCAACTACTGCATAGTACTAACAATTATGGGTCGTATTGATTCCAATTAACCATTTTTACTTTTGTAAATATTGATATGTACAATTGTTTTTTTCTGGAGTTATGCAAATGTCCTGTACGAGCTTGTCCAGCTTTTGCAATATATTTTCTTTGTTATGTGTTTTGTTTCTAAAAAAAATCATGTCAGTTAAAAATGTGGACAAAGAAGTACTGTATATTGTTCTACCTCAGACTTGGGCATTTTAATTAATAGATAATTAAACCTAACTGCCCAAATCCATGTTTTACTTAAAAACTTAATTTGATGTTGAATGGGATGTTTTTGGAGCACCATTTAATAGCTCCATGGTTGAAGAAATTGCATGCAACTATAAACCACAGTTTTTGAGAATTTTGAAATATTTAGCAACAGTGTAACAAACTTCACTGCAAAACATTGGTTGTACCATAAATTGACACATCTAGTACATTGCTGGGTGCATCATGATATGTATATCTCGTGTAGAGTGTAGAACATGTCACTTGATGGTTTATGGTGGGATTAACAAAATGTAGGATTTTAGGGAAATTGGGAGAAGAAAAATGTCAAGGAGTCATACGGTTATAAAAAATTGTTGAGCGTCTTTCCATTGCTTTAGTCAGCAGAGAATTTGTCTGGCACTCTGATAATCCTTGTTTACTGTCAAGTAATGTATCAAAACTCAAAGAAAAACATATGAGAACTCTTGTTTAGTAAAAACAAAACAGTAAATGTGTATGTATCTTGCATTGTTAACATTTTCAATTTTATATTTTCTTCATAAAGGTGATGTTTGAATAAAGTCTATGAATTTGATTTAACAGAAGTTGATTGCTGTGTGAAGGTCCTTTTATTTTTGGTTAATTTAATATTTATGTTAGTGATATTCCCAATATTCTGAGGTCTAATTCCGCATACCCTGGGGCTGATTAAAACAAAAGAAAAGCAGTTAGAAAGACAACCAACAAAGAATAAATAAAATTGGGGTAAAACAACTACAGAATTCGAACCAGGGACACCGGATTGGCAATCCCTCGCCGTTCCACAGAACTAAACAAGATTTCAATTAATTAATAGGGATTTTGTTTGGCTTTAAAAAATGCTAGGTTCGCGTTGGCTCACGCGTGTAAGCCCGTGCACGCGTAGTCGTGTTACACAGTCTTAAGATTGAATTGAGCATTTGATTTAGAGATTTTAACAAATAAATTCTGATTTAGTTGATCAGAATTTGACTGGAAAAGGGTAGAGGGTGTAAATTGAAGCAAAATCGAGGGGGGAAATGAACGCAATCTTGTACAATCCTTGGTTTCAGCACGAAGCACTCGTGTTCAACGGATGCAGAGGAGGCCATTTCTTTTGTTAATTTCCTTTGTTGAATCTGGCGTTAACAATAAAATGTTTCCATTGAGGGAAAAGGATTAGACGCCGCTATCTTTTTCCACGCTTGAGTGCATCTGAATGGGTGTTTTTGAAGCGGAAAATCACGAAATACAGCACTTAGGAAGCATTTTAACCCACATAATGATACTTTTTGAAGAGGAAATTACATGCTGAAAAAGTCTATAGTTTCAAAATGCAAAAATGTGGGGTATTTAAAAAGTCGATGTAAAATTTTGGGCCAGTTTTTGCCAAAACTTTCCACTTCCAAACGTAGGTGGCGCTATATATTTCTCTGATGGTGGTACCATAGTACCATGGCGGTACTTACCCAGGCTAATTACACCTGTCCACGGCAGGGTTTTAAAATTGTTATTTCCCAACATTATTACCATGGAGGTCGCGAGGGGGGGGGGCAAGGGGGGGCACTTGCCCCCCCCCCCCCCCCCCCGGAAGGGCAAAAAAAAAAAAAGAGAGAAAAGAAAAAAAAAAGAGGCGCGAAGACAAAGTGGTGTAAATTTAATGAGTTGGGGGGGGGGGGGGACAAAATGTCCCTTCCCCCCTCTAAAACTGATTAATCGAGAATATGTTGAGAAATGCAAGCATTTTTGGCAAACAAATTTTTTGCCCCCCCCTCTAGAAAAAAATCCTGGCGACGCCCATGATTATTACCTACAACCCAACATATTTTACTAGAAGTGTAAAACACATATATCTAATATAATTATATTATGTCAATACATAAATATAAAGTTTTAAGCCAGAAAGCCCCCCCCCTTTCCAGGCCCAGCCCCTCGACCACGCCCTGTCCTGCGTATGCGGTGAATTCCGTGTGATCACTTTTTGTCAGTGAGTACAACACTGCACTGTGAATGAAATATATATAGCGCCACCTACGTTTGGAAGTGGAAAGTTTTGGCAAAAACTGGCTCGAAATTTTACATCAACTTTTTAAATACGCAGAATTTCTGCATTTTGAAACTATGGTCTTGTTCAGCATGCAATTTCCTCTTCAAAAAGTATCATTATGTAGGATAAAATGCTTCCTAAGGGCTGTATTTCGAGATTTTCCGCTTCAATATTCCCCATTCAGATGCACTCAAGCGTGGAAAAAGATAGCGGCGTTTAATCCTTTCGCCTCAATGGAAACATTTTATTGTTAACGCCAGATTCAACAAAGGAATTTAACAAAAGAAATGGCCTCCTCTGCATCCGTTGAACACGTGTGCTTCATGATAAAACGAAGGACTTGCGAAGTTTCGTTCATTTATTTCCACAGTTGCGTTTCAATTTACCTTTCTTATTCAAATTCCAATCACCCAAATCAGATTAATTAACTAAAATCTCAGAATAAAACCCATAATTACACCGTCAGACTGTACAATGCGTCTACGTATACCAGCGATTACACGTGTACAACCAGCATGAGACCTTGATTTTGTTAAAGCCGAATCATAACTTCTATTGATATCAAAAACTTGTACAGTTTTGTGGAACAACAGGGGACTTGCAATCCGGTGTCCCGGGTTCGAATCCTGTGGTTAACAATTTTATTTTTTATTTACTCAAATTATATTCTGTTATGATGCGTGAGTGCCAATTTGTTTTTAAATTGACTTGCAGTATGTGTTAATATTGAAATAACTAAAAATAACACTCTTTTTAATGTAATAATAATTATTCAAATATTTTTAATGTTACGAAATTTCAAAAAAAAGAGACGATGTTTCTGGTAATTGTAAGGTTAATAATAAACCAGGGACCAAAGGGCATTTAAATTCTGGTGTAGCAGCAATCATTTACGGGATTCGCACAGGCAACACATTTTGTTATATAACATATTATTCAATGAGAAAGGTTCTTCAATAATAATATTATGCAATTTACAATAATTTCAATAGATCAATATAAAATCTGAAGGTCTGTACTTGAACACCCCCCCCCCAGCCCCTGGCCCTCCCCAGGCGCTGAACGTGTGGTCCCATTTTCATCAGTAATCGCTTTGACTGAAATCTATGTAGCGCCACCTACGTTTGAAAGTGGAAAGTTTTGGCAAAAACTGGCCCGAAATTTTACATCAACTTTTTAAATACGCAGAATTTCTACATTTTGAAACTATAGTCTTGTTCAGCATGCAATTTCCTCTTCAAAAAGTATAATGATGTAGGATAAAATGCTTCTTAAGGGCTGTATTTCGTGATTTTCCGCTTCAAAAACACCCATTCAGATGCACTCAAGCGTGGAAAAAGATAGCGGCGTCTAATCCTTTTCCCTCAATGGAAACATTTTATTGTTAACGCCAGATTCAACAAAGGAAATTAACAAAAGAAATGGCCTCCTCTGCATCCGTTGAACACGTGTGCTTCATTATAAAACCAGGGATTTACCAGGCTTCGTTCATTTATTACAACAGTAGCGTTTCAGTGTGCATCTTCTATACCCCTTCCCGATCTAATTTTGATTATACTCATTGGTTTTCTTTCCTTAAATCTCAGATTTAAACGCAATATTAACATCGTAAGACTGCACAATGCGTCTACGTGTACCAGCGCTTGCACGTGTTCGCCTGGCATGAAACCTAGCATTTGTCAAAGCCAAACAAAAACACTGCTGGAAAGTGAAATCGTGTAAAGTCTTGTGGAACGGCGGCAGACTTCCAACCCGGTGCCCCGAGTTCGAGTCCTGTTGTTAACATTTTTCTCAATTTCTTTTTTAAATCATGCGCAATGCTAAATCAAATTCTAAAAGATGTCGAATTTATTTTTTAATGACTAAAAATAATATTTATTTTTTTAATATTATGATTTGAAATGTTTCGAAGGTAAACAATGGTAATAATTGATTAAAGAATCTACTCTTGCCCATGAGAACGCATTTAAATTTGGGGTTACGTAGCAATATTTGTTTATAAAGAGTTCACACAGAGATTTTGCAAAAGAAAGGTTATTTTACCTTTTGTTATTTCGATAAATGCATTACACAATTTGTTTTCAGGATATGTGCTGTCTTTCTTTTTCTTCAAATCATAAAGGGCAAGAGCCAAAAAATACGTTCAATTTTAACTGAAAATATGGTCCAAGCTTGGCTTTTGGTCCAAGTTTGGCTTTGTAGTGTTCTGAGTTTTTTTAGACATTTATCTCAGTTAACTCTGAATAAAAAAACGAAAGTGTTCCTGGTTACGTCAATGGATTGTCAGGTATTGACTTTCCGAAACTCTCTAGTGGGCCTTCAAAAACTACCTGAAGTAAAGTTAACAATAAATAAGCAACCTATGCATAGGTTGCTTATTTATTGTTAACTATGCGGACCTTTAACCGCAAAAAACTTAAGCTTTTATATAAAAAGTTTTACATGGTATTAGTAAAACATAAAACCATTTGATGCATGATGTGCGCTCATTGGATGAAAGTTTATGGCATTTAACAAAACGGACATCTCTAACTTTGCATTCAAGTTCATGTCATGTGCACACCGAAAATTGAAATTCCCCATCCCAATGCGAACAGTGCACTAATGAACAGTTTAACACGGACATGTTTAGGTACTGAGATTCAACATTGGTGGTACGAGTTATATTCAGTTCTTTTTCATCCAAGTTCCTCGTAGTGCATCGGCAGCGGTCGGCCTATCCTCTGGTCTCAGTTGTAAGATGGATTCCACGTACTCACGACAGTCTTTATCGATTTGTCTCAAAGGTCTAGGCCAGCGGAGAGGCGAGGTCATCCGGGCCCGTATCCTGGGCACATCGTCGCAGCCAAACGGCAGGTAGCCGCATACCATGAAGAACATCACAACGCCGGTGGACCACACGTCGGCCGGCTTCAACCCCCGGGCCGTACGGTCTAACACCTCGGGTGCGGCGTAGGCGGGAGAACCGTAGATCCCCTCCCGGTGTTGGGACGGCGGGTCGGATTCGGTCCTCTCGGTGAGTGAAACGGCACATCCCATATCGCAAAGTTTCACTATACCCTCATCTCCTGTGACTAAAATATTCTCGCATTTGATGTCTCTGTGAACCACGTCTTGGCTGTGCATGTACGCCACTGCGTCCAAAATTTGTCTGAAGAACTTTCGCGCCAATTTTATAGAGAGCCGTCTGCGCAGGTGCACGAACTTTCTCAGGTCGCCGTTCTGCGCATGCTCCATGAAAATCCAGAGGGACCCCGCCTCCACGAAGTGATCATAAACGTCGATGATGTTTCCGTGATCCAGTCTGGACAGGATCTGGAATTCCTGCGAGGCGTTAGAGATTGGGTCGTCATTTTCTCGCGAGAGTGGAGTGATTTTGGCGGCAACATGGCGACCGTGTCGTCTGCTAAATGCAAGTTTGACGGTGGAGAAGCGGCCACGCCCAATGACGGCTCTTTGGTCGACTTCGTAGTCTTCGTTCAAGGTCGTGTGTCCCATCATTCAGAAGTTGATCCTGTAAAGGTGTAAACCTAAAAAAATGAATCAATTACTGCAGGGATTTATTACTTCATGCGGAATATTTGTAGCTTTAAAACCCAAAAGGTTTTGGATCAGAACAACACCCGGCAATACACCGTATGAGGATTTTTTCCCTCTGGAACTAACTTGGACAAAATACAGTGTTGAACTGCACTCTTTCCAGTAGCAAATTCCCACTTCAACTACAGTTATCTGCAATATTTACATTTGGTGTGTCACTCCAAAATCTCCGTTTAACAAATTTGACAAGGTAATCTTCATGCTTCCATTATTCAATCAAAAGCAGGGGCTATTGTCTGCATACGGTTGAGCTGATATCTATCTGTCAATCATGAATGTGTGCAGGGGATGATCGACGTGTCATCTCGAGTTCACATGCACTATTTCTGCGTTAGCAGAAAGACAAACACTGACAAGTATCTCAATACGACCAAAAAATAGTATCAATACTCTGACGAGTCTCTGTAAATTTACGAATTTATACCTATTATAGGCATAATGATTTTCATGCAGAATTATACAGGTTATTTTACAAAATTTCGCATAAAAACTCCTTCACATTAGTAATTTGTACAGACTCACGCCAGAGTATTGTAATTATTGTGAACTGTCATAATATTTTTTCAATTTCTGTTAAATAAAAATTGGCTACTTACACTTTGTTTTCTAGATGTTTTGCGTCTCAAGAGTCAGGCACTGAAAAGAACTGTTTGCATTTTTTTTAATCACGCGCGCGTACATGAACACAGCGTACACGCACAGATAGCGTACAAGCACAAAATGTGATGTCTAGATCCTCCAAAACTGAGACCAAGCAACTCAAATTGAGAATGTTCCATTTCTTCGTCAGAGAACCCCGGAAGCCTCACAGTGGACTCAAAATATTGGAAGTTAATATGATTGTCGAAACTCAAAATTGGCGTTGTAGATCAGTAATTTTGTCCAAAAGCGCACTGAAAGTCTGAAGTTCAAGAGGCTATCACAGTGGTCAATACAAGAGTGACGTCATTCTTTGGCATGGAAATGGCGGTCGAGTGTGGGCACTTACCACGTGTGTTATTTTCACAAATCATACGGAGTGTTACAGATTTTAGCCAAAATAAACCCTACATTGATTTGGAGAGGGTTTCGAGCACCATTCAGAATGACGGCTTTGCATGAGGGAGAATTTATGTTAATGGCGAAAGTGAACCATAAATAATTTAATTAACAATTTATTTTCCCGCTCAATCTTGATGTACTGCAGGTAAAAAGGCGAGTCACAGACTCCGTATATTTCACAGTAACGATCGTTTCATGGAAGATTTTACAGAAAAGTGTTTCCCAGAAGGAGAACATTAAACACTGTCTGCGAAAGATCTTTCGTTGCAGTTGATGTTGATGCCTGCCAAGGAACGCAGTGGGTCCCCCGAAGATTCCACAAGAAAAACGGACTTTTGTTCCAAATGCAGACCATTCTTTTCAAGTTGGAAATTTTTCATTTTCCTCACGTTAATCATCCATCTAGCTCCATCAAGTGAAAGGCTGATGCAAGACTTTTATTTTGGAGGTTAAAATGGCAATGTACGTCTCCGTCCATCCATCTCCGTCTTGTTACAATATCAGAACCACACGGAGGCAATTCCGCAAGAAACGTCCGGGTGATTTTGGCACAATCCACGGCTCAATCCGCCAGGAACAAATTTCGCTGGTCTCCCTTTCCCGTACCGTGTCATCAAAGTGATCCGCACCGTGTACAGAACAATCAATCCAGGCTATCATTGTCAGTCAAAAATCGTCACCGTTATGATCCTATCTTCGCCCGTGTCTGATAGCGGCTGTTGATTTGCCTCTTATCGTTGTCACAAATGAGCGTTAATGATGATGATATTGACTGATTGTCTCGTGTGTGATAACGTCACCGCTACAGACACTTCGCTAGTGTAGTGGTATTCAAACAACCATTCTTGTAATAACACACACGGAATATTAATTACAACTGCTATATTCACGGACATACAGATCTGCATTCGTAATGAGAATATGCATTCCTCCTTCAGCATCGACCGACAAGGAAAATCACGGCTCGAAATACCTCTTTAAGACGCAACTTAAGGCGAACAGCAAATGCGCCAGAAGGATGACAATAGAAAGTCAAACAGTCTCAACAGTCACGATGAATTGTAACGGGCCTTCTATTTGCATTGCCCCAAGCGCTCCCAGTCCAAATTTGCGCAACACTAAACCTTCTTGTTACCTCCGCCAAGGAGGTTATGTTTTCATCAGCGTTGGTTTGTTTGTTTGTTGGTTGGTTGGTTTGTCTGTGAACAGGATAACTCAAAAAGTTATAGACGGATTTTCATGAAATTTTGTTTAGGGGTGGTCCTTGGTATAAGTACAAATCGATTTGATTTTGGAAGTGATCCGGATCTGGGTCTGGATCCAGGAATTAGGATTCTTCACCATTTATGCGAGTATTTCTTTTGGGTGTACTGACAATATGGCGGGGAATTGTTTAGCCTTGGCGGAGGTTTGTGCTCTGTAATTCAACAACGAAAGACACACAAGAATTATCGGTTTCCAATTTCTATTTCAGATTCTTTTTTTCTTTCAGATGAGTTTGACAGCTCAAACTATAATTGAAAAAGACATAAAAGCTTACAAATATAGAAACACAAAAATCGACTTTTGCATCCTGACTTTGTACAATATCCAATGGCATTGAGATCTGAAAGTTACCAATAAGACGTTCTAGATTTCCAGATTGGTTGTAAAGGTCAGTGTATAACCACAATGGAAGAACTTGCTGCCGAAACTGAGACACTAATGGCTATAAGTAAATATTTGAACCTCCCTTCTCAATGACAACAAACACTCCCTGTGCCTGTATTGTTGTAAGGTTACAATATACACCCCGAGACTATTCGCATCAGGTCACTGCTTTACAAGTGTTTAATACTATCCATTACCAAACACCCAGAACGTTTCTTAAACCTAGTCTTTGGTTTGTCTCTAGCTCATGTGTAAACAACATGCCTGAAGCCGAAATGGAGACGAAGCCGAGGTTTGAGAAATGGCCTCAGTACTTGCATTTCTTTTGCACCACCAAATTAATCAAGGGCGCCCTCTATTGACATGGTAACATCTTTGTCATTTTGTTTCCTTATTTTTGTTAAAATTAATTACAATGGAATTTCGTGTCTGTGTCCGTATTCTACATCGAGGAGGAAGAACAAATGTCCTTGATTGACCTTTCTGGCAAAATAACCTGATGATTGTAAATAGGTTCATTTTGGAGAGACTGTTAACAAAAACTCAGTGCAATTCCAACATAGCAGGAAACTCAAGTTTGATTCCAACCAGGTTAAAAAAAATAATAAACAAGAAAATTTGTGCAAATTTCATCTTTACAGTAAGTCGTTAAGCTATATAAGATCATTTGCTTTACTTGTTTGAAGCAATACAAAATTGCTCAAAATCATAAGTAGAATGAATAATTAATCTGTTGAAGTTTCAGCTTCGTTGACACATTTGAGAATCTCTATCTTCAATTTAAACATGGTTTTTCTTATCAAATTGATAGGTCCCTTCTCCAATAACTACCAATGTTCCTACGTACCTTTAATAGGCAAGTCTGCATAATTTTATATTTCCTCAAATGTTTGTGGCAGTTGATGTTCAAGGTAAGAGTTTAAAAGTTGCTGTTAAAAAAAAGACTAAATTATAATATTTTTCCAAATCATGAGACAGAAGACCAGTCCCAGGCATGCAGCGAGCCGTCGCTACCTGATGACATCACCACGCAGGGTTGCCATGGATGCCAGGCATGGCATAATATCCCCACATCCTGATTGGCTGATTCGCCCGTTATGTGACCTTCGTGGCTGAAGACGGGCTTTACCATTGGTGGAGAGTTTGAGCGTTGCTGCCATGTTGAAGTGTCGTAGATGTCCACACATCCATTCAATCCTGTAAACAAAAAATGGAAATTCTATTTATTTGCCGGATATACATGTATTCCGTTCTGACAAATCAAGTTGACAAAAAGCTACATTTCCTCTTTATATTATTCTTTATGCTACTTTCATTCAAATGAAAAGGATAAAGTTATTTAGAATGACATGAAAAGTGATAATTCTTACCAGATACTGAGAGCAAAGTCTTTTCTGTTGGACACCACTGTAAGAAAATACAATGAAATCACATCAGGAAAAATGAATCCTATAGCGCCTATAAAATTGGATGCACCAGGCCAAAAGGCCAAAGTATTCCAAATGATTTAATTCAGCGTATATCAGACATTCACCATCAATAAAAAAATCCTGTGATCTTTATGCTAAACAATGGCGTCTGAATTTTAGGACCTGAAAAGAGTTGATCACTTCAAATCATACATACCTTCACTGTTAAATTTCCTGACTTCCTTAGTCTTCTTTCATCTCCAAGTTTAACATGGTGCAGTGGTGATTCAAGGTTTCTTAAGTCTCTGATAAGAAGTTCACCGCTGGAGCAGAGGCTAACAACTGTTGCCACAGTAGCATCCAGCTTGGGTTTCTTACAAGCAATGTCTCCTTCATTAGAGGGATCTAGATTAGTGTCTGATGTACACCTGAGGTCAAAGGTCCATGTTGCTCCCCCCTTGCAAGAGGTATTCTCATTGGAGCTTTCAGGAATTGAAGTATCTAAGCCTACATGTGATTGGTCAATGTCTTTGGGGGATGAGTCTCCATCTAGTATGCTCTGTTCAGTTCCAGTTCTTGAATTACTCATGAGGTGGTTACTGGGTGGTGATTGGCTTGAAGGTATTCTCAGGTCATGAATATTAATGAGGCCCCTCTGGGTATTGCACGTCACTAACTCGTTCTCATTCAGAAATTTCATCTCCACCACACAGTCAGCTTTCCCAAAATCTATAAAAAAAAAACAATTATTGGAGATTCATAAATTAAACAAAATTCCTAATCAAAGGAGGATGAATGTCTTAGAAACTCTATTGGCATGAGTCTTCTAGACATTTTTTTTTCACTTTTACTTACAATGTGGATGCTTGGATCCTCAGTTTGAGCATGAACATTCTTTGTATGAAAACATGGACAGTTATTTGTCAGTCTTTTTGTTGGGTTCAAAGTTCACAGACTTGCCAATCAGACAAAAATGCTACACAAATCTTTGTGCTAAGCTCAAATTGATCAGCCAAGAAGCAGTCACAATCCAAATAAATTGCTCTTCAGTTGGGCCACTGGCTTGCTTCTGCTAAGCAAATATTTGTTGCACTTAGCAGATTTCTGTGTTTCTCCATGAAATCAGGTCTGTTTACTTGTTAAGTACTTCCCCGTATTTTTATCTCACCTGTCGCTATCACCTCTTTTGTCCCGACATCAGCAACCTGCAGATTGGACATCGTAGAGCCAAACGCTACGTGACCTTTGTGACCTGGCCGTTGGGCCACGCCCCTGACCCCACCCCTGACTCCGCCCCCTTCTGTCGCTCGTCCAGGCACTGTGGGCAGCTTCTTAATGACATCATTGGTCTCTGTGTCCAGTTGCCATACATCCAGGTGTGGGCTGGCATGACTACCAGTGACAATCAGTCTGGATGAGAGAGAGCAAAAAAAGACCCCAAAATGGAAACAGTGAATAATAAGTGAATGCATCTGGAAATACATTGGTTTAATGTACAAAATCCAACTGGTCCCCCCCCCCAATTTTTTTTATTCAAATTAAAGTAAGTTTAAAAGTTTTCTGGAAAATCATTATCTAGAATGAATTTTCATTTTTGTAATGATGATAGGGTAAAAAGTAAACATCGGTTGAAAAAGTGCAGCTACCTCATAATAACAGCTGTGTACATTTATGTTTCAGTGACGTCAAATTATATTTACAAATGTACTTTACATTAAAATCATATTTGTGGTGTCTACTAAAATATATCTCCTCAGTGCGCAGGAAAACTTGCACACTGTACTTTTTTGTCGCCATTATTTACCTTTTCCAACCCTCCAGTTCTAAACTCCTTCCCAACTTGTGTCACTTAAAAAATCACTGTGTTTGTCACATCCCTATGACCTTGCCTATTTTTGAGACAATATTGACACATCCCTGATAACATCAGGCAAACCCCATTGAATATTCAAGTACTCTAACCCCAGGCAATGATCACACCACTATAGCCTTCAGGCTGTCTGTGTTGGTTCGTATCTATCAATTTCTTGTTTGCTTAGTCCCAGGAGTTGTATGCATCCGTGTGCTTCAGCTTTTCATAATTATCTGTGGGATATAGTCATTTAAAGGTAAGTTTGATTTCTTCGCCTCTTTTTGAGCAGTTACTTGTCAAATGGGATTTTTGCTGGTCACGTCATAAAGCTGGTCATGGCCTAAAGTACCTCACTGTCACTTGTGAATGGGGGGGGGGGGGCCCTAGACACCATTTTGGGTGCTCTTTGAAGCGGACAATCCTGGACGCCCATCTGCCACTTGGTGGTGCTATTCATTTATGCTAACAAGAACAAATGTGCAAAAAAAAAACTTGACCACAGAGGCCAACCTCCCCCCCTCACTAACCCCCCCCCCTCCTCCCCCACCCACCCCCGTGACATCCCTGGCTATGCTGAAATAAACATAAAGTTATTTAAAAATAATAAAAATGGACCTCGGTTTCTTGTGACCCCCTCCTATTAAGGCCGGTTCATACTCGGCGCAAAAGCGAATGCGAACGCAAATTTGTGACGTCAGGGCAAGTTTTCACACTGCGAATTCGCAAAAGTTGAACACATTTTAACTCCGGGAATTTCGCAGCAAATGGTTCGTGACATCAAATTCGCATCGCATTCGCATGAAGTATGAACCGACCTTAATACTGGCCTGAAGAACTTGAAAACCACTTACCTTGGTCGAGTTCCTCTGAGATACTTCAAGCAGTGGATGGGCTTATCACTGAAGCCTCCTCTCAACATCTTGAAGTCTCTGTCCTTAGTCAGTCCTGCCGCTGTCTTGCTGCTGGACTCCCACGTCAGCTTGGCCGGGATGCTCATCTCTAAGATCTCATTGCGACAGTCTGGACTGCAGCCAGCTACAAAGATACCTGCAGTGATAGGGAACAAAAGACGACTTTAAAAAGGCAAAAGCAGCGCCTGAGAGCTTTTTTTCTAAGGAATTTTTTTAATAACTTTTTGGAACATTTCTACTTTTTCTTTGCGCTGTCCTTGTTTTCTTTTTAAGATTGTGGCATTGGGGATGGGGATGGACAAGACTTTTTTTTTTGTTATCAAAGGACATTGGAGAAGATCTTACCGTTCTTTTCGTTCCATTCAATTACACAAGTTGGCTGGGGCAGGTCAAACATATGCAGATGTTTGTAACTGTGGAAGAAAAAAAAGACGAAAAATACTGTGACCATCTAATCTGCGTATAGATGCATTAATTAAAAACTGACTAATTAGACCTAGTATAGTAGTAATTTAACAGAAACCTGTTACAATTTACAAAAATACAAAATGCAAAGAGCAAGCAGGTGATCTTGACAGAGATTTTTAACTGTGCGTGCAGAAAAGTTGCAAGATACATGTAGGTCCTGCCCTGTAGTTTTCTATTTTAACTTTAAGTTCGGTAGTCCAAAAAGGGATAGCTCAACACGAAAAGTGTGAATCGACATGTCGTTTAGAATAGACGTACGCTGTCAATAACTTACGATTTCATGGACTTGATGATCCAGTCATCGAAAAATTCGTCATCGTCAATCGCGTCCATAGCTCAAAGAATAATCCTCTGATGGTATAAACTACCTAGCATAACAATTTCTGCAAAAATACAACAAAAATCATGAACCGGGGTTCACATCGCGAATACACAAACCATACAACCAATCGGACTGGTGTCCTGCTCCGCTTCGGCCTTTCTAATAACAAAGAGCACGTTGCACGGTAGCCCGACTATTCATGAAACTTGTTTACATACGTCACACGTTACACGTGCACTGGCCGAAAGGTTGACAGTTCCCGCGAAAAAGTTATAACACAAACTTCATTAATGTCTTCCTTCTAGCACTGTCTGAATTGTCTAAGCTTCTAATAAGTATTCAGTAAACACATCAAAGGATGTTTGTTGTTGTTGCAGCAATCAAAATGAATAATTTCTTTGCCCTTTTGCCTACGGTTGTTTGGCAAGGCAGCAATTAGTTCCGTATAATTTTTTTTTAAAACTCCAAGCCAGGATACATTTTGTTCATTTGTAATATATATATATATAATAATTTATT
This sequence comes from Patiria miniata, assembly GCF_015706575.1. Taxonomy (NCBI): domain Eukaryota; kingdom Metazoa; phylum Echinodermata; class Asteroidea; order Valvatida; family Asterinidae; genus Patiria; species Patiria miniata. Next base: position 2,337,444 of record NW_024037055.1, read on the forward strand.
GTGGTAATTTTGTTTATTTACATCACAAGGGCGGATCCAGAACGCATTTTTTATTGGGGGTGGGGGGCCAAAAAATGTTGGTCCCCCAAAAAGTGGGTCCGAAAAATTCCGGCGTGGGGTTCAGGTCCCGCTTTTGGGCCCCGAATTTTTTTTTTTAATTCTCTGTGGTGCGATCTGAGGCAGTTTCTGACCACCAATTATTTTTTTAGGAAAAGATGGTAGTCACTACGCAGTTCGTGATTTTTTTTTTTTTTTTTGGGGGGGGGGGGGGGGTTGCATGGCCCCCTTTGGCGCCCCCCCCCCCCCCCCCCCCGGATCCTTTCTTGTTACATCATAACTCTTATAATGACAAGCCCGGGGAATATCTCGCTTCAGGCCTATCATTTTGTTTCTTGCCGGTCTCAAAAAGTCTGAACTTATGAGAGGAAAAGTGAATGCCCTTTTTTATGATTGCTTGGTATAGGCCTAATTGCAACAAAACAATGACTGAAGGCATGAAAATGCACATCCGGCAGCCGAGGACAACGGGGTCAATTGGTTATCTTTCAAATTGGTGAACTTTGACGCGCTCTTTGGAACTTTATGTTTGATTTCCTGACGAGCAAATACAGTTTCAGCTGTTCCATGGAGCGTACTTTGCAACTTCAAGGACCCTGAAAAACCAGTTTGTATAGGCCCCTAGTATGTGCAGCTACCTGGCGAGTGCTTACCTGGAAAGTAATGCAGCCATTTTGTGGTTCTGCAAACTTTTGAGATCAAAATACCAAGTTCTCTAACTTTCATAGTTCTAATATTTCAGGTAAGTCTGTGTAATTTTATAGGCAGTTTGCAGCCGAGCTCCTTTTGTTCTTTCTTTCTCTTTTGCATGACTGAGTTTTCAGTCATATCAAGTGGCGTAAAATGGGTTATTAGCAGGGGAAGGGACTTAATTTGGGGCATCGGGAAAGGGTGCATTACCGGGGAGGGGGGGGGGGGGCACAGGCCTCGAGTAGGGGATACCAGGACAGTGCACCTGTCACCGAAGTTATGGCACTTGTCAAAGTTACTATACAAAGACAGTTGAATAGGATAATAGGTATGTGGTATAACTGTTATCATAAATAATAATTATGATCCATCAATAACATAATCGACTGGCAATTTCTAACCTCTAGGTCAAATACCTCGAGTCAACTCCTCAAGATGCCGGAGGCTGAGCCGTTGGAGCCCTTCTACGTCTCCGTGATCATGACCCTGTTGGCGTGGGTGGTGTGGATCTACGATGCGCTCACGTACATCCCGTGTTACGTCGCGGCGTCCCCCTTCCGCCACCGACGCGACCGCATGAAGGGCGTCAACGTCGGCAAAGGGTAATGGTGTAGTTCAGGACCCCGCTCTTTGAAAAATAAAATCACTGCCAAGTTTCACAGACAAATAAATTTCAGTAACCAAAATTGATTCAAAGCTAAAGGAACTCCAAGGAAGAACATATAAGTACAATTTTTCAGAAGATTATATAGAATTAAAATTGGACTGTCTTTTTTGTTCTTGGAGATTGCTTGTTAGAATTTGCCTGCAATTTTCTCTAACTTTGGTTTATTTTTGTGGATTGCTAGTTGTATGTTTGTACTTTGGCCGAATAAATGATAAAACAATATTAATAAAATCCATTTTTATTATACTGACTCATCCAAATAGTTGGCGATGTTGAAACGTAACAAGGATGTTTTGAAAAGAGGCTAGCATGTTGAAGTTAGAAAAAAAAATTGTGGGGTAAAATCATTGCAACAATGACAACACAAAACGGCATCATCTGAATAAACGATGAGAAAGTCTTATTTTCTGCCAACATATTGTTGAAAATTTTGTAAAGTAAGGAAAAGAAGGAAGGCTTGATATTGCAGATGTGATTTTGGAAAGATAAAAACCAGACTTAGTTTGAATTAAAGCAAAAGTGGGATTATATACTACACTGTTACAATTCAGAGACCGGGCGGGGCCATACCGAGACTCCTCCCATCCTCGCCGGCTGACCACCCACCCTCATGAGAAGTACCAGACTCTGGACGGGGAGTTTGAGCACGTGACGTACAAGTACGGCAAAATGCCTTGCCTGGGGACACGGGAGATATATAAGGAAGAGGATGAGATGCAACCCAACGGAAAATCATTTAAAAAGGTTTGGGATGCCTTTTAACATTTTACTTCTCTCTGTTTCCATCCATATTTTTTTTCCATATTCCTCCTCTGTCTTTGATTCTTTTATTATCAAAAGGATGCTTCCAAAATAATAAGACCGTAAGGTGCATAGTTCCTCGTTCCTTTCCACTTTATTGTTTGGTCCTCCCCTTCTTTTAAGCCCCACCTCTTTTGCTCTGCCTCTTTACACTTCATTATTTCATAGCTGTTGATTCTTCCGTTGCCTGAAGAAGAGATTTAAGTAATGTGATTGCATCTTGATAAAACTCTCAGTGTGCTCTGCCTCATAAGGGATATTAATGGAAAAAAGGTTTTTTATTCAACATTTCATTGATTCAAATACTGAGTACCTCTTTTAATTTTGAGTGTACCATTGTGCCATCTGAAATGTTTAAAGTATAGTTTTTACATGTTGAATTTGTCAACTTTTTAATTTGTCTGTTCACAGCTGGTGATGGGTGAGTACATTTGGCAGACCTATGAAGAAACTTTCACTGCTGTAGATTGTCTTGGGCGGGGCCTACGCAGCCTCGGGGTCCAACACAAGGAGAACGTTCTCATCTTTGCTGAAACAAGAGCAGAGTTCCTGATTTCCCTGCAGGCTTGCTTCAGGTACGGTTTCACCGGTAAGTTTCCAGATTTTTTGAAGGACATTGAACATTGTTGTATTTATATTCGAGTCATTGTATTAATTTAGGGTCCAAGGTGCGACATTTTCCCTGTCTCTATTACCATGGTATACTTTGTAATTTGCCATTCATGTATCATTAAGAATGACTTCAAATGTTTTTTTATTAGTTGGGTAGGTTATTTATGTATAATAGTTTGCTTTTCATAATCACTCTTGGAGGAAGACTGCATTAAATGGACTGCATCAGAATCATAAAATCACAAATGTCAGATGTAACAGGGACAGGGGAAAAAATGGACCCCAAATTTATAGAATGACCAATTTACAGTGGTGTTCTAACGATGGATGAATTTCTTTCTTTTTGAAGTGACAACCACACACCCCACGGTTCCATGCCCATCTTAGGCCAATTTCCATGGAGCTGTGCGAAGCTGAAGCACAAGAAATGTGCTTAATATGGCAATAGCAAGACATAAGTACAGAATTTGCTGAACAAAAAATGTTGCCATTTTCAGTTTGTGCCAATACTTGGATGCATCTACCTTGAAAACTCACAGGGCATCGTTTATAAATTAGTGATTTTCTAAAAAGAAATTTAATTATTTTTTTGGGTAGTGGTGACACTTTATGCTACGCTAGGAGAGAAGGCAATCATACATGGCATCAAAGAGACAGGAGTTCGCGTTGTCATCACAAGTTCGAGTCTTCTGCCCAAATTTAAGGTTTGTGCTTGTCTGAAATTTGCAAATCAACAAACGAATAAATTCAGTGACGCAAAATGAGCTTTTGAAGGATGACATTTTTGTGCTTTTATGAAAGTGATTTAAGAAGTATATGGTTTCTTTCTAAAAACCAAGAGTTCATTTTAAAAAATGGCCCTCAATATTGAGCTTGGATACAGTGGCAAGTACACCCAAACTCTACTCCTCCAATGAAAATGAAAAGTACTTAAAGAAGGTTCCCGATTGGTTGAAAGTGTGCCTAATTTGCATTGCTGATATGCATAACTTAGTGTTACCTTATAAGGCCATATATTTTGACAGTGCTTCGCTTCACAAGGTAACATACCACAAATAAAAGGATACACAAATTTTTGTTGGATTGTTTTATTTGGATACCGATTTCTTCATTTCTGACAGGCTATTCAGAAAGATATCCCCCAAATTGAGACCATTGTCTACATGGAGGACCAGCTGACCAAAACAGACACCAGCAAGTTCAGTGATGAAATGAAGCTTTACTCTTTCCAATCAGTCGTCAAACATGGGGAATCAAACACAGGTTTGGAAAAAAAACACAAAAAGGAATTTTATATCAAATTTGCAAAAATCTGGAAAATTGGTTTTGAATAATTTGAAGAGCCATACCACAGTGGATTTTTACCAAATGTTTAATCAAGAATTTTAATCATTCCATTTCTCCCTTGAGTATTATTGATACAAATCAATACTACATATTCAAAAAGAATGTTCATATCTCATTTTATTTAAGTTTTATTGTTTCTGGGATACTTCTTTTTATTATTTTTTTTCAGATACAACTCGCGCTCAACCTGATCCTGATGATCTAGCAATCATCATGTATACCAGTGGCTCCACTGGTATACCGAAAGGCGTCATGATGTCCCATAAGAATATCATGTCTATGGTGTCGGGCGCCAAGAACAGAATACCTCACTCAAGGTACGTGAACATGAACGAGTGACTTTCATTCCAATATGGTCGTACAGGGTGAGTAAAAAAAAAACCAATGTCATTTTTTTTCTTCGGCAAACTACAGCGGCATCGCTCAGCTGGTATCGGACGATACCTGTGTCTGTTTCCTGCCCTTGGCTCACATCCTAGAGGTGGTCCTGGAGTGCAGCCTCCTCTCTGAGGGGTGTCGGCTTGGCTACTCCTCCCCACTCACCATGACTGATATCTCCAGTAAAGTCAAGAAGGGAAGCAAGGGGGACGTGTCTGTGCTGAAACCAACCGTCATGGCGACAGTTCCTGTGAGTTAAGAAAATCATAATGCTATAATTGAAGTTTTTTATACACTTTCTGTCGGCTTGTGCGAAATCATCACAAGCTTACTTGGGTGAGACTCCAACCCACTGCCTCCTGCTTACAAGTGCAGGATGAGGATTTTCTTTCTGAATATGGTGAGTGAATATATCGGCTCAAAATGGTGTTTATAGGAGTTGAAGAGGTGATATATAACTCAATGGACATTGTTCATTGTTTTCATTCTGTTTTATTATTATTAAACGCCAGTTACTCAGGCTGAAAGCAAATGTGAAAGCAAATTTGTGACGACAAGACAAGCTTTTGCAATGCAAATTTGCAAAGTTGAACACATTTCAACTTGGCAAATTTTGCAGCCAATATTTTCGGACGTCAAAACTGTGTACTGGCCTTAACACCCAAGTCAAAGGACAATCAGATTTTTGAGGAACCAAAAAGTAATTCATCGATTTCCATTGAGCAGACTCTGTGAACAAAGCAAATGACTGCAACAGGTGAGATTAGTGAAGGTTAAATAATTACAAATCATCAGGTGAAGTTATATCAGAGTTCATAATTTGCAACAATGTCAATTACAATTTTTGTTGTGTTTTGTTTTGTTTTAGCTGATTATCGATCGGCTCTACAAAGGCGTGATGGACAAAGTCAACAGTGGCTCTCCCCTACAGAGGGCGCTCTTCAAGTTTGCCTACGACTACAAGCTGCGACACATTGAGCAAGGATTTGACACGCCCATTTTCAACATGTTCGTAAATTTTTCTGTAAATGTTTTGTTACATGTTTTGTATTTTTCGCTATATATGTTTTCTGTATATGTTTTGCTATACCTTACAAAAAAGTTAATTAATGTTTTTTTTCTCGTACAGGCTGATTTTTTCTCGGATGAGGGACATGCTTGGTGGTAACATGAAGCTCATGCTGTGTGGGGGCGCTGCACTGTCGCAAAGCGCCCAACACTTCATGCAGTGCTGCTTCTGCACATGCATAATGCAAGGCTACGGACTGACAGAGACAAGCGGGGGTGGCACTGTTGCAGAACGTGAGTGTAAAATTGTGGATGTTTTCATGTAGAAAGTCAGAATAATATGTATTTCTGTTTAGCCTTCAACTCAGGCCCGTCGCTAAGGGGGGGGGGAGCCAGAGAGGCGGCCCCCTCCCCCCAGCGGGCAACTGACCCCCCCCCCCCCCATCAGCAAAAAAGTTCTTTACAAAGTGTTTTTTCCTGTACCCTAGCTGGTACTGAGCCCCCCTCCCCCAATTGCTGGAGCTGGCGATGGTGCTGCTTCAACTCAAAACTCCCAGAAGAAATCTCCATCATAATTTAGTACCATAAGACACATTAAAAACAAAAGGTTGTTGAGAAAGCAACAAGTAATTTTGGCCCAAAGTCAATAATTAAATTTTTTTTTTTTCAGCCGGTGACTTCATCACACGTCACGTGGGTCAGCCGCTGTCATGCTGCGAGATTAAGCTACTTGAGTGGCAAGAAGGTGAGATTAGTTTTCAGTTTCTGAGTTCATTTGTAAAGTTGAAACTTGCAAGATCTGAGGTTGAGCATCAAGATATTTGCAAAGGTCAATGGTTCAAGTCCAACATGGACGTTTATCTCACAAGTTCTCCAAAATCCTAAAGAAGTAACTTGAATCATTAGTGTTGTAGTAAGGTCCATCACAAAACTTCCAACGTCCATCATAAGTCGATCACAAGTCCATCACAAGTCCATCACAAGTCCATCACAAGTCCATCACAAGTCCATCACAAGTCCATCACAAGTCAATCACAAAATCACAAGTCCATCACAAGTCCATCGCAAGTCCATCGCAAGTCCATCACAAGTCCATCATAAGTCGATCACAAGTCCATCACAAGTCAGTCACAAGTCAGTCACAAGTCAATCACAAGTCAATCACAAGTTAATCACAAGTCAATCACAAGTCAATCTCATGTCAATCACAAGTCAATCACAAGTCAATCTCTTGTCAATCACAAGTCAATCACAAGTCAATCACAAGTCGTCCAGTTCCTAGTCAACTCACAAGATATTCAACTGAACTGATGTAACAAAGGCATTTCTTTGTCATTGCTCGTCCCCTGTTACTTGTGACTGGACTTGTGAATTGACTTGTGATCGTTCTCTACTTCAGGTGGTTACACCCCGGAGGACAGGCCCCACCCCCGGGGGGAGATCCTGATAGGCGGGGGAAACGTTGCCATGGGATACTACAAGAATGACGCCCTGACTGACGAGTACTTCAAGACGGTCGACGGCCAGCGATGGTTCTACACAGGGGACATTGGGGAAATGCTGCCCGATGGAACACTCAGAATTATTGGTCAGATTTTTCTCACTCTTATATTTCGTTTTTATTGGAGGTATAAATTTGAAACGATAAAATGTGACTTGATTGAAGTGATTGTGAAGTCGCCATACATTTTTTTTTATGTAATAAAATTGCGTAGTGCAGAAAAATTGAGCCTTTTCAAAGAATATCACGCTGTTAATGACTGTTTGGTTTGTGACTGTCTTGAAATGTGGAAGACATCTGGCCAAATTTTAGAGAAAAAGGTCTAGAGAATTTATACTAAGATGTAGGCCTACCAGACAAGTTTCAGAATGTGTACACCTAGTGCCCTTGTTGCATAAAAAATATGGGCATTAATGTCACAAATGTTTGTCGGCAATATAATAAGTACTAACTCACCACTTGCACTGCCACTCAATTTGAGGCAACAGTTAATTATGTCACAAAATTCCATCAATAATTCATCATGAATTTATCTCGCTATTATTGCACTCTAAATGGTAAAACTTTTACCTTTGTACTCCATAGATCGCAAGAAGGACCTTGTCAAGCTCCAGACTGGTGAGTACGTCTCCTTGGCGACGATAGAGACGGTCCTCAAGAAATCGCCCTATGTCGAGAACATCTGCATCTATGCCGACGGTGACTTTGACTACTGCATTGCCCTGGTGGTTCCCTACAGGAATAATCTGGAGGTACAAGAATCTTATTCACGAATTTTCCTTTTTTGTCTGCTCTGGACCTCAAGGTCGGTTCATACAGTGAATTTCAGTTTGAAAGCAAAGTTTTTAAGTTAACGGTGAACGTCACAATCAAATTTCAATTGTTGTCGAAATGAAATTTGCCTTGCTTTCGTTTTCGCTTAGAGTATGAACTTGCCTTCATGTGATACCCACACATGGAAAAAGAAATTTTCGAGACAAATTGTGAAAGATTCACTTTAGAGAATTACTTTTTATTGTTTGACAGAGTGCGGCCAAAGAGCAGGGTTTATCCGGCAAGTCCTTCGAGGAGATATGCTCCAGTAAGAAGATGGAGCAAGTGGTACTGGTCTCCATGGCAAAGGTTGCTATGGAAGGTAAGCTACCATGGAAACACATCTGACCAGTGTTCTTACATCGAGTTATACTTGAGAGTTTGTGTGGTGTACATTAAGTCACATTTGTAAGAAAAATTGAAAAGTTTGTATGAATTTGTTTCTGGATCACGAGTCAAATCACAAGTTAAATCACAAGTCATTGCAAGCCTATAACAAGTCGGGTCACAGGTAAAGCCACAAGCCACATCATTGGTCAAATCACAACCAATGGGATGAACAATGACAATGCAGTTGTCCACTTGAGACTGCAAGACTTGTGATTGACTTGTAATGACATAATCACAACTCTAGTTTCTCAAGCTCACCGATATTTGAATGTTCCCTTGACTTCCAGGCAAACTCCAGAAGTGGGAGGTCCCCCGGAAAGTGAAGCTGTGCACAGAAGTCTGGCTGCCGGAAACCGGGCTCATCACGGATGCCTTCAAGCTGAAACGGCGCGCCCTGTCGGAATACTACAAGGAAACTATCAAGGAAATGTACTACAGTTAGTGGGAGACAAGTACTGCATATTTCATGGGACCAAGGTGAAGTTTTGCAGAGGTATTGCAAGATTCTATAGTCTCTTTTTAACCTGCTGGTAAAACTGTAAAAAGTGGCTGTCAACTTCAACTTTTTAGGATCAAACTGTTAAAGAGTCTGAGCGTGTTGATATACTGTCATTGAGATTGCGTGGGATATTTTTTCACAACATAGTTGACGTGAAATAGTACAGAGACAAATGTATAGACACCGCTTTTCTTTACACCATGTCATATGGGTGAATTATAGGCAAGGATAGAGCAGAGTTTTTCAGTACTAATCATTTAGTCTTGAAGTGTGTGACCAAAGAACCAAAGATGTCAAATTTAATCAAAATGTATCAAATGTTTTCTAAAATTTGTTTTGATGTTATTAAAAGTTTTCTATTTCAAATAAAAATCTAATAAGTATATATTATTGAAGTCTTTAGTGCTAAATTGTACAATGTTGCCAAAAACCTTGCAATAGACAGAATCCAAAATTTTTTAAAATAATTTTTGAAAATATTTTTAGCATGGTGTAAATATTTCCATTATTCCAGTGATCACTGTTTTAGAGTTTTACTTAGACTAGTAATCACCAAAACTATCTACGGTACGAGTCACAAATTAAAGAAATGTTGTCATTTTTACTTCACGTGGTTTCAGTTTTTGCTTTTCATCTTGCATTAAAGTTATGCCAGCAGTTTTGCACTAGGAAGCAGAAGGTGCTATAGCTTATAATTTTTTCTTGTAGCTTCTCAGACAACCAAGTATTCAGTGCATCCATTAGATCTACGTATTGGAAAAACTCTGTACTAAAATACTCAGAATTATTAAAAGCTAGATACTAAAATGGAAAATAAATGAAATATTCCACAACTGAAACATTCGGTACCATCAATACAATAAATAAAGCATGGACGGCAACTCAAGAAAGTCATTTGCTGCAGTGACGTCTGTTTTTTATTCAAGCATTTCATTGTATCTCAAGGGCTGCTACAGAGTGGTTGAAATCTACACAAAGTCATGAGCGGTTTGCGTGAGACGCAGCTATTTCTGAGATGGTGGATTATCATACTGCTCATTCTTACTGCGAGTCGACCACAAGTCATTCGTTCTAAATTGAGTCACATGCTTTTCAATGGACCGTGACTAAGGCATTCCTTTGTCAATGTCAACTTTATCCTCTGTTACTTTGTGACCTGACTTTTAAACTTGACTTGTGATTGACTCGATGACAACTGAAGTGCAGGATGAAGTAAAGGCTGGGGTGGAGGTACACAAAAAGTCTAGAACCTAGCTAGCCCTAGTCTATGGCCTGCACTGGAGTACATGTAGACTGCCAGCATACAGAGTCTACTCCAGTGCGGGCCTTAGACTGGGGCTAGCCCCTGGCCTAGTTTTCCCAATTTTGGACTCCTGAACTTCAAGCCAACTTTTGGTCATTACCTCCACAGATCCTGACTCAAATACAGCACTTTCCTTACATCCATCCAATCAGCATGAAAGCATTGTTGTACATTTTGGCTACACTGTTGTAGCAAAATCCATGTACGGCATTCATCCATGTAACTTTCTTGACATTCAGACATCAGCAGATTTACCATGAGTAGTATAACTATACCATCTCAAGAAATAGCTGGTACTACGCACAATATTAGCTTTATACTAGTTTTATAGTGACTACCTTTTTACTGTTTACTGTTTACTGTACACTTAAAGTGTGTTACTATCAGAGCGGCGAAAGTGCATCATGATTGGCCGATCAGTCGTTATAGAAACTGTTACAATAACCCTTTTAAAGCGAGGGTTTTTTAAAGCCGATGAAAGTAATTTCAAAATGACCGTCTGAATTAACAGTTCAATTATTTTTTTAATATTTAATCTGCCTTCAATACTTCAAGTAAATTTTGTCAGTTGTACTCGGCAATGTTATTTAAGATGGCTTGTGTATTTATCCCAGATGCATAGCCAAAAATTAAAAACACCCAGGTTACCAGTCAAAATTGCATGGGCTTACATTGAGCATGACTGGTTCTCCGCTGAGTTTTTCCAAACACTGACATACATATCTGAAACTCAAAACAAAAGATTTTCAAATTCGAATGGGTAGAATTGTGCAAATAAAACTGAGAAATGTTCAACTTTGAAGCGCCCCCCTAACTGCACCACAATAACACCACGTACTCCGATTGTGCTACAACATGGACTATTTAGGCTATACCAAAGCTATAGTATTCTACACTCTTGTCAACACCTAAACAGTTTTATTTTTTTACAGAATAAAGCTACAGTAACTAGGAGGTTTTTTTTTACATATTCATATTTTTTTTTAATCAAAGGAGGAGTTACAGCTTTCAGATCACTCCAGTAACAAGGGGAGGGGGAATAAAAGATTTGAAACTTTCAGTTCTTCATGTTTTCAAGCCTCACATTTTAAAACTTTGCTCTAAGGATTTTCTGTTTAGCAAAGTTCAGCTGAGAAAGTTGACACATTAAGCAAGAAAAATACCCTCAAATCAAAATCTATTCCAGAGAATTTCCACCCATCAAAAACAACCACCTACCCCCGCTGTTATTAATGGAATGATCTGATTGTTCCTTTTTAAATTTATGCATTTGGACTTTTCAAGTCAAAATATTCACAGAATTCCAACAATACACTACATTTTCAATGTGTTGCACAAAAAATGCAACGAGCACAGTTCATTCACAGCGAGCAGAATTCTTGACGTGATAATTCTTCATGATCCCTTCTTTTTCAAAAAGATTGGGAAAAAAAAGGTGTGCATGAATTTCTCTTTATTCTAACCATCTCTCTGTTAAACCCTGTTCCAAAACTGAATACATTCCTTTTATAGACTTAATTTTTTTAGATGTGTTTCAAGCAATATAACACTCTTTATCACTTGCTTACACCCATTCACACACGGCAAAAATGAACGTTCATGAATGTCTTCTAAAAATTGTTTTACATAATTACTGCCGAACAATGTATTCGAATTGAATTTTTAATTACGCAATCAAACAATGGAACGGTATGCGTAAGTAAGGTTTTTTTTTTACTATTTGACAGAACACGACCTCACAAAGTGATTTTTTTAACTTGCTGCAACAATAAATTTTCTGTCTCCAAATAACGACTTGAAACCTCCATCTGTGCAAATATATACTTTTAGAGATATTTTTTGTTAAGGAGTGAACATTTATTCCAATGTTACTTTATCTATTTGTTTCACTTTTAAGTCACCACTTTTTACTAGTCATTTTATTCACAGTGAAAGCAGACGACAATATCTAAGCTTACGACGCTCGCAGAATACTGACCATACCAAATAACATGACTTTTTAAGAAATCATCGTTCATGTTCTTATGTACAAAATGTATAAAACAAACTATAACTACAGCAATTTCTTTATTTCAAGAAACAAAACAAAAATGAAACAAATAGTGAAATTATCAAATCGTGTCTGCAGCTACTCCAGCCAAAAAAAGCGCTGACTCAAAAAAAAAAATAAGAACACATTATTTTTGTCTTTTCTTATTTATAATTAAAATACATAAAATCCTTTGAAAATATCATTATTTTTTTTTGCATCAAAGTCATATAAAAAGTAACTACACGTCTCATCTGGCATTTACACTGTGAGTAGAATTTGAGGAGATTCTGTCAGACGAATTCATTGATGTAAACTGTTTCAGTGAATGATCCATGAGATTACCAAGAGAAAGCATGTTCCAAGAAGCATAAAGAAGATTTGTAACTTCGCATAACGGGAGTGTGAACTAGTGAGGGTTTGCTGTAACAGACTTGTATTTCCCTTTGCCTTTCTTAGGATCATAACATGGACAAACCCTTTTTCCCCCTGGTCTCACATAACAGTTACCTCATGACATCCGTGCCAGTCCGTTACACTACACTATCCCACAATAACCACAATGACCAAATTATTAGACGTCATGATGTGCCGGAGAAAAGTATACATGAACTGACTTGCTTCTTAGGAACTAGTGAGGTTTTGTGGTAACACCATGTGGAAGAATCTCTGTTGAGAAGACGTGTGGTTCTGAAAAGAACCAGTTAGTTACGAAACTAGACGTTCAAATAAGTATGCTCCGATCGTCTTTTGATCAGTATTCTCTGATCACAGCATACAGTTCATAACCAACTGGTTCTTTTCAGAACCACACATCTTTTCAAAAGAGATTCTTCCACACGGTGCTACCAACACCCTGACTAGTTCCCAAGCAGTCATGTTCATCTATTTTTCTCTGGCACATCATGACCTCTAATAATTTGGCCATTTGTGGTTATTGTGGGATAGTGAAGTGCTACATACCGGACTAGCACGGAAGTCATAAGGTAACTGTAATGTGAATCCAGGAAAAAAAATATGGGTCTGTTCATGTTGTGGTCTGAAAAAGGCAAAGGGAAATAAAAGACTCGTTTCCTTTAATTTGAGAATCATTTCCTGGACAAAAAAAGGTGTACCAGTTCCGTGAATTGTGGCTTTCCTGGATGACAAAAAAACATTTTCTATTTATGGACTTTTGTTTAACTGCTTATTTTTGTTTAGTTGAGGTACCGAGATGGATCACAAGTTCATCACAAGTCCATCACAAGTTCATCACAAGTTTATCACAAGTCCATCATAAGTCCATCATAACTCCATCACAAGTCCATCGCAAGTCTATCACAAGTCCATCACAAGGCTCCAGTCCCAAGTCAAGTCACAGACTAGCCAAATGAAGGCATTCATTTGTTACTGTTCTTCTCCTCTTACTTGTGACTGGATTTGTGAATTGACTTGTGATTTACTTGTGACCAGACTTGTGACGTTCTTGTGATCGATCACAGTTACCTTGTCTTCCTATCCCATCTCAAATGTCATCAGATTTGTTGTTTATTTGCTTGTGATTCCAAAACTCCACATATGACAAATGGAGAATTTTTGTGTGAGAATCAAACAGCACGATTTGACTGGGCATCTCCGCAAATGCTACACCTATCTACAGCTCTGTACAGACACTATTAACAATGCAGTAAAAGGTAAACGAAAACAACAATGATATCTATAGCAACGCAAATCTAATAATAATGTAAGTGTAGTTTACCTAAAATCTGCCATCTCTCTTTTGGCCAGCCAGCCAACACTTTTGAGTGATTTCCGGAACGTTTTGTTGATTCAACATGAATTTGGTTGAGTTAAAACAAAAAATACAAGTCAACTTGGCACACATGTGTGTGATATTGTACACATGCCCTCTCGGGTTTAATGAACATTTCTGAACTACCCAAAAGTGGGGAAACAAAAGAGCATTCGCCCCCCAAAAAATTGGCTATTTGAAAATACAATAGGATACATACCCAAATAGAAGCTACATGTAGCTCCTGGTTATGCCCAATTGCTGATTTACAGCCCATATAAGAATCAGTTATACTGTATAACTGCCTCACGATGGTTTGCAACGCAAGAAATTTGATGCAGTTCTCTCCCATTTTTTTCCCATTTTCTTTTCTTGCTTTACTAACAAAATCAATAAATTGCGATACTTCACTAGTAATCTTTAAAATACTACACATTTATGCTATTTTCCACTCCTGTCCCACACTCAATCTTTGGCATAGCGTAAATGAGGGAACCGACTGCTCCTCCAATGAAATACCAGCAAAAAGATAACAATGGCATGGAGACTAGCCAATCAAAGCCAAGAAACTTAGGAGTACTCTACAGCTATACAAGCTAACTGCTGATTGGGTGAAAGTTTTGAGGCACTAGCCAATGATAATACTGGTTAATTCACAAAAGCACTGAGATGTCACTATTGCAATCTATTTGGCCCAGCAACCAGTAAGACAGACTGTTGTTTTGTTTTTTGTTTTGGTTGTTTGGTCCAAGAGTTTCCTCAATTTCATTCCATTTATGCCGTAATTCAAAATGCTGCCTATATATGCTGAATTATTACCATAAACCACCACAGCAGAATAGTACAGCAGACATTACAATACTGCAATTTGTATCATGTCCCAAAATATTAACAATGCACCTTAAGTGCACTTGAAATATGGACCACATTTGAATTTTACTGTTTTTTTTCTTCACAAGAATGTAATAAAGGAACACATACCACTTTTCGAACGTACCAGATAATTATTTTTTTGCATACATACTCGAGTGAAATGGAACATCGTTACCCAGTACTTGACACAGAAACAAGCTGATTGGTTGAACATTGCGGCACCAGCCAATGAGAGACATCAACACTAGCACGCTGACCAATAGGAAGAGGCGGTCTAGCAGTAGCAGCCTCCTTCCTCCTGTTGCATATCATTGTCAGGCTCTCTGGCTGTTAGTGTGACGGGAACTTTGAAAGGCAAAAAGGCGGTCAAGGAAAGCAAATTGTACAGATCTTCACAAAATAAACTCAATGTCTTCCAAGTGTACGGAGTATTTGATTGGTCAATTCAAGATGCTACAAACTTCCAAAATTCAAAACAAACAAAAATGAACTAAAAATGAAAAGAACTAGGAATACATGTAGTACATTTCCAAAGCTTTATTTCACTAATTTGTTGCTTGAAACCTCATTCATTTATCACATACAGTGTACATTATTTCCTACAATCGATTATCATTCTTAAAGATTTTGGATAGTTTATGAATTCCTGCCCAGAAAACCAACAACATTGTGTACCTTACAATGCCTTGTGCAGCCTCAAAACCAAACTTTGGAAAACTTGAGGACTTGTAATACTTTTCACAACATTTTTTCACAATCTTTTCTCAGATTTAATTTTTTTTCTGCAGAAAGGTCTGAAGTTACTGACAAATATCTAAAATAAATCTCAAGAAAATAATTTAATACATGGAAATTGGACACGGTTAAGAACTTTTGTTCAGACAAATTTGGATTTTTTTTTTCTTTATTTTTTTTTTAGAATTTAACCCAAATTTGCAATGTTGTGAAACCGACCCTTGTTTAAGCACTGCTTCTGAAGAAAAAAAATGAAAACAGGTTTGAATGGAATTAAAAACTCAGTATTTGTAACAAAAATAAAACATAACCTTACAATTTAACATTTAATGAAATTTGTTGCAACTGCTGTAACAAATTCCTTAAAGATGTTTAACCTTAAATTCCATCATCTTTACTTGGCATGGATGGGACTTTATGTAAATGACACTGAACTGTACAAAAAATTCAGTGTAATTTGTACAAGTCATGAGAAACATCGTCAGCCAGCATATACCGGTAGCAAGACATCACAAACTGTTGTTAGAAAAAAAATCTCTTATTTAAACTAAATTTCAACTGACCCCTCCCCCCAACAAATATTTCAAAAGGACAAAAACATGTTTAGCAGTACCTAACTGTAGAATCGTTGTTGAAATTTAGTTTAGCTTACTCTTAATAATTATGGACAGTTTTCTATACTCTGTACATTTTGTGCTTTTTACAGTGCTAAGTTTGCAGTGACAAAAAGTGGGACAATCAGATGGAATTATGAAGTTAAAATGAAGTATGAAATACTGGTATTTTGTGGTTTAATTTCTTCATTTAGAGAACGCTAACACAAAAGTAGTTCCAAGATTCTTGTTTTGTTGTGATTTTTATTTTAGACCATTCTGGTATGAAATTTTGTTCAAGAGAAAATTCACATGTCATGGAACGTGTCACGGCGCCATCTTTGCGGTCATGCGGTTATCTCAGGGAAATGCATCCCATCATGCCTTAGTATTCTAAGCATGATGGGATATATTCTAAGCATGATGGGATATGTACCCCCTAAGATTACCACATGACCACAAAGATGGCGATTTCCATGAAACTGTCTATGACACTACACATTTAGAACAAAACTATTTTACTGTACAATAAAGAAAACATTTACTTTTGAATTTTTCAAAATATCACAAATGGGTGAATTTGTTTTTCTTCTCTAAAGAATTTTCAAATACAAACTTGGAATGCACCATCATACATTTAAATTAAGCCCATAGTAGGGTCAGTACCACTGCATTAGTACTGCTATACAATCAGTATTTACTGAAATATAGTCTTGCTTTTAAGTTAACTTTACCCAAAGTTGACACAAAAACAAAGACTGTTTTATCCCGCTAACCACTTTTGCTAGACACCCAATTGCCTGCTTAGCACACTTTATAAATGCATCTTACAAATTCTGCAAGCAAACAATTTTGACTTCAATTTATGCTCTGCGAAATAAAAAACTAACAATTTTTTCAGACACCATTTGCATATATGCAAATATGAAAACCTACAAGGCCCCACCCCTTCCATTCCACAAGCTCCTCCCACACCAAGCAAGAGCTACATGTACACCACTAAAGACGTCAAACCACCAAGATGTTTGCCTTGTAAGAAAGTATGCAACGAATCAAGGCATTCTTGCATGCTTAGCACACGCAAGAAGCGTCCAAATCTACAAATAAAGTACACAGAAAACTTGATCGTTTGACAAGTTTTCCATCACAGGTTTATGTACACTTTACATACAAATTATAAGCTAGAGATCAGCACAACAAAAACAGATGTCACAGACAAATCATTAACACTTAGAAACACTCATACGCACAGCTAATAGCCAAAGAAATTAAGAAAAAGAAATATGTGGGATTGACCATTATAGCAATGCCAAAAATAGCTCCACAGAGAATTTTCCTTGCAAGAAAACATTTGCTAGAGAATTTTCCTTGCAAGAAAACATTTGCTACGACGCCTGCTGCTTATCAAAATAAATGACTAAAAATAAATGTTTCTTTTTGTTTCATGAGAACCTACATTACATTTACACTGAACAACAAAAGATTGATGTTGGCAAAGTTTGATTAAAGACATGCATGAAAATTAGGAAATCCCAAGCAACAATACCCAACAGTCCATGAAACTTTTGCAGTTTATTTGAGATTAAAATTTAAAAAAGTCCTCTGTGTACATGTATTTGCTCACGAATAAATTATTACTAATGAAACACTTTTTTGGTTATCACCATGGTGCTGTTTTATAGCTGTTTTTTTCTGATGAATTATTCATGCTTATTCTTATCTACACTTAATCAGATCCAGTGTTACAAAACAGGGTGGCCTGGTGGTAGTTGTTTAACAACCAATCAGAGAATCTGTTACAAGTTGCCAAAAAGTGTTTAGCCAATGGGAGATGAGCTTTGTCACAAGGTGGCCAATGGGAATAGTTGTTAGATGGATACATCAGCATGCACATCCACCTTCTTGCTGTTGGGGGTCCTGTGGTGTGTTCTTTTCTAGTTTGACTTCAATCACTGGAGAAAAGAAAACACAGTCAAGGAAAAAAATACATGCTCCATGGCAACGCAAATAACATAAAAGAGCAAAAAAAAAAAAAAATGAAAATTACACTCACGATCAACGACAAAATGAAGGTTTACAGGTCTTTATGAAGTTGTAATTGTTAAATGATAGAAAGTAAGTAAAATGAGTCGGCAAGAATGAGTTAAGTTGAAATGATTGAAAATCAAGGCCTTTTTAAGAGAGGGAGAAAAAAATTAGAAATTACCTATATTAGATCTGCAAATATATGTTTGTTTTAGTCATGCAGAAAAGATGTCTGACAATTCATTAAATGTAAAAAAAACCTGTTAGACAAAAAGTAAAAGCATGCAAGATTTTAAGATGAGAGATCAACTTAAGCTCAGCAATCACATGTACAACAATCAACATTTATATATTTCCTCAAACATGCATTTCACTGCGCACGACATATATATTTTATTTTTTGATAATTACGACTAATTATCTGTACTACGCCAGGCACAAAGTAGGCCCTTTCTGTGAAAAGTCTGTAGAGGGATGCATGTAGTCTACTTATGAGAACAAACTGAGGTAACTTGAAAATGCACATTCGATGGAGCAAGTGCATCAAACGTCACTCTCAATCAGAACAGTGCAACGTTTACAATAGACCTTATCCACGAGGAAGCTATTTTTGATTGTGCGGGGCGGGGCGGGGCGGGGCGGGGCGGGGCAGGGCGGGGGAGGGGGGGTGGGGGTGGGGGTGAGGGGAGGCTGGGGGGGGGGGAGGCTGGAGGGTCCCCCCCCCCCAGGAGGGTCTGGGTAACAATTGCCCCTCCCCACCTCAGTAAAAACCATCAGCATCAAAATCATATGTATTTGCAATTTTGCGTTTTTTTTTCTTGCAGTGTACCCCCTTAATGCCTAGAGATGGTGCGTACTTCGCACCATATGCGCATGAAGTAATGCGTGTCACAATGTGTCCATCACACTGAGCACTGGCACCAAGCGCCCTCTACTGGCCATGCATGGGGTCTTAAAGAAAACGGCACCTACATGTATTAAAGCTGTGAAATTGACTTTCTTGCCACTAGAGGGCCTGTACATGCACACAGCCGATAACAACAGATACATACTTTTGGGAATATTAAATTAAAGGGCATGCGGGTTTGAAAAAAAATCATGCAAAGCGCACAACACTTCAAGCATCCACATCAGACACATTGATAATTATCACTCATATAAAACAATTATGTACTTACCCCACACTGCAAGGGATCCCTACACATACGTAGTGACACAATGCAATAAAATCTGAATACAAAATATGTCTACAAACTATGATTCTGGTATCTACAGTGCTATTAATTATTATGTAACACTCCTATTGTTTGATCAATCACAGATGATCAAAAAGTTCTTCCACTTCCCAATGCATTTGTATAGAGACTAGTAAATAAAACAGTCAGATCACATTCATGTAAACACTGCAACTAGTCAAATTCCATCAACAGACAAAAGAGGTAACTGGTAGGTACAGCTGGCATGTCAATCACCTCCAGTCAAAGCATGGTTTTGTTACCGTAAAACGGGAAACACTGGATTTTCAAGCTCTAAGCAGTTACAACTTGTGCCCCCTAGCAAATAAGAAATTATCTAAGCCCACTTAACCTCCTGCTTTTTAGTACAGATGCATACACCATGCAGTCAGCAGGGTACACACGTTAGGTATTGTTCCTTAATTAATGTACACCAAATATAGACCTTGTGCTTAGCAGCCATCTTAGAGGGCACTGCCTTTGTTTTGTTGGGATAAACATGCCATGAGTGAGCCTTTTGCGCATTCATTGTTACTGAATTTAAATAACAAAAGACGTCCTCCAAGATGGTCACTAAGCATAAGGTCTATAGCACAGCACTCTAAAACTCTTGACAATGGGAAATTTATGTGAACTTCAATGTACAGCTTACTAATTCTAGTCACATCTTCTAAGCTGGAAACTACACAGCAACTTAGCAGGGAAGTGTACTTAGTGAAATGTTAAGATGCTAAGCATGTTCTTGTTGCCTTGTAAACATGCTTTGGATAATATGCCGCCAAACTCACTGGATGCAATAAACAATTTGTAAACTTGAAAATGTCCTTTTATGTAAAATGTGTATTTGGAAATAGCATATTATCAGTGATACCATTTAAAAAACGAATACATTCTAAATTTCTTGTTTGATTCTTTTCCCGTTAATCAGCTATTTACTTAAACTTTCATAATAACAGACTTTTGAGTTCATCTACTGAAAATCTCACCTTTTTTGGAATTATCAATCAGAACTGAAAGAAAATACTAAATACTACTCATTTCTGACTTTTTTTTCTCAAAAACAGCCAATAGACTGATTTTTCAAACAAAATTATAATGTACAACTTGGGGGTGGACAGTCAGTTAAATTTCATTTCCTTCCAAAGTTTTTCAAAACAAGGTTAAAACATATTATGAGTCGATACCTATTGTTCATTGTTTTCGATTCACACTAAAAAGAAAAGTAGGGCAAAATTCATGAGTATCAAGAAATGATAAAAAGAGAATGAATTTAGTATGGCTAAGACAATGGGTAGCCAGAAGCTGAGTTGACAGTGTTAATAGAAACCCAAAACGAAACCAAAATGACAACCCTGAAAATGTGGAGAAAATAAAGAAGATGGAAATCAGATTTGTTGAGAATTGAAAGGATACTGTCGCCGGTATTTTTGGGTTCCGTGGTCTCCATTCCGGGTAGAGCCGCTGCTACTCGACGGAAAAGCTGGAAAAAAAATTAAAAAAAATAAACAATAAATATCAACAATAAATAAATAATCCCAGTGTGCACTGAACTTTATTTAAATTTTTTCAAGGCATCAGCCAAACGTACAAAAAAAAAAGACACTTTTTTTAAAATTAATTTGTGATCAGATGACGTCTGTAAACAAAGTCATGAAGCAGCTATACATGTAAGTAGGATATATTGTAAATCAAATTCACCTGCTGAGCCTTTTAAAATAATGTTCTTCATTCTTATCAAGGGAAGGTCCCGTCCCCAATTTTCGTTTTAAATAAAACCTGCTCCCACAGAAAACCCAAGGCCAATTTCATGCTCAGCTTAGCACACAAATTTGCTTAGCACCAACATCATTCGCTTAGCAAAAACAGCTTACCAGCCAAAATGCACACGGTGTTTATCTAGAGTGACTGGTATTCGGCCGATTTATGCTTAGCCCACAAATGTGCTTAGTGAAAAATGTTTCTGCTTAACAGTTCTATGTAAGTGGGCCCTGTCTTACCTGTTTGACGTTGTATCCTGCCTTGGCGCTGGTTTCAATAAACAATACGTTCAGCTCATTGGCTTTCCTTTCCCCTTCATCTCTTGACACTTGCCTGCAAAAAAAGAAAAAACCTTGCACAATCAATGAATCAAATAAGAAAGAATTAACACAGGTTATAGGGGGAATTGGGGCATTCTGAGTGGCAGATAACAAATTTGAGTAATTGTTACAATTAACCAAAACATTCTTACTTTTTAAATTGACCAACTTCCATTTTTTTCAAGCCCCCTCAATTTTTTTTCTTAATGTGGTTTAGAATTGAACCTTCAACTCAAATAAAGGATGTAAAAAACAGGGATGCAGTCAAGTCCATTACAAGTCCAGTCACAAGTAATTCACGAGTACACAAGTAATAAAGTAATACATTCACAAGTCCAGTCACAAGAGAGAATGGTGGAACAAAAGCGAAGGAATGCCTTTGTCAAAGCTAATTTGAACAGCTCGTGATTTGACTTGGACCATGAACCAAAAAGACCAGGTTGTGTGGTTGCAATCAGAGACCAGGGAGCAAACAGGGATGTTCCAGACATCTTCTTTAGCTGGCGCCACATATCTTTTTTATGATTAGTTTGGAATATCCGGTTTCCAAAATCCAAACCGAACAGTGGAATGTAAACAGATTTCAATCCCACCACTCAAATTATTTGATTTAGCAGTAAGCGACAAACTACTTTAGTTGTGTGATGCAATTTTAGAGGAACCTCCCCCCTCCCTCTCTGAAACTGAAATAGACGCTCACCTCTTGTCTCCCAGATCTGTTTTGTTTCCGACCAGCATGATAATGACATCGCTCCCTCTTTCCGTCCGCACATCGTCGATCCACTTTGACGTCTGGTGAAATGAATTAGCGTCTACGAGTCGCAAGAAACGAGAAAAGGTAGGGAGAGTCAGAGGAAGTTCAGACGATTAAAGTTGGATCAATCAACACCAGTGTAGTGTGAAACTCGGACTCCCTGATGTACAGTCTCATTGTGAATGCCTTAGTAGACACAATTAGGACAGTGAAAGGTCATGTGTGAAGCCGAGAGTCCATGTACAGTTTAAAAAAAAAAAAAGACCAGATTTATACCAAAACAAACACGCACACACAAAAACTACTCAGATAACGGCCATTTTTTTCATGGGCTAAACTTGAAGCAGCATTTCTCATTTCTAAACAATCACTTTAAATTTGTAAAAATAGGTCAAATTTAGTTTATTCAGTTCAAATGAGCAACTAAGAATTTGAAATTTCCCATCCAATAAACAGATTTTTTGAGAAAATAGACTTAAAAAAAAAGACCAGAAAAAATTGAAACAAAGAAACCAACAGGACAAACAAAGTTATTCAGACTCAGTGTTTGGCAAAAAAATCATCATTTTCTTTGGAAATGGACAAATTCAGGTTTGATATAATATCTTGATACTAAAGCATCACTCATGTAAATGTTACTGTTCAAGAGCCACGTATGCACACACCATTTCATTTTATGCAGTGAGGACGAATAATTTCTCTCCTGTGACAATGCGGGTACATACAAATGCAAAGCAACAGGGCAAGGACTTGAATACATCAGACTCAATTTGCTAGCCATAGCTATCAAATTCCGCATTGTAAAAAAACTGACGGCAATATTGGCACAAAAAAACCCAGGACCGATAGGCCTACAATATGCAGCGAAAATAAAGTGGACAGGGATTTGCAGAATAGGCCAATAAATTTCAAATCTTTGGCTATGGCAATTTGTTATGAATAGTATGCATGTACCTGTTGCACACAAATGAGTATGAAATACAGTTGCTATTATTGCTATTTTTTTTCAAGCTGCTCCGCATTTGTTCCGGACGTGTTCCAGGGAAATTTTCATTAGCAGCTGCTTGACTCTTCGATACTGATAACTTCATTGCCAGGAGGAGATTGCGGGCAAGTTGTTCAGAACCCTGCCACTTTAACCCTAACCGCCCTGAATCCTTCAAAATCCTCTTTGCCAAAGTGGAGGAATTTGGAGGATTGAGGTTACATGGCAAAAGTGCGTTACTGATTTTGTAGAATGCACTTTGTCAAGGTCTTAGGCCGGACCTTGTGTTGTTTTTGCTCAGCCATGCATAAATATATGACTGGATTATGCTTGAGTCCTCCGTACTGCTCCAGGATGTCACTGGCCAAGCCTCAACAAATTGACAGTCACTGCCGCAGGATTTTGCAGGATTCAGGCAGTGGTCACCCCTCCATGGACCATATCCAAGAAATAATGGAGGAATTTGCAGGATTGAGGCTATATGCTATTTTTCCATGAGGCCAATTGGAGGATTTTGCAGGATTTTCACTCTTAGCAATCCCAGTTTCATCTGTTTCCTATAATATGTTCAAGCCTTTTAGAGATTCCAAATGACATTCAGTGCACATCCATTTTATGCAGCACGCAGTGATGTACTGAATTTTATGGGGAAATTATTCATACTTACGTCTGTGCTACATGTATACCGGTACTAGTGGACAAAACTATGCAGATGTGCAACATGTACATACAAAGTAGGTTTGGATTTGAATATATTTCACATTGGATGAGGATATATTTTCCCACACCAGGATTTTCCTCGAAAAAAAATGTAGGACACACAGAAAGACAGGCAGACAAATAAACAGTTTTCAAGCTTTCCCGGAAATGAGGTATGCGTACAACGAACATGTTGGTTGCACAAGTGTCGACAGCAAACGGCTGCCCTTTTTCAGCTTACTGGAAATGTCACAGGTTAATGTCAGTTGACGGCAATTTCTCAAATCCAAGAAAGGCATTACAAATGTACTTGACATGGGGTACGCAAGCAGGTATTTCTTCGTTTCTATTGATCGGCGGAGATTTCCTTGCCGAAGGAGGCTTCTTTGAAAGCATTTATTTATACAGCTGGCATTTCAGTCAAACAAATCACAAACTGCAGATTTGTTTGTTTTATGTTGCATTTGAAATTTGAACTTAAACTAAAGGTGAAATAATGGGAAAAAATGAAAAAAATCCACAGAATATTTGGCAGAGCGTCTGGGGGCCAATGTGGGCCCCACAGCTGTAGGGTCAATTTGTATCAGCACCCCGAAAAATACCCATTCCTTTTGTTTTACATAATCTTTTACATGTAAAGAAACCATGACAGGTGATAGGCTTACTTGTTATATCATAGACTACCACTGCTACTGTTGAGTCTCTTATATAGCTGGGTATGAGACTACGGAACCGCTCCTGGCCCGCCGTGTCCCACAGCTGCAGTCGCACTGTCCTGTCCTCTAGATACATGGTCTTGGACAAGAAGTCTATGCCGATTGTGGCCTAAAATACAACAAAAGACCAAAAAAAAAATTTAAAAAATATGCCTTCTGTACAGTGCACACCTGTGTCCCATTTCAACTTATTATTTCAATCATTTTATTGGCCGTTTTTAAGGGTTTTCATGACTGTTTTGCTAATGCAGCAAATTTCCATATTCTTGAGCACATCTGTGTTGTCATCTTAGGCAGAGAAGCTTCAGTGTTACAGCTACTTTATAAGCATCATAAGTTGCTTGAATGTTTTTATTTGGGGGGGGGGGAGCGATTTACCTCGGCCAACTTTCTGTTTTTGTCTGCCGTGTTGTTTAATTAATGTATTGATAGTCAGTCAATGAGTAAATAATAAGTGCAAATCTTTTCAGTGAGCTACACTTTATATGTTGGTGCATAACTTGTACAGAAACTTTTCATCAGACTGTGAGCCCAGCAACAGCGCCCTCAGTTGTCAGGAACAGCATGGGTCAGTTTTCAAAGTTCTGAAAAGTGCACTTAACTTTTTTAAAACCTAAATCAGGGCCTTATTTTCGTACAGTTCACAGAAATAGAAACGTGACTTAATATTCTTCAGTGTAAAAATGTATGTTCCAGATGCTTATCCTGGATGTGCTATTACTGGTGTATTGTGTCCCTTAGGTCATTTCCATTGAGAGGGGAATTACAACGAAAAATTTCAGATTATGAAACGGGAGGGGAAATTTATTTATGCTGCAATACTCAAGGGGTAAATTTCTTATTCCATCTGAGACATCCGGCTCCCTAAGAAACTAGTTGTTTGACCTTGAATAAAATATAGCTGGACAGAGAATTTCGCAAATGTTTCACAATCGGTGACCCAGGAAAACTCAAGTTACGAAACAAACTGGGACCAAAAAATAAATAAAAACAAATTTTAACAGTGGCCCCGGCAGGAATCACATCAGGGGTCAACAGATGTGTAAGGCAGGGGAAGAACCACTACGTAATCTACCAATTTAGCTGGTATGATTTCACTTGTACACTACGGTATCTTTCAAAATGTGTGATCCAAAATTGATGAAAAGATGAAATTTGTGAGCAGAGGATCAGTGGCTCATGTACATTTTATATCCTCGGTAAAAGGCGACCAAAAAAAGTACTGCTAAGCAGTGTCATTAAGTCACATGACAGTCACATGACAGTCACATGACTGTCCATTGAGAATCTGGGTCACATGATCATTTCCCTGAGCATTGATGTGCTCATCTGTCATTCTGTCACACTACAGGATTTCAAATGATCCTTCATCATGTAAGAGAAACTTTCCTCTAATGGAATTTGTCCCAGGTCATAAAAGTAAAGAATGGCTTTTTTATACCAGTTCTGCCTACTAATGTATTCTACTTACAAATAAATCTTTTAGGAGGCAGGTTGAGGAATGTCAAGTTTCAGGAAAGGCCATTAGGGAGATAAAAAAACCCACCTGGTATGTGTTATCGAAACTGTCATACATAAATCTTGTGATCAGCGATGTCTTGCCCACTGAAAGAAAAACAGATGAGATTGCATGAGGGGCTTCAAATGTCAAAGGAATAATTTGCGCCACAAGATAGAACTCTTTGCATGTAGTGCCATACCTAAACAAAAAGCAATTGAAGAAAGTAAGAGTTGAAATTATAAAAAACCTTCTTTTGCATATTTACAATGAGGTTTAAATATTAGCACCTGTACTACATTGTATTGCATTGTATTATATTGTATTACATTGTATCACATTGTATTACATTGTATTACATTGTATTACATTGTATTACATTGTATTCATTCACTGAAAAATCAATAAAACCATAGAGGGCTTGGGTGGTTTCGGGCGCTACAGTGAGTAATAGGCAGGGAGTTTCAGGCGCTACAGTGAATAAGAGGCAGGGCGGATTCGGGCGCTACAGTGACTTCAGGGTTAAGAAACATTTAAGAATCCGTTTATGTAAAAAAGTAGTCCGAGTATTATTCATCATTTAACAGAGCCGGCAAGCTTCGCAACAACGTTTGATATGTGAGCGTGCGAATTCTATGCGACCCCGCACGCCAGCCAATCGGAGTCGACTTTAGAAACTGTGATGCCATTTTGAGCAGAAATTTGGCCTAAGATGTTGATTGGTCAGTTGGCTGCCATGTTTTTGTAATACAACAACCGGTTACCGAAGACCCGATAGAAGGCGCCTGCTGAGTGGTCAGAATCTGAAGGTCAAGACACAGTCTTGTTAAATTGCATAAGTAATCGTCAAATCATAGACACTTGAAGCAGCAATTCCACAAACTATGAAAACAGAGCCAATACAATCAATTTTTAGGTACAGAGGCAAATTTCTTTTTTCAGGGTACACATGTAAAAATGTACATATTAGTCAAATCTTATTAGTTAAATTGCATAAGTCAAAGCTACATAAATGTACAGTGAACCTTCAAGTACATGTACACATACACGTACTACACATACATGTACATGTACTTTGTACATACCGGTACATACATGGTACATGTACATGTATACATGGTACATGTACATGCTTGGACTGAAAATGTATCTCAGGATAGTTCAGGGTAAAATTAAAATGATGACGTCATTTATTAAATTTCTCCACTTTTGACACATGACACCTTCAGAAACCTCCACTTAATGTATGAGTAATGTCAGAGCATGACATCTTTAGCGCAAGGTGTTTACCCCATCCTGCCATGCAAAGTGGCTATTTCAAAATGTCCCAGTGACTTATAGGTTAGTCATTCTAATTTGAATATTGCCGGCTGGCTAGGAGGACGGCTCGGTTAAGTTCAAGCCCTGCCAGACATAACTGTCTACCTGTCGGGAGAAATCAATAAAGACAACAACACTAGGCCACACTAAAGAATGTGTGTCTGTCGTCATGTGTATTGCGTACATGTACAAGAATATACTGCTTCTTCAGTTTTTGTTGGTTTCTATACCAAGGGCTACCCCACACAGTAATGATACATTTATGTGTAATTGATTAATAACTATTAAGTTTGTTTACATGTACCATTGCCACACAAACTAGCAATGCCAAACATGTGTTCTTGTACATGATGCACATTGTAAATGTGTACCTGTCAGATGTACATGTACATCCCTTTAGAAGATCAGCTTAGAATTTTGAAAGCAAATTCTCAGCTGACAAAAAAAGATAAATAAATGAATTAAGAAAATGAAATTATAAAGTACCGTAGCAGGCTACTCTGTGCTCCTAACTTGGCACACAGACGCCAAGAAATGTGGATACATGGGTCATTCTATCAATTTAGGGTCCAAAGTGGGACATATTTCCTGCTCCTGTAACATCTCTTAACTTTGTAATTTGCCATTCAAGTCTTATTAAGAATGACTTCAAATGATGTTTTGTTTGTTAGGTAAGTAGTTTGTTATTCATCATCACTCTTCAAGGATGACTGCATCATGAAGTGCATCATGAATCACAAAATTATAGTTGTCAGAGGAAACAGGGACAGGAAAAAAGTTGACCCCAAATTTATAGAATGACCCATTTATGTAACGGGACACCTGTCGCTTACACCTGACCTCACTATCTCATATCTTCAAAACGGGACTAAACTGCCCCTCTTGGACATGTATTTAACCCCCCTTCACTTCAACTTAAACAATTCCAATTACTGTGACTGTGTATCTGATTCATCCGGACATTGAATGTCAAGTGCGTACGGATGTGACAAAGGAAATAACATCATGTGCAGCTATCCACGTTTGCGTGATATAAATGAAGCCAGACAGCGATTGGTCGTGCATACATGTACACACTCCTCCTCACTGCGGTTTTCTAAGCAGACACTGACCGATGGATTGCAGACACTGACCCCATAAAGCACGTCAGCGAAGATCTCAGAAAGAAAGACCCCCCCCCCCCAAAAAAGAAACGCTCTCAAAAATATCATTAGTCATGTACATGTATGTAGCATAAATGTAGCTTGCTGTTAAGTATGCTGTGGTCACTGTATGCTGTGTTTGATTCTACATTTGCTTGAAGTGTAATGATTTTGAAAGTGTACAAACGCACTGCAAATTGAGAATGAAAACAAAAGTGTCCAGACTTTTACAAATATTTTCACGTGCGTCAACAACAAATAATAAACTTTTTTAATTAACTGCTGATGCCTAAAAGAATCTTACCAATGTATGCAGTGTAATTTCAATAGAATCATCACATGTACGCGTACATTCATGCACATACCATTAATTTGTTTTTAAAATTAATTTAACTGGGAAAAAAAATGGCCTAACCCTGAAAAGATTTCAACGTAATTATCGCAAATTCAACAAGTGTGAATTGTTAGCACTGTGCATACGAATATGGTGAAAAATTATTGCCTAGATATATATGGATGTGCAGCAAGTAGTCATTTCACACTGAACTGAATTACGATGAAAAAATAATTTACAGGAATTAATTCCCTACTTGTGAGAAAATATGAAGTGCCCCAAAACACTTCAATATATCATTGTCCAATTTCCTTGATGAAAATGATATGATCCTTTTTGTTTGTGAAGTGTGCAGCAAAATCACGATCATGAAATGGATTTGTCATTGACGGACTACCGCATAACCGCAAGTAAACTTGACTTACAGTCAACCCCCCCAACCAGTCCGGTTCCCTTTCTCGGTCTAAAAGAAGCTCATGACTATGAATGAGAATGTCTCTACTAGCCGGGACCCGATAACGCTGCACTTGCACAACTGTCCCCCCCCCCCCAACCTCCGATGTCTGAGGCTTGTCTGAAGAGCACGCATAATTGGGCATGCTGATGTACATACATGGACGGTGCAGTAGGAAGTGTATTCATGTAACGGCTACAAAACTGGCAATGCGGTGCATTAGTTTGTGCGTATTTCTGGGCCTCTGAGGATAACATTTGCATGTTTCCTACATTTTATTGTTCCAGACATTCACCGACGCCTGGGAAATTGGAGGTGACATCTTGGCTTTGTTGTGCAAAAGTAAAAATAACAATCCAAAGCTAATTTGAAAAAAAAGAGGTTGATTTGAACAAAATGAATATGCATTACACGTACATGTGTTTGTATCATTTGCTTGGAAAAACGTGTACGTTGGCCAACAAAAAAAATAATACTTCTGCCTCCGATTACATGGCATTTGAAAATAGGGTAGGTAGATAGGGAAATTTTTTGGGGTGGTGATTTTTTTGTGTATGATCATATGGAGGTGTCTGCGTGTAGTCAAGTGTAAAAGATAGCAATTGATGATTTTCAGGGTTTCCCTCGTTTCTCCCCATAAAAACTAGAATAGGGGCTGTCAAAATAGGGTAGGTATGGTAAAAGGAAGCAGAACTATTAATTTTTTTTGGCCCTATCTATATATCTATGTGGTTTCATTTTTTTTTAACCGAACGCTGAGATTTTCTGATACCATCAGAAGCTACGCAAGTGTAAAAGATAGTAATTGATGATTTTCAGGGTTTTCCCTCATTTCTCCCCATAAAAACTAGAATAGGGGCTGTCAAAATAGGGAAAGTATGGTAAAAGGAAGCAGAACTATTAATTTTTTTGGCCCTATGTATATATCTTTGTGGTTTAATATTTATTTTTTTTAACCGAACGCTGAGATTTTCTGATACCATCAGAAGCTAAGACCCAATTAGACTTGGCCTCAGGTCGGTACACGCGCGTTTTCTTTGGAGCTTAGGCAAAAACACGACTACTAACATGGCATGCACAGCAAAGCATTATTACCCAACTGGCACAAGGCAGGATAAATGAATTTAACACATCTTTGTACAGTGCCGGTATTAGGCAACAGGTTCACGCTCTGACAGGTTTAATCACAGTCATATCTGAATGAATGGGAGCCAATTAAGTATTCAATGCAGGAGTACAGGTAAATGCATACATACCAACGTGACTGAATAAATATGATTTAGCATCAAATGAACAGAACCGATAGTAGTGTGTGACACTGCGGAGTATATGAGACTGTTGCATGTACTTGCTCCATGTATAAATTCAATTCTGGTTCTCAAATCTTATTTAATCTCTGAGCTCTACTTTACATGTCAGTGGTATACTTGCTGGCTGTCACTTGTGAATAAGACTTGCTTAAGCCTGACCATGGCCCTAAATTTGACTCGGATAACCACCTACATGTAGACCTGCAAGATCAAATTGGTCTGCGTCCAGCTTTTAAAACTAAGGTTGCCTAGTATTGTTTTAGGCCCCCCCAAAAATAGTCCTGCTTCCGGCTTCCCTTCCTATCCTATTCTGACAGCCCCTTCCCCTATTTTTTTTTATGGGAAAAATGAGGGCAAAACACCCAAAACCATCAATTTCTAAGTTTTACCCTTGACTACACACAGACGCCTCCGTATACACATAAAAAAAATTGGCCAAAAAATATCCCTACCTACATGTACCTACCTACATGTACCTACCCTATTTTAGAATGCCATGTTATCGGAAGTAGAACTAATTTTTTTTGGCCTTATGAAGATGCATGGATTTCTGCCATAGAAATTTACATCATTATTATTATTATTTTATTAATAGTATCTCATTGAGATCTTCAAAAAATTAATTTATAGAAAATAAACAAGCACCACACAACAACAAAAATAAGGATATAACAGGATGTTAGCTACCACACAACACCTCCTCAATTGATTTCTATTCATTTAATTTCTTTTCAGATTCGAAATACAAAACTGTTTCCATTATTCAAGCCATATAAATGTGCAGCACAGTAAATATAGCAAATTCATAATTTGGCCTCCCTCTTTGGTAAAAAAAAAAAGGTGTTTAAAATTTCAACTAAATGCTCTCACTTACTAAGATGTTCACATTCTCATGAAGAAATTTGGAAGAATTTTGTTGACCAAAGAATGAGTGTACTTGGTCTGATGTTGTTTTGCATGTTTTTTTTTTTTCCCTTCTGCACTCACAGTCCAAGTTTGGATGATCTGTATTCAAGTCACCGATGATGTTTTTAGCCCGATGGCATCGGACTACGAGTGTGAAAGTGTTCAGCATGCACTGATGAGGGTACAATCCTGATAACAACAATTCTTTCCTCAATATGTGTTTGCATCCTATGTAGTCCGAGAATTTGGGACTCTCAATACTGTGTATGAAACAGGGGTGTGAGTGACCACTGTTAAAATAGCTGAAAACAGCTGAAACAGGTGTAAAAAACTGAACTTTGGAAATCTCCTATACTTTTGTACACATCAAGTGAGGGAAAATAGCTGAAATCCAAAACAATAAAAAGCTGAAATCAGTTTAAAAGCCGAGATTTCACACCCCTGATGAAAGTCCCAAAACATAAGGTATTGAAAACATGCAACACACGAAATAGACTGGCACCTGAAACAAGCAGTCCAACAACCCTTCAGTACTGCAGCAAGCAACTGTGTCAAAACTTCAAAAGAAGCATCTGGCATGACTGATGATGATGATTATTTTTTTTTTTTATTATTCTGGTTTTTTTTCTGATGCTGGTCTCTATTTCTACACATTTCTCCACTGTCAGCCACCAGACCAACGAAGAGGTCAGTTTTTAGGTCTTTTCAACAGTTGGACCATGGTAGGACATGCACTGGTCAGTCTAGTCTTTGGCCTCAATTTGATATCACTTGACTTCCCTCTCAGTTGCAAAATATTGAAGAAAAGTCTGCTTTAAAAATTGAATTGAGGCGTCGTGATTGGCTCGTCTGACGCCGCCCGCAATACTATAAAGATGGTGTCTGTAGTCGGTTCCCAGACCAAAAGACTCTGACGTCACGCCAACAACGCTTTGCGTGCACGTTAAAACGTTAAAACTCAAACTGTAGCTTCGGTACGGAAATGGTACTGTTTTCATCATTTTTATCGCACCATCGGGATCGATTCTACCTTTATATTCTAAGCGAACAGAACGTGAGTATGTCAAGAAGTACTGGGCATAGTCTTGGTGTAGGCCTACAAATATACAGCGGTCGCTCCAACATGTCCAAAACTCATTTCCAAGTTGATTGTATTATTTGTAGAGTATACAGCATGTTCGCATTGATATGCCTACCTATGGGTATAGTTCTAGGGTATACAAAATGTGGCGATCGTGTAGTGTAGGGCCTCTGTTTTGATTGGATGAAATTAGAGTCAAAAATGTTTTTTATTGCTCAAAAATCACCTTTACTTTAGTAATCAAAAGACTTTTTTTTCTTATGACACCCGTTTTGCAATTTTTAACAGTTTCTTGGGGTAGAAATCACGGTTTTCCTACGCGGTTTGTGCCTTGCGATTCAGCACGCCGTATATCGCGCAGTATTTTTTTGCCATCTTTATTTTCGGGGTGCGTTTGACTTTGTCGCCGCGCTGTCAATACCCCAAAATTTCCCTCAAAAAATCAAAACCCTGCCCTTTATCTATGACATACCTGTTTATTGAGAATGTCACCAACTAGTTTGGTCGGTCTAATAATTCTATAGTGGATTTTGTTCCCTTATAGGAACCGGGCCTAGTACTTTAGTAGGGGTATACAAAATGTACACGTTGGCGGCTATGGCATACGATTAGCTACGATACGAAGGACAAATAATTTTCACAACTCACCACTCTGTTCTCCGAGAAAAACTAGCTTGAATTTCCTCAAAGGGTTTCCAAAGTCTCCCGAAGAAGACATGATGTGTTTTAATCACGACCTCAAACGTCGAACCGCTCGAAAAATATAATTTTTAGATGAAGTATTTCTTTCGAAAATCGTAATTTTCACTGTAGAGATTTTGGCCCAGCCCTCCGCCACGTTAAAACGTCTATATGCCGACTGCGCATGCGCTGTATATATTCATGTCATGGAACGGTTCGATTGGTGGTGTTTTCTTACCTCCAGTGGGGATGACTCACGAACTTCACAGGTGATTCATTGATCAAAGGGACAAGAGAAACTAAATCTTGTTACCAATGAAAAGTAATCAATTATTTAGAAACTTTTAGACGAAAAAGATTGGTTGAGAAATAAACGTGAAATGGTCAACCTTTATTTATTGTATTTCAAACTCTATCACATGCATTTGCTTTCACCCTCATTTGACGATCTTGATCTTTTGTGTACACTTTAGAGTAATAAATGAGTAACCGATATTTAATTCCGAGTGGCCACAAAAACTTTTTTTTAGCGTGGCACTGAATATGTGGAACTTCTTTTTGAGTCATACCGGTTTGATTGTATCATAGAGCAAGGACCCATGATTGTATTACATCAGCAGATAAAATGTAAAAATAATTGTTAAAGATTCTTTTCATCAGAAGAGAGATAATCAGTGACAAAATTAAGAAAACAGATTTCAATTCAACAGACTAATTTTGATTTTTCAATGCTTATGTTTTTGCATTCCTTGCGGAGCAAGTAAAAATAAATGTTTTTGAGAAACACTTATGTTCTCATTTCCATGGCAACCATTTGAGTGCCAAGATTTACATTCAAGTAATAACGTTTTTAGATTGAGCCCCAAAACTTTACTGCATGACATTAGCAAAACAAACACAGTGAAAAGGCAAAAATTGTTTAGTACTTTTATAAAAATATAATTACAATATCTTCATAATACGAGCAATTATCAACCATCCAATTAAACAAAAATGTATTCCATGCTATCATCAACTAGACTGTCTTCTTTGGTCTGAGAATTTTAAATTTTCCTTTCTTGCTATAAAATATCCATTTGCCCCCATATTTAAGGTAGTTTAAAGTATCATTAAAATTAATTAGTGTAAGCCATAATTTCCTGATCTCAAGAGGTAAAACAAAGGCATCCCTCACACTGACATAAAGTGAATTGAATTTTTAAATAGTACTTAACACAAATGAAGAAAACACTTATATACAAAAAAGTTATATACAGGGTCCCCCCCCCAAAAAAAAAAAACACCCCCCGAATTGCATACTTCACTTGAGACTCAAACCACCTGTACCAATCGATACAGAATCTGTTTAAAAAGAAATGTGACTCTGATCCGGTGTTAAGCTTTCTTTTTTTAAAGTTCTGTTGTACAGGTACCATGTGCAATAATGACGAACTACTGGTTTCGTGTCTACTGTCAAAAGTCATGTAGTATCTCACACAAAAAAAACCTGTTTGCATTTTAAATGGGGAAATTTGTACTTGGTACTTGGTACTTGGTGGTTATCCTCTTCAGAACTCCTCGAGGAAGTATAACTAAGAGGCTTGGAGAGTGGCATAATTAACTAAATCAATGATTTGAATTGATTGTGGTTTGGGGCATTGATGACATCTTGGGGTAATTTGTTCCATTTTCTGACAGTTCTTGGTGGGAACGATTGCATGTATAGACATTGGTTCTTGCGGTGATTTCATTAAATTGGCAGTTGTTCCCCCTCCTTTGTCTGTTACTTTTCGGTTGCAGTGCATCTGGTTGAATGTTTACTATGTTGTTGTACAAAAATACTAGTTGGTTTAATTCCCTCCTCTCTTCAAGTGATGTCCAGCCCAAGGTAGCCAACATCTGAGTTACGCTGCTTCTTCTTGAAAAATCCTTGCAGACGAAACGTGCAGCTCGCCTCTGGACTCTTTCAAGTGAAGAGATGTTTTTGGTGGCATATGGGTTCCAAGCAGTACTCCCATATTCAAGGAGGGGCCTAACCAGGGTGAAATATAGTTTCTCTTTGACGGACTTTGAGGCTGGGTAGAAGTTTCTCATGATGAAGTTGTGCATGACAAATCATCATATTTCATTTGCAGCACCGGACCACCCTGGGTTGCATTTCATATTCCTCCATGGCTCATTCAAGTCCAGATATCTGTCCACCGGATTGTATCTGGGATCGGTCTCGCTCTAGGCTCCGTAGTTCGACGTACCATGGAACTCTGAAACGTTTTATGACGAACGTACCAACTACCAAGGTGTGGTTTCGCTCGTACCCCCGCCCTTTGCAGGGCGGGGGGTACGAGCGAACAAAATATCTACCATAAAAATGAAATAGCGCCCTCTAACGAAATACTGAATGATATTCTGCAGAAAAGTGTGTTTTTATTCTTGAAAGGAAAAGATAACAAATTGTCATTGTAGGGACTTATCGATCATAGATCAAACCTGAATCCAATCTTTAAGGATGTGCTCCCCGTGTTATTTTCGAGTTTCATCCAGAAAACTATAATCCTTTTCTAATGATTGCTATTCTTAAAGGAATACAAAATTGACATAGTTTTGAATGAGACATTGACCGAAAAAAATAGGTCCATGTTTAGTTCTTAATTTAATACTTTACCATTTCGAATTATTGGCTGCCAGACAATAACTCCCGTTTTCGTGGGGAAGGCAGGTTCCCGCCCCACAATCAGTATCGATAATGTTCCCAAGGCAAAAACAACTTCTTTTTATATTATTTCGGAGGTTTGCAGACTTCCGAATGTCTCAGCGTTCCAAACTTTTCGGCTGCTGTGGGGCTTGACTCTGAGCCGCACGAAGACGGAGCCTCCAAAATTGAAGGGTTGGTAAAAGCTTTAACATACATCAGAAATTGTCAGAATATTTTGGTCTGGGGAAAAAAACGGACTAAAATCAATTTGCACCGTCCTTTTGCCGTACGAGGGCCGCCAAAAAAAGAAGTGTACTCGAAGACAAAGAAAGCTCAGGTATGATCAGCCGTAGCATTAGTCAACATTTTCAAAACACAATGTCGGTGGTTCAAAGAATCATTCCAATTAATTAACCATTATTATTTCTGGATGCCACACATTGACCAGAGGAAATAAAAATAATTGCTTTCTTGATCTGTTGAGGGCGCTGTTGAAAAGGACCATTAAAAGTTCAGTCTGCCTTTTTTGGCAACTTGTTGGTCTTAAACATTTATTTGACAGCGGTGTTTTCTAACTCGAAAGAAGTACTTCTTGCTCTATAATAAGAGCTGTTAGAGGTTGGAGAATACAAACGTTTGTGAATGATTAATAAAATCAATCAAAATGAAATAAACTGTAATACTTACATTCTGTTTCTTATTTCGCCCAAGATTTAAAAAGTGTGGCAATTCGGATTTACCTTATGAAGAAATGGAGTGTTCCACCCGGAACCTCGTAGTCGTACCATGGCCCAATTTTGTTCATTTCATTCACACAATGAAGATTTCAATGAAATAGAAATTCTTCATAACTTTGTGTTGTTCCTTGTTCTATGATTTAACCTAGTTCTTCATATTTCTTGGGAAGGATCGGCGGACCACCGTGCTAAAAGTTGTTCTCCTACATGATTTTATGGGCCAGACATTTGTGAAAACGACCCTTAAAGTTGGTCGTCAAAATATTATCACATCATGATCATCAGAAGTGACAGTCGATTTCTATGGATCTGAACGATATGAACGGTAAGTATTTCATTTCGTACTCTGAGTCGTAGTCGTAGTGTGTTGCAATTTGTGTTGCGTCCGTAGAGTCTGTGGTTAGTGTGGTTTTTGTTCTGTGACGTACATGTATTGATGCCGACTATATAGATTGTTGTGTTCACATCCGTCAGTTTACTGTTATTGGTATAAAATTGGGGGGAAACGGGGAAATCTACATTATTTTCATGATTTTTTGGTTGTGCACAAAAAAGTCAATGATTAAGAGTCGAGTGCATTTTCAAAGTATTTTTTTCTGACAAATTTGGAAATATTTCTCAGTCCCAGATTAATGTCTTTTTCAACATTTTACAGTGAATGACCTTCATTGAGGTAATTGATGTCCCCTAACGGCCCCGGCCTTACGACATGGCGCACTTCGAATACTCACCTCTGGCGCCTTCCCAGAGAAGAAGTTTTACCTGAAATTTCACAGTGACTGAAATTTAATCAAGCTCTAAACATTTCCATTCATAAATATTGAGTTTGCATGTATCTACCCGTTACAAAGTTAGCAGAGAAATGTTTTGGGGGTAATTAACTAGTTTAAAAATACGCCCAAAAATAAAAAAAAACTGATTTTCTGACAAGCCTCTAGTTGGTTATGTGAGTAGAGACATGTGTTTTTATTCCTCCATGGTAGAGATATATAATGGTTTATCAGAATTTTTCAACTTTAATTAAAGAAATTCTTAAAATTTTAACTTGTGATTTTCCCAGATTTGTTCAGGTAAGGGAACATTTGCCACATTAGGGAACACTCAGCTGAATTTGTGTCCAATTTCGGGACGCTACCGGTTCTTAATTTCAGACTAAATTTCATGACACTAAAATTGTTCACAAATGTTCAACAGCATGTATTATTAAGGTAAAAGTACTGGCATTTAACTGAATGAATTTGAAATTTGCCAACAAAAAACTTTGGTAACACTGCATGAGAAAAGTTGGGGGTACCGTCGAAGTGCGCCACGTTAGGCCTGGCGTATCTCCCCTGTCTGGGGAATCTCCCAGACCTGGGCATTCTAAGCCACACCTCCCCCAGCCATACACAAACAATTTGAAAGTATTTGCCACCCACAAAAAAAAAAAGTAAAAGAAAAAGTACAATAGAAATCAAAACTATTTGCATTCCACCCTGAGAAACTTTTTCCTGATGTAAATTTGTCAGGTGTTTTTAGGCACTGGGGGTAGTAATGTGTGTGTTTCAGTGATTTGTTTGAAACTTTAATTAATAGGCATGGTCCCAAACCCAAAAGTTGGACATGTGCTAAAAAAAGAGAGATTAATTCATGCTTTTCATCTTTGTTTTATTTATTTATTATTTTTGGGATGAATTATAAAGTGTTACCAAAGTTTTGTTTCATTTCATTTCATTTATTATTTCTCAGGTAAGAACACATATATACAGACACAAAATACAACACAACATTTTGAGTAACAAGCCAGGGTTACAAAGACTAAATAAAAACAAAAACAATATTGATAACAGCCCTGAAGGATTACCAAAAGTGAACTAAATCACTATCTGTTGGCTCTCCTAAAATGTTTTCAGGTACAAAGAGAAACAATTAATATGCATAATACTCAGTCCCATCGAATCTGTTTTCAAGACTGGGATATCAAATCTACGATACAAACACTTGGCAACAGATAAGACGATTAACATTGTTACAAGTAGAACAACAAAAAACTTAACTTTAAACATTAAAAACTTAAAAAAAAAACTGATTACATTTTTACCACTAGTCCTCAACCACAAGAGTAAAAGTAGAGTAAAGTGTAGAAAATTAGGCAATAAGGAGAACAGTCACTAATTGTAAAAAAGACTCGAAGAGATCCTTGTCTGTAACAAAACAAACATCCTTCATTTTACATACATCCTGGAAATAATACTAATAGAATTAATTTTTTTTTAAAATAACCTTATATAGACACACAGTCTGACCATAGAGCTAGGCTGACATTGCAGTAATAAAGTGTCTCATTTTCCTTGTTTGTAATTGATGCCCATTGAACATTTTCCTTGTGTGTAATTGATTGCCCATTGAAACTCCAGGTTTAGTGGTTGCAACTTACTATCACTTAGCGGCCACATGCAATTCAACTTTCAAATGCAGCCTTGATAACTGGCTATTAAAAGCACATTTATTTATAGAACTCAGGGAAAAATTACACTTGTGTTGAGGAGGAAATAATTTTTCTTTTTTCGCTTCCTGGAGTGTTGCTATAAAAACCCACCTCTCCTTCTAAATAAATATTCATTCACAGAGAAAAACAGGAAAGGGGTATGCACATTGTGAAACAGCAACATCAATGATATTATTCATGGTACTTGTAAGTTGTACAGGGTGAGTAAAAAAAAACGAAACCCAAATGTCGGGACCATTGTTTTAGTGAAGTTCTGCATGTAGCACTTTCAAAATCTAGGACTTGAAAGCCCAATTTAAAGCTTTCTTTTAGTTTTAGTACAAGAATCATTCAAATCACTCATGTACTTTTCAAGTAACGGAATTTTAAACACAACCATCGTTTGAAAGTTCTGTCCACGGATCACATGAAGGTTAGTGTTCTTTCAACAAAACGAAAACAAATCACATAGGGATGTGTGTGAATTGTTTTCGTTTTGCTGAAAGAACGCACACCTTTTTTTGTGATCCGTGGACAGAACTTTAAAACGGTGTTTGTGTTTAAAATTCTGTAACTTGAAAAGTGTGTGAGTGGTTTGAATGATTCTTGTACTAAAAGAAAGCTTATGAATTGGGCTTTCATATCCTAGATTTTGAATGTGCTACATGTAGAACTTCACTAAAACAATAGTCCCGACATTTGGGTTTTGCTTTTTTTGACTCACCCGGTAGTGTAAGCTTAGATGCTATGGGCTGTACACATGTTTTTTCCATAATGGGACATTTTCAAACGGCGGCCGTGCATGGCCTCACCACATGGCTATATTGCATGTGGTGATTGACTTGTAATGCGGCTGAACATTTTAATCATATTCCAAGTTGTGTATTTCACAGACTTAAAGGTAACATTTGCTTTTGATGTAAATTTCAGAAATGGATGGATTTGGGGGTTAGTATTTTATAGCAAATATTGGGACACTGTCCTGTTTAAAGTTTTGTGTTCATAGATGCTGGAAAAAACCAAGAGAACAAATGCTGTTCTTGTAAACTGGTTCCCTGACCCTACTTCAGACGAAACAGGACAATTTATAGACATTGGGACTTGTCAGGTCAGGGAACCAGACTAGCTGGCTTGCACCCGTTCACGGATGTGCAGCCGATTGCAAACAATATGTGGACTTGCTAAATATGGTAAATTGGGGGCAGTATTTGAAAAAAGTCAGTTTTTTTCCAATGATGGTCGGTTGACCATCGTTGGAAATTGATAAAAAAAATGCTGCTTTTCTTGAAAATGACAGCACACAAGGTGCCATGATTTCAGAGGATACTTAATAAGACTATTATTCACTTAATAGTCAAGTGAGGTATTTCATAATAATTTGGTAGATTTGTTTTTTGGTGTTTACAAATGTTGTGTATTACCTTTAATTTTTTTAAATTTTTTGTATTTCAGACGAACTTAAAAAATATTTCGGTAATTAAACTTAATCCCCTAGGCCCTTGTGGCTAGGAACCATCCTTATGCCTCAATCCTCCAAAATTATTCGTTATTTCTTGAATTTGTTCAAAGTAGGGATGACCATTGCTTCAATCCTTCCAAATCCTCCAACAATCACTGTTAATGGGTTGAGACAGTGCATATGACATTCAGAAGCAGTGCGGATGATATCAAGCATAATTGCAGGGCTCAGTTATGCATTGCTGAACATCAACAACGCAGAGTATAGCCTACAAACTCAACGCAAAGCGTTCACCAAAATCAACCGACACTTTTTTTGGCCATTCAGCCTCATGAGTCCTCCAAAATCCTCCAAAAATTGCCTGGCGGATTTAAGAGGATTGAGGAGGGCTTTAAGCGTTAAATTGAGCCTTTTCAGAAGCAAATAAAAAAAGTGAAATTTCAATCATTTTGAATTTAGGAAAACAACTCGACAGTATGTTCAGTGTTGGCAAGTTGGTGTACTGGTACTGTGTTGCTGTAATCTGTTATTCGCTTGTATCTGTAAGGTTTTTGAGAGCAACTTCAGATTTATACAAGAGATGCTCATTTATGTTGACTACAATCCAAGCATAATTCTTAACTTTTTTGTTTTGCATTTTCCAACTGTTTCTTTCTCCATTACAGTAGTAGGAATGATTAAAAATGTATGTGATCTTTATTTCAGGGACCAGTTCGTTATTATTTCATGATTGATAATGCTCATCTAGATCCTCACACCATGGCCGCTTCAAAGATTAGACATCTACTCAGCCTCACTGCACTCGTCACTGCGTTCGTGACGGTGTTTGTCACATCTCCCGTGAGGGGCTCTGCCGTGTGCCAGCTACACAACCAAAGAGGTACTTCACTAACTGTGTGAACTGATTTTAACATTATGCAATTTTCTTTGCTAGACCATTTGTGTGTGTGTGCATATTTATGTAACTTCTCAAGTGTCTCATACATCTATTTATTTGTTTGTTTGTTTGTTTGTTTGTTTGTTTGTTTTTGTGGTTAATTGGGGTGTTTGTGTATTCTTATGCTGAAGTAGTAAATTGATTGAGTACAGTAGGCCTACATGGCAGTCAGCAAATTGAGCAGATTGTTATATACTGTATCTTTCACATTTACATACTTTCGAACCAAATAAGGCCAAAAAAAAAAAGTCTCCGGTTTCTGGTATGGAGCTTGCCCAAAATGTGGTGCGGCGACGCGGCTTTTTTTTTTTTTTTTACCTGATTTTTTGCTTCAAATGTCGGCTGATGACTGCAAATGGTGCCCGACTAAACTTAGTGCAAATGTATGGGAGTCCAGAGA
The DNA here is from genome assembly GCF_015706575.1 of Patiria miniata. NCBI lineage: Eukaryota > Metazoa > Echinodermata > Asteroidea > Valvatida > Asterinidae > Patiria > Patiria miniata. Next base: position 2,379,400 of record NW_024037055.1, read on the forward strand.
GGCCACATAAAGCTTATTCTCGACCATAACCCAATCTAAAAACATGTTAAAATTGTGCAGCAGCAGGATTCCAGTCAAACCAGTGAGTTTGGCGGTTTTGAGACATCATCTTTCATTGAAAAAAAACCTTTTTCATTTTGCCGACGCGCATGGCTACGGCGACGCGCGCGCATACCAGAAACCGGAGACTTTTTTTTTTTGGCCTAAGGACACAAAATTGAAAATGTAAAAGTGAACCAGTTCTTTTCCCGACCATACAAGACTCACTACAGAGACACATACATTTATGCAAAATCCTTTAACTACTCATTGATACATGTATATATATGCCACTCCCATAGATTTTCAAGTTTTCTTAGGATGTTCAACCAAAGCTGTATTGTGTTTAAACGAGCGCAAGTGCACAGTAAGCTCTGGCCCAGTTCTGGAATATCTCACTTCATATGCAAAATAGACGCGCATTTGCATCAATCAAGACAAAGAAGCATGTTCTGAGTACTTTCGCCAAGAGTGCATTTATTGACGACGGCATTGCATTTGGTCAATTTGTGGTCAATTGGTAGTTATATTTTATGGGAAACTTAGGGGGCCCGTTTTTTGGTCAATTTTCCGGGAACAGACCTACCGACCGACGACTTACCGACCGACCAACCACGAAGTGACAAAACTCCTGCCAGAGCTTAAAAACCATTCCACAAATTCCCACTCTGTTTCCTGTTTTAGCAGGACAAAAAATGGTTCTTGTTGACTGGGCTCACATACAGATACTCAAGGCCAATTCTGCTTTTTGTGAAGAGACTTACAGTGTATTCACCAGGGAAATCAAAGCTTTGTGCTCTTTTAAGGAGACCCAAGGCTACATCTCGCTTTCGATGTCTGTCTTCTGGATATGGTCATGATGACGTAGTTTCTCAACAAAAGTTCCTCGTGCAGTACGTCAGTTCTGTACAAAACATGACCTGATGTGTTCAGTGGTGCGAGAAAAAGTACACATGTACGTGTCGTATAAATATTAAGCTTTGCAGGTAAATTTGATGTCCATAAATAAGTCTTTAGTGTTATGCATCATGTGTTTACATTTAAAAAAAAAAACCACTAAATTGATTTTGTCTTACATTCGTCGTCTTACAATGTACATGTACATGCATTTAGCCAATACTACGGAAGCGTTAATGGGACATAATACCAAAAAAGTCATAATTATGACTTACATCTCATAATTATGTTTCACAATTTGTTTTAGTTTGTATTATGTCCCATTTATAACGCTTCCGTACAATACACATTTACTTGCAAACTAAAATTTGATATGTTGTTATTCATTTAAAAAAAAATAGGGGAAAAATAGGGGAAAAATATTGTCCGAGTAATTATGAGTCACCCACTGTCATTAAGGAAATTCATTTTGGATAATCAGAGATTTTGAAAGGGGGAAAAGTTTTGAAAAGAGATTGCACATTGTGTGTACAACCATGACAACCAAAGCTGTATTGTGTTTCAAAACAACAATTCTATGTATATCTCCTTTTTCCTGTTTAGGCAGGAAAATGAACAGTACTTTTAACAGGGTTCTCACACAGAGATACAAGGCCACTCTGCTTTTGTGAAGGGACTTTTAATACTAAAGTTCCTGTATGGGTTCCTGCTTATTGTACCAAGAAGTTTTTGAAGCGTAATCCTGTTTTAGACAGTCCTGCAATGTCAGATGATTTCCAAATAACGTCCAAGAATCGTGTGAACGCATGTCCTGTTTAAAAAAATTCTGCAGTGTCAGATTTCCAATGTGTCCAAGAACCACTGGAAATGGTAACATTATCCAAAACTAAAACCAATACCAGTAAAAGCAGACCATGAAATAAAAACCAATTAAATATAGTGTGTACTTTCACAAGTGTTACACACGTGAAATGCACTTGTAATGTAGTTTATGGCACAATACAAGTACAAGTAGACAAGTTGACTTGTTGGACCAATGGACTTGCAATTATGCCAACCGAAAGCTAATAGAAACCTTTGATAACACGAAAGCTAATAGAAACTTTTGTTAACACGAAAGCTAATAGAAACTGTTGTTAAATAAAACCATCTGCTCTGTCACCCAAACATGTGTTATAAGACCCCAAATATACACCAATACAAATATAAAACTGCAATACAAAGATTGAAAATGAAGATAACTAAGACACAGAAATGTATTTCAATGAGTCCCTTTCAAAAACCTCCCATCACATGGGCTATACACTTCCAACACCTGTTTGTAGCATGAATAGTACAAAGAACCATTTTTACCCTGTCGATTCCGGCACGTGTGATACGTGAAGTCAGGAAGGAACTTTGTCACGCCAACCTTCTGTCCTAGAAGAAAGGTTGCATTAAGCAGAAAAAGAAATACAGGGTCATTCAACTATAAAAACAAAATCCAGTTATATTCAGCTGAAGTGAACTTGCTGCCCCAAAATGTACATGTATAAATGTAGTTTGTCATTTCACAAAAAGAAATTAGATACGTGTTGACTGAGGATTTGTATATATGGAAAAACCATTAGTTGGTTGGCATTTTTTTGATGTATGGACTATGGAATGAATTTTATTAGCAGTCCCCTGTGGTGTCCATATCTGGTTGCTGTCTGGTAATCCATCAAAAGTCAAATCTTGGTATGGCATATGCTCACTGTGGTACATATCAATCAACAGAGATAACATTAAGGGTCCAAGTTCAGGGAGTTGCTAAGCACAGAAATTTGCTAAGCGTCAAAAATATTTTCTTAGCAGAAACAGGTTACCAGCCAAAATGACATGCAGTGCATATTGCTTATAATCACTGGTACTCAGCCGAATTATGCTTAGCGCATAAACGTTGCTAAGCAGCATATTCTGCCTTACCTGCTTTACAAAATGGAGCCCATAGCCAGCTGTGTCTGTATTCAAGATTACCACAGCGGCAGGAGGCATAGCAGTTTATTAATAACCACTTCGCGCCAGGATTATTTTTGTCAAACATTTCGATTTTCGCAAAGGGCAAACTTCTCCAAAGATTGAACAAAGAAATTGACTGGAGTGGCCGGGGTTTGAACCTGTGACCCCTGGATTTGAACCTGTGACCCCCCTGTATACCAACTGAGCTATCCTGTCATGTCAAGTGACCATACTTTTTTGGACACATCAGTGGGTGACTCATCATTTACCAGGAAGTACACCGTTCCGTCAGTGGTGTATTTCTGGTGTTCTAAATGACTGTCCTGCTGTTGTACAGGTGTAATAATATTAGTGGTTTTAACCCCTTCATGTGGTACATGCAAGTCAAGGATATTGACTTAGTGAATTTTGTTGTTTTGACATTGAAATACTATCAGATACGCGAAGCTGACACAGCCCTAACAATCCTTTGCAACATTTACCTTGGGGTGAGGTCTTTCTTTGAGTTTTGAACTGTCTTTTGGAGTTTTGGAGTTGATTTTTTAGAGTTTTTATGTTGACTTTTCAAGCGTCAAATTTGATGGTCAAGTTTCTAGTGGACTTTTTGCATCAGCCCACCTTTTGATTTTATCTGAAATTAAAAAAACACACTTTTGGGTTTTTTTTAAGGTTTTTTTTTTTATCAGACAACCATTAATATAATTCCCAGGCACAGGAAAGCTGTCTCAATGATTTGCTGAAATGAACCATCAAATGAAGCATGACATGTCCAAGGCATGAATTATGCGCTTGTAGCCAGAATCTGTCAAGATAATTGAAAAATGAAACTAATACATTGTATGTCTCCCCTGGCACATAAACTGTACTCTGACTGCATGCAACAGTGAACAACTGTATATCATTGTCTTTCCATTATACTAATCAGGCTTGTACGCTGGGGGGGGGGGGGGGGGGGGGGGGGGGGGGGTCGTTGAACGAAACACCCCCCCCCCCCCATTATACTAATCAGCATGGATTCTTACCAGTCGAGGTTTTTTGAGACACACGTACAAATGTAATCCTTTATTTCATGTTTTTGAATGATGTTTGTCTTTGTTTGCCCCTTGCCTTAACTGTTTCACTGAAACCCAAATGGACATTTTAAAAGTCTGGGCCCTTTTTATTAATTTCATAAATTTTCCCATGTTAGAGAAAGAAAATTACTCTGAAATAAAGGAAACATGAATATCCGTCTTTTGCGGATGTTAATTTTGCACAAAACCACAAGTATGTGACCACATTGCAAAAAAAATGAGTATTAAGGATATTTTTGACATTTCTTAGTTTCATTTATATATCTGAAAGAGCATTTTCTACTCTACATTTTAATAAATACCGGTAGATCACTGACATGTTAATATGCAGGTGTGAAAATGTTGACTTTTTGTTGGCTATATATTGATTGAAATTGCGCAAGATTTGTGAAAATCAGCTCTCTGACGACTTGCGACAAAAATTAGGCAGTTTGATCAAATATGTTGCGCTTTCCTAGACGGTGGTGGACAACTCAAGTCTGATGCAGAATTCGTTGATACATACTGCTGCATGATGAATGTCCTTTTTTACAGGCAATTTTTTTATTCTTAACCTATAGATAACGGAAACTTGGGTTTCGAAGAAAGTGACCTGAAGCAACTAGGGTACAGGCACAAGTACACCGAACTTCTCTGTGGAGCTCGCAACTTCTGCAACATCCAGTGGACGAAGGGCGGCCAGTCACTCAACCTGTCCAAGAATGTGGAGCTGAGAGACCGAAACCAGACACTGGTATTTAAGAGTCTGGATGAGGCAGACCGAGGGGTCTATACTTGCATGGCATCAGATGGCAAGACGACTATCACGCGGAGGGTGACTTTAATCGTCATAGGTGTGTGTGCCTTTTGCCTTTGCCTTTTGAGACAGGTCTTGCTTAAGACCAAAACGTCAAGTGCAGTAATTTTGTTGATTTGTATATTTCAGGTCATTCTAGTACAGTTTGCAGCAGTTTAATTCATTATCTTCTGAAGTGTGTGCATAAAGTGATAACGAAGCTTGAACATTTCAGTGATTTTAGGGGTTTGGTACTTTCTGTGACCCAACTAGCCCGGTAGTTTTGTGGTTGGTTCGGCTACTGATTATCAAATTACCAACATCAAATTGGAAGTCCCATGTTTGGCCAGTTCAAACAATCATCTCTACCGACTAAAAATAAAAATAAAGGTAGAATAACAAGCAATGGCAGCCATTTTGAACATATTGAAATTTGCTTGTTATTCTATACAAAGGACAAATCTGCGATGGCCCTATAGCCAAATATCTTTCTCACGTCATACTCTGACAGTGTGCCAAATGCCATGCTTGTATCATCAAAGGCACAATTCCCCCAAATATTTCCCCTATCTGCCCCACTAAAATGTTTGCATAATTTGACAAGTTGAGTGTATTTATACAAACTTGTCATTTTAAGCCCTTGATATGACCCATGCAAACGACCCTTGCCCGGTGCAAATAATCTCAACCGCATTCGTGGATCTTCTGTGAGATACATGTACTATGTGACTTTTGACACAACTTATAATTTTTGTTATTGCACATGGTACAGAACTTAAAAAAAAAAAAAGCTTATCGTTGGCAGACAGCGACTTTGGTCTTCCATTGTAAAAATTGTTCAGTCTTTTGTGTTGAGACCATTGTGCACCTTTATCTTTGATTTTTATGCCAGAATAATCGGCCGACTTGGGTGGTTTGCTTGGGCCGGGGCAGGTGTGGGATTTTCCCCCATTTGTTAAACCTGTCTGTCACACGCACACATAATCACGCCAGAAATTGTGCACGATTCTTTTGTTCACACGCACATAGCCACATCAGAAATTGTGTAGATTTTTTTTCTAAAATGTGGTCTATTTTCATGTGTTGCTGATGTGGTTAAACTTGTTGTTCGTGAGCCACGTCCAAAAATTTCCTGTTGCCTATTTGAAGTGCATCCTGCTCATACAAGAGGGGTTTCATTTTGGGGGGGGGTATAAACAGATATGTACCTAAGGTTATTGGAGTAAGTTCACTTGTTGCAGCAATTCAAAACTTCATATTTTGATTGAATTGAAGCTGTGAAATTGCTTGATATTTCTACTTTGTTACTGTTGGTATCCGGAAGATGGTATCGCCTATTGGTAAAGGGGTAAATTTCCCGACCAACCACCACTCTACAAATGTCATGAGTTTTCAGTCCCAGCCTGTGGCAGTGGCATAGCCAGGGTTGGGGGGGGGGGGGGTTATTTACCCCCAAAGATTTGGTAAAGAGTACCTTTTTTCACAAGTGACCTTTTTTTTCATGAGCGCCGTTATTTAAGGAGTGGCCTTTTATTATTTTTTTAAGTTTGCACTTAATGTTGGCAATTTTACCGCCAGGAAAAGCTCCCCCTATTGTCTGATAGTGCCCATAAAAACAGTAAGAATACTAAAATTGCTGTTGGCTGATTTCAGCTTTATGTCCTGGTTACTTGTTTTGGCCTGAGGGACTTCCCAGTTTTCCTCATATCAGCGCAGCTAAATTTCTTGGTTTGTAACTTCAAAAACTCTGTAGAAAGTCTCATTCACCTCTGAAGTGCTCTTTTTTCCCCAGATTTTTTCAACTGAAGTGGAGTTTTCTTGAATGTTTCTTTTCCAGAGAGCTCAACGTCGCAAAAACCCGTCGACCTTCAGCATCAGAGCTGCAGCAACGCAACAGCCAACATCGGAGGCAGCGTCACCTTCTACTGTGAGTTCTTGGTGCCCAAGCAGGATTGCGGAAACAGCCACGGCAGTTGGACAATGGTGAACAAGTCCGCCCCCATTGATGATCTGAGGTACGGATATGTGGACTTGTATAAGATGACTGGGGGCACAACCTTCAATGAGACCGAGTATCCACTGGAAAAAATGGCTGAAAATGGGTAAGCTACAGACACCCACGGTTCCATGATTATCACGGACAGGCCAACTGAAATGACTGTCCACGATTGGATATCACAGAAAGAATTTCCGAGACATAATTTCATGCAAAGCCATCTTTACACAATGATGTTTAATCTGGGAATCAACGGATGTAGTATTCCGTCGGTAATTCATCACGTAAACGCATATGGTCCCTCTAATAAACATCCGTATTAAGCAGTATTAATAATTATAAAACAATATAATCAACTCAAACGGGAGTACAAAAGATTGTACAGTATGATGGTGGTTGAAAGTGATTGTCAGCTTCCGATTGTAATGGTATTCATATATGGGTTATTTTTGTAAATTAAGGGTCCAAAGTGTGACATTTCTCCTTACCCCGTTACCTCTAAAATCTTGTTAATTTGCTGCTCAACTATCATTAAAAATGAGTTCAAATTATTATTATCTGATGGTTAGGTACCAGTAGTTTGCATTACATCATCACTCTTAGGGGAAACGGGTATTTAGGAGTACACGCAGAATTTTCAAAACTATAAAGAGACAGGAAAGAAACTTCCATATCCGTATTTTGTTCTCTCGAAAATAGAACCGGTTGTCAACTCATAACTTTATCGAAACTTTCAGGGCAAAGTGTCAGTACACCGACTGCGACTCTCTGTTTGGTTTCATGCTTGAGACCAACAATATCAGCCAGGACGCCTTTGGCACGTACCGGTTGACTGTCTACAGTAGTTGCACTGATAAAACTGAGAAATTTCTGGAGTTAAGCTATGGTGAGTTGGGCTACTAGACCCAAGGGGTCACTGGTAATGGGCCAAAAGGAGCCTCAAAATATGGAAAGATGCGGTTTTGGTTGGAACCTGCCTTTTGAGAAGTAGATATTGTTTCACTTTGAAATCAGAATGCGCTGTTATTCACATCTGATTGGATTGAATAAAATTTTGTGTACTCTTGGACCAAGCTTACTAGGCTGGTCTTGTCTCGTTTGGAGTTTGTGTGGTCCTGAAAAGAACCGGTGTCGAAAACTCAATTTTCGGACAGTAATGCCCTGCCCGTACATGTCTCCTTACGACAGGCAGAGCATATACTGTCCAAAACATTGAGTTTCATACAGTTCTTTGAACTTCTTTTCAGTTTAAAGACGAAACACACTTGCAAGAAGAAATAACTTGATTTTTCTTGAATGCCTTCCTGTCTTCAGAGCCCCCAACTCTCCTACCGCGAGTGCAACCGAAAGACTGGCACGAGCACCTGACCATCCCATTGGCCTGTGTTGTGGGGGTCGCTATCATTGTCTTGGTGACCAGCTATCGCTTCCGGACTGACTTCAAGTTGAGATGGAAAGACTTTGCCGGCAAAAGAGATGGTAAGTGAAATCAAAGGTTTTTGCTGGTCTCAAAGAAGGCTGGCATCCGTGTACCTCACTGAGACTGACTAACTGACTGACTGACTGTCACTTTATCATTGGCCTGGTTGTTGGTTGGTGAAGCGAGCCGGGCAGTGCTATCATATAGGAATACCCCGTAAGGCTAAATCAGGCCATGAAACCCATGTAATCTTTTGTTATTCAAACTGTACCATGACATGTTTTTTTTTTTTTCAGAGTCGAAGGACTATGACGTGTATCTGTCTTATGACTGGAACAGCGAAACAGACCGAAGCTTTGCTATCAGCTTAGTCAAACGCTTGGAAGAACGTGGCTACAAAGTCTCATGGGAAATGGACTGTTTACCTGGTGGAGGTAATTTTAAGCAAATTATTTTCTTATTTTTAAGAGAAAATAATGCACATTTACTTCCCAATTTTGTTTTGGAGACCTAAAGTTGTTTGAAGTGTAGGCTTTGAATAATGAGCAGTTTTGAAGTCAAGATCACCTCATTTGAAATTCTAGTCTGAGTTGAAGTCTTTTAGTCTGGGTCTGTCTAGTCTGATTCTAATTCAGAGTCCAAGTCTGTCTAAGTCCTCTACATTTGTGTCCGAGTCATAATAAGTGGACTCGAGTTTGGACTTGAGTTTGAGCAAATTCATATAAATATGAGTCATACAGCACTGACGGTGAGTATGCCATTAAGCCACATTTAGCACTATCTTTCAGTATTAGGTTAAGCCCTCAGCAATGTATTTTATGAAAACTGTGTACACTGCATCCTTTTTTGTTTACTCGCAAGCACTCGGGACAACTCTAAGTATTTGGTGTTTATAACATACGTCGGTGAGGGACAAACCCAATATTGAGCTTGCATCACCCCGACGCAAATTCCATCTTATGGAAAAACAAAGCACTATCATATTTCCTCCAATCACCCTCAGTTTTATTCATCATACTAAAAAGAAAAAGGTTAAAGTTTCCTGTAATATTAGATTTAGCTCTGATGAAAGTAAGTACTGATAAATACTGTATCGTGTGCAGCAAAATGGTTCAGCAAAACAGCACTTTCTGAAACCGAGATCAATATTTTAAAATTCAAATTTCCTGCCTATTCAAGTCTTGAGTCAAGAGAGATGTGAACAAAATTTGCACTTCTGATTAGATAAGCGTGATTTCGCAGGTCATGGGCTAAGTTGTAGGTATGGTCTGAGGACTTTGTAACTACAAATAGTGTTTGTTTTGACACTCAGATACTGATGAGGACATTCTGGAAATCCTAAAAACCAGCAGCCGTTGCGTCATCATCTTCAGCCCAGACTATCTCGCCTCCCATCGCAACCTCGACGTCGTTTACACCATGGACAATGTCCGCAACTACAAGCGTGAAATCATCCCCATCATCTACCGCGACATCTCGTCGGCGATGGCTGGCGAGGACCAGGGTGCACTCGTGAAGCAGATCCTGTCCATGCCGTGTCTGCACTACGACCGTCTGCAGCAGTCGCAGCCGCTGAGCAAGGCGCAGAAGATCATCAAGAGCGTGATCGGGTCTCCGTATTCGGAAAAGTCGCTCAACAAGGAAATGTTGTTGAGACTGCCCCCTCCAGCTAGAACCCCGCCCCCAAGCAGCGCGGCATCCGACTTAAACCTCGTCTCATCTGAAGTCCCGCAGCACATTTCGTCCAGAGAAAGCGTCAGCCAATACCAACCATCTTCGGAACTGCCCGCAAGCAATGGCCTTACAACTGGACTCCTCTCTTTCCCGGAATCGCCCAGGAATGCAGATTTACCCACAATCCTGGCTAGCTCAAACATCTACCCTGATATAAGCAGGTTGTCGAGTGTAGAGCTGAGTGTTTTCTGAAGCTCCGTTCTCCAATTCTTTGAAGTCTGAAGAATTGTTTTGTTCGTCCAACAACCCTCCCTGATGAAAACTCCACCAGGATTATTTTTGTGAGGATTTTGCAGGATTAAGGAAGGCATGGCCCAGCAACTATTACATGAGCCTTGAATGTCTAAGTTCAAACAATGTGCCATTGGACGTCTGCAACAGTGTTGGTCTTTGAAGGATTGAGAAAGGTATAGCACAGCCACTATTACTTTGCATGGGGCTTGAGACCACTTGAAACTTGGTAGGTACAAAGAGTGTGCTATTGGATGCCTGCACAGTGTTTGATTTTGAAGGTTGCAGGAAGGCTCCTAGGAAAACTCCTCATGGATTGAGGGTTCATTTTTCAAAACTGAGAATGACTTTATAGCCTGTTAAAAATCTTTATTTTTTTTCTGCAAAACTCTGTTTATTTTGCCTTGCTTTTTTACCTTTAAAAACTTCCAAAGATGTTTTTAAAGAAATTATCTGTTCCTAAAAAATAAGAGTACGGTCGCAATAGCTTCACTATATTTATTTGCTGGGATGACAGGGCATTAGGGGTGTCTTCTTCTATAGGGGTCGTTATTGGGTTTGGTCACAGTTTGACCCATTAGCACTTGAAATGCATTGTAATACATTGTATTACATTGTATTACATTGTACTTATTCCTTGATGAATCAGTAAAACCATAGAGTTGTGAGGTGGATTGGGGCAGTCTAAGGAGTACCAGGCGGGATGGTTTTGGGCAGTATAAAGACTATTGGTAAAAATACCGAGGTTTTTTTTTCTTCTCCAAATTTAGAGTGGAGAAACGGGAGGGAGGGGGGGGGGGGGCGCGCCCCATGCCTTCCCGGTATTTATGCCATTGTTGTGTGATCTTTTGCTGTATTCTTTTGAGAATGGGCATATGATTTAACTTAAAAACTCTAAACTAAACTGGCAAATATTTTTTTCAAATGGTTGCACTGATTTCAAATCACAATCATGTCTGAATGGCCAAGTATAAAATTAAGTCTTTTCTTTTGTAAACAACATTTTGCTTGATAGAAACATTTTTAATTTGTGCAAGTGGTTTAAGTTTTCATCACAAACTGCTGCAATGTAACAGACTGTTGAGGTAGGAAGTTAAAACTCACTAAAGATTTAATATTCTTTTTAGAAAATCTAAGCTGGAGTTTTTATAATGTACTATAGCAAAAAAGAACAAAGTGTAAAAGACAAAAGTAGTACTTTGTGTGTTTACCAAATACTTTTCCTGCATGCTACCATGATGCTACTAAGAAAAGTCTCAAAGTACATTTTCTGTGTTTTTTTAATTTGTATCAGATTGTACTGATTGTACTGAAAACTATGTTTTCCTGTGAGTTTTAGTGGAAACTCAGTTTTGTTTGTTTTAAGTTGTCAAGTCAAGAATTTCTTTTGGTTTTGTGTTTTGTTTTGTGATTGCTAAAGCTACAAAAGGAGTGCACTAATTAAATGGATATTTTTTGACTGAAATATTATACAGGGTATTGCAAAAAGAAGGAAACCCACTTTTGACAGGAATTTTAACCTATTTGCTTATCTTATTTGAACTGTTTTTTTTTATAATGTAGTGAAGTAGGCCCTATAGCTCTTCCACCATACGTGGTGAAAATGCCTTGAAATTTTTTTTGCAAGAATAGTGTTATGATGCTAAGTTGAATGCAAGTCACCAAAATCACTGTTTGTGTGAGTCTAGTGTAATGTTTTTTTGGTCTTCAAATCAAACTCAGGACAAATAGGTTTGGCACATGAAAATTTTAAACTACCATATCTCAGAGACAAAAGATGCATTGTCATCACTTTTGTGACAGTTATGTTTAAAGATCAATATTTAAATACCATTAAATTGACTTTTTGAAATATACTCAACAAGCAGGTCAAAATTGCTGTCAAACGTGGGTTCCCTTCTTTTTGCACTACCCTGCAGTTTTATTTCATTTTTGGGGGAGGGTATTTCTAATTTGTTTGGTAATATATTTTATCCACATTAGAAAACTATGTGTAATATAATTTTGTATGCAAGGAAATGAAATTTCTGCACATGATTTGCCTGTTTATGTTTTAACAAGTCAGAAATCAGATTTAATATGTATATAATGCTTTGAATGGGCAGCAAGTTTATAAAATAACTTTTGTATATATATGTGTATAACTTTTTGGTATACAAGTCTGTTCTTCAATCGCTAAGTACTTTTCAAAAATTAAATTCAGTGATGCCAGTGTGAAGGATACCTTCGTCTTACCGCTTGAGATCAGGACAATTATAGCTTACTCTAATTTATTTCGGGGATACTTTTAAAAATATTTAAACTGCCCGAATTGCCACATTTTATGTAAAAATAAATTCTCCCTGAAATATGGGGACGAATATTATAGCCAAAACGGAGCATGAAATTTTAAGATCAAAGAAGACAATTCGGCTAGTGATGCATGGAATATATTTTTTAAATTGGATGGTTGATGATTTATCGTATTCATTTATGAAGATTTGAAATTATCTATTTCCTAAAGGTACTTAACAAGTTTGTAAGTTTTGCAAAGGTAATGCTACATATAAAGTTTTGGGATATGGACAATGAAAGTTGATATTGTCAAATCTAAAATTGTTACTGCTTGAATGTAAATCTTGGAAACCAATGGTTGCCAACTTGCCATAGAAATGAGAACATTTTTTTTTTATTTGCTCAGCTTGGAAGTAGAGTGGAGGAACAAAAACACTGGAAAATAAAATAATTCTGTTGAAATGAAATCAGTTTTCTGAATTGTCTCCCTCATTATCTATCGTTTGATGAAAAGAATCTGTAACAATTATTTTTACATTTTATCTGCTGATGTAACCCCGCCCCCCCCCCCGGAATTAAGTCGCAATGGTGTTTGTGTTTGTTTTTGTGTGTGTTGTGGGAGTCGTTTTTAGTTTGTTGTGTTGTTTGTTTGGGGTTGTTTTTGGCACCCTAACTTTGCAAAATGCATCCCCAGTCCCCACACCCTCGGTTCATTCCGCCCTCAGCGGTACGCAACCATCTTTCTTGACTGGCCGTTTTATCAGTCTGTCGCCCTCTAGCGGTGCGGTCTGTGCGTGAAGTGCCGACTCGGAGTTTTCATTTGCCTACAAATTTATTGAACGGTTTCTGTCACAGTTTTTTTTAAACAGGGAATGAACTCCAGACATTCCATAAGTCAGAATATTATCGAAACTAATCAAAAAAATTCAATAATTGTGTTTTTTCTCTTTTTATCAAACATAACAAAGGAATGCAAGATCCAAACTATGTTATGTCATGGAGGGTTATGTTAAGAGAGTAAAATATTTAAGACAAGTGTTAAAATGTGTTGACAAGGTTTCTCATTGTCAGAGCACTATCTAGTTTCTTATAAAAAAAATTACACCATACAAAATTGGAAGAAAATGAATGTGTTCTTTTGTCAAATTGCTCTGGAAGGGAGTTGATCCCCTACTAACAGCGGCACAGCATGTGTTGACCGCATCATTTGTAAAGGGGTGTTTTTAGAAAATATTTTTAGTACGCCTTTTAGAATTATTATTTGAATTACAAAATATTGTTTTAATATTTTTAAATTGGTACAAACAAAATGTAGTATTCATAAATGTATCACACATTTCAATTGTGTTTATTCGTGTAATGATGGTATATAAATGCCTTCGCGATATTTCCGTATCACCCCGCTTGAAAAATGGCTTAGCCCAACTTAATCAACCTGTACATTTTCAATCGATGCATGTGTGAATGCGCTATGCGCAGCTAGCTAGCTAGCGCCACATAGAAATTTTGTACACAGAAGAAAATAACCTACTCTAGCTCTGGATCTTGAGTAAAAAAAAAATCAGACTTTTTTACTCCGGAATTCAGCGGTCATTTCCCACCATTCCAATGCCTTGAAGTCAGGAAGACTACCCCACACGCTTTTCCAGTTATCTACCGGATTGTTCTGGGCGTATGTGACCACATCTTCTGGCGGAATTAAGTCTGAAATTCTGAGGAAAATTCTCGTCAGTTTTGTTGTTTGTTCCCCACGTCGTACGGAGCGGCAGTGTGATCGTCTGCCGCTCGCACCGGTACGGGTACCGTGGTTCGTGACGTGCTTTCGGCCTGATTCAATCACCATTGGACAATACACACAAAACTCGCTGGGGAATTCGTACGACTCGCTTCGCATCATGGCGCTTTCCCTGGATTTTATCCTCTCGGTGGGGACGATTTTGACTGTGTTTTCGGGATTTTCGACTGCCCTTTCTGGACAAAATGGATGTGCCGATGTCAGAGACGCTTATCAGAATAAGGGATTTAGTACAAATGAAGTCCCGGATTTTGCAGTTTCGGGTAAGAATGCTTGGATTTGGATAGGAAATACATGTACAAACATATTTTTTTCATTTTTGGGGAATGTTTTGATGAATGGAATAGCGTCCTCGAAGTGCACTGCTTAGCAACACACGGGTAGACAGTAGAATTAAAACCCCACAATTTTGAACGTGAAGAAATGTTATATTTTATTTTAATGTGAAATTACATGTTTTCCATGTAATTTTGAGAGGGTCACTTAATTCAAAATATTTTAAGTTAAATAAAAAAAGGGGACAGAGTCTAAAATCCAGCATGTGTCCAACAGACGCCGCATATCTGTGGTTGTGCACAAAGTCTATGTATGGAGAGTGAACCTGGAGAGTCAAGTGCATTTTCAAAGTACGCCTTCATTCTAATAAAATCGGAAATGCTTGTCAGTCCGAGATTCATGTCTCTTCAACATTTTTGCAATGACTTTAATACCTTCATTGAGATACCTTCCATTGAGATAATATATAATGAAAAAAGTGGCATCTGAATGCAACATTCTTAAAAAAGAAGAAGTAACCATGGTAACTTGTGTACTAAGTACATGTACTATAACTAAACTAACTACAATAGAACACAAAAAGTAAATTTGTTAGGTTATACCATGGGTTATACTGTAGTGTTACTAAGTGTTAGGGCCTTCCCTGCTTAAACTTCCTACAATGATCAAGTTTTGATAATTGTATGAATTTTACCCAATAATTCAATATTCAGAGCATTGTTTCAAAAATTAACTGCATACCAAGTTGAAATATAAAACAAAATTTGGCAGTAAAATCTGGTTCAACATTGCAAAAGTTGCAGTGACGGAATGTTATTCATGTGGTTGAATTCTTTAATTTTTGTAACCAAAAAAAAAATAGCTTCAACTTTTATCAGACTATTTTATTATTAATTTGATCATGAACTAACAATTTATATTTGTCGACGTAGAACAGCATTGGGTATTTATATTGATAAAGATGTAGTTTGAGTGTCTACATGTGTGTACACATAGAGAAAGACTTTTTAGTGAGAGTTTAGCCCATCATCTAGCCCTGATATTATAGGGTGGTTTGAGTTGCAGAGCATGTGCACGAGTGTAATTTCATGTTTCTGCAATGTTTCCACGGATCCACCGCAGCATTCCATGTCCATAACGTGTGTGATGTCACCTCTCAGGCATGCAACTTTTCCTCGGATCAGCTGATTTCCTCTTTTTTTACTTCCCATGTGTGCCATTGACAATAGACAAATACTGTACAAAGTCTGGGAAAAATTTGAATTTCCTCTTTTTTTTGTGATTTCCCAGTTGCATGCCTGACCTCTGCATTGGAATGCCTACCAGGAATAAAAACCACATGGGAGACAATTGCTTTTAATTGACATGTCTCAGATAAGGAAACCATGTGGGCTTTCGTCTGTTCTTTGCGACATACTAACAGGAAAAGGCATGGCAATGGCATAACAATCACAGTTGCACTCTTCATCAACAACTGGTAAAGTCTTAAATCTGTAGCGATGCTATTTTGAGTAATCTAACCCCCTAAAAGTTCATTTGGAGTACAGTACCACATACTACAAAGTACTACAAAAATTATGTGCGCAGGTACCCAAATACTAGAAAATACTATGTGCTGTGCTCACTTATGCTAAAGTACTGCATACTACAGTTTACTACTAGTAGTATTTTGTAGCGTCAGGTGCGGTTAGGGTTAAAGAACAGCAAATAGGTGATGGGATCGTGCCTTTGATGGTACAAGCATGGCATTTGGCACACAGTCAAAGTATGTCCTAAGACAGACATTTGGCTATATCAGTATATGGCCATCACACAAATTGTGTCCGTTGAAAAAATATAGGTAGAATGACAAGCAATGGCAGCCATCTTGATCTGAAAATTGCTTGTTATTCTATTTTTTGAAAGGACAAATCTGCGATAGCCCTGTAGCCAAATATCTTTCTTAAGACATTCTCTGACTGTGTGCCAAATGCCACGCTTCTATCATCAAAGGCACAATTTCCCTAAATATTTCCCCTATCTGCCCCACTATCACTATTATTAGTTTTGTTTTCCCTTTCATTTGTGCCCTTCCTGTTTTGTTTGTGTATATTTGTAGCCTTATTCAAGTTGGGCTACTTTCTCATGCAGCCTAAACCAATATTGACTTTGTTGTGGAATGCAGTTAACGCACTGATTAGATGACATCAAAATATGCCTAATGACCGCCGTCTTCTTGATGGAATTAACAAATTCTTCAAACCATTAAACCAGATGTAATGTCTTCATCTGGTGAATAAGATTACAACGTTTTGTATTGAAAGACAATTTTTTTTCGTCATTCATACCATGGAGGAAGGAATTAACCTTCCTCCATGTTCATACCTTCCGGTAGGTGTAGTTTCTGTATTTATTATTCACTCTGGCATTGCGGTCATGCTTATTCGGTTGCATGATGAGCGATGAATAATTCCCATCCATTGACCAATTTCCCAATATTTATGGAAGATGAGTACATTACATGAAGCCCGCCTAGCTCTCAAATGATGATTCTAAGAATGGTACTTTGATGAAGTCATGGTAATCCTCCGAGCAGATTTATTTTCCTGTGGGATGAAGGGCACACGACGACCTTTGAACTTTGACCTGTAGGTGATTGACTCGCTGTGCACACAAACAGAATGTCAGCTTGGGCATTGTTCAAACATGACCCATAGGACATGAGGTGTTTGTTTAATCTGCTAATCTACAGAACGCAAATATGACTTGGAATGCCAGCATTTCAGGCTTTACTATTAATGGTCAACTTGAGCCTGAGGCTTTGTCCATATTTGAACTCTTTGGGTAAACAATATTTTCCAGTAAAAGATGATTAGAATTATATACTGACAACTGTATGCATCTTCTGCCTTGTAAGTTGTATGCGTAACAAATCTCAAGTCCCATCCAAAGCAGTTGCATTTTTTAAGAAGTAAATATAGGAAGAGCTAACATTATTTATCCAGAACTTAGGAATTTAGTCATCATGTGCACACTGCACCTTTATGCTACACCACACTTCATAATAATTTTGCCTATGGGAGCGTTTTAGTGACAGCATACTGCATTATGATGGGTTGAAGGAAGCTCAGCTCAAATTAAATTCCAGGCTTTCCAGCCACAGTCGGCCAGCCAACAGCGCCGTAGTCATGCACACGATATTGCCCAGGTTTTACCATCTTATAAGACACTCTCTGGCTCTGCCTGATTCGTGCCCAGGAGAATAGGAGGCGCTATTGTGAGTCAGGTTTGCAACAGTTTTTAAAAGCCCAAATGTTCATGTTTTTGTGTTGATTACTCTTTTACTCAAGCGTCAATAATGCTTATGGATGGGTGCCACATTTGTGGAATTGGCGTACAAAGAATTTGAGATCAATAGACTGTTACCTTCACATTGTTATTGCTCAAAACTGGGTCCTAAAAAAAAATCTATATTACTGCTTCCAACAAATAATTGCTTGCAATTTAACATGTGACAAAGCTTGAAACAAGGGATGTTAGTTGTAAAATAATACTCATTACAATTGTATACATTCTGCAGAAAATCTTACATGTAGGCCTACAATTTCAGATGTATCAAATTATTTGCTAGAGCATTTAGTCAGAAAAGCTAAGCTAAAGGTACAAGAAGGATCACTCGGTGAATTTGACCTATATAAGAAATTTTGAAGAGTTGTGAGATGTTATTTCTGTTCAAGACTGTCAACAAAAACTTGTTTTTGCTCAATTTTTGTTTCCATCAAGCCCAAGAAATTCAAGGAAGCTGCTTTCAACTTGATGATTCAGGCATGTTAGACAGCTGAATTATAAGCGGACACACAAAAATGTTCCTGCGAGATTAGATAAACACACTAAGTATTTACATTGAGTATACCCCTTCCTAGTACTCCACAAAAGGAGTGCTAACCGCAGATAATGGGCCCCAGTGATGACAAACAAGTCAAGAATTAACACCTCATAATTGCACACAGCTCATAGGCTGAAGAGCAAGCTAATGAAGCATTGATTAACATGACATTGCATAACAGGAAGAGCGCTGCTATCTGGTTGAAGCATACTTGTGATCATAGCGAAAACAAAGTTGGCCCTGTCACCTATATTTCTGTGCAGGCTTACCACAGACTGTGCATCTGATAAAGAGACAAATCACTCAGTAGGAGGTATTATTGGGACTACGTCTTTCACCAAAAAGTTTGATTATTCGAGAAACTTGAGAGTAGAAAGTCACATAGGTATCGCTAGCAAGGCATACTTCAGGAGTCAAAAATGTGTAAGATGGTTTCAAACTTTCACCATCTCTCATCATTTTTTACACAAAACTATGGATACAAGAGCCTCATCTTTATATGGACATGTACAGTTTACATGTACCGGTATTTACTCTGGCATTTAATCTGATGAGCCAGCTTCTTCTTTTTTTCTTCACATTTTATTTGGAATTTCAGTTGCACAAAATGTTGAGTCAGTCTTCTCATAGTGTTCCTTGCTCTATGGTCTTCTGTAAGGATGTATAACGTGCATTTGTCAAGAAGTGTTCCCCCATCCTTCACATTCTCTGTTGAAAAAAGTGAGATTAAACAGGGAGGCTGTCCAGAGACTAACTAGCTTGCTAACAATTTTCCCAGTGAGTGACACATTCATTATTCATCCTCCTGCAGTTCACCCTAACCAAAAGAGAAACAGTTTAATTACTTCCCAAACACTAATCCCTTGCCTAATCCCCTCAGCCCCCTGTTGGCCACCCATGGCAACCCCCTTTCGCCCCATGTTGTGCACCCTCTTGCAAAAAAAGATGCTTATTAGGATCTGAATACTGTTGTAACTGCCCTAAGGGCAGATGCACAATGCCCCTGCTAAGTAGTTTAGGAATTCCAATCCTCTTTTCCTTTGATCCCTCCCCTCTAAAAAAAAAGGGGGGGGGGGTGGTTGTTACAAAGAAGATCCTGTGAATCACCA
Source organism: Patiria miniata (assembly GCF_015706575.1). NCBI lineage: Eukaryota > Metazoa > Echinodermata > Asteroidea > Valvatida > Asterinidae > Patiria > Patiria miniata. The sequence continues at coordinate 2,398,864 of NW_024037055.1, forward strand.
AAGCCTAGTCTGCACCTGTATTCATGTTGTAAGCGGAAACGCTTTTATAGCATTTTTCAGCTATTGCATTTGGCCAAGGTGAGAATGTTTTCTGGAAAGTAGTTAGGAGATGGAGTAATCAATTAAAGGATTTTTTTTCTAAAGGGAAGGGAGGATGTGGTTTCTTAATACAGGGTTTGTTTTGTACTTGTTGTATGCTTTTGTTTTCCTGTGATTTTGTGGAGGTCGATCACCTAATAACACCATGAACTCGTCATGTGAAGGGGAGGGGGTTGGTCAGGGTCAAAGTGGGGTGGAGGGACATGATAGTGTGGCGTGATGGGGTGGGCCGACACCAGTCTAATTCCCCTTATTTGGTAGTGTTTACTTGTAATTTCTTGGCAAGGAAGTCAGGTCGTGTCAGCGGACAATGTCTCGTGGTTTTGGCGGGAGTGGCCGCCAATCGGAGCGCGCTCGCTGTTGCTGGGCGGGGCGAGGCAGGCCGTGACCGCAGTTGCGATCTGTGTTTCCCGTACCCGCGTATGCGTGATTGGTGTTACCGGGCAGAGGTGAAGGGTTGGCGGCCAATCACGGCGTGATTGGGCGTGGCCCCGCTACCCTTGCCGTGGTACTTGAGCGCATGGTCGGCCGGGCGTGAATCAGTTCAGTTAGTTCAGTTGCGTGGTTCAGTTGGTTCAGTTGCGTAGTTCAGTTGCGTGAGTTGCGTAAGTTGTTCCTCAGTTCTGTGTATGGAGCGGGTTCAGTAGTAGTGTACGAGTGAAATTGCCATTGTCCGTGACGAAGCTAGCGTTTGCTTTGGCGAGGCCGTGTGTGGTGCAGTGTACCGGTGTTGACGCTGTTTCGGCCTGACTTCTCGTACCGTGGTTGAGCGATTGTACGGAGCGCAGAGCCCCGTGGTGTGACCCAGTTAGCCTGGTAGGACCGAATTGCTTTATCGTGTAATTCAGTGCATTTTTGTACCATTGTTGCAGTTGAGTGTTTGACTTACAGAGTAGGGTGACTAAGTACAGGCATAAGGATTGTTGTCGTGGGTTCACAGAGACGTGCGATAACATAGAGGGTCGACCCAGAGGTTGACATAGAGGCCTGGGAGGAATAGTCACAGGTAGTCAATAACTGTACTCGGTCAAGTTTATTGTCACACGGGTTTTGTCGTGTACTGATCAGCTCAGGCGCTCAAACTTATACAATCATAACAATCCAACGATAATAACCTTATAAATCAAGAGTTCCCAATCAAGTCAGAATTGTCCGTGATTAAATAAACCAATCATTTCCTTTCCACAAAGAGAATTGTGTATCCCAGTGTCCAATATTTCTGCAGTTTCTTCGTCTGTTTGTTCTGTTCTGTACTAGAGTAACAGGGCCTGGTAATCAGTATCCAACTGGGCGGTATATTTCCACCAAAACGAGCTTGCATCCCTGGGCCTAGAGGCTGCTCGAAAACTTCCCTAGGTTCGAGGCAGAAAACATAGTTTGGGGTTAGGGGAACTTCCACCTCAGTCGGTGATTGCCTTCCCTGACCTCTGGTTTCAATTGACCTCGGGAGATTCCGCCACAAATGGTGTCAGAAGTGGGATAGTTGGTGCTGATTAAAGAGTTGGCCAGTAGAAACAAATTGCGTCTTGTTCTAGAAATCAAGCAGGATTTTGAGTACAGTGATTTCTGTGGTTGAAGAGTAATCATAGAAAGAGACAAACATGAGTCAAGAGAATACTTCGAGTATTGAGAGTGAACTGCAGAAGCTGAGATTAGATGCTCAATTTTTGCAATGGGAGAAAGAGTTGATGGCTAAGAAATTAGAAGCCATGAGAGCCAATTATGAGGAACCTTCCCCGGTGGGAAGTATAGACAAAAAGAGCCAAGAACAGGGGCCAGTGCGGATCGATTCGGAAATCGAGTTCCAGATGCCAAGAGAGAGTTCTGGTTATTTTTCCCAGGGAGGGGCGAGTCCCTCGGTGACCGCACGGTCGCCTGAAGTTGAACTTGGACCGAGGATGGGAAAAAGAGTGAAGTTTGGGGAAAGTACACCCCTTAGGAGTAGTGGTGTAGGAAGTACCCGACCAGAGATTTTAACGGGGAGCAGTGCAATAGAGGAGCTCCAGTCCTTTCTGTTGAGCACGGATAGCACTGTAGAGAACCCGAGTAGGGGAGAAACAGTTTCTCCTGAGAAAGTAAATAGAGATTTGCTGAGTTTCGCCCCGAGTTCAGTGGGCACAGGTGCCAACAGTTTGGCAGGTAGTTTAAAGACCTCAGCAGGGCCCTTAACGCCGACAAGTGAGCCCAAAGTAGTGGCAGAGAAAGAGAGGAGTGTCGAGCGGCCAATTAGTAGACGGCCAAATATCACTCCTGATAGATACAATGGCAAGGTGCTATGGAAAGAGTATTTCAGGCACTTCGAGTCTTGCCGGTTGGTGAATCAGTGGAGCGAAGAGCAAGCGGCTAAATATTTGGTGGCTAGTTTGCAAGGCAATGCCCTAAGATTGTTGGGTGATGTTCCCACTGAAAAGACACAGTCCTACAGTGGGCTGTTGAAGTTGTTAGAACAGAGATTTGGCTCAGGCCGCCAGAGTGAAAATTACCTTGTCGAGTTGCGGCATCGCCGACAAGGCCCAAAAGAGTCATTGCAAGAGTTAGGCCAAGCCATACAAGAGTTGACGGTTAAAGCGTACCCTGACATACAGGAAGAGTCACGTGACCGGTTGGCTAAGAACCATTTTCTAGATGCGGTCGAAAGTAGGTCAACTCGGGAGGGCATAAACAGGGCTCGTCCTGAAAATTTAGATGAGGCCATTCGAGCTGCAATAGAAACAGAGAATTTCGAAAAAGTCGAGCAACAGAGAATGCTCGATGGAAAGCCTCCGAGGTTGGCTAGAGTGTTAGATACCGGGGTGGAACAGAGGATCCACGAATTGGAGAATGGAATGAAAAGTTTGGCTGGACTGTTAACAGAGTTAACGAAACAAATCCAGGAAAAGAGTGACCTAGTGGGGAAACCTGCTGACCAGAAGTCACAAAAGAGTGAGCAAAGTGTTAGGAAATGCTTCAATTGTGGGGAGCGAGGTCACTTTGCGCGAGAGTGCAAGAAACCAAAGAAGAGTAGTCCAAAGCGTGATGGCTGGAAGTGTTTCAATTGCGGAGAGCACGGCCACATTGCCAGAGACTGTAACAGACCCTCAGGGGGAGAGCCTGGGGCAGGAAAAGTCGAGCCAGCTGCTCGAGGGGCCCGTAGGCACCTCGGAAGTGCTAGAGGGGCAAAGAGACGATGGAGAGATTGCAAGGGGGCCATAGGAGAGAAGCGGCGAAAGTATGAGGAGGGAAAGGTAATTACGTTACCGAACCCAAAGAGTGATGCCCGCTTTGGTTTGTTTGTAGAGGGTGTAGTGAGAAAAACAAAGTGCCAATTTTTGGTTGACACTGGTGCCACAGATACATTAATTAGTAGTACAGTGTATTATGAGATACCCAAGGAACAGAGACCAGTCTTAGAGTCAGAAAATGTGAAAGTGAGACAGGTGGATGGAAGTTCCCTGTCGGTGTTAGGAGTCGCCTGGGTCGAAGTTCAAGTTGGACGAACAACGCACCCAGTCAGGGCGATTTTTACAGAGATGAAGTATCCCGGAATTCTGGGGATGGATTTCTTGTTGCCCACAGGGGGTAACTTGGATTTCCACACCAAAGAGTGGAGAATAAATGGCGAGAGAATTAAATGCACTAGTAGTGCTGGAGAGCCATTTGTTGGGAGAGTGGTAATTGCTGAAGCAACCGTGATTCCATCTGGTTCTGAGGCAGTAGTGCCTGGCACTATTGCTCACAGAGGAAAAGAGTGGGCTGGCCCAGCCATAGTGGAACCGCTAGAGGGGGGCGGAGATTTAGCCCAGAAAGGCTTGGTGTTAGCCAGGTCACTAGTGGAGTCAGGGAACCAAATTGTTCCGTTGCGGCTGTTCAACCCAGGAAAAGAGAAAAGAGTGGCGCGAAAAGGGACCACTGTGGGATTAATTTCCACCGTGGACCCTGAGACAATAAGAGGTGAGGCACATGAGTCTGAAGAAGCAAAGGAGGGCTTGCCCCCATATTTGCAAGACTTGTATGCAAGGAGTAGAAACCATGTAGAGACCAACTATCATGGTCAAGTTAAGGAGTGCTTGATAGAGTTTCAGGATGTTTTCTCCAGCAGTGAGCAGGATATTGGTGCAACTGATGCCGTGAGGCATCACATTGATACTGGAGAAGCGAGACCAATAAAAGAGAGACCGAGACGACACCCCGACTGTGTCCAGAGAGAGATACAGAGACAGGTCATTGACCTGGAGAAAAGAGGTGTGATAGAACCCTCGGATAGTCCGTGGGCAGCAAATGTAGTGTTGGTAAACAAGAAAGATGGTACCAAGCGTTTCTGTATCGACTACAGAAAGTTAAACGCGGTAACCATCAAAGACGCGTATCCGGTACCTCGCATTGACGAGACTCTCGATGCGTTAGGAGGTGCCAAGTGGTTTTCAACACTTGATTTGGCCTCTGGATATTGGCAGGTCGCCTTGGATGACGACGCCAGCCAGAAGTCATCATTTGTTGTTAGAAATGGTTTGTACAGATGGAAATGTATGCCATTTGGGCTCTGTAATGCCCCGGCTACATTTGAAAGACTAATGGAGAAGGTGATGGCAGGACTCCAATGGGAAATCCTGTTGATCTACCTGGATGACATTATTGTCTATGGTAGAACAGTCACAGAGATGATAGATAGGCTCAGGCTTGTGTTCAATAGATTGAGGAATGCAGGACTGAAGTTAAAGCCAAGCAAATGCCATTTGTTTGAAGAGTCAGTGGCCTATTTAGGGCACATAGTGTCATCCGAAGGCGTGGCCACGGATCCAAAGAAAGTTGAGGCGGTAGCCAAGTGGCCTGTTCCCAAGAGCGTGAAGGATGTAAGGAGCTTTCTTGGCCTTGCATCCTATTACAGAAAGTTCATTCAAGGTTTTGCAGAGATAGCCAGTCCTTTGCATGCCTTGACAGAGAAGTCAAGGGAGTTTGAGTGGAGCGAATCATGCCAAAGTGCGTTTGATGACCTCAAGAGTAGACTTCAAAGAGCCCCCATTTTGTCCTACCCCATTCCAGAGGGAGACTTCATCCTCGATACTGACGCAAGTGGCGACGGTATCGGAGCGGTGTTGTCCCAAATACAAGAGGGAGAAGAGAAAGTGTTGGCGTATGCCAGCCGTAAGTTAACCAGACCAGAGCGAAACTACTGCGTCACACGCAGGGAGTTATTGGCAGTAGTAGTGTACTTAAAGAACTTCAAACAGTTCTTGTACGGTAGGAAAGTCACTGTCAGAACCGACCATAGTGCGTTGAGATGGATCCTTAATTTTAAGAATCCGGAAGGACAGATGGCGAGATGGCTTGAGGTGATTTCAGAGTATGACATAGAAGTACAGCATAGAGCTGGAAAGAAGCACGGCAACGCGGACGGGTTGTCTAGGCAACCCTGTAGACAATGTGGTCGAGAGGAAGTGACGTCACAAGAGGACAAGACATTGGTTAGAGGCATAGAGGCCAAACCAAGTGTCCCACTAGAGGCTGTAAGGAAAGCCCAGTTAGAAGATGAGACGATACGTTGGGCCTTAGAGGCCAAGGAAGAGAGCAAAGATCGTCCGGAGTGGGTAGAGATTTCCCACTTGACGGCGGCCCATAAGACGTATTGGTCCTACTGGGACCAGTTGAGTGTGAGAGAGAAGGTGTTGCATAAAAGGTGGGAGTCTGATGACGGTAGAGTCGTGATATGGTTACTAGTGTTGCCACAGAGTTTGAGGAAAGAAACCCTGAGGGAGGTGCACGGTGGACTGCTTAGTGGTCATTTGGGCATAAAGAAAACCCTTGCCAAAGTAAAGAGAAGATATTTTTGGCCAGGTATGTCCGCAGATGTTCGCTCCTTCATAAGGGGTTGTGACCTCTGTGCAAGAAGAAAGTCCCCTGCGAAGAAAGGGATTGCACCCTTGCAACAATATAGAGTGGGAGTGCCTGTAGAGAGAGTGGCCATAGATTTGCTCGGGCCACTACCCAAAACGGAGAGTGGGAACCAGTGGATTCTCGTAGTGGGTGATTACTGTACAAAATGGATGGAGGCCTATCCATTGCCTGACGCAACGGCGGGCACAGTAGCACTCAAACTGGTGCAAGAGTTCGTGTGTAGATTTGGAGTACCACAAGAACTCCATTCTGATCAGGGCACCAATTTTGAGTCAGAAGTCTTCACAGAAATGTGCAAGGTCTTAGGAATCACAAAGACAAGAACGACAGCATACAATCCTAAATCGGATGGTATGGTCGAACGGTTTAATAAGACACTAGTAAACATGGTGGCTGTGCTGATTGACCCACAGAAGAGGCATAGAGACTGGGATAGATTCCTCCCTTATGCAACCTTTGCGTATAGATGCACCCCACAAGACTCCACAGGGGAGTCCCCCAATATAATGATGTTGGGGCGAGAAGTCAGTATACCAGTTGACCTGGTCACCGGTAGTCCAGAGACAGGGTTTGACACTCGGACAGACTTTGCAGAAGAGTTGCGAAGAAATTTGCAGAGTGCACATCAGAGGGCTAGAGACTGTCTAGGGAAAAACTCCCAAAGACAGAAGAGAAACTATGACAGAAGAGCCACCCATAAAGGGTTGAAAGAAGGAGAGTTTGCCTGGCTACACAACCCGGCTAAGAAGAAACAGTTGTCCCCTAAATTGCAGTTGAGATGGGAGGGACCGTGGCTGATAGTTAGGAGATTGTCAGATGTGACCTTCCGAATACAGATACGGAAAGGGGGAAAAATGAAAGTGGTGCATTCTGACAGACTGAAGCCATACCAGGGTGAGAAACTGGTACCCTGGAGTCACTCTCCAAAAGCATGTGAAGAAGCTCCTCAGATTGATAAAGCAGGAGAAAACCCTCGAGTCGAAGTGACAGAAGAGACTCCTCATGTTGAGGAAACAGAGAAAACAGAGCAAATAGAGCAAAAAGAACCGGAAATAGAAGCTCCGGTAGAAAATGGGGATGTTCAGATAGAGGTTGACCCCATCAGAGTGCCAGAGAGGACCAGTATGTCTCGGAGGAACCCGAGGAGAGAGCACCGCCTGCCTGTAAGATACCGATAGAGTGGCAGACTTTGATCTATGCCATCCCTAGAAGAGATGACCACCTCCCCCTCCCGAAGTGGTCGTGACTCACCTCCGTTGAAGATGAGGAGACTCGTCACAATCCGAGTAAGGACGACCACCGAAGTGATCTACCGCAACAGGGTCGTTAAGAGAAACGACGAGGTCATCGAGCATCTGCGAGAGACAGAGCTGGACGCTGCACTGGATGATCCTCAGGAAGACGGGACCCAACTAGCAAGTCCTTAGGGCCAGTTAAAGTTTATCTAGTGTTAGTAGTTGTTTTTAGTTTTAACAGTTAAAAGAAGTTTTGTCGGTGCTATTTAGTGTGTAAAAGAGAAGTTATTTTATCTTTAAAGTTTTAAAATCGGTGATTATTGCCTTCATCTTGTTTGAAAAGAAATCCGTCCATTTGTTAAAATGATTCCCAGTTAATTTTGGATACTATTCGAGTTTAAGTGTGATTTTCCATCTGTCTTATCCCTAAAATTATCTGCATAAATTGTAATCTGTTGATACAAAACATTTCCTTGTATAAAAAGAAAAACAATCAGGAAAAGTGCTTTCATCTTTGCCGAGGATTCATGATTTCTAAATAAATTGTAAGGTTCAAATTCATTGTAAGGAAAACTTTACCATGTATAAGCTAAGTTTTGTATAAAGAAAAACAAAGACTTAGTTTTGTGTAAAGAAAAACATAACATTAGTTTTGTGTAAAGGAAAACATAAGTTTAGTTTTGTATAAAGAGAAATCATAAGTTTAGTTTTCTATAACGAAAACATAAGAGTGAATTTTACGTGAAGTTTAAAAAGCTTGTGCATATTTAATTAGCTAGACTGGTGCCGGTCACCCATCTCGTGACTGGGTTCGAGCTGGTTTGGACTGGGACAGTCCAAGCTCTGCTCGGGCCTGTGTGGCGTGATGGGGTGGGCCGACACCAGTCTAATTCCCCTTATTTGGTAGTGTTTACTTGTAATTTCTTGGCAAGGAAGTCAGGTCGTGTCAGCGGACAATGTCTCGTGGTTTTGGCGGGAGTGGCCGCCAATCGGAGCGCGCTCGCTGTTGCTGGGCGGGGCGAGGCAGGCCGTGACCGCAGTTGCGATCTGTGTTTCCCGTACCCGCGTATGCGTGATTGGTGTTACCGGGCAGAGGTGAAGGGTTGGCGGCCAATCACGGCGTGATTGGGCGTGGCCCCGCTACCCTTGCCGTGGTACTTGAGCGCATGGTCGGCCGGGCGTGAATCAGTTCAGTTAGTTCAGTTGCGTGGTTCAGTTGGTTCAGTTGCGTAGTTCAGTTGCGTGAGTTGCGTAAGTTGTTCCTCAGTTCTGTGTATGGAGCGGGTTCAGTAGTAGTGTACGAGTGAAATTGCCATTGTCCGTGACGAAGCTAGCGTTTGCTTTGGCGAGGCCGTGTGTGGTGCAGTGTACCGGTGTTGACGCTGTTTCGGCCTGACTTCTCGTACCGTGGTTGAGCGATTGTACGGAGCGCAGAGCCCCGTGGTGTGACCCAGTTAGCCTGGTAGGACCGAATTGCTTTATCGTGTAATTCAGTGCATTTTTGTACCATTGTTGCAGTTGAGTGTTTGACTTACAGAGTAGGGTGACTAAGTACAGGCATAAGGATTGTTGTCGTGGGTTCACAGAGACGTGCGATAACATAGAGGGTCGACCCAGAGGTTGACATAGAGGCCTGGGAGGAATAGTCACAGGTAGTCAATAACTGTACTCGGTCAAGTTTATTGTCACACGGGTTTTGTCGTGTACTGATCAGCTCAGGCGCTCAAACTTATACAATCATAACAATCCAACGATAATAACCTTATAAATCAAGAGTTCCCAATCAAGTCAGAATTGTCCGTGATTAAATAAACCAATCATTTCCTTTCCACAAAGAGAATTGTGTATCCCAGTGTCCAATATTTCTGCAGTTTCTTCGTCTGTTTGTTCTGTTCTGTACTAGAGTAACAGGGCCTGGTAATCAGTATCCAACTGGGCGGTATATTTCCACCAAAACGAGCTTGCATCCCTGGGCCTAGAGGCTGCTCGAAAACTTCCCTAGGTTCGAGGCAGAAAACATAGTTTGGGGTTAGGGGAACTTCCACCTCAGTCGGTGATTGCCTTCCCTGACCTCTGGTTTCAATTGACCTCGGGAGATTCCGCCACAATAGGAAACATGTAACCATCCTCTTTGCTTGTGGATCAAGTTAGGCCATCAGCCTGGGGGTTTGGTCAGTATCAAATCAGGGCATCAATGATTATAGTGCGCATGCGCAAGGTATACCGCCCCTAGAGTGGTAACAAGCATTTTGATGGCCATTTTGAAAAAAAGGGTGATAACACTCAAAAAGCTGCCACCGCTGCAATGCTATCACATATTTTCTAATTCTGGAGGTGTATACCTTGCCAAAAATCGCTGTGACGATTATTCTCCTCATTTGATACCGGCGGCCAAAATTTTGGACCGAGGCTGATGGCCCAAGTCAAACAGTAACACACAACAATTTACAAGCAGTGGCATACTGTGTGCTTATAAAAAAAAACTCCTCCTATTTGGGTTCAGTAAAACTAGTCGGTAAAACATATGACATACAGCAAATAACTGGTTTGGATTTAGGAATAAATATTCAGTGGGATGTAATTGATATTTGTTTGATGGACATGAAAGATGCTTTTTTGTTTTCATTCATAATTCGCTACAGTATTCAAGCATAGTGTCAATGACCACAATATGAAAATTGAAGCTATACACACATACCGTACTTCATGTACATGTACAGCAGCATTGCCATCAGTATTTGTTCAAGTGTATACACACAATGACGGCATGATATTATGCTAATTTATAATTTTGCCCCATCCTCCACAGATGCCGGTTTTAGATGGCATTCCATTTACAACTGCCCATTCCTTCCCTTTGCAACCCCGGGGCAATATATATGCCACAAATACGCTTCGCTGTTCGGGCCTAAGCGGACACGCACTGTGTGATTAATACGAGTAAACACGCTGCACTCACAACACGTCCCCTACTGTCAAAATGGAATCTCCTAAACCTCTTAAAATTGACTAGACTGTCCCTTGCTCTGCATTTTTTTGAATTGAATAACAACATTTACCCCTGTACCAATCTGTCTCAAAGCCTACTTGACAAGAAATAGCATAAATTTACCGAATTTGTGGGAAAGGTTGTACCAGAGTTTTTGAGACAGGGTTGCAGTTCTTGTTAGAAATGCAATGAATCCGCCTGGTTGGCCAGTGCCGCGGACAACGGATAAGCTTGCATCATGGACCCAAAGGCATTCAGTGGTAATTTTAGCAGCGTTGACCGAGAAAGGACCGGTTTTTTAATTAGCAATCTTCTCTAATGCACCCATGTAGGTGTGAGTGGAATTGTAGACGGGATATAACACACGGGTACGTCGCCGTATAAATTTTTTTTTGTTTTTAAATTGATGACGATTTTATCAATTTCCAGGGTTGTTTTCTTAATTTAGTTTTTACTCACATGCAAGTGAGAAGCATTTGCAGGCATCTGTAATTGATTTCATTTTTTTTTTAGTGAATTTTTACTTTAGCAGATGTTTTAGTTGATTTCAGTTAATACATTGTGCCATGTCTGCATAAAAATATCGATCTTGCGACTAGGATTTATACAAGTCAATCGTCATGTCATGCAAACTAAAAAAAAATATCAACAATCGTGTTAGTAAACCACACAAGCTGATGATAATTATTTATTCAATTGTTATTTAAATTTCAGTGAAACTTTTTTTTTTAAATGCCCAGGAAAAACATGTAAAGTGAAACACACAAATAATTCATTATATTATAATCATTTTCAGAATATTGCCCCGAAATCACAGTAACTTACGATGAATCACCAAAATCCTTCGTTTCTTTCCCTCTCATGATCCACTTGACCAAGCTCAATCTCCCCCTCCATTCCTACCCTTTCATCAATTTTGCACAGGTCCCCAGCCTCCCCTGTTCTCAGGTTTTGTCGCCCCGAGGGACACTTGTCCCTTTACTCTGGTGCATGCAAGACTTGTCCACACTCTGTATTTATATGACTCATTAACCATGCAGGTCACACGTTTTTGCCTGACCGACGACTTGTGCCTAATGTGTGAGGTTAAAACAATGAAATTTTAAAGGGCATGTGTTCCATACAGTTCCCAAAAAAGTCAAAACAGCAGCACAAACAATAGAATTAGAAACGGAAACAAATGACCGAACAGACAAACATAACCCTTAAAAAACCCAAACGATCAAAACAGCAAGAGCTGAGATTATATTTGGCAGATGGCATCACCAAGCTAGAATATTTTCTCAAATTTCACATCCAGTAGTCACTAGTATTGTCCAAGACAGTGGGAGAAAGGAATTAATGGGATTGCTGTTTGTTTGACATTTACAACCTGTTTTTGGTCTAGACTCTCTCCAAAAGGCCAACTGCATTTACAACAAATTCTCTGATTGAACTCCTGTGCATCCGTACAAACATGTGATAACCTATCAGCTGTTAATCTAGTGGAATCACTTCCGTAATTGCTTCTAACAGGAAGTTGTGGCTGTTGTGTTTTTCCCCCCCCACACACACTCAGACAAAATATTTATCTTCATGTGATGTTCACAGCCTGCTCTGCTGATGTCAAACAAGTTTCTTGTCTCTGGATTCGGGAAAGCCATGGAGAACATTGTGACTAGCCTTGGCTATAATAATATTTGTAATTTGTGTATTTATAACGGCTGAGCTATTTGCTGTGGCTTGTCAGTTATGGGTGAATCGGCCATGAGAAGCTTTTAAATACAATCGCAGCAGTCTGAAGATGTTGATCGATCGCATACTTATTCCATATGCTGCTTGGTTTTTTTTACCAACATTCGCATAAGCTTGACATAATCAAGAAGGTTTTCCAGTGGTGCAAATTGGAGTAACCCTGATGCAATATTTTCTCGAATCTGCTGATTTTCTCATTTTTTACTTTTCATGAATGCCATTACAAATTGAACAACACTGTACAAAGTCTGGTGTGGTTTGGAGTTTCCTCAGCTTTTGTTTTGAAATTCCCTTTTGCATGCCTGATTTTAAGATCACTCGGTTGTACAGGAAAATATTTTTAAACTTCTGATATTTTATTTTGATTATCAGGCATGCAAATTTTCTTAGATCAGTTGATGTCCTTGTGTTTTGCTCCTGCACGCAGTGCACGGCAGCTTCATTTGCATGCGAAATCAAAGCCCTTTTTCAGATGTTTGCAGGTACATTGTTAAAACAAAACATACAAATTGAAAGTTCATAATTAAACAAATCAGTTTTGGAAGAGCATTGGATATGCATCTACTGGTTGTCTGCCTAGCGCCTGTTTACATTTGTACACGCACTGTTACAAAATGCTGTATTTTATGGAATTGAACTACCAACTGTCTGAAACTAGGTCCCCACTTGAAGTAAGAAAATGTACAGTTAGCAATTTCAGCTGTTTTTTAGGGCAGAGAAACAATAAATCAAGCTTTTGGAATTTTGTCTTCAGTGCACTGACACTGGTTTATATTATTCCCCACAAAGTTGGCATCTGCAGATTGAAATTAGCCTGGCGCCAGTCCTGTTGGGTCCCACCTACAGTCTGGCATGGCATCCCACTGAGTCTGGGCTCGGCCTCTCCCAATTGGGTAAATAAATGTTTGCAGGAGAACAGGTGAAGCGGGTGAGGTCAGGGGTCAGAGGTCCTGGGAGGTTTGGGAGTCGGGACGTGGAAGAATTTTAGTTCAAAAGGATTTGAGCTCAGTAGGAAAATCATGCTGTGCTTTTCTGTGCTTTGTATTTTTCTTTATTTTAAGGTGTAGGAGTTTCGGGCTTGAATGCTGTTGGTAATATTACGTTCACTAACTTGAACTTAAAAATTGTTTAATTGCCAGCCAAGCTGTTGTAAATGCTTGCATGGGATGAACACGTCTCCATTCTCCACAACAATCCACAACAATCCACAACAATCCAAAACAATCCACAACAATCATCCATCTCTTCAGCAGCCCATTTTCATCCATCCACACGTGTACATGTCAGCTTTTTATCAGTACCAGTATTTGAAAATAGTGTGTGTCATACCCGTACATATGTCATTGCTTTGAAAAAAACAAGAAGCCAGGTTATTGCTTTTGGATCGATTTGCGTATTAAAGGGGTTGTCTGCTTCTTGATCATTTGTGGGGTACCTACCGATGCTCAGACACAACTCTGGCTATAACCTTGCATCTATCCCTTTAATATGATTACATCATGGCGTATTTAAGGGGTGTTGATACAAATTGACCCTATATGCAGGGTTTCACTTTGTACACCTACCGGTATGAACATGTACGCTTGCATGCTTTACATGGTTGCATCATATGTACTTCCCCTATGCTTGCACAAATGAAGATTTCCCCCCTCTAATCCTTCAAGGCTCTATATATTTTATCTTATCACTTTACAGTGTTGAGTGGATTTCCCCTTGACATTCCTGGACTCCATTTTTGTCTTTTAAGAGATTACTTTTCCTCGGAAAGACCGCAGAAGCGGAAGCTATGTAGAGAGCTTTATTAGATTACTGAATCTTTATCATTTGAAGTATAGAACGTCTGTATTATATGTTGTGTGGATTTTTACATTCTGTAGGCTTTAGCCACGATGTTGACAGGGTCCTGATTTGTAGTGAAAATTTGACCGATTAACTGTTCACTCACAATTCTTTTGCAAAATGCATGTAAAGTATAAATCGAAGATGTCAAATTTAACATTGGTGAAAAGAGCACATTAACACACACCACAGAACTAGTCATCATTGTGATCATACCTTAAAAAGGTTGTTATTACAATTTTTAAGTAATCATTGTAATAGTAATAATAATAATAACTGGATTTATAGAGCGCCAAATTGCCAAAGGATACAAGGCGCTGAAACAAAGAAAGAAGAACCACAGAAAGAACAACAGAAAAACAACAAGGGCGTACGACCAGCTATGGTGTGGGGAAAAAATGGGTTTTGAGAGCCTTCTTGAAGATTGGCACAGTATCGGAGTTTCTGATAGGGATGGGTAAACTATTCCACAATCGGGGAGCAGCAATAGAGAAGGCCCGATCACCTGCGAGTTTATATTAAAAACCCAATTTTTGTTTTAAAACAATAGGGAAAAGACGCACTTTTTGTCCATTACTAGTATAATTAAGTTTTGTTTTCCTTCTATTTTTTTTCAAATATTGCAGGGGATCATCTCAGAATATGTCAGAAAAGTTTCACCTGTTGCACAGCGGACATGGAGGAGAAACTCAGCCAGACCAGCAGCACAGATTTTAGAGATATAGTTTACCAAAAGAGCAGCACGAGTAGAGATTACTTTGTCCGAAGGGCGGAGCGATTCGATAGTAAGTAACCCATCATTTCAGATTGTTGCTAAATTTCTCGTAGCAGAGATATAAGAAATGCCAAGAAATGCCCAGAGAAATGCCCAGCAAAGCTTTGAAGTAAGTTCCACAGTTGGACAATTAGGAGTGATAATATGCAAAAGATTGCATGTTGTAGTTGTTTGAAATTGCTCTAGAGTTCGGTCAATGGAAAATTCAAACATTAAATAGCGGTGTGCATTTACGGGTAGTACTGGACTCAGGTACCCTATTGAAGTAAAACACAGGTACCCGGGTACGGTAAAAGAAACCCAGCCCCAAAATTAACATCTCGTAAGTTGTCTGAAGGGCTGTATATGGCAATACGGCGTAAACTGCAACTTTGGCGAACGTCATCTGTTGAGCGTTGAAATGCACATAAACTTGAAATCTGTTTAGGATTTCTAGATGTAGCCTGGTTTTGATATTGAAAGTGCCCCACAAATGGCATTCAAAACCTTTCTTTTGCATTGTCTGAGAAGTTACTAAGTAGTTTGTAAAGAAGCTTTACAGGTACCTCATCCCATGATTTGGAACCGGTTTCTGACATCTGCGGTTGGGTACTCGGGTACCCAGTTCCGATGCACGGGAAACCACTGGTCAATCTGAGTCGTTCTTACTATTTGGTTCTTCGCAACTCTGGAACGCTAGTCAGAAGGGTTATAAGAACAGTGTCGCTCTTCTTGGAAAGGAGGATTTGGGTAGGAAATTGGACATAATTTTTGCAAGATGCTTGAATCGTGTCTCAGAGAAACTATAGATGATTAACATGGGATGTTAAGGTTGTTACCCCAGGCACAAAGTGTGGTCTGCATTTCCTTGGCTTTGCCTGGGCACCTACAACTTGGGTCTTCCTGCTAGAGCAACTGTAAGATGTTTAACCCTTTGTAAGCAGACAGCATTGGATTATTTTTTTCCCCAAGAAAATTCTACTCCTGGAAAAATAAATGCAACGAATTCAGTTTTGCACACAATATTATCAGTACTCCGCCATGACGCATAATGCACAGTGCAGTGAACGGTAGGACGCCCTTAAATAATGCAATTTTTGGGGTGTCGCACTCAGCGCGCCGATTTGAAGATTCAGGGCACGTTCATGCTGCAATTACTCCTTGCAAATTAGTCGCCGTGGTTGTCCCAAGAGGTGCAGAATTCTGAGACTGGCAATGAATAATTGCGCACAACATAGAAAAGCAATTTTCTTTAAGTACAGTACAACAATAGGCTGATTGGAATATGATTTCTCTGCTTTGTTTTGTGTTCGTATCACTCTGTTGTGTTTCTTCATGTACTTCTAAATTTTTGTTATTTTCAGCAGTCTGATCAATTTTGTTAATTCTTAGTATCATTTCCGTTTTTAAACTTAATATTGTTATTGACAAAGGTCAGCCAAGAGAGTCTAGGCAAAAAAGAAAATGTACAACTTTTAGGAAAACAACTCTTTGTGAGGTTTTTGTAAGGTATCGGTTGCTGGTATTGTGAAAAATAATCACAGCTTTAGCCCAATGGGGTCACAAGGTCGATCAATACATTCCTTCCCCTAGCTCGCTGTCTGCACCTCCGGTTAAAACTGGCTGAGAGAAGCATGTCTGGTTTCGGGCAATTGGAAATGACAGGAACCAGCCTGATCTTGACAAGACCTTCCACCACACAGTGGAAGGGCATTATAATGCAGTGATATTATGGGAATTCTTTTATTTTTAGATCAATGTTTTGTCCACTGCTGTTGCATGTCAAAATGTGTTTGTTTTTTGGAGTCAGGATTTTTTTTTTTAAATATAAGAGGATGTCTGCAAACGTTTTGCAATCGTCAAAATTATACTCAATGTTAAGTGAACCTTAATGTTAAACAGTACAGTACATGTACATGTTCCAACGTAAAAATAATGTCTGTAAGGTAATTTTGTTTGTGATTTCAGTAATTTGGATAAAATTTAAAAAAGCGTTTCATCAATAAGTGATAAAAAACAGCATCAACTCAAACCAAGCATAAATTATTAATGATCCCGCATTGGTGCAGTGCCCTCTTTATGTTTTGACACATGAAACGGTTGTTGGCAAAGGTCTTGTCCGAGAAGCAGTCTGCATTTTGTCAAATTCTCACCGTCATGGTAGGTCTTAGGTCCATGACCTGAAAATATTTACACGTTAAAGGACAAGTTTGGTGACAGTGCTGGTCGTCGGTCATAATGTACCGATCAGTTTGGATGGGTCATTTTAAATGAACCATTTTAAATGGGCCATTTTCATTTGATCCCTTTTTTCACATTTATGGCTTTTATTCTCAGTCAAGCTTGCCATACACGGATACTGTATTAATTCCCAAATTCCATACCAGGCAGTTTCGGACTTGGAATGAGCAGTTCCAAATAGGCCTTATGGGCCTTTTGGCTGTGGCTATGTATCACGACAGCCCAACATTGATGGAAATAATGGCCATAGCCTCAAACATAGCCTCATCTTGCTTTTTATTTGAACTTATTTGACCTAGAAACAACCATTCAATTACGCTCAAAGGGCAGTCCTTCAAAGGGCAGTAAAAGGACTTGGACAAGTTTAGCACCGGTCTCCGTTCCCCTTCTGGCTGAAGCAATCATATTGCATGTCCCACCTGTTACCTGCAGACTTTATGGATGCCTGTACCCTAGGGGTGGACATTCCACAATGAAATAGTGCAGGGGGCTTGGTGGTTTTTGTGACCAGCTTTTGTACCCTCCAGAGGTTGATTAAATTTTTACTGGAAGAAAAAATGGATGGGAATAAAATGGATTGAGATACAATGCAATTCTCCTTGCCCAAACCTTAGGGCAAGCATCACGTGTTGCAACTTGTGCTGTGTGGAATATCTGTGGAGTTCAATTTCATAATTTATCCAAGGACATGAATTCATATTTACTGGTACATGTAGTGTACATTCAGATTTGTGTTGTTTTTGAACTAGGGCTGTCCAATAATTTAGTATTTGATTATTCAAATATTTTGAAACTCGTCGATCAAGTTTTACACGCGCCAACTGCAACTGTGCGTTGCGCCGATCAAACGTTACACGCAAAGCGCGCCTCTTAAATTTGCGTGCGGCGATCGATATTATGGACCGTTCGACATAAAGTTGCGTGCGCCTGTTGAAGTATCAAGATTATCATGTGTATATCCACATATCTTGAAAGTAAAAATGTATGTATTCAGTTAAAATAATGGCGTCTGACAATACAGCGCCGCTACATTATGATTAAATTAATATCACAGTCGTACGTGTTTGTTGCCTAGTGTTTGTTCCTATAATATTCGAACTGGCAAAAAGCTATTCGAATATTTAGTTGATGATCAAATATTTGAATATTCGATATATTCAGGACTGCCTATTTTGAACTTGATACTTGTATACTTGTAGTGCAATACAGCAAAGATTCCATTTGTACATATCCGAGTATTCAGGACAAATTTGAATAAACCATCGCCCTGACATGTCAGGGTGTCCCTGCCTGAAGACACAGTGCACTTATCCAGCATCCTGACGGTTTCCTAAGAAGTTGCTAATGGGTTATGGAAGTACTGCCCCGGTTTGCAGTCCGCCTAGGCTTGAGCTCCACACCTCGCGTTATCAGTTTTCCCCTTTCGCTGGGGCAGTCGGGTGACAAGTCGTCGCGCAGGGGGCGTTGTCTTTCGCTATCGTGTATCAGATTGTGATCGTCTAGAAACGAGGGAATCAATACATACGGATCGGCACTTGGGTAACCCATGCAGGTGCTTTCAGAAGAAATGTGAGATGTTCTCAATGCTTCTAGCTGTAAGCTTTTATGAGTTGCATGCTGGAAAAAAAAACCCCAAAACCATGAATTTATTCCTCCACCCGGAAACCATGGCAGCTGAACAAATTAGCTTGTAAATGCGTGTGAGCATTTTTTGCAACAGATCACATTTGCAGCAGAAATTGTTGTGTACATATAGATAATTGCTCGTTAAAACTGTCTGGCTTCGTGTCAATGATGCATCTACACGCACATTGGAAACAGACACCGTTGTCAGTTGTACATGTAGCAGGTGCATGGGTACCAGCCGTGCAATTCATCATCATGTCACTTTTTTGTCACTTAATAAATTCCCATGTCCGGTAAAACTCTAGCTACATGAGTGTCATGAGCTACACTAGGGTCTAGGGATACCTGTTCTCCTTGTGTATCAGTCAGTTTTGCTGGAGACATGCCCATGATGTTTGAATATTAATCTTCCGTTTATGGATTGGCAACATGTTGATTTTTCTCAGTGAAATTTCCGACAGAGTAAATCCTCAGGTGTCTCTTAATTCTCACTTCCCAGATGATATTAATGTTCCACTCACTCTATTAGATCGCTTTCTAGCGTCAGTTTCCCCCCCCCCCTTAATATACATCTTGTTCGCAGCTATTCATTTTGACACTGAGCAGCACAAGATTGTCCCAGCTGAGGCCGAGTACCTCCTTTGTAATTTAATGAAACGTCACACCTCGCTACAGCTGTGAAAAAAATTGTCGCGAAGAATATAAATCCCTTCTGATTTCCGCGTCAGTGTTGTACCGTAGTGCTCCCCGTTCGTTCAAAGTTGAGGTTCATAAAACGAAGTCGGCAGGGACCGACCCTTCAAATCCTGTCCGTATTATTAACCTCAACCCCGTGATTTGCCAGTGCTGGACTGTCGCGGTTAAATTGTTGACGAAAAGGGCTTGAGAGATGTGGGGAGATGTGGCGATACAGAGCCCTGTCGCCTCGGAAATGTGCCAGTAAGTACGGTGGAAGGATGAAGATAGCTAAAATATTTATATTTAGCACGTCTGGATCAGATATGTTTTCTCAATTCTTGTCCATCTCATTCAAGACCTCTTGATTGCAATTTCCCCGTAACAACATTTAGGAAATAACGGAGAATTCCTGATTAAATTATTGGACAAATTGTTTGCTGTTATTCTAAATTTAGAACATGGCCAAGTCCCTGATTTTTTTTATTAAGATAGTGGCCCACTGAATTTTGTTTCTCCAGAAAATGGAACAGGACTTCCAAAACTCATATAAAAATGCCAAGTGAATTTTTTTCTACAAGTACAAACTATACTCTTCAAAATTTTTCAATTTTTGTTAACTGTAAAGAGAGCATTGATCTGTACACACATGTTCCATAAGTTTCATCTCATCCTGAAATTCCAATCAGTGTACATGATGTGTTCATCTCATCCTGAAATTCCAATCAGTGTACATGATCACAATTCCACAAGAAAATCGGAATTACTTTGAAAATGCTAAAATACTCTCCATACACATCGGTACTAGCTGCTTGCAAGTTGACAGTCAACCTTCTCAGCGCTACAACTGTCTCTTCGCTTTGGCCTTCTTAATTTACCCGGAGCATTCAGGAACGAGTCATTAAATCATAATGACACGCAATCAATTACATGCTCAGCCATGCATACAATGATCCTCATCTAGGAAAATCAATGGGTTGTAATGTGTACAGTTAAAATCCAGGGCCTCGTGAACATTAACTAATAGCATTTTGAAGACGCACGGCCTTCTGTTCTTGCAACGCTATGAAAGGAATGGTCAGTGGATTATTGTGCTTAACATTCAGGCAATATTACAGGCAAGATATGCTAAGAAGAATTAAATGTATTTGTTTACCGGATTCTGAGGTTGCATTCTAAAATTGAAAATTGAATTCAACTTCAGTGAGGCAAAAGACGTATACATCACTGGACTATATTTTCCTCTTTCAAATTCATTTGAATTTCCCATGCGTTTCCCCCCTCGCTTGTTCCAAATAGGCCACGCTGATTTCACAGCAAATTTGCTCGCTCGTCGATCTGGATAGAATGTCATTATTTGAACTGTTCCTTTGATTGGTCGTATTTGATAAAATGCCAAAGCACTATGAATCGTGCCCCAAGATGCCAGACAATACTGAATAAATACTCTGATTTGACCTTATTTTGGGGATAAGCTGTCTTCAAATGGAAGTTTTGAAAGGGTAATAGGACTTGGTAACCAAAGCACGGTGTAGAATAATTTAGAATTTGGAAATTGATAAAGAAATTGACTAAAGGTACATGTCCTTTTCTGAAAGGTTGAGAACCCCTCCTCCCCCCCCCCCAAAAGAGGAAGAAACAAACATATGTTTGAGCCAAACATTTCCTCTTTAAGTTAAATTGGTTTGGAATTGGTGTTTTAAGTGAGGAAATAGTCTAGAACCCACAAGGACACCGGTAAGTCATAGCGCAGGTATTTGGACAACAAAGGAATTTGGCACGCTATTGTGCACCTCTATACAAGCACTTGTTTTTGTAACAAATTCTTTCGGAGTTTAGAATGCTAAAAAAAAAACCCTGCTGGTTGCCACTGAGTGATTCAGGTTTCATGGGCCTTACACAAGCACAAAATAGCTCCCTACCTCTTAGGTTTTTTCTTTCAAAGTTGTTTTATTATGCTGTCAAATTGAATTGCTTCAAGCAAGGTCATGGGCTTTTATTTTATCGCCTTCCGTAATCTAGTCAAAAATGTTGCCCAGTTGAATTTGGGCTTGTCCCTCCTCTGGAGGGAAATAGTATAGAAATTGGTTGGGTTATAGCCTCATTGTACTACTGGCCCAGGGGCACTAGCTGGATACACTGCGTCTGGGGAATTGTCTGGTTGGGAAAACTTGTTTTGAAATTTTTTTGATGGAGCACATGAACTCGACCGGCTGTAGGAAATTGCTGATAGATCTCGCCTCATGAAATGTCAGTTGTGGTTGTGGACCCTGATTTCAATTGTAACGCTTTAAATAAAAAAGAAACTTCAAGTATCGATTAAAATAGATACTGACATAACCGATAAGGAACTGAGGGGATACTCAGGCAGCACGCGGCTACTGTTTCGTGCGCAGTTCAAACCGATCGTTGTTGATTCAAATGTTGAAAGGGATTTGTGTAAGTATAACTGACAGTCGGCCGAGTGGCTTGAAAAGGAAGCATCTGATGAAAGAAACATTTGGGCAAAATCCCTTGGGAAGTCCATTTCTGGTTTTTCAAAGGATCCTATCAGGGTCTTTGGATCGGGGAAACTTGTCAGTATCAATGTTTGTTTACCTTCAAAAGCAGTCCAACCTTTTCTCTTGTTCCTGTCTGGAGGGAATAATTCATGCTTCTCCTGTTTTTTTTATTTGGCAAAAGTTTGGGATTTGAAAAGAACAATTGAGAAGGTTTAGATTGAAGTGGACTGCCCTAGGACGTTGAAATTCAAAGAAACACTTATTGCAAAACACCTATTGCTTTAGGACGAATGGTCAGTGAAAGACCTTAGAAACATTCCGCTAACCTTTCCATTAAACTTAAACATGACTCAGGCAAATGGATACATTTCTGCTTTTACATGTAAGTTTCACTGCTGCTACTGACATTTGGCTCAGTTCAATTTTTAAGTTACCATTTAAAATATACACTCGTTCAAGAATTGACGCCACCTTTCTTTGTCTAAATTTACTGTTTTGACACAAAAATGTTGAGACACTCGTAAATGACACCATCTTGAATGGTATTTTGAGACTTTTCAAAGTAAGAATATGGTTTACTGTGCTTTGCATAACAATTTTACAAAATTGTGTTCAACGTCCTAGCTATTCTAGCAAACTTGACTTAGTTTTACCACTTAAAAAAAGTAAGAAAACTAGACCATGTCTTTCTCCAATGATGCAACTTCAAGAGCTGACAAAAAAAGTAAATAAGTGCCCAGATGAGAAAAAGCATACTTAAATTTGAATTCTTCCATACGTGTTTGAGTTAGTGGCCATACTTAGTGCAGCAAGGAGGTCATAGTCGGAAACATCCGTTCCACTCAATTTCTTTGTTCAAAAAAGAGATAGACTTCAACCCTGCTCATAATGCTACAAGTAACAAGTTGGCAAAACAGCAGTGAATACGGGCCGCAAACACGCATGAGCATACAGTCTTTCCTTTGTGTACACATGATCTCAGGGACTAACGAGAAGTCTGTGACGTAGCCTGTTTGAAATTCAGCATGATCGTCATCCCCCCTCACCCCCACCCTCCTTTGTATTGCCACATGAATGCAGCAAAACTCCTACAGATTGTTTTCTCAGTAAACACGGCCGCCCATTCACAGACCGGCTCTGACGCTGTAGGTGTTAGGCCTCCCATACTTCTGATTATGCAGGCATCTCCACACTGGG
The DNA here is from genome assembly GCF_015706575.1 of Patiria miniata. Lineage (NCBI taxonomy): Eukaryota > Metazoa > Echinodermata > Asteroidea > Valvatida > Asterinidae > Patiria > Patiria miniata. Next base: position 2,421,625 of record NW_024037055.1, read on the forward strand.
TACACTCACTGTGGAAAATCAATAAACACCAACAAAATAAAGTGGAGATTGTGAAGTTTGGGGGTTGCAGGCCGAGCCATGAGCTCTATGAAACTGAAAGCGGTCAGCGTCTTTTGAAGCTGTCCAGGTGGCCATTCCTCACAGAATAAGAAGTATATGTAAATAATGCACTTGCGGGGGACCATGGGTTCTAACTGTGGTTTTTCATATCCAGTGGGCTATCGGACACCAGTGCCGGTGGCCATCTTGTTTCAACAAGGTCAACTACATGTACATGGAATCCACATGTAAATGTACAGTGTAGACTGCAAATTGCAATGAACTTTCATGTATGATGAACATCTACCGGTAGCTTCTGTTCTTGTACATGCCTCTATTTGTAAAAGTTCTACAATAAAAAGTATTTCAGGTTTCATTTTTTTTAATGACCTTTTATAAGTTTATATGAAATAAATGATTTGTGTAAAAAAATATGTGAAATACTCTACATAAAAAAGAAGGGGAAACCATTTCAGTATTTTTTTGTTAGTGCATGGAATATTAAGATTGTGTTAATATTTTCAATTTGAGAACTTTCCGGAAACCGAAGCCTTAATAAGTATCTTTTTACTGTCGATAAAATTGACTCTCCGATGGGACAATCCATACGACTCCTCATGTCCCAATCCCTTTCTCAAAGTTCACTATCCAAATTATCAGGCAATGGAAGACCTACATGCTGGCATTTTGTGTCATTCCAAGAAGACAGTGTTGAGCAAGAAACTCGCGCAGCCCTTTTTGTGATCGATAGTCCAGACCTGAAATTGCACTTTCCAAGGGTTGAAAATTTTCTCCTGTTAAACTTGAAATCCGACACTGCATCATATTAGAGTTACATATTGCATTACTTAACTCGATCGAGTTGTTACTGTAACCATTGTGCATCACCATGTACTGGTACTTGTATCCAGTTTCTGAATTTCTACTCTTTTTTTAAAATTGACGTGACATGCACCAGTGCGGTCAAATTCATGTACATGTAAGGTAGATTCTATGCATTCACTCATGCACATTTGGGACATGACAATTGATGCATTTGCCTGCTAGGTAATGCTTCAAATCATTTTCTGCATTGCTGCTTTTAAATTGTGTCTAAGTCAAAAATAAACTAGTTTCTCATCCCCGCTCGCTTCCTTTTTTCCCTGCCCGTCTCTTTTGCAAATATATTGTCTATTTGTTTGTTTCCAACAAAATTGTAGCTATCCGGTATCTAAGGGTTACGGCTCTTTTGGACACAATTTTGTATCAGCAAAATAGTCAAGAAAATGGAAGAATGGAAGAACCCATCCGCCATCTTGGAAAATATGTAATCTTGGGGGGAAAAAGGGCCCGCCGCATTTTTTTCCCCAAATAGCCTGCCTGGAACTGGATCTATTTTTGTTCTGTCACTTAGCCTTGTCACGTTGCCATATTTTTTAGTACATGAGGGGCTGTAATGTTCCCATTTTCTGGTTTACAACAGTAAAAAAAAATCACGTTTATTGAAGCGATGTAGCAACTTTACTTCAGTCTGAAAATTTAAAGATCGTAAACATTTCAGTTTTTGGAACTTATAAAATTATGTCAATGACTAGAAATTCACTTTTGTCTGTATTCCCAAATCCCAATATGGCTTTGTTAATGAATAGCGACCTCTTTTCCCCAGAAATTCAAATTTATATTAAAATCCTCAATAGGCAATTCAAAGCAAGTCATTGCTGCACAAAAGAGTGTGCCTGCACTCCTTGCGTCAAAACTTGTGTGTGGTCATAAAAAAAAAAAAAAAAAAAAAAAAAAAAATCATGTTGATTCCTGTACATACATCCCATTGTTTCGTGCACCTACCATGTAACCTGAACATACTGTGCGATCACCGTGAGCCAATCTAATCCCACCCAATGCTCGACGACTCTACGTTCTAGGCCCTGCCGGCCAACCCGCTGCGGTAATTTATAATAATATTTCACCGGGCAAATTGCATCAGATATTCACCTGGGCTCCTCAAATCAAATTTAGGGGAGCTTGTAAGTTTAGCTTCCTGGGATGCGCCTGGGATTGACCCTGAGACGTTTTAGATATCCAGACAACGTGACGGGGTCTTATAGTGTATGCACGATGGGATGGGACAAGTTGGTCAAAAGGCGGCAAGAGATGTTAATCTTGTGATTTGATCAGTTGTATTTTTAAAAAAATTCTGTGACCATGTCGATTATCTTGTTCAAGTCGTTTAAAATATTTTGCTCTCTGTTATATTTTTATGACTTCACAAATAGGTCATTTTATACATTTAAAGTCCAAAGTGTGACATTTTCTCCTGTCCCTGTTACCTTCGTACTCTGAAACTTGCCATTCAAAGTATCATTAAAAATGACTTCAAACATTTTTTTTATTTGTTGGGTAGTTACTGTAGTTTGCAATTCGTAATCACTCTTGGAGGGCAACTGAATTAAAGGAGTGCATCAGAATTATACAATTATGGATGTCAGATGTAACAGGGACAGGAAAAAAGTGGACATCAAAATTTATAGAAAGACTCAACTGTATACGTTTTCCAGCAAATTTTGACATTCAAAAGCAATTTGCTAAAGTTCAAATCTTTGTTGTCGCGTGTGTAATGAAATTGGTATTTTGTCAAAAATATGATAAATTTGCATGTATACATCATTTAATTTGATTTCTGTTGTTGGTAAAAGAATTTACCTCTGAGCTAGTCTTGGTCACCAGCCGTTCGTTCACTTAACCAGTCTGCTGTTAATTTTATGATGAGGAAAAGCAAATTGGGTTACCAGGTTAATTGGTATTCATATTTCCCCAGGCTGGGGGGAGGTAAACCCCACCGTGTTTGTGTCTCCTTCTTTGTCAAGTGTGTAATATAATCCTGGGTTTCATGCATATAATGAGATTTGCATTTCCGTTGCTGGCCCAGATATGCAAATCAACTTCGTTCTGATTAATCCTGATTTCACGCACATGTATGTGCTTGATTGCAAAGACGACATAACGAGGCAGGAAATAATCTGGGTTAGACTGACTGTTATTTTTGTCTGAGAAAGTGAAGCGTTGGATGAAAAAGAATGTGTTCAAAATTTGCGAAACCATTTGGAAAAGTAATAAAAACATGTATGATGAAAAGATTTTATGTTGTGATGCACATTACATGTTTATACCCTTCACTGCCGGAATATTGGTGAAAATGAAAAACAAATATAAAGGTAATATTTACCAGTGCAACATTTGCAAATTACCGTACATTATGAAATACCTTACGTGACTTGACATGTAAGTGAATAATAGTCTCAAGCATCTTGTGAAATCATGGCCCCTGCTGTGCTGTCATTTTCAAGAAAAGTGAAATTTTTGTTTAAATTTCAGCGAAATGATATTGCATGTCACATGTATGTAGGGATATTGGATTTGGTTGTTCCTTATTGCTCAATCATTGATGAAACAACTTAAAAAAGAAAGCATCCGTGAAGGGTTTCGGTTTTTAATTTCACAACTTCCCCTTTCTTTTTATTTAATTTGTTGTTTTTAAACCAAATTTCCCCATGTCAATCAGACAAAGTGATTGTGCAACTGCCAAAAGTCCCTTTACTGGGAGAAAAAAAAACACAACGCTGCTCTTGCAAGAATTGTGCAACTGTCAAAAAGTCCCTTCGCTGGGAAAAACACACCAAAAAAAACACAACGCCGCTCATGCGAGAAATTGACGACACTTAATATCTTCCAAAGCACCCAGAACAATGGAATCCTCTTGTTTGGCGGTTGATAAAGTCTTTTTGTTCGATTTATCCCTCCCACAGCCCTGAAAAGAAGCTCATTGTAGATCCTGGGGTATTAGAGCAGAGAAGGGTGTTTTTTTTGTGGTTGAAAAGCAAGTCTTGAGTAAGGTCTGTTTTGTAGGGCAACTGGGCAAATGTACTCATGAACATGTACGTACACATGTAAAATTTGACATACTTACACACACGCTGAACATCTGTAAATTTACAAGTTCAGATACGTAACCTGTGGTGTGTGATCACCTATGAAATGTCAAATCTTCATGTGTACGTACAGCGGTGCAGTACATGTATGCATAAGCATATTTAGCAATTGTGCATTTGGCAGACAAGCAGCAGTGCTGTAGCTTGAATATATATGGCCTTCTGGGTGGATCAGCGAAAGATTTTTTTCTTTCTTTGACAAGTAGGCTGTTCGCTGCCGACACAGAAATAGCCTTATCCTTTTCATCGCGGAATCCTATTGGTTTTTCGAGGAGCGAATAGGGAGTAACTTTAACTAAGCTGTTGGATTAGGGGCCAAGCGATAAGCAAGCTGAAATTTGGGAAAACAAAATCAGGATTCTCCTTGTGACATGGCGCGGCTGTCGAAAATTTAGAAACACTGTTTCACCTCCTGAAACCTGAGTGATGTATAGTCTGATGCCTTGAAAATGGGTTTGAATATTCCCTATGCTAGAATACTGGAGGAAGTGGAACCCATACATGCAAATGAATACATGGATCTTAAACCCCCGTCTTTAATTAATACTATTAGCACAGGATTTTACGCCCCGTGTGTGGGCCGACCTTCGGAGATTGAGACAGGATTTAAAAATTTGGTGGAACAGTTTGCTCGAAAGTAACAATAGAGTGAGGCAAGTTGTTCACCTCTGATGAAAAACACGGTAGCCAGTGACAATTTATTCAAAATATGTCTTTTCCCAAAGGCACCATACCTTGTTAAGGTTGATAAGCCATGCCAATACATCATACAGCAGCCGTTTTCACCCAAAAATAACAGTGTGTTACAATGTAACTTACGCCATGCGTAGGACTTGCGCAACAAATTTGTTGCGCAGCTGCACTACAGACCTACGGTACTATGACAATTCATTTACCTCAAAGCAACACACAGTGTCTTGTAACAACCTCAGTTATTCAATGACAGGCTCCACGACGATTGCCACCAAAATCCATGAATAACCCGGAGTTTATGGTTTGCTAAAATCAAAGCCAAAACTGTTGTTTGAGTGCTTTACCTTTAAACATCGCCCACCCCCACAGTACACTACCCGAGCAACAACCGACACAAGTCCATCGCCCACTTGATCTTTGCACTCCTACTGTTACGCACACCGGTACCAGGATGACAAATAAATTGAGGACGATCTTATTCAAATCAATCTCGGTCACGCCGACACCTTTCTAATATCGCCCGACATTAATCACAGCTTTGGAGAAAAAAAAATCAATTGAGTTTAATCTGGATGATCCTGGGGTTGTTCGGTCTAACGTGTCACTACTTTTTTTCTTTTTAATTATAAAGTGGATGTGATAGAGTGGTCGCATTATACGGGCCTTTTAATAAAAGGAGTGTCTATCACTCATGCTTACAAATGTTTAGATTACTCGGCGAGATATTTAGGTATCAGATTCTAAGCGGCGATTTGTGAAGTCCTGCCGAGTGGTTAGGTTGTCCTGGAGTTGGCATTATGTTGCAGGGCATATTTCTTAAACTAAATAATAATGTTGCTACGTATTTTTAATTTTTAAACTGAGGTGCAGTTTCGTTCTTTGTTGCTATTTGTTAACACTTCTTATAATAATGTAAACATTGTGGATACATGCACGGTAGGCTTGAAGAAAAGGCAGTTATTCTTTTCACTTTTGTCCTCATCATGTCTGAAATCTGCTTCTAAAATTTGCAGAACAATACCCATCCATCTAAAGATCTGACATTTCTACAGACCAATTTGGGAATCTGCTGACATTTTTTATCCTGAACAAAGATTCCTATCATTATAATTCACTGTGCCTGCCAGTAGAACATAATGTCCCATATTCGAACCTGGTAATTTCTACTCAATATCACAATATATAAAAGGTACTCATTTTTTTTAAGAATAAAAAGCCAGCAAGACTGAATTTGAAACACTTGTATTAAAAATGTATAAAAATGTCTATGTAACCAACACAGTCCTGCATCCTCATAGGCTGCATATGAACAGAGTGTGAATAAAGTGTTGCCTGGATTGATTTGCACACCAAGACTAGCCCAAGTAGCACCAGCAGAGTGAACAGCGCAAGCTTCTCAAGGCCTGAGATCTTAGCATGAGTCAAGCATTGTCCAACAAGCCTTATCATAACAATAGATGCATTACAGATGTAACAGTCATGGCTAGACTGGCGCTAGTCTTCCACTCTCTGCAAACTTGCTGCTCGAAGCACAAAGCAACAATAATCACAATTGTACAAAACGACCCGTCAGAACAATTTAAAGTTTAAACTGAAATTGTGTTATTTGGCCTGGAGCGTCAAGGGTTTCTTTCTTCGTCCTACTGAAGAAGTTTTAGTTTGTGTAATACCTGTTAATGATACCCTTGCGAGACATTTTATCGTCGTTAATTATACCTTAAAGAGACATCGGACATCAGGGAGACACTTCAATGTCTGCCTAATGTAACAGAGCTTTTTAGAGGCAAATTTTTGTTGTCGCAAATAGGCTAGATCAATTGCTCGTGGTCCAACACATAAATGTAGAAATTTGTGGGGGTGGGATCAGGTAAAATTGGAGTTAGGTGACATTAAAGATGGACAAATTGTGTGCACAAGTCTATGGGATAGTCTCCCAAATGACCCATTTCCCGTAACATGTATCTTTGAAGAAAAGAAATTCACAAAGAGCTCTTTTTTTGTGGCTCGGTGTTCTACTTACATTAAAAATTTACTTCCATGCCCAGCTAAGGCTTTGAAAGGATTTTAAATGAATGTTCATGATTTAAGTGTAGGCTGCATTGTTACTTCATGTCTTCTGTGCCTTCCAAAGTCTTGAAAATGAGATGAACCGAGGGAGGGCTGTCGCAAGTCTAGTGTGACTCATCATGCAGTATTTTCTCCCTGATATTCTTGGTAACAGCAGGGGGCAGTTGACGTTGCCTTCGCAATATGCATAATGTATGCTAATGAGGCAATCATTTGAGATTGGGGGCCGCTGCATCAATGTTTGTCATCGGTCATTTATCCTTAATCAATCATTTAAAAGATGAAATGGTTACGGTTGTGGAGATCAAGGTCGTTTTACTTATTATTAAAACATTTCTCCTTTATTTTCCACATTTTATTAGACGGATATCTCTGGAAACCAGAAACGTTAATATACCAGTACTGGTTCCCTAACTACATTGCATTGTGATATTGGGGAAAAAATAAACTGAAGTAATTTACTTCAAACATTTGTACAATAAGGATGGTTGTGCAACTATAATTTTGAATTTTTGTCTAATGTAAATTTGGCCCTCATGGCCAACATGTTATTGATGGGTCTACATGAATATTCATAAAATAATTTAAAAAAAAAGTAATGGGAAGATTTAAATTTTCTCCAGAAGAAGACAAAATGAACATCCTTGAGTCATCTTATCAACTGAGACGCACAAATATTCCAATTCAAAATATATTTGGTTCTTGGTAAAAAATAATTATACTACACATGTATTTCATGATATGCGTGCAGTCATTTGAAATTTATTCCTTGGAGATACCAGTAGCATAGAATCAGAAATGCTCGTGCCACGCGGATGGATTCTTGAATAAATGCATCTGGTGAATTAGAAAGGACTTAAGGGCAATGGGAGCAAGTCTTCAAGTTATCGGCCCCATTAATTGACCTCTCCTGAATGATTCATGATTGGTTGGAGTCTTTGAGATCAAGCTCGTTGAATACCTTGCTTTCCTATTCAGAGCATTTATTGTGCGTGGGTACGACTCCGGCTTCGTTTTGGATTTAAATGACAAGTCGTTGCATTGATCGTCGATGTCATTAAGTGACTCAGTGGAATCATTAGCGCAGATGAAGGGTTTTATTGGCATCGGGATCTTATTGTCTTGGGAAAATCTCATTGATTTTTTTAAATGTCTATAATTGTTATTCTTGAAGGAAAGTGTTTCTTATTCCTTTGAAGTTTAGATTCTTTTGTAGAAATTTGTCATTATTTAATTACAATGTAAATGTACTAGTTAGTGAATATTTTTTAAAATCAA